>NC_138762.1:61784188-62384188 GCF_965113315.1 Podarcis vaucheri | reverse complement strand
TAACGATGGTTTGGCTAGTTCAAGATATCAGGGTTTGCTATTCCAACAGAAGCAGAAGACAGAAGCAGAGCTTTTATATCGAGTGGTTCCATTGGGAAACTGAACACTGGCCTTGTTTAAAGGAGAGTACAACTGGAAAAGTGTAGCAGTAATCTATCTTTATGTGCCTTTCAACACCATAAAATCCTTTAGATTGCAGTTTGTGCATTTCAAATATAGACATTAATAAAGCTGTACTGGAAGCTATCCATTAGAATTTATTGTCTAAATTGCACAGCACTTCTCAGCTATTGTGTTAGGCTAATTTAATAACTCCTTTATAAGGTGAAAAGATGAATCAAATGCACGTCACTTGAAGTAAATATAATCACAGCTTGACTCATCGTAAACACAAACATTATTTATAAAAGGAAATCTTGTTTCTTGGAGAATTATTTAACAAAGGTACTCTATATTTTAAACATCCATGGGGGGGAGTATTTATGGCATTCCATTTGTTTTATTTTTTACTTAGCTAGCACAAGCTTTCCAACACCAGGCAGTTGTTGGACTGCTAACAGACTAAAAACAAGCACTCAGCAGAAGACCATGTTCATCTTCACACTAGTTGCCCCATTCAAAAAAATAAAATCAATATTTTTAATGTGCAGTCCAGGCTTACATGCATATGTACTCAGAAGTAAATTCCACTGAGTTCAAGGAGACTTGCTCTTAGATAAAGGTGCCTAGGACTGTAGCCTTAAACGGCAACTCTGTTTACATATACTCAGAAGTAAGCCCTACTGAGTTCAAGACTTGCTCCCATATAAGCATGTTCAGGTAGAGTAATCGCAATGAAGGCACAGCGAATAAGATCCTTGGTTGCATCTGAAGCCCTGTCAGCTTAGGTCACCCAAGGCAGAAAGTGAGGACATTTTCTTTCCTTTTCTTGTTGTAGCTAGGAGCTAGAAGACTGAGCCTGTTGAGGGATGTGCGGGGCTTAGAATCTAGCTGCCACAGGCACAGGTAATCTCAGCCCTCCAGATGTTTTTGGACTACAACTCCCACCATCCTACTTAACAGGACCAGTGGTCAGGGATGATGGGAGTTGTAGTCCAAAAACATCTGGAGGGCTGAGAGCCGAGTTTGCCTATGCCTGATCTAGCAAATCCCCCAAGCCTCCAGCACCTCCCACTGCCACCACAACACCCAATTTCATGGTCATTTCACTAGCTAGCACCAGTGGGTGAACCACAAATGATAGCTTAGTGCCCACTTGGATGGACCTGGGCAGATGTCCACTGTAGCTAAGGCTCCTCCAATGCGGAATGGTCCTCTTGGCAACCTTAGTTATGTTGTTATGTCGCAACAACCTTAAATGTGTAGTTACATTTAATGTATATGTGAGATATATACATATATGAATAATGTGTAATTTATTTTGTTTATAATTTGTTTTGTTTATTAATAATGAAATAATGCAGCCAGTACTTAGTCAAACCTTACACCTTTTCCATCTGGAACCTTTTGATTCAATTACTTCAGTGGCTATCAGCCCAGAATATATTTCCACAATGTTTCATGAGTGGCATACATGAACCTAACATGACTCAAGCATTAAACTGCCCTCACTGTGCCCAAACCACCTTTTGGGGAGCTGGGAAAGGACCATGGCTCAGAGTAAATGTTTTTGCATGCAAAAGGCCCCATGTTCATTCCTTGGAATCTATTGGCAGAGCTTGGAAAGACTCCTGTAGGAAATCATAGAGTTATAGAGTTGGAAGGCATCTGAAGGGTCATCTAGTCCAACTCCCTGCAGTGCAGGAATCCTTCCCACAGCCATCCCTGGGTAGGCTCAAACCACCAACCTTCAGCTTAACAGCCAGACACACTGACCCATTGAGCCACATCCTGGAGCAATGTTGCTAAGTCTACATAACCAATTCAGAGCTAGTTGGACCAAAGTTCAAGGCAGCTTCCTGTGGTTCCTAATACAGGTGATACAGGTCAGCTTAGCATTGGCACAAGACAAATCACTATTGCAATCAAGCTCACAGACCTTCAGAATCCCCTGCTCAAAGCACTACAGCTCTGCTGTAAAAGTAACTGCTGTGTTCTTTAGATTCAGTCCCAATACACATTTTAAGATATGCTATCCATAAGTGTTGGTAGTTTCCTAAATAGCTTCTTGAAGGTATCTTGTTCTGTTCATTGGAACATGGGCCTTTTAAAACAGGTGAGCTTCCCAAAATACATCAATTTTATTTTTACTGAGTTAATAAAGAATCAAGTACACTGGTGCCAAAGGCCTCTTGCGGCTTGTTTCTATTGACTATGAAACTTGATCAATGTCTCTATACAACTCTGTAGAAGCTTCCTGTCTCAGTGAGAATCTCTATGATGATGTCTCTGTTTATTGACCTTTCTTTGTTACATGAAATAACATGCCTGCCAGGAATAATATGTGCCTAAGGATGGGCAAAACTCTAACCATTTTATTTTCATGGGTATTTTTACCTTTTTGAACATTGGCACTCCATGTTTGGAACTTTTATCTGCAAATACAGATACCCTGTTTCTGTTTTGGTTCGATATTAGCAATTAGAGTGCCCATGTGGTATAGTGGTTAGGACCTGGGAGATCAGGGTTCAAATCCACAATCAGTTCATTGGGTGTCCTTAGGCCAGTCACTGCCTCTCCACTTAACCAACTCACAGAGCTGTTGTGGCGATTAAATGAGGGAGAGAATCATATATGCCAGATTGAACTCCTTGATGAAAAATGGCGGAATATAGATATAATAGATGAATAATTATTTCAGAATATTCCGCATTCAAAAGCACAAACCCAACACCAATCTGAATGTCTTGTTGTACAGCTGCATCTTTTTTTGTGGATGTGTAAAATTGTTCATGACCCTGTTGCTTCTTCAAGATGTTTACGCACAATGATCCATATGCTAAAGATACTATTTGTTCTTCAAGAGCACAAAATGACCAATATTCACAGCATTCCTGCACCTGCACCTTTTTCACTTCATTTGTATCCCTGCACACAGGCACAGCAAATAAAGAAAAGGCGCACAGACATTTGCTTCACTTTCACATATAAGATACAAGAGCATGGCACTAAATTTTGAAATTGTTTGTTGAAGGTAATGTTAGAGCACAAGGAATCCATAGCTCTCTTCAGATGATAGAGCTCCCATGTTGTTTAACACAATAATAATTTTGTGTCCAGCACACAGATCAGCAACATGGCCCCTGTAGTGACAGAGCCATGCTAAATTTCCACATAATCCAGAACCCAATCAAACAGGGTTCCAGGTTGCATGGAAGCTTTGCATGTACTGTATGTCCAAAGACTCCATTTCTACAGGTGGTTTCAGCAGAAGGTGGAGCTACAGAATTCAGCTTTATTTGGTTCTTTAGTGGAAAGTACGGAATGAATGACACAGAAAGTCCTGTGTGGAAATTCCCAAGTACTATGTGCACGTAGGAGTAAAGGAAACAGGAACCATTACTGTTATTATTGGGATTATTAATATGAAAATAGTGGGTTTTCAAGAAACCACCCAGCTTTATGCCATTAATAGAGGATAGCACTGTTAATCAATCCATTAATCTGGTGAATAATCAGTTTAAAAAGGCAGGTGAGTAAACAGTTAATGCCACCAATCTATATATGGCTACTCCAAAGTAAGTGGGTATGGATTACACCGTAAGAGTTCTTTAATTTGTTGTCAGCCCCAGCCTTCACCCAGCTATACATAACTGCAAGAATGGAAACTCTTATTTGCAGATTTATTAACTTACTCTGGAGCATTAATAATGCAAAGATAGTAGCATATAATTTATTTAGTCTATGGATCTTTATGAAAATGACTGTGAAACTCTAAGTTCCACTCTCACAGTTCTCTTCCTGAGCACCATTGTACAAGTGTACCCTCAGCCTCTGCCAGTTACTAAGCCTTATTATACTATTCTTCATGTTAAGAGGGTATTTTCTATTCCTTCCTTTAGTCTATTGTAAAATACTATCCTAGTAGGCCAGGGCAGACATCAAAATAGGCTTCTGTGAAAATGGATATAAAGTACATTGGCATAATGAAGAGAAGAAAAATGTGCTGGAGGTAAAATTTAACTTATTGTGCAGGAATTGGTGGGAACTGAAAGAAGAAGAAGAAATCTGTTTAAAAGTGTGAATCAATATAAATTTTTTATCTCTCGAAAGAATGAATTGCATTTATTTCGGCAGCCAAATGAGGTAGCTGAGGTAAATAGGCTCCCATATTAAATGGTTCCTTGAAGGATTTCTCCACAAAGAGTCATTGAGGAAGGGGAAATGGGATCATGCCTTCACTCAGGCATAATGAATGTGCCTCAGCTGAGCTCTGCCTGAAAAGGATTAGCTTTCATACTGAAGAAACCAAGAAAGAGCTGGGCTTCTGCCAGGCCAAGCCCCCAACACCAAGGGGTCTGGAGAATAATCTCGCCACTTCTGCTGGAGGAATGTGACTGACTACAAATATTTTTTTGTAATGATAGGTCTCTGGTTTGGGGATCTTTCAAATATGGCCTTTCTGTTTGATCCATGACAGCAACAAGGGTGCCTATGCATGTAGGGCCACAAGGCAATTGTTTCTTCATTCACAAACCTGAACTGCTATTTCAAAACAAAGTGGTGTTTTTTTATTTAAGGGGATAATAACCTGGAGTTTTAGCCATGCAGGGAAAACCAAAACCATAATACACTGCCTCAGAAATCCAGTAGAAAATGTTTTCCTAGTAGGGTTATTGAGATCTGCTGTGATCTGGCTTCCTCTCTCTGAGGCTCTGTGGGGCATCTTGTTTGATGCAATCTTGTTCACGTCTACTCAAAAGTTAGTCTCATTGAGTTCAATGGGACTTACTCTCAAGTAAAGTGGGTACATCCTAGGGGTTCGACCTACTAAGAAATGCTTGAAATTTTCTCAGACTTCTAAGCATGCTTGTGAAAGAAATGTCTATAAACATCTTCCTGCTAGCTCAGCCCGCAATATCCAATCCCTGCCTTTTTGTGGGACAATTTGTTAAAAGATAAGCTTTTAGGCTGGTAAATCGAGAACTTAGTCTAGGTAATCAATCTTCCTTCTCCTTGCTTTTTTCTTAATTCGTTAAAGCCATTTAGCATGGAGGCTGTTTGAAAACTGACCGACTACTGACCCTCTCCTCATAACTTTCATTGTTCATTGGAAAATGGTGAACATCAGAGATGCATTTATCGTATGTCTCAGTATGCATTATGCAAAATTATATACTTCAGTAAAATAGGACCCCAATTCAGTCATCGTTAAGCATTTGTTAGACCCGGTTTCTGTCAGTTCAATTGCCATTAAAAACAAAAGGGCTTTAAAGTCCTTGACATTGGACTGCATTGTAGCCTAA
Source organism: Podarcis vaucheri (assembly GCF_965113315.1). Lineage (NCBI taxonomy): Eukaryota > Metazoa > Chordata > Lepidosauria > Squamata > Lacertidae > Podarcis > Podarcis vaucheri. The sequence continues at coordinate 62,378,783 of NC_138762.1, read as the reverse complement.
ATACTTAAGGGCTTATTTTGACTGAAAAGCCTTTTTTATATTTCAGTAGCATTTCTGGAATAAAACATCAGTGGTGAATAGATTTCTTTTCAGGAATGACAGCACAGCTTTTCTGTGACAGGGTGAGCTACAGCAGACTTCACTATGTTAAGAAAAGAACAAGAAGTGACAAACATCAAGAATATATGTAGCACTAAGAAGAATGTTATGTTTTGAGTGACAGAAAACACACTGGACGCAATCCAGGCCCCTGTTAAGTGCACAAACTCATTGATTTCAAAAAGTTCGGGTACCAGTCTGGCTCAGTTGGTTAGAGCACGGTGCTGATAATGCCAAGGCTGTGAGTTAAATTGTGGTCTTTATGTTCTCTTGGGTAGGCTTTTTGTTTTTGCTTAATGGGATACAGTTGAAAGATTCTGTTTTCTCAAAGTCACCTTCGTGTTCTTTCCAAGCCAAAACTGGTGCCATTATTGCAGCAAAAGGAAACTATTAAGAACCCCCAAATAATTAACCTACCTAACCTCCATGTTTTCTACAAACACAGAGAAAAATGTGAGTTCCTTTAATGTGGAGATTCTATGTACAGGAGGAAGTCTGTTAATGTTTTGGACTTCATAAAACAGGATTAAGCCTGAGAAAACAGACATGGAAGTGCCACAAAATAGACATGTACATCTCATTTAAAACACTTCATTGTTCATGTAAATTTATGGAGTGGCTTTTCACGCCTATTTTTAAGAAGAATAAATTTGAGAGCTCTAACAGACATAAAAAATTACTGCTAGATACCTATGTTCTCAAAGAAACTGAACATGAAAGCTGCACTATTGCCAAGGTGGACTGTTCATACAAACCTAAAAACAACTGAATGAACAACTGAATGTGTAATTAAACATTTTGTATAGACTTCCCTTAATTAACCAACTCCACTATTGCCATTGGGACGCGGGTGGCGCTGTGGGCTAAAGCCTCAGCGCCTAGGGCTTGCCGATCGAAAGGTCGGCGGTTCGAATCCCCGCGGCGGGGTGCGCTCCCGCTGCTCGGTCCCAGCGCCTGCCCACCTAGCAGTTCGAAAGCACCCCCGGGGGCAAGTAGATAAATAGGTACCGCTTACCAGCGGGAAGGTAAACGGCGTTCCGTGTGCGGCTCTGGCTCGCCAGAGCAGCGTTGTCACGCTGGCCACGTGACCCGGAAGTGTCTGCGGACAGCGCTGGCCCCCGGCCAATAGATGTGAGATGGGCGCACAAACCCCAGAGTCTGTCAAGACTGGCCCGTTCGGGCAGGGGTACCTTTACCTTTACCTTTACCTTTACTATTGCCATTAGAAAGCATTTTTGTGAGTGGATGGTGCAGAGACAGTCCTGTCTTTGCGACCCCCAAGCCAAAGAGATAAGTAACTACAGTGGTACCTCTGGTTACAGACGCTTCAGGTTACAGACTCCGCTAACCCAGAAATAGTACCTCAGGTTAAGAACTTTGCTTCAGAATGAGAACAGAAATCGTACGACGGTGGCACGGCAGCAGCGGGAGGCCCCATTAGCTAAAGTGGTGCTTCAGGTTAAGAACAGTTTCAGGTTAAGGCCAGACCTCCAGAACGAATTAAGTTCTTAACCTTAGGTACCACTGTATACAATCTTTAAAAGACATATGAAGGCAGCCCTGTATAGAGAAGGTTTTGTTTAATGTTTAATGTTTTATATATGTTGGAAGCCACCCAAAGTGGCTGGGGCAACCTAGTCAGATAGGAGGGGTATTGTTATTGTTGTTGTTAAATAAGACGTCCCTATTTTCATCAGAGAAATGTTGGACGGTATGGTCTTGCAGCAAAGTGAAGTGTCATTTTTCAGGCAGTGTTTGAAGACTCTATGACTACAGCATCAAACAAGCTATGCCTTATAAACCAACTTAAGTTGTATTTCAAGTTCTACAGAGATCTCAGGAACTGTCCCCCCACACCAGCTCTCCTGGAGCTAGCAGAAGTGGGTATTGCCCTTTCTAGTTCCTGGTTCTTCGCTGGAAGCACAACCCACACAGGTTGTATCTGGTAATTCTTTCATACTGTTAGATGAAGGCAGGAATTGATGTCTGAATGATGCAGAAAGACTTTAAAAGCCCTAGGTAGGCATTTGCTATTTGAGCTGCACTTCAGGCAGTAAAATGTCTTGGGCCAGCAGTGGAGTGAATTTTGAGGATTAAACTTTTACATCTACCGACAGTGCCAATATGTATATCATAGAAGCTCAGAGGAACTCACCAAGCTTATGAAACCCTGTGAGTCTTTAGATCTAAGACATGTACACCAGCATGCTATCTTGATTTTATTGACAACTTGTCTCAAGAAGAAGGAAATATTTTTGCTGCAAACTGGTTAACAGTGTGTGTGTGTGTAGGGTAGATTCCCTCTAAATGTGTTATGATTTAGTAAAAGTTAGAATCAACCTAGGTTTGAATAGGTAAAGGTAAAGGACCTCTGGATGGTTAAGTCCAGTCAAAGACGACTATGGGGTTGTGGCGCTCATCTCACTTTTCAGGCCGAGGGAGCTGGCATTTGTCCACAGACAGCTTTCTGGATCATGTGGCCAGCATGACTAAGCCGCTTCTGGCGCAACGGAGCACTATGATAGAAACCAGAGCGCATGGAAACACTCTTCCCACTGCAGCAGTATCTATTTATCTTCTTGCACTGGCATACTTTCGAACTGCTAGGTTGGCAGGAGCTGGGACAGAGCAACGGGAGCTCACCCCATTGCGGGGATTCGAACCACCGATCTTCCGATTGGCAAGCCCAAGAGGCTCAGTGGTTTAGACCACAGTGCCACCCGCGTCCCAGGTTTGAATAAACTCTGCTAAACACAGAAACCCCCTGGATTTAGTTATGCTAACAAGCCCAGTGGGCAGAGCTAGCTGGATGTGCCATTAGTAGGGGACAAAGGCCAGTGATGGCCCATCAAGGAAAGCATCAGAGGACAAGATTGCCAGGCAAAGGGGTGCTAGTGGGCAGAGGCAAAGGCCGGGTTTAAGGTTTCAACTTTGCCTCAGAGGCAAAGGCTGAGGTTCGTTGGGGTCCTTGGAGTCAGCAGTGAGAAGGAGAAGGTGGGGCAGAACTCCATGTGAGCTGATGATGACAAGCTGGAACTAAGAGACTGAGGAATGCTGTTTGCTGTCCTTCAAATCCTATGCTGCCTTTAATGTGGAAGCCAGACCCACATGGGAAGTGGATGCTCTGCAATCCCTCCATCTAGGTGCAGATTGTATATATTGGGGTCAGGGGAAAACCATGTACCATAAGGACACAACAGTTTCTTTTATGCCTCATTGTTAATTGTTCATGACCTGAGACAATGCATTTCTTTTGGGGTGCTGTTTAATAGCAACACCACTATTTCTATGAAAATAGATGGGTGCATGTACTAAAAGACTTTCTAGTCAACCATACCTATTGAGGGCCCTGTGATACATAATGAAACATAGTAGAACATTTTACCCAAGCCATTATACAATTTATGATGTTTCCTGTTTTATTGGGGATGTAAAATCAGCCCAACGGAGCCATATGGCTGTTGTGTCTGACTCATTTTTTAACAAATATAATTTTAGCACGTTTAAGAGCTTGCCTGTACTAGCACGTGGACTACTATTCATTCATTTAAATGTTTGTAGCTTGCCTTTTGACTAAAAGTTTTGAAGAAGCTTACAAAACATCAGTAGCAATATAAAACCAAATGAGATGCACTATTCTCTAAAAACAAATTAGCAGCAGCAGCAGCTGAAAGGGAAAAGAGGGCAGACCAGATATGCTTTGGAGATTACTTTAATAATAATAATAATAATAATAATAATAATAATAATAATAATAATACATAATACTGTAAATGAAATGAACTTTCTTAGGTTGAGCTTCCACAACTTTGGTACCACCACAGAGAAGACCCTGTCTTGTTTCACCACTGTTGCACTGCTGACAGTGGGGGCATATGAAGCAGGGCCGCCACTGTAGTATTGGTACTACTTTATACTATTATAGGGTCAGAGTCATGTTAAGAGTGAGTTGGGTGCATCACATTACAACATTATATTAACAAATCAGAGGGGGAGCAGGTTCTATGGCTCCTCGCTGGAAAATGATTCAATAGATTGATTTTGAAACTTGGCAGTGTAGGAATGAGTGACCCACAATTTGCTTCCATTTCAGCCAAATTTTGACTAAGATTTAAATTAAATTTTTCATTGTTAGATTAATTTGACCACTCTGTGTGCATTAAAAAAACAACCCTGGAGAATAGTACTGATTACTACCTTTACTTTTGCTGTCATTAATTGTGACACTATACTGTCAACTTATGCAAATTAACTGACACTTTTGGATTGGCCGTCCCCATTATGAAAGCTGTGGGTGCTGCTGTATGATTAGAATGCTGTCATTTCAGCACAGTTGCAGTCTGAATATAAAATGCATTCAGCCCTGTGACAGGCAGCTGTTCTTATACAACATAAACCTTGGGCCACATGTGGCATTTGGGAATGGGGTTGTGCTCATACTGGTGTATCCCAAATTGCAATCCTGATCTACAGATGGGTACATGAGAAATGGTAATGCTCCCACAGACACTCTTCTTTCTCTTTGAAAGAAGAAATTCTACCTTCTTTTAGCAGTGCTTCCATTAATTGTGCCACCCAGTTTAGAATACATATGGTGATTATGCCTGCAAATGGAAAATCTTATCATTGTCTACTTCAATTATCAACTGCATGCCTCACACACTGATCGTATTTCAAAAAGCTGGCAAAGGAGGAAATGAATATTCCTCATTCATGGGCAATGTCAAGAAATGTAACTTTTTAAAAAAATGAAATAAAATGAAAAGTGGCAGGGACAAACCACACCCCTTTTTAAAGAAAAAAGAAAAAGAAACAGGTTGGATAGCTGCCATGCAGCTTTCCTTAAGTAGACTGCTAGTTACCACTAATTGCTATTCCTGAATTATTTTCCCTATGTTTATGTTATTTGAAAACTCTGGCATCTGATCCACAAAGGGCAGTCTGCACAGGGAACCTGTTTTTTGCATGAATTACCCCCTGGATCAAAAGGGTTTAAAAATCAGTCCAGAGGAACACAGCAACCTTTTCTGGATTTAATTCATGCACATATCCCCTAATAAGCTCCTTAATCCTTTAATGAGTGAGGTATGTGAGAGCTGGGTGCATATTTGTTTTGGGGTGTTTTTTTAAAACCTCATGCATTCCCTTTTAAGCAGGGTTTTGGTTGCAAGGTTTATTTAATCTAAACAGATTGCTGCACGTTGCGTTACAAAGTAATGGACTGCATAGGCAGCTTGTATAACGGTATATATTCTACCACTAAAGATGGGGAAGGCTATTGCCGTCACTACCCTAAAGGCATGAACTTCAGCAAGGCCTCACAAGTGTCGTATAAGGTAAGCGTGTCAGGAGAAGCGCAAAATGAGTACATGGTGAACTAATTAGATGACTGCATGGCTTGAAATGTGTATTTCACCGTTCTGATATCACACTATTAAAAGGGTCTTGCTAATTGTCTCTAAGTAGTCATGGCAAGGCTGAAAAGCTTTTCTTTTTCCCCTTCATTGCTGCTCACACAAGATCAGCTAGTACTGCCAGAGCCATTTAATGCTTTCACAATGTAACCTATAACACACGTTAAAACTTAATAGGGTTTTGATGTAACATTTTCAGAAAAGTCCATAGAAGCTTGGGCAGATCATAATTGCTGAACTGAACTGAATAAGATCTTAAATTAAAAAAACCCTGCAGCATTAAATGTTTTTGAACAGAGTCTTTTTCATTGAAACTAATCAGAAGAGAAATGCCATTGGTAGACTAAATTGTATAAGTGGGAAGCACTGATATAGTAAATGAAACCATTCCAAGTGTTCAGGCGGCGAGTGTTGTTGCTTTTGGAGCCAAAAATGCACAGAAACAAGAGACAGGCATCAAGCTTGAGGGAGCCTCAAAGTTTGAAGAAGAAGAAGAAGAAGAAGAAGAAGAAGAAGAAGAAGAAGAAACAACTTCAGGGGGGGGGACCTTGAGGTGAAGATTGAATGTATTTGGTGACCATGGAATGCTGACTGACTGTTGTCAGGGGGCAGAATGGAAAATGGGAAGAATGGAATAAAGTGGCTGGAATCCTGAAGAGGGAGCACTTCACACATCAACATTGGTATCAGACCTCATCTGTAATACAGTGGTACCTCGGGTTACATACACTTCAGGTTACATACGCTTCAGGTTACAGACTCCGCTAACCCAGAAATAGTACCTCGAGTTAAGAACTTTGCTTCAGGATGACAACAGAAATCGCATAGCGGCGGCATGGCAGCAGTGGGAGGCCCCATCAGCTAAAGTGGTGCTTCAGGTTAAGAACAGTTTCAGGTTAAGAACGGACCTCTGGAGTTGAGATCACAAAGTTTAGTAGGACAAGGACACTAGTAGGATTAGGACAAAGATACTGAGATATAACTTCTTTTTACATTTCAACGATCCCCACTTTATGTCCACACTCTATAATTTTGAGTGATACCAATAATTCAGAAAATATAACTTTCTGTGTATATATATTTCCTTCCTAGCATTAGTTGTTCTAAAACAGATACCCACCATGATGCCTATGGTGAAATAACAGTTTGAGTAGTAACCTTATCATCACACAAGAGGAGGGTATGGATTTGGAATGTGAAAATATAGAATCAAAACAAATGATTTCTCACTTTCATTTCTTCTGCTACAAGCTGCATTTCTTGTACTGGATTGATTTGCTTTATTTAGAAAAATGGTATTTTCCCTTGTTTCAATTACATGTACTTCATATTGCAAGGAATCACTGCCAGTTTTTGACTAGTTATGAACCTTTTTGAAAATTATATTTCTGGTCACATGCATAGCTGCATTGATTTCTATTTTACATACAGTACCTATTTGTTTGGAGAAACAGAACATTAGATTTGGCAGGGCCTTTTCAGTGGTGATTACCTGTTTGTGGCATGCTTTCCTTAGTGAGGTGTGTCTGACTCCTTCATTACTGACTTTCAGGACAAATTTAAAAGTATTCCTGTTTACCCAGGCATTTGATCAGTGAAAGATGCTGTTCCTGGCAATCCTCAGATCACTGGCTGAGACCACTTTTAACTTTTTAAGAATGTTTTTAACAAAAGTAAGAATATTTTAACCATTTTTGCTTTTTAAAAATGCTTTATCATTGCTGTGTAGGCTCAGAGAGCAAGAGCAGTATATAAATCAGATGCATAATAATTAATAACAATTACTCAAGTTTGCTGTTTGTATTTTGTGAAAACAATAAGCTTGATCTTGAAGAAGTGCACATGACATTTTGAAAGTCAGGAAATATCTGGTGCAGAAATTCATCTTAACTCCCATGATATATGGTAGTCTTCCAGAACCAATGGCAGATCAATGTTGATGATGAAAACACCTGTGGCTCACTACAGCTTTTCTATACCAATTCACACTTTTCTTCTGGCCTACCTGGTGGTAGTGCCTTGGCTAGCTCTTTCTTGGCAGCCATTACTAATATAATTAAAGAGCTTGTCACTCTTTCCCCTAGGCTGAGACCTTCTCTTTCTTACCTAGAGCAATGGGTTTTCTATTTCACACTTCAGTGCATCCCCGATAATAAGAAATCCAATCATCTAGACCACCGAGCAGGTGATGATTGTTCCTTGACATAACCTTCAAGCAGTTAAACAAATTCAGAAGCCAGGTTTGGCTTGTTCCTCCTCCTCCTCTTCCCTCCATATGCATGTATTTAAATTGCAACAGCCAATAATGCAGGCATTCCAATTTAAGCGACCTCTCCAGCAAGTTACATAACCATGTTCATATTTTGTTTTTTAAGCACATAATTAAGCCTATGAGATTCAATCACATTACTGTGGTGTTTTGATGCATGCAAACTCACCAAATATTACTGCAAATCTGTACTTTCTGCTGGGTTTTCAGAGGTAGAATACAGATTGCCAAGATTTTGAGTGAGCTGCCTCAAAGACCATGTCATTGGGAAGATAGCCAATGACAATCTTTTAGCATCTGGATTCTGGAGCATCTTCCTTATCTCAAGAGAACATGAAACCATGCTTGAACTATGCTGTAAAATGGTTTTTAAAAAGGCACCACATGGACAAGCACACACGCACGGGCAGAAAGATTACAGGCTGTGTTCGGTTGGCAGCTTCATGACAGAGACCATGACCTGACTGAGTAGTGTAATTATGACTCCTGGAAGTGCTTTTCCAAGGTTGAGGTACTCCAGTGTGGTAGCACAGAAAAAGGCCAATACTGAAGCTACTTGAAAAATGGAACTTACGGTAATTCTCCATAAGTATGTATCCAGTACCTTATATCATTACATTCTGGCGCTTATTAAGCAAAACATTCTTTGACAGCTAGCATAGGCTAGCTCTTGGCAATCATGGGATAAGAGGATAGGTCCACTTATAGATCAGCAACGGGTTAAAGAAAATGAAGCTGATATTAGAAATTAATCAACAGATCTCATAATGGAGGGATGTAAGAAGGGGGTATCACACGGACACCCCAGATAAGTACGGGGGCTGTGCTTTGTAGCATGTTTGTAAATGACCTGGGATTAAGGATGAGCAGGGCTTTTCCCCGGCCTGAACTCACTGGAACTCAGTTCTGGCACCTCTCAGATGAGCGCCATGGCCATTATAAGAGAACAAGGAAGGTGTTCACCATGGTGAGTTCCAGCACCTCTATTTCTAGAAGAATAGCATTGGGCATGAGCAGTATGGTGGTTATGTTTGTGGATGACACCATGACCTGCTTGTGGGCTTCCCACAGGCATCTGGTTGGCCATGGTGAGAACAGCATGCCGGACTCAAAGGGCTCTTCATAAATTTGATGGTTAAGAATAAGAAGTCATGGTCTTTGATTATGAGCAATGAAACCTATATGCATTCTGCAAACCATGACCCGTCATTTTACCTTAAATAATGATTGTGAGGACTTTTTTTAAAGGGTATTATTGTTCATCTTAATTAACTTCTCTCTGTTGATGACACATACCTCCATTTTAATGCTGTTTCTCCTGTCTCTGTCAGATGTTTATATTATCATCTCTTCTAAATGTTTACTTGGACGTCCAAGTTACAAGTATTCTTAAAAGAGAATAGTTTTCTGTTCTAAATCCTTTCTTTCCCCCATGCTGCTTAGCCCTTATCTTAGTGAAGGGGGGAGTGGGAGGGGGGGAACCTATTGACAAAACAGTTGCAGAAGCTTGGAACTGTCTCATATATGTTTATTGGGAATTTAGCTATCCATGTAGTTCAAAAAGCTTCTTACAAAGCTATCTATCAAGTAGAGGGGGGGGGGACAAGAAACGTGAGTCTAAACCAAAATATTTTATTTTGCCTTTGGAAGCAAGGATATTGCAAAACAGTAGGAGCAATTACTTTCCATGTGTATGGCTACTATTTAGTGCTTCTAGGGGCCTTTCAGCACTTACCATTTATAGTAGCATAGTTGCTGTTTGATCCAATGTTTTTAAGTGAATTCATAACTCATTGCCACCTTGGTCATATGTTGCTGTTATTAGAGAGTGAGTGTGAAGTTTTCTTTTCCATGCAAATGTGCCTGAATTGAGAGAAGTTCAGTGGCTGTAATCACGCCCCTTATATACCCCTGTATTCCTCCAGCCGGTAAATGTCAGAGTTATGAGCAATTGCGTGGGGACAGCCTTTTCACAGCTTTGCGTGGGTGGGTAGGGGTTATTTAATGTCTAGTATTCCAGAATTCTATTTTTGTGGGAGTGTGGGAGATTATAAAAGGAAAAATGTGCATGCCTGAGCTATGGCGAACCCAGTTATTGTGATGAAATTTTGTCTGCTGTTAGTAACTGCTGTTATGGGCAGTACTTTGACTTGGTACTGGTCTCTGCATCTGCCATATCTCTTCTCTGAACTGAGCTAGCAGCTCAGAGGGACGTGGCACTAAACAGACATCTTTCAAACCAAACACCAATCCCATCCTCACAGAAACAGGGGTCATGATTCTACACACGCCACACAAATGAAAATATTGAGGATCCATTCCAGATCTTTCACAAAAGTCAGCTTTTTGTAGGGTTTTGAGTACATTATTCCAGAGTACTGGCCAAATAATGACAAATTCAGCATACCAGAAAATCTGGAGAAAAAGCAGCAACTATGCCACTATAAATGTTAAGTGCAGAAGGGCCCTAGGACCAGAATGGATAAGCTCAGGTCCAGGGGCCAATGCAGCCCTTCAGGCCTCACTGTGTGGCCACTAGGACTCTCCTTGGGCCACACATCCTCTTTCAAGTTCCCCTCCTGCTTTGTTCACAGAACTTGAGCTCTGATAATAGGCTTGCCTGAACAGAGGGGTGTGCGTGAATATGGGCAGAAACTAACCTACTGTGCAAAGGTAATATTCACCTTTGTTTCTGCACACACTTTTGCCTCTGGCCCTGCTCACCACTGGCATGTGGCACCCAAAAGGCTGCCCAGAAGGGAATGTGGCCCTCAGTCTGAAAGGGAAAAAAATGTTCATCAGCCCTGCTTTAGGATGATACCTTAATGAAAGCAACATTTTTTTCTGAAAACATGAACATATATTTTGATATTTAGGGGGGAAACCCTCACCTTTGTTAATGTGATTTTTATGCTCTTTGTACTCGTGGCATTTGTAGCTTGAATAAGATTTGCACAGAAAAGCATTTTGTTTACTTTGGAAATCCTAGGCAGCCATCTTTGTTCATTGTTCCACTAATGCTTTTTCCCAGTCTTTAAGGCAGCTTGCTTTGCCTGTTGTATGGATTTACTTGATTAAATGTTACCATATAAATAGCATTGCCTTCATTCTTTTGTTATAAGTAAGCATTCTTGTCTGACGCCTGCCAAAAGACATGTTAAGAAATCTAAGTGCATTATACTAAAAAAAATAAAATGTGTTTCCTTTATCATTAATGTCCCCAGGGCCAAAAAATGTTGGGAGGCATGATATAGCCTCAACTGACAAGTCAACTGACACATCAGGACCATGGACCACTCACCAACAGGGGAGCAGAACGGCTGAAGTATCCAAAGGCCAAGCTTTGGTGTTGGTCTAGAGCAGGTAATGCAGTAAAGGATTAATAACCATAACTCAGTAACAGACATATACAGAGCTGTAAGTGCAGAATATTGACATAAACCGATAATGCCTTTTAGTAATCAATGAAGAACCTGGAAGCACTTCGTGCTCCAGCATGATTGAAACTAAACAACTTATATAATATACAGTATGCCCAACAGGTTGCATCCTATGTTTGTGCAAGTGTAACACATCTTGTGCAACTGATCTTCTCTCCCTGCAGTTCCCCAAAACATCTCCAGAGGTCCTCCAGGAGAACCACCTGAACCTTATAGGCTGGGTCATTTTGGAACTGCAATGGGATAGAGGAAGTACCTGGAACTGAGTGGAGGGATCGTGTAGCAACAAACTCCCATTCATTCAAGGTCCCTTCCTCCTGGCACTATAGTCCCACATGACGTAGTCCATGCTGCTCAAGAAGTCCCCTTTCCTCAGGACAGGCTTTGGGGGGCAACCAAGGGGAGGGAAAAATGGGCTGTGCAAGCTGGCTGGATCTGATAGGAATTGTAATCCAAAACTTAAGGAGAGCCCTAGGTTGGACAAGGCTGAGCTAGCCCTGCACGTTAGGACCTTTGTAAGGCTTCTGCCTCTGTTTTGTTTTGCTTTGCACCATGTACGAAGAATATTTATTTAGTGGGGAAGATTCTTGAGGATATATTTTGATGGGTGAATTTCATGATGTACCTAAGGATGTCCCTTTATTGATGCGAGACATTTGTGATTCAGTGGAGGCTTCTGTCAATGCTCCAGGGAGGGAAGTAATTTTCAATGAACTCTATGGGGCCCCATTTTCTCTGTCCCATTCTGTCCCAAAGCACTGGAGAATTACTTGAAACAATATGGGTAGTAATATGCAGGCTACAGGTGGGAGGGGAAATTGGCAAAAAATCCCCTTCCTCTTTATTCCACTGATAGAACCCTCTGGTGGTTCAAAGAGTCTCCTGTCAGCAGAGGAATACCAAATTGTATACAACCATCAGTTAGTCCAGTTTTTGCCAAGGCAATTAAACTGAACAAGAGGTCTTATTTTGAAATGAATATTATTTGAGGAAGAATGTGTGGTTTGTGAGTATTCAAGATTAATGTGAAGTCTAATTAATGTGAAGTCTAAATTTACCACACTTTTTAAAAGATGCAATTATCAGTCTGAGGGCAAAGCAAGGGAACAGAATTATGACATTTAAAAGAATGTTTGTACTAAATTTTAGAACTGTGTTCTAACACAGATCCTTAGAGCAGTTCTGCACAGCTATTAAGGAACAACAGGATTTTAAGGACTTCCCCTGAAAACTAAATGAGTGACTGTCCCAATCTCAGATTTTTGGTACCCAGCTTCCTGTGCTTCAGTCGATGAGGACTTCGTAAAGTAATTTCTGCATGAGATGTTTTCAGGATGTGCAGTCAGTCAGGAAGATTTCAGAGCACAACTGCAATGTATAATGGGAAGAAGAAGAAGAAGAAGAAGAAGAAGAAGAAGAAGAAGAAGACTCGTAGCCACCTCACAATGATTAGGGAAATTAATCACACCTACTAAAATTTATAAGAATTTCAAAAATGCTCTGAGAAATAGGCAGGAAAAAATGAAGTCTCTTTCTCAGGAATGAAAGAGGAAATGGGGAAGACACGTTTTGGAACAGCACTGGTTTCAAAACATCTGCTGGCCTCCAGCTCAGAACTTATTTTTCAGGGCAGAGGGTGTCCAGCAATGGCATGCTGAACCACCACGTCTGTTCTTGGGGAAGCATTCAGACAAGCACATTCTGTGCAGATTGAAATAGCAGCACAAGCAAATTTTTCGTATTGCTTTCTGTTGGCAGTTCTAAATGGTTTCAGAAGAGAGGCTCTTTTCAGTTATCTGGCTGAGAAGCAAAAAAACAGAACAAAAATCTTCAGCAAGAATAGTCAGTGCAAAACAAGCATTCTACCAGGTATAGAATATTAGACCCCTGGAGTGCAACCCCCTTTATTGTGCATCTTCTGCATTTTGTAAAATCTTTTATTGAAGTAAAATTGCTTCTGTGTAGAAAAGGAAAAGCTTTTGCTGTTCTCCCTGCCTGCTCTCATTTGAAATATCTAATTTTGCATGTGGCTGCAGAAGAGAGGCTCTGAGTGATGCTTGTCGGAAGCTCTTTATGTGGGTGGGGGGAGGAGGTAATAGTGTGGAAAGGGAGCTAGAAAGAAGGCAGTGGACTTGCATAAAGGAGGGTTTCTACCAATCTTGCAAGTCAAATCCCTGAAGATGTGTGAGCTCTGAAGGGTCCTCTTTAGAAACACATGAAAAGATATAATTCCACATAGCAGGCACTAGCAGGAGCCAAGAGATATATGATTTGCATCTGCAGGAGGCACACATACTATAATAATATAATAATTTATTATTTATGTTGGTTTCTGTTTCCTTCACTGTGCAGCGAAGTGCTTGTCACAAGACAATGTTTACATTCCACAGTCAGAGCACTGTTGGGTTTTCCCACGGGAATGGGAAGCTGGATGTGACGTACACTGGCTTCCTGTTTTTCTCTCTGTTCTCTCTCAGTGTTCGAGGAGAAGGATGTGTTGCTTCTCTGCTCCAGCAGAGGCAAGATGCATATTTGTAAATTCTCTACAATGAACTGAAAATAAAGCAACAAAAAGCATGTGGCATGTACTATTCATCATTCCGTTGTGCAAACGGACTCTGCTATATCAACATTTTGGTTCCGGGCCCAGAAAGACGTAAATCAAACTGAGGATTAAAGACTCCAGCGTTCGAGTCGGAATGCCGGCAGAGGTACAGAGGAACGGATCGCGTTATCTGCTCTGCGCGTCAAGTTTGATTGATGAAGGTATGTGCTCATGCTCCCGGAGCAGCCTGGCAGCCTGCCAGCTACTAGTTTATGGTTTTATGGCTGGACTTTGAACTTTTAAAGCCGTTTTGCCGTGTTACAGGCAAGGCTCCAAAAGGCACAAGCTAACAGGCTAGGATGGCTGGGGAAAACGAAAGTACTTTTACAAGTGCTTTTGGCTGAAGCTGCAGGACTGTGACGCAGCTTGTTTTAAGCAGCAGAAAATGGCTAACGCAAAGCTGGTTGATGATTTTGGGATTCCTAAGCTCAATAAGAATAATTACACAGAGTGGGTGTTATATGCAGAGGCAATTCTGCGGAAAGAAGGTCTGTTTAATGTTATTACAGACAACCCCCCAGCTCCAATTACAGCTGATTGGAATGCTAAGGATTCTAAAGCAAGGGGAACGCTTACGTTGATAGTATCCCCAGAAGAGCTCTGTCTGTTGCGTGGAAAGACCACAGCCAAAGAAATTTGGAACTCTTTAAGACAGGCTCACTTGAGGACAGAAGCTGGTTCCTCAATGTACTACTATGCCAAGCTGCATGATATGGCTCTTGCTGAAGGTGGAGATGTGCGTAAACACCTGATGGAGATGCAAAATCTGAGACATGAGCTGCAACAGAGAGGACTCAACTTTCCAGAGGCTGTGTATTCCTTCATGATACTACATTCTTTGGGTCCAAGTTGGGAGTCCGTTGCCACTCAGATTGCTGTTCAACCAACTGCTCAGCTCACAGTAGCCTATGTTACTGCCGTGATCCAGAATGAAGCAGATCGCCGCGGTGCTAGCTGCATGGGTATGGGGAAGTCTTCACAGACGTCTTCCCAGAGTGCAGTGGAACCACCAGAGGGCGCCAAAGCTTTGAAGGCAGTGAAATGCTACTCGTGTGGATGTCTAGGCCATATGAAAAGGGAATGCAGATATCCCAGGGCCAAGACAGAGCAGCGCAGCGGAAGTTCATCGCGTGGAAAAGGCCAAAGCAAAGGCAAAGGTCCGGTGTCCAGGACAACGCAGCACAAGGCAATGGTCTCACGCTTCACTCCAAAGGTCGCAAAGGTCCAGAAGACGTCTAGATCTTTCTTCGTTGTTGATTCAGCAGCTACCCACCACATGTGCAACGATAAAAGACTGTTCGTGTCTTTTACACCGCAGGAAGGTGCGATTCACCAGGCGGATGACCACACGATCCCCAGTCAAGGCTACGGAACTGTTGTTCTTCACAGTTTGGACTTAGAGATACATGATGTACTTTATGTTCCAGATGCCACACACAATCTTCTCAGTGTGATGCAGCTGAATGAACGCAACATTGACGTTTCCTTCAAGAACAAGAAATGCACCATCACAAAGAAAGACGATTATGTATTGCATGCTGAATGTGTTGATCGTTTGTTTGTTTTGTATTATGATGATGTTGTGCAGAATGATACTTGTTGCATTGCAGGTTCTAACAAAAGTTTGCATGCAGGATGTATTCATGATTTTCACAGAAAATTTGGTCATTTGCATTTTGAGGCAGTATCTAAAATGCCTACCTTGGTTGAAGGTATGACTATTAAACCCTGCAGGTACCACATGAAGTGCAAAGCATGTGCAGCAAACAAGGTGAAAATGGCTGCGAAAGGTAAGGTGTCTAGTAGGCAAGCTACAGAACCATACCAGGTTGTTCATGCTGATTTAGTTGGTCCACTATCGCCCTCTTTGGGTAGAAATAGATTCTTCATGGTTCTCATTGATGCATTTTCTAGGTATATTTACGTGTACAATCTCAAGCAGAAATCAGAGGCTTTTCCAAGGTTCAAGGAATTCTGTGCTTGGTTGGAAAAGGTGCATGGTAAGAAGATAAAAACTCTTTTCACAGATCGCGGGGGAGAATTCACTTCTCAGCAGTTTGAAGCTTTTCTGACTGAGAAAGGAATTCAACACGATTTGTCCAGTCCTCGCTCGCCATGGCAGAATGGGCTTTGCGAAAGGGCAAATCAAACATTGCTTCAAGGGTTAAAGACCTTGCTGCATGATGCAAATCTTCCAGAGAGTTATTGGGCCGAAGCTCTCTCATGTTTTCTTTACAGTTACAATCGCAGGTTATCTTCAGCGATTGGTTGTACCCCCTATGAGAAGATGTTTGGCAAGAAACCATACATCAAACACATGAGAATTTTTGGTTCGGACATGTGGATTCACTCACCACAAAGCTCCAAATTAGGCAAACGTGGATTGCATGGTATCTTTCTAGGTTATCAGAAAGGTTCTTACAGAATAATGATGACTGACTCTAAGACAATTAGGCTCACAAGAAGTGTTGAGTACAATGCCAAGTGGGGGGAGAACGTGGGAATTTTCCAATGTTATCCTGATTACAGTGATGAGACTGAGGATAAGCAGCCACAACAACCCACACCCACTGATGAAGGTTCTGATTCTGAGTCTGAAACTGAATCGGATACTTCAGAGGATTTCAAGAGTGCGAAAGCCTCTATGCGACCCTCTGAAAGCTCTGATCAGGAACTGGAAGAACCATTGTTCACAATAGGTCACTTTTCTCCTAAGAAGGAAGAGGAAAGTGTTGAAGACCAAAGGCTGATTCGCAGGTCACAAAGAGCCACAAAAGGCAGACCTCCAAAGAGATTTGCTGATGAATATGCCAAGACAGCAGTAGCAGCTGTTAAAAGCTCCAAGAAGGTATTTGAACCTTCAAGTTTCCAAGAAATCCAGGATTTGGATTCTAAGGAAGCTGAGCCATGGTTAAACGCCATGAAGGCTGAGCTTGATTCCTTAGAAAAGAACAAAACTTGGGAGCTAGTTCCAGAAGTTCCAGGAATGAAACTGCTTGGAAGCAAATGGGTCTTCAAAGCGAAGACTAATCAAAATGGCAAGATAGTCAGGCACAAAGCCAGATTGGTAGCCAGAGGTTTTGCACAGGTACCAGGTGAAGACTATCACGAGACCTACTCACCCACGGTGAGGTATGAGAGCATAAGACTCATGCTCAAGCTAGCTGCAGAGGAAAATCTACACATTAGTCACCACGATGTAAATACAGCGTTTTTGTACGGATCTCTAGGTGAATCACTTTATATGCATCCACCTGATGGCGTACAGGTAAAACAGGGATTTGTTTGTGCTCTGAAGAAGTCCCTTTATGGTCTCAAACAAAGTGCACGGTGTTGGCACACAAAACTCACTGAAGCATTGTTTTCTTTAGGTTTTAAGCAAGGGAAAGCTGATCCATGTGTGTTTGTCAAAGAGGAGGGGCAAAAGAAGCTGTATTGTTTGTTTTATGTTGATGATATTTTATTCTTTTGGAAAGATGTCACAATGTACAATAATGCCCTAGCTCAACTGAAAGAGCACTTTGACATGAAAGATCTTGGTGAGGTAAACAATTACCTATCTCTAGAAATAGAAAGAGATCAAAGTGGTAACATTCTAGTACACCAGTCACGGAAAATTGCTGATGTGTTAAGCAAACTAAACCTGATGGATGCAAACCCTGTAGACACACCGATGACAACAGGTTATCAGGTAGAAGACACTGAAGAAGCATTTTCTGACACCACACTGTACAGAAGTGTGCTAGGCAAGCTAAACTTCATTGCCAGATGTTCAAGACCTGACATTGCTGTTAGCTGTAATTTGCTAAGCAGACAAGTCAACAATCCTACTGTTAAGGATTGGAAAGCTCTGAAACGCATAGCACGCTATTTGAAAGGCACTATGCATTACAGACTGAGATTTAACAATCAGAAGTCTGGTGGTCTTGAGATTTTTGCAGATGCAAGTTTTGGAAGTGACACTACAGACAGGAAAAGTACGTCTGGAGTTTGCTACATGTACAATCAGGGTCTATTTGATTGGTCATGCAAGAAGCAAACAACAATTAGTTTAAGTACTTGTGAAGCTGAACTGAATGCACTGTCTTATTCACTTAAGGATTGTGAATGGTTGTTACAATTGTGCAAAGACATGAAAATTCCTGTCAAATGTCCAATCCAGGTTTACCAGGACAACAAAGCATGTTTGGCTTTGCTGAATTCAGAAGGTTGTAAGCAAAGCACGAAGCACTTGCAACTGAAGGTGCAACATGCTAGGGAACATATTCAGAAGGGACTCGTAACGGTGTCCTATATGCCAGGTAATGAAATTCCTGCTGATGTATTGTCCAAGATTGTATCAAGGGATCAACACTGTACCTATGTACAGAAGTTGGGTTTGTACTGATATTGTACGAACACGCTGCCCAGTGATGTTCACAGAAAGGGGGAGGATGTTGGTTTCTGTTTCCTTCACTGTGCAGCGAAGTGCTTGTCACAAGACAATGTTTACATTCCACAGTCAGAGCACTGTTGGGTTTTCCCACGGGAATGGGAAGCTGGATGTGACGTACACTGGCTTCCTGTTTTTCTCTCTGTTCTCTCTCAGTGTTCGAGGAGAAGGATGTGTTGCTTCTCTGCTCCAGCAGAGGCAAGATGCATATTTGTAAATTCTCTACAATGAACTGAAAATAAAGCAACAAAAAGCATGTGGCATGTACTATTCATCATTCCGTTGTGCAAACGGACTCTGCTATATCAACATTTTATACCCCACCCATCTGGCTGGGTTTCCTCAGCCACTCTGGGCAGCTTCCAACTGAATATCAAAAACTATACAGCATCAGACATTAAAAACTTCCCTAAACAGGGCCGCCTTCAGTTGTCTTTTACTTTTAGTTGTTTATTGCCTACAAATGACCTACAACCCACTTTGAGAGAATATTGCAAAACTAAATCTATTATAATCTGAATCTCTGATATCATATTTGTTCTTCAATCCCCAGGTTGCCAAAGAAAGGCACTTAAAAAACCCACAGAGAGCTCTCTTGACTTCCAAGCCTTCTGTGTGAAGAAATAAGACATGGAAGGGAAGAGAAGTGTGCCTTCTGGTCCCGTTCCCAAAGGGCTCTGCCCACCAGTCATTATCATCCACCCCCATGCACCTACCAATCGATGTACTTCTGACTTCCATGGTTTCGTCAAAAGTCTGGAGGACTGATCCCACCTGTGGGCTCCACCTACAGAATCTCCATTCACATAGGGCTCCCCCAGTTGTGTGGAGAACCCCCCATGCTTACATCTGCCTTCCCCTTCAGACCCCCACCAAATGCAGAGGTCAGAAGGTTTCAGTCAAGCTGGGTGTTGGGAACGTGGGTAGCAGGGTAGTGACCCTGATCTTCCTTATTAACATGTTAGCCCTCCACATGAAAATAGAAATTCAGATTATTGGGCAAATATTTTGGCATCAGTCTGATAAAGTTTGCAAATGCCTGACAGGAACCTGGGAAGAGGTAAGAAACTCTATGGAGAACGTCAGTAGAACTGGACGCCTGGAAGAAACCACTTTGGCCAAAGGCACCTAGCACCATAGCCATGTTGCCTCAGCCTTGGAGAATCTCTCTGATCATGTTCCAAGACCTACCTTGTCCCTGATTCTTCCCTTCTTGGATCTCAAAGGTGGCAGCATTTAGGGATGTGCGTGTATAGATGCTAGAAGAGAATATATTCTTCCTTCTTCACATGTGTGAGTTCAGCAGAGTGCACCCCTTTGCAGATTAAAATGGAAGCTTTGATAGGCTAGTTTTAGCTTTTTAGTTTAAGTAATCCAGGATGCTTTAAGGCAGTCTAGATTCTCCTGGTATTTCCTCCTTTTCTCCCCGTTAAAACAATAATCACACAAACAGTATTGTAAAAGGTAAAAAAGCAATTACTCACTCAGAATACTTGAAGAGTAACTGATACAGCAGCTTTGTTCATGTGGGCTTAAAATGGTGATCCAGTTCCAAAGTCATACTTTAGTCTAGACCAGGGGTTGTCAACCTTGTCCCTACAGCCCACTAGTGGGCATTTCAGGATTCTAGCTGGGCGGTAGGGGGTTCTACGGAACAAGCTGAATCCTCCTTCCATTGAGCACTGGTGGGCGGTAAGGATATTTTACCATCAAGAAAGATGCATTAGTGTGCAGTAGGTATAAAAAGATTGACTGCCCCTGTTCTAGACAATTGTTCTCACATAGCTGGAATGAGGGGGAAAGAGGAAGCGCCCTGGCCAGGTGAGGAGATTATATTGAAGGATACACCCTCCTCTTGACAGGTTACTGTGAGAGTTTTTCCTCAGAGTGCACTAGAAAACTTACAAGACTCTGAGCTTCAGCACCTATCATGTGTCTAACAAACATGCATTGTTGGCTTGACTCTATTGTAAATATCCCAAACACCAGACCTAGTGGGAAAGCAAGTGTGGAACAGGAGTTCTTCCTAGGCTGGCAGGAGGCTTTAGGGTCTTTTTGGGATGAACAGTCTCCTCTGTAGGAAGGAGATGCCAGAGGAGATTCAGCTTTGGACAATGGCCTGGAGATGACCAGGAAAGGGAGGGACTGGCATAAGCCTCTCTGGTTCTTTGGGACCCTTAATGCAATAACAGTTCCGGCACGAGAGCCAGTGTGGTGTAGTGGTTAAGAGCAGTAGAATCGTAATCTGGTGAACTGGATTGGCATCTCTGCTCCTCCACATGCAGCTGCTGGGTGACCTTGGGCTAGTCACACTTCTTTGAAGTCTCTCAGCCCCACTCACCTCACAGTTTGTTTGTTGTGGGGGAGGAAGGGAAAGGAGATTGTTAGCCGCTTTGAGACTCCTTCGGGTAGTGATAAAGCGGGTTATCAAATCCAAACTCTTCTTCGTCTTCACTGCTCGCCTGACTCTGGGCTAGGTGAAGCTATGGTATATAAGGATGCTTGATATTTTTAGTTGTCACTAGGGAATCATTGCCACAATTGTGCACTTGGCCCTAGAAATTTCATGTCACAATTCTGGATTTTCACTGTTTAAAACAGCCACTGTTTAAAACAGCAGCAGGATAATAGGTAACAAGTTAAATGGCAGGAAATAGTGAGAAAAACTGCATGGAGCCACACAACAGAAGCAAAGGCATAATGGCAATTGCGTTGTTGTGTTTTCCTTAGATCAGGAAGGCTGACAATGCATTCGAATGGTCTAATATTTTCTTCCCACTGTGTACCACAAAAGCGATTGAATCACTCTCTTCAAATAATATGTAAATACAAAGTTTGGCAACTGTGCAACAGTAAAAAGTCTCTGAAAATATAACATTTCTGTGAGCTTCTTGAGGAAAAGTGTAATATAGAACATCTACTTAGGATGATTAACTACCCCTGTCTGTCACTTTGCCTTGATTAATTTCAGCTAATGTTTATCATCAACTGGTAAAGTTTCTTTCAGTTAGTTTAAAGTGCCCCAGTACTAAAACATGGTAATAGCTGACAAATCCCAAATAAGCTGTATTTAACAGACTAATTTCATGCACATTCTGCTGGCAATTGCAAGGGTGTGCCAATTTTGTGTTCAATGATTAATAAGCAGGTTCTATATTGCACTAATGTTTTACTGGATTAATAAACAGTGCAGAGATAAATTTATCCTACAAAACTAATGCTCCCTGCACTAAAATTTACAATGTTTTACTATAGTAGCCCATTGGGGTTAATTAACATTTCTTCTGACCCTTCAGGATAGTATTAATCTTGTTCAGTAAAACTATATGTTTTCTTCTAGTGGGAATTCAATTTGCATGTTTAGACTTATCTCCAGAGTTAAAAACATACATGCTATAAGAAATGCAGAAAAATTGAAACAATTATTGTGAATCAATCATTAAGATTTTAAGAGGTCATCGGGAAACCTCAGAAAATTACCCCTCTCTCAAGAATTGAGTGCAACCTATTTTAGTGCACAAGACAGGCCAAGAGTTAGGGAAAACAGAGTCTCATCTGGTCTCTGAAAGGAGGGTTTTATTGCCAGGGCTAATCTCTTGGCTCAGGCACTAGGGTGATATAGATAGACCAGCTAATCCCAAATAATCTCACTCAGACCCTTTAACATTTAAAAGGGCAGTTTCATTAGGAGGCAGAGCAGCAGAAAGGCTTAAGCACAGCAAAAGGAAAGGGATGTTAAAAATCTCTTTCTCAGTACCCTCACTTTTATTCTTGGCCCCGCTCTCTGTTTCCTAGGTAGGCTATGATCATACTTAGGCAGAAATCTTATGCACACCTAATGAACACTGGGATGGCAGGACCTCTGAAAGGAAGCTGAATGTTCCCCAGGCAAAGCTTAAGAAGATTAGTCTGCAACTGAAAATTTACATTTTCTCAGATCTAGCAAAATTTCTTATAGAACAAGAACAAATTAGTAATTTTTAAATCCAGAAAGTATGATTTCCCCTACATCAATAAAACAAATCATTTCTAGGAATTGCCAAAAGGAGGACTATCTCTGCAAAAATCAGTTGTCATCACTGAACCTCCCTACTTTGGTGATTTTTTGGGATGTAAGTGTGTAAGGAAATAAGATGTTTCATGTGCTCAAAAATAGCATCTTTGGTTTCATTTGCCCTCAGTGATGTCATCAGTTCCGTATTCTTGAACGGCTAGGATCACCCATACAATTCATCCAGGAAGCATTAACTTTATAATAGCTCCACAATGCAGACATTTTCTTGCTTGCCTGAGTAAGTCCTGATATTTATTAACAACCAAATGAAAAATGGGTGGATCATGTAGCCAAGGAACTCTGCATTCTTGATACGTACCAGTACTTTTCAGCAAGCAAGGATTTAATAAACCACTCTAAAAGTATTTTTTAGGTGGGCACTGTACATCATTGATCTTATTTATAAAATATAAACTCCAATATCTTCCCAAGATGCTGCTGTAAAAACAAAACGAAACACAAAAGGTGTGTATTTCCATTTATGATGGAAGTGTCATTCAGTGACAGCTTTTGAGGAAATGCTGTTCTGAGAAATTAATAACAAAGCTAGAATGGATGCCAACCACTCAGTTAGGCGTTGCTGGGGATATGAAATGGATCAAATTATTAACATCATTATATTTATTTATACCCCACTTTTTTCCCCTAATGGGACTCAAGACAGCTTACAGATAAAAAAGGAGAACCACTAAAAACATAGAAAAAAAACCATTAAATTCAACACTGATAGAATTAAAACTATATGTTTATATAAATCTTACCTCCAACATTCACATATTGTCCACATATCATCAAACTATTTGAATTAATATAGTCTCTCTGCAAGAACTGGGACTGATATATACGCAGTTGCTGCAAAAAAACCCTGATTTTAATGGAATCAAACCTAGTTTCACTTTAAAGCAACTCCATTGATCAGCACACTTCATTGGCAAGCCCAACACAAAAGGATCTATATAGTCAATACAAAGTTCTCATTGAACAGAACTGATAATCTTTGACATCGGTTACAAACAGTTTACAGAAATGGATAAAAAATGCAGCATAATTTCCATAGGTCAGCTTTGAGCAATTTGCAGAGACAAATTAGACAATTCTAATTTCCAACAAGTGTTTTAAATAACCTGGTTTGGGAAATTTCATTGATCATGTGGAATTGTGCTTCTTGGGTTAAGGATTTGCAAACTACTGTAAGCTACGGCAGGTTAGCAAGCTGCAAGCAGCAAATTATTAAGTAAGGGACTCATATAAAGAAACTCATTATTTATTGAAACCCTATAAGCAGAATGAAGCAAGTTCTCTATTTTGTGGGCTCTGTTTTAGTTCACCTTACTATGATCCACCCATGTGATCCTCCTGCATGCTTGTTTTGAAAAGACATGTGGCAATGTACAACCCATCTATATATTTTTTTTAGTGTCCAGGGTCATAGTCATCCTTATTTTTGTGGATTTCAGTGTAGCAGGTTATAACTTTATGATCCAACAACAACCTCACTTGGCCTACCATAGTGCTTCTCAGTTTTCTGTTACTTTTTAATAAATAGTCTGACTCCTTGATGCCCACTGCAGAAATTCCTCACAGCATTAATAGCTCCCCGATGTGTTTTTTGTAATTAAATTGCTGCAGTTATTGAAATACCCAGTTCTTGAGATCAGCTACATCTGTGCTTTTAAGTCAGCACACTCAACCAAAAATTAGTTACTCCTTGGACCCCTCTTCACTCCATCACCTTCACCCTCCTGTCTTAGAACTCTCCTTTAAAATGAATTCTGTGGTTGCCCCTGGCAACCTGTCCCTTGAATTCTGATTCTTCACCGTGGGTATTGTAGAGTTAATTGCTAAAGATTAAGCATCAATTGCCTTTGAGAAGCTTTGTTCACACTTCAGCTAAAGCTGCTTCCAGACAAAAGCCTTTCAGATGGGGGGGGGGATCAGGCATGATTATTTTTTGTATCTGGCAAACATGGCAGCCTTGATCCCTGTTGGCCATGGGGCAAGGGAACTACAAGAATGTGGCAGAGAAATAGCTGGCACCTCTTGCATGCAATACTTTCTTCCAACTCAAGAAAAGGCTGTGTAGCTCAAGTTTATGGACCAATGGAAAGGCATGGGTGTGGCTAGCCCTGAATCTGGATTTCACACTAGAAATGGTGAACATATAGTTTCTCCCACCTGTGCATCCCAAGGCACCAGTATGCAGGTTTTTTACGGCCAATTTTACTACAGTTTACAAAATTTAGTGGACAGCAACACTTGTGGGAACTTATCCTTGTGGTGTAATCCTAAGTAGGTGGACTCAGAAATAATTCCCAGAGAGTGAGCCACACCCCCCTAGTAAATAGATTCAGGACTGCATCCTTCATTATGTGAAGATAGAAATGCACAGGGTAGGCAGCGTTTTGTGGACTAAGGTTCATACTGAAGTGGTATCCTCCTAAATAGTACTCGTCTGGATATCCAAACCTATCCTTAATGACCTTTCTGGAAATATTGCTTTTAACTGATGCAAACAGAAGCAGATGATATAAGTGAAGCTTGCAACCTGGGGAGGTTACTTCAGAGCTACTAATGCAGCAGTTTGACTTCACCTCCGAAGGCAAACTCCATTGTCTCTCAAGACAGTCAGATGCCAACAACAACAAAGGTGAGGCATATTTGTCAACTAAGCACACTTTTGCTTTGCACCTTCTGCATAGTCTGTAGTTCTCTGGGAAGAAAATACCCTGAAAAGGTCCACTCTATTTGTGTATAGCCCTGATGGGATTCTACGGCGTGTTTCCTACCTACAAAATATCTTCCAACAGTATCAAAGACCTAACTACAAAACAATAATGACATGAAGTTCAGAACACAATGGCTTTAAGCCTATAACACCACATAAGAAACAGTTCTTAATTTCCCCTGTGGTTTTCTGTAATCTCTGACAATGTATTTATATTCTATGTAGCCTTCCAATGTGTGATAGGATCCC
The DNA here is from genome assembly GCF_965113315.1 of Podarcis vaucheri. NCBI lineage: Eukaryota > Metazoa > Chordata > Lepidosauria > Squamata > Lacertidae > Podarcis > Podarcis vaucheri. The sequence continues at coordinate 62,353,496 of NC_138762.1, read as the reverse complement.
TGAATAGCAATATAAATGTAACATGATTCCAGGGAGTGATATTAGGATACAAGAGTTCTCCCAGACAATGCATTAGCTATTGATAATCTTTATGAATAATTTTATTGCTTTTTATTACTACAAGATTCAGTTTTATTATAGTCTATTCCTTGCATTTTCAAATGAATTATTTTGACAGTTTTGTCAAGCAACCCTTTTCAAATGCAATTCTGGAATTGCAATTCTAGTTTGGATACAAAATGTAATTAACAGCCCCTCATCACTAATGTGAAATTGAAAGTAAAAATATATCCCTGCCTTCTTGCGCTTGTCTTGCTTTTTTAGTCTCTTAGACACATGATAGTGTCTTACTTTTCACTTTAGAATTCAGTTTGCTACTTGTAAGAAAACACTAATTGTTCAGTGCCTTTTGTCATTAGATATTCCTTATTAAAGTTAAGCATTATTTGGGCCCAAGCTGTCCAGGACAAGTATGTGCATTTCTATGCATAAGAAAAGATTGTACAGATGTCCAGTGCAATGAACATGTGCATCACCACACCTGCATTAACTTTGTATGCTGAAGGTTGTTTTGTATGAGGTTCTCTCTTGCTGTGGCAAGGATATGGGAGAATGTCTTTTTATGGGAGTGATATTCTACTCCTTTTAATCTTCACACTAGTTTGAGTCTCTCTTTTTTGTTCACACTGCCTCCCCCCCCCCCAGTTTCCCTGTTGTTGTGTGTGTAATTTCTCTCACTCTTGCTACAAGAAGACTTTCCTCCCTGAAAAATGTACTGGTTTCTATTGCAAGGATGCTTATATAGTTTGTAAGAATCATGGTGCGAGACAAACTTATTTCAGGCTGGAATCCTATGTGCACTTATGCCAGAGTAAGTTCCAAGAAACACAGTGGGGTTTGGTTAGGTGTAAACATGCATAGGATTGCATTTCCTTTTTTTTTATAATAATTTTTATTACATTTTTCCAATTACAGATAGAACAGAAAAAAGAGAGAACATAGAAGATAAAAAAAGAAAAAGAAGAAAATCAAACCATTTCAGCAACTTATTTCAAGTTTCTATCGAACTTCCCCACATCTCCCGCACAGTGCGTTCTTAACAATAAAATTGTCAGCAAGTTATACCCTTGTTTCATGTGTTTCTTTGTACTTTCAATTACAGTTTAAGTTTAAATCCCTTATTTTCCATTTACTCTAGAAATATAGCATATTGTCATTTTTAACCATTTAAACTTTGATTCTTTCAAAAATATTATCCAATTTCATATGTAATCCACTCTCATTGCTGGAGCTAACCTTCCAAGTCATGCGGCATCTTAAAGTTCATATAACTTATAATACTTTTGCAAATAGTCCTTAAATTTTTTCCAGTCCTCCTCCATTGCTTCTTCTCCCATATCTCGGATCCTGGCAGTCATCTCGGCTAGTTCCATGTAGTTCATCAATTGCATCTGCCAATCTTCCAGTGTGGGCAAATCTTGAGTCTTCCAATGCTTAGCGATGAGGATTCTTGCTGCTGTGGTAGCATACATGAAAAAGGTTCTATCCTTCTTTAACACCTTCTGGCCGACAATGCCCAGAAGGAAGGCCTCCGGTTTTTTAGGGAAGGTGTACTTAAACACCTTTTTTAACTCGTTATAAATCATTTCCCAGAAGGCCTTCACTCTTGGACAAGTCCACCAAAGGTGAAAGAATGTCCCCTCAGCCTCCTTACATTTCCAACATTTATTATCGGACAAATGGTATATCTTAGCAAGCTTGACTGGGGTCATGTACCACCTGTATACCATTTTCATAATGTTTTCTTTCCATAGGATTGCATTTCCAATTCCCTGGGGAGGGGCAGGAACCTCACCTCGGTCTTGCTGCAGATAGTGGGTTAGTGAAGTTGAAAGGTGAAAACTAGAGCAACTATTTGCTTCCAAGGTGGAACTAAAAGGTGCTGAGACTAATGTCACCTGTAAAACCCAGGTACAAAGAACAATATGTAAGTTATTGCAGTTTTCAGAAGAAACTCAAGAGAGAGAAAGCACACTCACACAGATACACACCAAGAGATGAGGTAGAAATTTAGCTGAAGCTTACGTTTTCCACTTTTTTTGTAACAAACCTACTTCACATTTCCCAAAAAAATATGGAAACCAAAATGCAGATATCATTCAAAATTCACACTTCTCTTAATTTTGTGATGCAGTTCTCCAACCAAAGAATAAGTATAAAAATGTGCACACTCAGGAACAGTGTGCATGAACAAGCATATGTTAGTGAAAATAGCAGATAATGAAAATCAACAGATTTGTCCATCCTTGTACACACCTACCTGTTTTAGGCCACATAGGAGCAATTGGGTTGTATATGCTGAATTATTTGAAACTTCTCCCTTGTTTGAAACCTCCAGATGAGAATAGTGAGCTACATGAAACATTACGCACCCTACTGGGTTTGCCTGAAAAGGCTGCATATTCCAGTGTGTAACATTTGCATAAGATGATTTTCTCTTTCATAGAATCATAGAATCATAGAATCATAGAGTTGGAAGAGACCACAAGGGCCATCAAGTCCAACCCCCTGCCAAGCAGGAAACACCATCAGAGCACTCCTGACATATGGTTGTCAAGCCTCTGCTTAAAGACCTCCAAAGTAGGAGACTCCACCACACTCCTTGGCAGCAAATTCCACTGTCGAACAGCTCTTACTGTCAGGAAGTTCTTCCTATTGGTTCTTCACCATTGGTTCAGCAGAATATTCCTGGTTCTGTTGAGGGGTATCATTTGGGAACAGAGGCATTTCCATCTTATCCTGCCCGTGCTTCAGTTTACACCTGATTCCTCACAATGGCTGTATCTATTATTAGCTATAAAATATGTAGACACCAGATGATCCTTTATCTCACAAATAATGCATGAGCTAGACACAAAGGGGCCCATTCAGCTTTACATATTCCCTGTCAGCACCTTGGTCTCACCTGTTCTGTTCTGGATGATGAGGTCTTTAAGGTGCTAAAAAGGTCTAATGTAAAAACATCCTCATTATTGGAGAAGACCATGAGGCTCATCTGCAGAATCTGAATGTACTTTTAGATTGTCTAGCAAAATGTGGGCTAAGAGCATGGCAAGGTGATGTATGAGTTTGCCAAACCTTTCCATGAATACTTCAGGTGTTGTAGATCAGGGGTGGCTTAACTGACAAAGCTATATGTTTTGTCAACATAATGTTTATTCCAGCTGCTTGATTATAATGGCACATTTCTACTGAACTTAATTAGCCAGTTTATTAACAGGCTACATGAATGTCTACCAGCAAAGAGGAAATGGATCACATAAACATACATGAAGATGACCAAAACACTTCAAACACAGTTTAATCATTTTGTATAGCTCCTTTCATATGTCAGGAGTGATGGTGTTTCCTGCTTGGCAGGGGGTTGGACTCGATGGCCCTTGTGGTCTATTCCAACTCTATGATTCTATGATTCTTTCTTTTGCAGCCAGCATGTAACCTCTCCCCATATGAAGTGGCCATGGTCCTCTCTCACATTTCTTCTGATGGCACGGTGAAAAAAATTGTTTCATGTAAACGTAACACATCTGAAAGGCATGACATTTAATGACGAGGATAAAAATAATTTAAAGCCTTTATCATTGGTATTTGCCAAATCATTCCTAAGGCAGGGGTGCAGTTGTCTTAGATCCACTGAAGTTTGACCTTCAGATATGCTTTCTATTTTCACCCTCTCCAATGCATGCTCTAGGAGTAATTTTGCAAACCTGACAGCCAGCTCTGGAAATGCCCACTTCAATATAATTTTGCAAACCTCGTGCATTTTCTCTCTCAGAACCAACATATTTAGAAATGTAAAGGCTAGGGCTATAATCCTAAACACACTTTCTTCTGGATAAGTGCCACTGAATAGAGTGGGGCTTACCCTTGAAGAAATATGACAGGCTTGTGCTATTCCCAGAATTCAGGTCAATTGGACCAGAAGGATAACTGACTATGAAAACAGCTATCAACAAGAATCTATATACAATAGCACCATGTTAAAATTTAAAATCAGAAACCCTCAACTGACTATTAAAGAAATATATTTTCTTAACTGCTTGCCACAAGCCTGGTGGAATAGAAGAGTTTTCAGCAGATATTTAAAGGCACCTACTGAAGACACCTACTGACTCTCTGTTGGTAGAGCATTCCACATGACTGGGGTGATGACACTAAAAGCCTGGTTTCTTGGTGCTGTCAGATGAGCCTCACGAACTCAGGGCACAACCAATGATGTCCCTGAAGATGATCTCAGTGACTGAGATGGAATAAGAGAGTTTAGGCAGTCCTCAAGGTACCATTGCAAGATCGACAAATATTTCCATAGGGGACAACAGTTTGCACTGCCACCCTCCTCTCCCTCCTTGTGAACTGCCCCAACAAATGTTATGGGCATTTCTGTCTCTCAGCTCCTGATGGCCCACCTACACTCCCCTCTACCTACAAATACCATCCCTAACTGGCAGATGAGGATGTTGGCTGATCTGAATAAGATAAGATAAGAAGAATGTGATAAATAAAGACAGCCTTTCCACAAAAGTTACCAACCTACAATTTTTTTTACAGTGGTACCTCAGGTTACATACGCTTCAGGTTACATACGCTTCAGGTTACAGACTCCGCTAACCCAGAAATAATATTACCTCAGGTTAAGAACTTTCCTTCAGGATGAGAACAGAAATCGTGCTCCAGCGGCACGGCAGCAGTGGGAGGCCCCATTAGCTTAAGTGGTGCTTCAGGGTAAGAACAGTTTCAGGTTAAGTACGGACCTCCGGAATGAATTAAGTACTTAACCTGAGGTACCGCTGTACTAGCCTGCCTCAAAACACACACCTGTGTTAGCCATATGTGGCAGATTGACTTGAAAGAATAAAAGTATCATCTCTTTTCCATATTAAGGAAATTTTCTTGCCTGGCCACATGAAGTCAGTTTCTATTTTCTTTAGACCAGGAGAAGTAATGGCTTAAATGAATGCCACGTTCTTTGTTGTTCAAGTCATACATTGTTGCATGCCACCTCAATCTCTGAGTGGTAAGGTTCTACGGTTTGGTTTCTTTGGAATGAGAGACAGCAGAGACCGCGGCGTCCTTATGATACATGGCTTGTTTACACATATATACAACCTGAGCCTGTGATGGAGGGACTCACAGCATTAATATCCCAGAAGGTCTTGCTTTTCCTATAGCCACAAAATTGGATCCCAAGAGAAATCAGGCCCGGCTCTATCTCTCAGCTGCCCAGCCTTCTTCCTGCTTCTAGCTTCTCACTCATACTCAGGTTTTTGTCTTTCTAACTTCCAGCAGGTTGAGGGAGGGGAGCCACTTCCTTTTTTTATCTTGATGACCCATACAAAGGCAATTCTTATGAAGCTGGCCTGGCTATTCCAGCAATGGAGTCCTCCATTTTTTAACCTTTGCTGGATCAAGGAATTAGAAGGATCTCTGGTGCCAAACACACAATGCTATGTAGCCTTATTTCAGGGTTGGTCATAGTTAGTTTCTGCAAGAATCCAGAATCTCTTTCCCTTCTTCCTGTTGCCTGTACCATCTTTTTTGTAATCTCCCAAAATATGCCTGCTTTTAGTGATGTTGAATATTCAAACTGAATATCCATTACAAATCCTGCAGGAAGCAATTTGGAAGCAACATAGGAGTAAGCTTATCAATATTTTTACATTAATATTTATAAAGTTCTCTATCATGCTTCCTCATCAGTAAATGTCACATTAAAAAAAAAGCTTTGGATCAAATTAAGATCCCAGTAGAGGGAAGATATTTGTTGGATAATTAGCAATTGGAGGAGATAGTAATGAAAGCTTCCTGTGTTGTAAAGCTGTTTGCTTAATGTAAGAGAGAGAAGGAACAATTATTTCAAATCCAAGGTTATGAAGAAATAACTCAAATATCCTCAGCAGTTTAATTTAAAGGTTTTGTACTACTGACCTGCTCCAAAGGTTATTAAGCAAATATCTCTGTGCCACAAGACATGCGCGACCTCAGCATTGTTCCACAAGACATGCATTGTGCCACAAGACATGCCTAACTACCACTGCCATAGGTGGTAGCTCTGTTTGTTTTTAAGACCACAAATATAATTTTCCTTGGCTTTTTATTCCACACTAGTTTTTCTTTTTCTTTTTGATAGGATGAGAGGGAAATGTGTACTTGAGGAGTTAACTGAAGAATAATTGTTCTGGGATTATCAGGGCTGTTAATGAATTGGGTGTGAAAATTAACTTGTGCAATTTGTGAGAGTTTTCAATTGGGAGAAATTAATCAAAGGTAAACTGATTTGGCAGAGATATTGGTGTGATATTAGTTGAGGAGTTAAATAATTGAATGGAAAGTTATTTGTGGGTGAACTGGGTACATGTTTATAGGTTTGTGTGTTGTGGGCATTGTGCTGCATTAGTAAATGTGGAACCAAAGGTAAGATTTGGTGCTTGGAAATTTTCTGGGTCTTGAACTCAATTCCTTGGAACATTGCCTATCTGTCATTCTCTCTGGTCTGTTTTCTGTGAAACTGATGCTTTGTTTGTGGCTAGATGTTGAAGCCATTAGGCTTTGCTGGCTAGTCTTACTTGGCTTGGTGCATAGAATATAATGTGTCTTTGACTCACCAGTCATCATTTTTATGATACCATGAAGTGAAAAACCCCCGAAAACTTTATTTAACCTAGACCCTAGAGTTATTGTTGAATGTCACTTCAGCTTTCCTATGATAGCATTTATAACAGTGGATTAATGCTCAAAGATTATTCATGACATACCACGATATGCCCTGCCATATGATTACATATCTAGAATATTTATAAGACTTAAATTCATTTGAAAGAGAGAAAACTTGAAGAAATCTTTTGACAGTGGCATAAAGTATTACCGCTAAGCTCTAGAAATAATATTCTCTGTCAAAAATATTAGATCTAGTGAACAAATCATGGGACACTTTTGCAATGAAGAAATTGAGAAAATGTCCATTTGAGGAATATTTTGTAAGGAGCTTGGCACTATTACTAAATTAGCCGATTAGTTTATACGGGGATTATCTAGTTGCCAATGCAGACCATGTAGCAGAAGCTTTGATCAATAAAATTTTAGCAGAAGAAAGAAAGAATTAGGCCTACCAAATTCCCTTCATCTGAGAAAATGGAGCTATTGAGGTACTTGACACAGCAGGGCTCCACTAAGTCAGTACATTATAATTAACATGTCCCTGATGCCAAAAGTCCCTTAGCCTATATACTTAGCAAACTGCATAATAAGAAGAGGATGAACACTAAAACATTGAGATATAAAAAGCACAAATATGCAGTCCACAATGCACTAAATACACTGAAGTCATGCTCCATTATCTGAAAGAGAACTAAAGCAAATGTTCTGCTATCAGACCTCCAAATATCAGTCTGATACTTAAAGTGTTAATAATTATTTTCAACACATCAGTATTTGTGGGTCTAATGTACAATGCAGTGACATTCGGATTTCTAGGCCAAGTTTTTGAAGACAAACTTTCTTGTTTGTTTTTCTTTGCAGATGGAAGTTGGCTTAGATTTTTCCAATATGGATGGAAGAATCATTCATTCCTTGATGGCTAGCCAAGGAATAATGTAATATACACAACAGCTGCAAAGGCAGCTGCACTTGCTACCCACACAGATGGAATACAAGTGTTCCAGTGCAACTGAAAGATGAGGCAGAATGAAAATGGGGACAAAAGAAAACCATGGAAGGGTCAAACACATAATTTGGTTTCTTTGTAGGATGTGAATGTACACATACATCCCTAAGATTGCTATTGCATCAAATAGCTATGAGTCCAAGAAGAGAAGCCAAAAGTTGTACTGATGATTATTATAAGCTCATGTCTGTAGAAAAACAGGTTGCTTAATATATGAAAACTCCACACAAGACCCTAATGAATGGGTAAAATGGGTACTGTGTTATACTCACAAACATTAATATCTAGCATATGTAATTGTTACTGCCCTTAATAACTCTGTGAAGAGAAAAGGTTCAGATGGGCTGGGCATTATTTTCACTTAGATGAAAATACCTTTTGTAGATTGAGGTTTCAGGATATGTGTGAGAGGGCTTCAACCTACAGGAATAGCTGAAATTGGACTACAGAAAAAGGTTTTTCCCCAAGGAATTAGATATACAGTACCATTATATATGTATCTGGGTATTGTGTTTGGTGTTGTGTATGTTGAAGAGGGGACTTTATTGTGCTCATATATGCAAGGCAGAGAAATTAGGAGTTTAAGCAGTGATTGTACTGCTTTTCTGGTAGAGAAACCTAGCATATCAGTTTGCAAATAGTGATCCATAATATAGTACCACACCGAAGAATTGATGCTTTTGAACTATGGTGCTGGAGGAGACTCTTGAGAGTCCCATGGACTGCAAGAAGATCAACCCTATCCATTCTTAAGAAAATCAGCCCTGAATGCTCACTGGAAGGACAGATTGTGAAGCTGAAGCTCCAATACTTTGGCCACCTTGTGAGAAGAGAAGACTCCCTGGAAAAGACCCTGATGCTGGGAAAGATTGAGGGCACAAGGAGAAGGGTACGACAGAGGACGAGATGGTTGGGCAGTGTTCTTGAAGCTACCAACATGAGTCTGACCAAACTGCAGGAGGCAGTGGAAGACAGAAGTGCCTGGCGTGCTCTGGTCCATGGGGTCACGAAGAGTCATAGAATCATAGAATCATAGAGTTGGAAGAGACCACAAGGGCCATCGAGTCCAACCCCCTGCCAAGCAGGAAACACCATCAGAGCACTCCTGACATATGGTTGTCAAGCCTCTGCTTAAAGACCTCCAAAGTAGGAGACTCCACCACACTCCTTGGCAGCAAATTCCACTGTCAAACAGCTCTTACTGTCAGGAAGTTCTTCCGAATGTTTAGGTGGAATCTTCTTTCTTGTAGTTTGGATCCATTGCTCCGTGTCCGCTTCTCTGGAGCAGCAGAAAACAACCTTTCTCCCTCCTCTATGTGACATCCTTTTATATATTTGAACATGGCTATCATAACACCCCTTAACCTCCTCTTCTCCAGGCTAAACATGCCCAGCTCCCTTAGCCGTTCCTCATAAGGCATCGTTTCCAGACCTTTGACCATTTTGGTTGCCCTCCTCTGGACACGTTCCAGTTTGTCAGTGTCCTTCTTGAATTGTGGTGCCCAGAACTGGACACAGTACTCCAGGTGTGGTCTGACCAGAGCAGAATACAGTGGCACTATTACTTCCCTTGATCTAGATGCTATACTCCTATTGATGCAGCCCAGAATTGCATTGGCTTTTTTAGCTGCCGCGTCACACTGTTGGCTCATGTCAAGTTTGTGGTCAACCAAGACTCCTAGATCCTTTTCACATGTACTGCTCTCAAGCCAGGTGTCACCCATCTTGTATTTGTGCCTCTCATTTTTTTTGCCCAAGTGCAATACTTTACATTTCTCCCTGTTAAAATTCATCTTGTTTGTTTTTGCCCAGTTCTCTAATCTGTCAAGGTCGTTTTGAAGTGTGATCCTGTCCTCTGGGGTGTTAGCCACCCCTCCCAGTTTGGTGTCATCTGCAAATTTGATCAGGATGCCCTTGAGTCCATCATCCAAGTCGTTGATAAAGATGTTGAATAAGACCGGGCCCAAGACAGAACCCTGTGGCACCCCACTAGTCACTCTTCTCCAGGATGAAGAGGAACCATTGATGAGCACCCTTTGGGTTCGGGCAGTCAGCCAGTTACAAATCCACTGAGTGGTAGCATAGTCAAGACCGCATTTTACCAGCTTCTTTACAAGAATATCATGGGGCACCTTGTCAAATGCCTTGCTGAAATCAAGGTAGGCTACATCCACTGCGTTCCCTTCATCTACCAGGCTTGTAATTCTGTCAAAAAACGAGATCAGGTTAGTCTGACATGACTTATTTTTCAGAAATCCATGCTGACTATTGGTGATCACAGCATTCCTTTCTAGGTGCTCACAGACTGTTTGCTTAATGATCTGTTCCAGAATCTTCCCTGGTATTGATGTCAGACTGACTGGGCGGTAATTATTTGGGTCCTCTCTTTTCCCCTTTTTGAAAATAGGGACAACATTTGCCCTCCTCCAGTCTGCCGGGACTTCGCCTGTTCTCCAGGAATTCTCAAAGATGACTGCCAGTGGTTCTGAGATCACATCTGCCAGTTCTTTTAATACTCTTGGACGCAGTTCATCTGGCCCTGGAGACTTGAATACATCTAAACTAGCCAAATATTCTTGTACTATCTCCTTAGTTATTCTGGGCTGTGTTTCCTTTGCTGAATCATTTGCTCCAAATTCTTCAGGTCGGGCATTGTTTTCTTTATCGGAGAAGACTGAGGCAAAGAAGGCATTGAGGAGTTCAGCCCTTTCTGTGTCCCCTGTTTGCATTTCACCATCTTCTCCTCTGAGTGACCCCACTGTTTCTTTGTTCTTCCTTTTGCTACGAACATACCCATAAAAGCCTTTTTTGTTGCTTTTAACCTCTCTAGCAAGCCTGAGTTCATTCTGTGCTTTAGCTTTTCTGACTTTGTGTCTACACGTGCTGGCTATTTGTTTGAATTCCTCTTTGGTGGTTTCCCCCCTTTTCCATTTTTTGTACACATCCTTTTTTAATCTTAATTCAGTTAAAAGTTCTTTAGATAGCCACCTTGGCTTCTTTAGGCACCTTCCACGTTTCCGTCTCATTGGTATTGCCTGTCGTTGTGCTTTTACTATCTCCCTCTTAACAAACTCCCAGCCATCATGAACTCCCTTTCCTTTTAGTATTGCTGTCCATGGGATCTCACCCAGCACTTCCCTAAGTTTTATGAAGTCGGCTTTCTTAAAGTCAAGAAATTGAGTCCTAGTATGCTTGGCTGCTCCTTTCCGCTGTATAGTAAACCTCAGAAGAGCATGATCACTCGCGCCTAATGATCCTTCCACATCTACCCCACTAACCAGGTCATCAACATTGGTTAGGACCAGATCTAAAATGGCTGTTCCTCTTGTTGCTTCTCCCACTTTCTGGACAATGAAGTTGTCTGCAAGGCCAGTGAGGAATCTGTTTGACCTTATGCTCTTGGCTGAGTTTGACGTCCAACAAATATCCGGGTAATTGAAGTCCCCCATTACTACTATCTCCCTTCCTTTTGCATGCTTGGCCATCTGTTCCAGGAAGGCATCATCTATGTCCTCCGTTTGGCTTGGGGATCTATAGTAAACTCCCACAATGAGGTCTCTGTTATTCTTCTCTCCCTTAATTTTGACCCAAATGCTCTCACTTTGGCTTTGAGGTTCTAAATCTTGGATCTCTTCACAGGTATACACATCCCTGACATATAACGCCACTCCTCCTCCTTTCTTGTCTGGTCTGTTTCTCTGAAATAGATTGTATCCCCCCATTATTACATTCCAATCGTGGGACTTATCCCACCAGGTTTCAGTGATGCCTATTATGTCATATTTAGTTTGCTGTACCAAGAGCTCAAGCTCATCTTGTTTATTTCCCATGCTTTGCGCATTAGTGTAGAGACATTGAAGTCCATTAATCATTCCCCCGTGTCTCTTATTTAAGGATTTTTTCCTCCCACCACTAGGTCCGCGTGCTGTTTGCTCCATTTGGTCTATGACATTTGGATGATCATCTTCATTAATTGATAGACTCCTACCTTCAGGAGCACTGTCTCCCTCCCCCACATTAGTCAGTTTAAAGCCCTCCTGATGAGGTTTCTGAGATTTTTGGCAAAAACATTTCTCCCAACCGTTGTGAGGTGCAGCCCATCACTTGCCAGAAGTCCATCTTCAAGAAACTGCAGTCCATGATCTAAGAATCCAAACCGTTCCTGTTTACACCATTTGCGAAGCCAGCTGTTCACTTCCACTATTTTCCCCTCTCTCCCTGGGCCACGTCGTTCAACTGGGAGGACAGACGAGATGACAATTTGTGCATTTAGTTGCTTCAATTTCCTGCCGAGAGCCTCGTAGTCTCTTTTGATCTTCTGGAGGCTATTGCTTGCAGTGTCATTGGTTCCCACATGAACCAAGAGGAAGGGGTATTCATCAGTGGGTTTTATGATTCCTTGCAGTCGTTCAGTTACATCTTGGATCTTAGCCCCGGGGAGACAGCACACTTCCCGAGACATCTTGTCAGGCCCACAGATCACTGCTTCTGTTCCCCTCAGTAGGGAATCCCCTATCACCACTACACGCCTCCTCTTGGGTTTGGTCGGGGTTCTTCCGTGAGCTGTCCGTTCCAAGGTCACCTGCACATTCCCTGAGGACTGACTTTGCTGCTCGTCTTCATATACCTGATCGACTGTAATGAGGGAGAGATCCTCAAATGGAGTCTGCTCTTGGTCTTCCATGCTAGGGGAGAGGACCTCAAAGCGATTGTGTATTTCTAAACAATCAGAGTGAACCCTGGGCCTCCTACTTCTTTGAGTCACGTTTCTCCATATATCTGGCTCCTGTGTTGGTGAACAAGCCTCCTTCTCAGGGGAGTCCCCTGTCTCCTCCTTGGTGGGGACGGTGTGCTCTGTTGCTTCCAAGAAGAGCTCCAGCTCTCTAATTCTTTGGAGCGTAGCTACACGTTCCTCCAGTTGCTGGACTTTGTCTTTTAAAAGGGCAATCAACATGCAATTGCTGCAGGTAAAGCTGCACAACTAAACGACTAAACAACAACAAAAAGCTTTCTAAGTGTGCAATGAATGATGGACTCTTAGAAATATAACTGTGTTTCAACTGGCCATCAAATTAGACATGGGAACCTTCTCCTATACGAAATATTGGTAGTCATAAGTTCTAAGGGAACCTACTGTATTTATTACCTTTATGTTTCATTTGCTTCTTTAAAATCAGCTAAACACAAACCATGTGATCAAAAGCGATGTCCCAAAGGTTTGCAGTAACATTGTTTAGATTACAAATTTGTCTTGCTTGTCCTTTACAAACTACTTTCTGTCTCCAGCTGATAGATATTTTTCCATGCCATCAGAAGCAAATATCCTAGTACTCTTTATATTTTAGGGCTGATATTTCCATTCTGTGTCATCTCATTTATGTAATTTGTTTGTTCTTTTCTTAAATACGTATCCTGTTTTGCTGCCAAATGGTGCTCAAGACAGCAGCAATCAAATATAAAATTTAAAAAATGTAAGAGTGGGGCAAGCAAATCATCAATATCAACCAGTTAAAACCAGCTCCAACTTACAAATCAGCTTATGGGCCAAAGACCTGTCTAAATAAAAATATTTTTGGCAGTCTGCAGAAGGTCATTCTAGACAGGACTAGATGTGTCTCTTTTGGCAGGAAGTTCTAGAATCTGGAAGCAGCCATTGAGAAAAATATTTTTCAGGTTTCTGCCAAATGTCATTCAGATGTCAGTGTGACAGAAAGAAGGGCCCCTGCGGAGGCTCTTAAAACTTATTCAGGCTTCTTTGGGAGAATACGCTCTTTCAGATAACCTAGTCCCAAGTTGTGTAGGACTTTGTAGATCCTAAGCAACATTTTGAATTGTGTCTGGAAACAGACCAGTCAAACGGGGTTTAATGAAAATCTATCTAATTTACACTGAGCCCAGTATACCTGGACCTTAGCCCAGTATACCTGAAGGAGCTTCTCCACTCCCATCATTCAGCCTGGACACCAAAGCCCTACTCTGAGGGTCTTCTGCTGGTTCCCTCACAACAAGAAGTGAAGTTACAGGGAATCAGGCAGAGGGCCTTCTCGGTAGTGGCACCCTCCCTGTGGAACACCCTACCTTCAGATGTCAAGGAAATAAACAATTATCTGAATTTTAGAAAACATATGAAGGCAACCCTGTATCGGGGAGTTTTTAATGTTTGGTGTTTTAATATGTTTTGATATATGCAGTAAGCCGCCAAGAGTGGCTGGGGGATTAATAATAATAATGATGATAATAATAATAATAATAATAATAATAATAATAATAATAATAATAATAATAATATAAAAAACCAATACATAAACTGAAAGACAATTATCATTTGAAATTTTCACTTCTATGAATTTTGTAACACAGCTCTCTGACCGAACAGTGTTTACAAAAACATACATTCGGAGAAACTGCATATTTTCTCAGGAAATTCACTGCAAAAATGTGTGTATTAGGCAAAACTGCATACAAAAAAGGTGCACTAGGAGAAATTCATATTAAGATGCTGGTGAATTTTCTTGAGGATTTTTTTTTAATTTTTAATTTTTTCATAAAAAAATTTATTGCATTTTTTCCAGATAAAGATAACCAGTCAGATATACAAAGAAGCAAGAACAACAAAAAAGCAAAGAAAGAAAATGAATCATTTCCAAGCTTATTTCAGTCTTCTATCGGACTTCCCCGCATCCCCCACACAATGCATTCCTAACAATAAAATTATCAGCAAATTATAACCTTGTTTCATATGTTTCTTTTGTACTTTCAAATCGTTGCATTTTAAGTTTAAATTACTTATTAGAGGATTTTTTTTAAAAAAAATGCAGATTAATGTGGAAAAGTGGAAAGATGCTTTTAAGATGTGTAAATTATATATTCAGGCCATACCCAGTATCACTCTCCCTATATAAGAGGACAATAAAACATTAAACATATCAGCAATAAGATGGGATGTCATTTAATAGAACCATTTAAAGCAGTCTGAATTTAGGACTTCAGAAGCAAAGGGCCTCAGAGCTTTTGCAAGACTTCCATTGTTGAAAGAACCCCCCAGACCTATTTTACTAAAAGCTCAAGAAATACATCTTCATTTCTAGGCTGTTTCTGAAAAATGAATAAAATGAAGATTCTGTTTTGTTGTGCATGGTATTTGATTGCACCATTAGCATGTTCTTGCCCACACAAGCAAACAAGAACCAGCACAGAAGGGTTTGGAAGAGCCTGGCAAGCCTTTGTTATGTCTCTTTGAAGTTTGTCTAATAACAATGAAATCTCTTTAGACAAAGAGTTGTTTCAACTTCTTTAATTATTATTTTTTAAATTGAAACTTTGAAATAGAATAACAGGTAACAAGAGTGTCTTTTACAATCAAGAAACCTTCTGTAACACAGTAATGTCTCACAGGAGAACAGTCTGCGTACTAACAAGAGTCACATATTATGCAAGTACATCATGACATAACAAATTCTGAGAGGTAGGCAATCAATCTCACCTCTCCATCTCTCAAACTGACAACTAATATATAAGTATCTTTCTTTCTTTTTTGTAAAATTCTTTCTTGAGAGACTGCTGCATCATTGTGCTCAAACCAAGATGGAAGCTTTCAGGGAAATGTGATATTCCTACTTATATAACTCGCCCATTATCAATGTTAATGTGCTCCTATGAAGTGTACAATCTGCTCCTAAGAATTGCATAGCATGTCTGTGTTGATTGAAGTTTATTGCCTACATTATTGTTAGCAATGTAGAATACATTCCCAGCTCCTTAGCCCTCTGCTTGGCATCAACGTTATTACTTCATCTTGTTCAAGTACTGCTGGTGATTGTCTGTAACGAAAAGCTCATCTAAGTCCGTTTGATCACAAGGCCCAGGAAGGTTAGTGCGGATACCATATGACAAAAGCAATCTAACATGTATCTTCTTTGAAGCCCTGGGCAGGGTAGATCGATATGCCATTAAGATCTTTGATAATTCTTTCTCCCCCTCTAGTTCCTCTCTTCACAGTGTGCTGCTTGCAGAGTTTTCTTCAAACAGCAATGAAAATATTTGATCTCCCCACTACTTTTGGATAATATGGGGAAGCACAGATATGTTTACTACCACAAGACTTGAAAAGCTGTTCAGTGAGACAGGCAACAAACTGTTTAGCATTGTCAGAGCCAACATCAAGAGGACATCCAAAACTGGCAAAACAAAATCTGCAGTATACTGCTGATAGTATCTGAAGAACTATTTCTTTAGCAGTTCCATTGCTTCTGGGTAAGAAGAGTAATAATCAGTGACTGTAAGCACATTTGTTTGATGTGTAGATCCCAGAATGTTGATGCCTTGCTTGTTCCAAGGAAGAATTTTAACTGAATTGGTGATCATGTAAATGTTTGGGTCTGCATGCAAGCAACACAGGTAACATACAGTTTGTCTAATTTGTATATAGCGCACTGCATCCCTGGTGACTTTCACATCTATTTTAGCCTTGGCTTGTTGATTGACATGGTTAATGGAAATATTGGCAGAGTCACCAGTCTTGGAAACCATTAGGCACTTTCTTCTTGAGACCTTTCTTACAGCCAGTGTCAAGTCATCCTGTAATATTTTGTGAACACATTTCCCCACCACTTGATCCATAAAGATATCTGCTTCTAATGCTCCATACACACACAATTTAGCTAGTTCCTTAAGTGCACTATCATATGCATCTATAGATTTATCAGGGGTGTGTTTTCTATGTCCAGATAAGCCTTCCCATCACAGCATTTCTATGTGGTATGAAATGTAGCTGTAGCTGGTGCAAAGGTGCCACTTCCTTTTGGCAAATAGCAGGAGTGGGGTAATCTATTATACTGGAGCTTCCAGTCAGTTGTTCGTTTCAGGACTGATGCTCCTCACACATTCAAGTTTTTGTAGTGTTCATACAACATTGTCGGCACCAAGACACCAGCCCATAGTTTTCCTCACTTAATCTGGGAAATACCATTTTTTGACGAAATCTAATATATATTTTGCCAGTTACCTGCTTACAATATCTCAACAACCCATTTGCAAATTAAGCTCCCAGCTGGGAGCACTCACTGTAGCTGTGTTGCGGTCATGTTGTACTTTGAAGAGCATTATTTACCTTGTCCAGTTTGAATTTTGTAAATGAGTCACAGTATTAACAGTGTTCCAAGATCCCACCTTCATTTCCAGATGGTTGTATCCCTTTGAAGTTTGTCTAACAACGAAATCTCTTGTAGATGGTTAATTGTTTTAGCTTCTGAATTACTCTAACAGCATTTCTAATCTCTATGTTTTTCTTAACCCTTTGCCTAGCTCCTACTTACTGATTCCCTTTGCTTCCTATATCCCTTAACAGAGACTTCCGGAAAGTGTAGCATGGAGTATATATAAAATGGATAACTTGACAACAGTCAAGCTTTTGAGTGCAAGTGCTGTGTTCTTTCCCCCTGAGTGCAAGCAAAGAGTGATATTTCTGCTTGTTGCCTTGGTTAGGAATAGTTTCCTGCCAAGCTACTGGGGTGTTTAAAGGCAAAGCACAGAGGTTCAAATCAAGGGTGCTGATCTTTCCTTTTCTCAGTTGGGAAACTCTGGATGTGACTTGAAGCCGAGGACAAAGCAAATGTCACAAGAATGCAAAAAGAAAACAGCTACCCTGATTCAAAATTATCTATCCCAAATAGATTGAATCGAAAATACCTTCCTGAAAAGAAACAAATTAACTGAAAGCTATTTTTAAAACAAATGCAGACAGTTTGTTCAAGGATGCCACAGAGCTGGTGATCTAGATACGGAATTTACAATTGTGTCCCAATGAAATGACACACCCGTCTGCATCTTCCAAACAAAATCTATAATAGATCAGAATAAAAGATGCTGTGCAGCAACTCTTTATGAGATGAGAGATCCTAATTAAGATAAATGTTACTCTGAGGTGTAATTATGAAAAAGTACCTACTGTGGAGGGACAATACTTTAACTTCAATAATTAATTAGTTGTAGCTGGAACCTGCCTAATTCCTTAAATCAATCTTCAGTTTTGAATTACTTTTTTAGTCTTCAACTTGTTGTTTCAGATGGTTAATGACTAGCTCCCGTGTATGAGTCCTTGGAAATAGATTTTGGAATTACATGTCATCCCACATTTTTCTCTCTCAAATAGCAAGATGTATCATTATTTTAGCTTGCTCTGTTCACAATCTCACCATTTTAAATTTTCAATAGAATCTGAATATGTAATGCAATGGCAGATGAATGTTTAGGGCACGGTACAATGACCATTGCATTGATGTACTGCCACAATATGATGGCTCCTTTGGGAGGATGGAGCTAATTCTATGGTTCTTGGGTTCCTAGCCCTGATGTTTTATCGCTATTTTATTATTATAATTAATTCTGTTGGGAGCCGCCAAGAGTGGCTGGGGGTATAAATAAATTATTAGTATTAGTATTATTAGTATTATTATTATCAACAACAACAACAACAACAACATTGGGCCTACAGTATCTAAAGAGTTCCTATTTTAAAAGTTCATAATGACCAGTGTCCAGTCTCAAGTATCTCAGAACAGAATGATAAAATCAAAGAAATAATGAAATATAATGTCAACAAAAGTTGGAAGATCCTGAGAGGTATGCAGAGAGGGCTGCTGTGAGAGGGGAAAATCAGGTGGTAGCATGATTTTGCCCCACCTTCCATGTACAGAATAAACATCCAGAAGGGAGGCTATGAAATGATGTGTGGAATTGCCAGGAAAAAAATCCTTCGTGAAACTCATTTAGCTTCCCTCAGAATTCCTTGGACATTTTGCCCAAAGAAGAATCTCCAAACTTGCATCACACATTTACTTTTGGTCATTTAGGTACCACATGTGCAGCTCAGGAGAATGCCGTTCTTGCTCAATAGCTCTGAAGCTGATATTAATCAAGGGGACAGCCAAATTAGATAATCTTTATCTTATAAATATAATCTTCCTTCATTCACAACCCTGCCGTCATCTGGGAGCCATTCTGGCACTTAAAATATCAAGTGCGAATAACCTCATTTCTTTAAAATATGGCTATTCCTCTGTTTCTTAATGGGAGAAATATTTTTTGCTTTCCTTTACTGCTGTATTTCTCACATTATATTATATGGATCCTAACTTCCATTTTTTGAAAGAAGCAAGAGTCCACATTCATGGAACAGGTCTTTCCCACCGCTCCATTTCTTCCACACAGCTCTGGAAAAAAATGCTTCTGTGCATTGAGAGACCCTCAGGAATGATGTAAGGCAGGTATGGCGAACCTGCAGCCCTGGTATCTGGGGTAGAGTTAAGTCTAGCAACATCTGAAGGGCCACAGAATCCCATTCCCTGGTGTAGGTGATGGTCCAAGATAGTGGTCACCACCTTTTTGGGGTCTGGGGACACATTTTGAATTTTCAGAAGATGCTGAGTGCATCAGTTAGAAATGGCTACCACCAGGAATATGACTTTTCACAAAATGGCTGCCACCTTCAAAAAAAGCAAGAAAACAAAAGAGTCAGGAAGATAAAATACAGTGGTACCTCAGGTTAAATAAGCTTCAGGTTACAGATGCTTCAGGTTACAGACTCCGCTAACCCAGAAATAGTGCTTCAGGTTAAGAACTTTGCTTCAGGATGAGAACAGAAATCATGCTCTGGTGGCACGGCAGCAGCAGGAGGCCCCATTAGCTAAAGTGGTGCTTCATGTTAAGAACAGTTAAGAACAGACCTCCGGAACGAATTAAGTACTTAACCCCAGGTACCACTGTAGTTCAATTATGGAAAAAACTATTCTTTCTGTTGTCGTTTGAAAAACTTTTTTTTCTTAGGTACTTTTAAGTTGTAGGGTTCACACTATTGCAAACGTTCCATCTACAGAAGCATTGCAGCTTGCTGGTTTGAGTGATCCCCTCATCTCCTCCCCACATGGGTCAATAAAACATTTTCCTCTCTAATAATAAAATACGGGAGTAATTAATTTGCAAAGAAGAACTGAGAAGCTAACCTTATTAGTCAGGAGCCAAACATGTGCATGCCATGATCTTCTGAGCATGCACGGAGGCCTTCCTCAGTTTCCTTTCAGGCATACCTCCTTATGCCACATCTAAGGTTGCTCCCAAAGGTCCATTCACTTTTGGGAACACTTAGCCGTCTTGCATAATCCCTGCACAGCACTTCAGATGCTGACCACTGAATGTAAGCTTTTGAATTATACCTTCTTCTTTAGGGATAAATGTTCAAGGCAAATGTAAAGTAAAAAAGAAAAAGAAAAAAAGATGCTGGTACAACCCTAGGCTACCATTTACCTACTGGAAAAGCCTGGTGCTGCTTAGAACAAATGAAATATGAGGCCAGAGCAGGCTGTTCTAATTAGGATGCAAATAGCCCTGCTGTACAGCCCTTGAGTTAACTGGCCTTTTAGAGTCAAAAATGAATGAAAAATGTTCAGCGAAATAATATAATATTATATATACTCTATCACTAGTTCCCTGTGTCCTTACAGGATCCTTGTAAAGCAAAGAACAGTTTTGCCAAAAAGACACAGTTATTATATTAGCATGATTAATTTAGGATAGTTCACTAAATAGAGTGTTCCTTTGATTTGGTTTGATGGTATGGCCTATTAATGGAAGGGTTTAGTCTCTTGCGTCTCTCAGAACAATGTCCCGTCTTTCAAAGTTGATGACCTGGTATTAACAAGACAGAAAAATTAATCCACCATTAAGTTTCCCTAAAGATCTGCCTAGCTTTTTTCTGTCTCATGACCCTAGAACAAGAGTGGAGAACCACAGGCCCATGGGCACATTATGGCCCTTGCTCTATCTGGCCCTTGAAACTTTTGTGAGGCCATATCCTCTTTCTCCAGGGTACATTTCTCGGTGGCCTTGCTTTACATTCCCCCTGAGTGTTTTTGCTAGGCAGGAATGTGTCCTTGAACTCTGATAATGACTCATGCTTGCTTCAATGGAGGATCAAGAGAGTTGTCTCTGTGCGTAGAAACTAGCCCACTGTACACAGCTAAAATTAAATTTGTTGCTCCACCCACTTTTGCCCCTGCCCCTCCTCCTGCTCACCGCTGCTATGCAGCTCCCAAAAGGTTGCCCAGAAGGAATGTGATCCTTGGGCTGAAAGCAGTTCTCTACCCCTAGCCCTAGAATGTGTAGGGTTAGCCCATGAGACTGATCAAGAGAACATTCAGAACAAACCTGGAGTTCACCTATGTTCCAAAATCTGGTTTCGAACCTGTGGTACTGTACATCCGCAGCATAATTTCATATATAAGCATTTATATATGCAGTTATATGCATTGTTGTATGTATCTGTTCATGTGCTGGTTAGTTTGTGTAGCATACAACAAGACCTTTAATAATGTGTGTGGTAGTGCATATAACATGTGAGAATTGTTTGTATATTCAGCAGAAAGAAAAACTCACTTCAAGGGGCGAAATGCAAAATAGGAAAAAAATATCTTATGTGATTTCTGGTTCCTTAACATTAATAAAAAGATGTATTGTTGGTCTAATTCAGCAAAGGATGTATTCATTTATTACATTTATGTCCCATGTGGCATAAATAGTCCTCACCCTCCTAAAATCATCCTCACAACTACCTTGTGAGGTAGGTTAGGCTGAGAGTTGGGGACCACATAGCCCAAGATGACCCAGTGGGGACCACAATATCCAATATCTGACTTCTCTTACATTATGCTTATTCTTCTGTTATGTTCTTTCTTTAAGATTCAGCTTGGAGTGTATGTGGAAATAGCTGGAAAAGGGGTGAGTAGCTCTCATTTTTAAAGATGATTTTAAAATCCTCAGCTTCAAAGATAAAGCAATGTTCAGGAACGCTTTTGGATGTCTATTCTTGTTACAGTGTGAAATGACTGATCTTCTGTTTGACAGCCTTTAAAATTGAATATTACAGAGACAAATTTTGAAACCTAAGAGAGATACTTCATTTCTGCCTACAGCTGAGGTCTGACCTTTGCTCACTTGAACTAGAGTCCAACTGTTCTCCCCCAGGTATGTTTTGGTTGGTGTTCTCCAGTCATTTGAAATTACTGCATGGGAAGTCAGTGGTAAAGTGACAGCTTTAAGATGCCACACTGCCAGGCAGCTTGCTTGGCTGGAAGCTAGAGCTGCATTGAGAACATTTGTAAGAGAGGCAAATCTAATAGCTTCTATTAGATATAGCCAAGAGGAATATTTGGCAGAAAGGGGAATGTTCCAACATCAGGCTGATACCAACTCTTCCCTACACCCAAGGAAACATACATACTAACAAGATACCTGGTCCCTGCGGTGAAACAGCGTGCTCATAAAAGCCATATTTCTCTTCTCATGTAGGCATTTTTATCATTTCACTGCTGCACTACTGTAACACACTCAATATGGGGGTTCTCTTGGGATTGATCCAGAAGCTGAAGCTGGTACCAAATGCTGTGACCGGGTTGTTGAGTGGGACCAAAGCACAGCAGAATACCTTTGAAGCACAGAAGTACAGTCCTGCTCCTTGAGCCCTGATTGGCCAGGTGGTTAAGACACAATAGGGTCAAAGCTCGAAAAGGCAATATAAACCTTTCTTTATCACAGCTGTGAGGTGGATGCCTCTAAGGAGTCACCTCTCAGGTTTAACCAACTAACCACCCTGGCTAGCTTGTGTCCAATTCCCAACATCCCTATCCACCCATTCAAGCAATCTCACCCACCTTTTGTGAGCTGCATAGCTTTGCCTTAGAGCTCATGGCTCCTCCCTGTCATGGGCCATCATGCTCTAAATGATGTAGTTCTGACACGAACTTGGGAGGCTGGTTCTCTGAACCAGGAGGTCCTCTTGAGCCGAGGGGCCTTAGTTGCCAACTGCCTCTCTGGCTTCTCAAGCTCATGAAAAACAGCACCAGTACCCTTAACCACATGCTGCAAATTAAGTGTGTGCTGTGATGCAGATAGCCCTTAAAGCCCTTGTTCTGTCTTACCACTATTAATTCCTTGCCTATCAAAGAGGTCTGGAAAGAACACCATAAGGATTATTTAGTCTCTAGTAGACTCACTGGAATGCTTCTTTCAGCTCAACGTGCATCTCTCCGCTCTATCCATCTTGCCACAAGGTTGTCGCCATTCATTATTAGTGAATACCTTCTGAGTCATCATTAGCATTTCATTCTTCCTGTGCAGAAGGCCTTCTCATAGTTCACAAGGGGAACTTGCCTCTGCTTTTTGGGGGTCTGAAATAAAATAATGGGAACAGCATGAGCTGTGACAGTTCAATTAGGAAGTGCTTGGAATGGCAATGTTTGCTAGAAGCAAAGAGTATCTTGGCCTTGGAATGCTTCCTGCAAATGAGAAATGTGAGGCCTTTGGCACACTTTTGTAGTACAACACAAAAATAAATTAAGGAGTGGAATATGGGTAACCAAGCTGGAAAGCTGGAAGAGCAGCAGAAAAGCTTTGTCTAAATGACTCTCTATTGGCACGTTCTCAGTAACAACAGCAAATGCTTGCTAAGAACTATGCAAACTATGTTCTCTTCTCATTGTGCTTTTCTGCAAAGAACAACTTCTTTAGTTTGGTGATTTGATGTTGTTGGACTACAGCTCCCATCATCCCTGACTACGAGTTATGTTGACTGGAGCTGAAGGAATCTGGAACCCAACAACAAATGGGGAGGGCACAGATTCCCCAAGCCTGTCTTAAGGGTTGTTTCACACATGAATGTTCATTACTTGATCTGCAACATCACATGGGAGAATGAGTCATCATAGATATAATGCTGCAGGTAATACTTTTCTGATCACCATATGCCACCTCAAATGCAATGCTTTCCCATTGAACCAGTTCACATATTTAGCTGTCAGTCATCAAGAATAGCATTTGGAATGTGCATTATTGCATTACTGAATCTGGTTTTTAACTATCTCTGCTTTTTATACAAATTTATTGTAGTAATTTGTTACATTCTGCTGCTATTTTAATATGTTATTGGTATATTGCAAATGTTTTAAATTGTCAGTTTATTATTTTATCTTTGTCATTAGCTGCCTTGAGCTCTGCAGAGAAAGGATGAGGTATAAATGATTTAAATAAACTGCTTTTTCTGTTTAATAAGTCACATTCAAAGCATGGAGTACGTACTCTGTTAGTATATATGATGTGCACTGAATGCAAGAGGCATTATTATTATTATTATCTATTAAATTTGTATACTGCTCTTCATCCAGAGATCCCAGGGCGGTTCACTTACAAAATCTCATACAAGGTGGTTCCTGCTCTTAAGCTTATTTAGTTGATACCATCCAATGGCACTGTTCATTCAGTATCAATATGTTCAGTAGTAGACTTTACAAGTTGCATTTTACAGTAAATGGACAATAATCAGAAAGACCATTCTCCAGTGTGGTGTAGTGGTTAAGAGCTGTAGACTCGTAATCTGGGGAACCGGGTTCGTGTCTCCGCTCCTCCACATGCAGCTGCTGGGTGACCTTGGGCCAGTCACACTTCTTTGAAGTCTCTCAGCCCCACTCACCTCACAGAGTGTTTGTTGTGGGGGAGGAAGGGAAAGGAGAATGTTAGCCGCTTTGAGACTCCTTAGGGTGGTGATAAAGCGGGATATCAAATCCAAACTCCTCCTCCTCCTCTTCTTCTTCGTCATCATCATTTTGTGCATGTATTTGTTAGGGCTATGAAGTCTGACCAAGAAAGATTACTATTTGAAAACCTGTTATTTGGAAGGGTATCACCCTTGAGGACGTAATGCTTATGATTAAAAAGTTAAAATTTGGCAGCTATTATTATGTACAGTAGTATTCAACAGGCCACATCTTCTCCTTGTGCATTAAGCAAGTAAGTTATGATGGCATTTGGGGTGCTACCTGTAAAACATCCACTAGGAAAAGTTTGATCTTTTCATTTCTTATTTCTGCATCTCGTGTAGGTGTAAACAAACCTAAGATAGATTTATCTGCAGGAAAAATGTGAAGTCGAAGAAACCATTTCCATCACCCAGTGGGAGTCTGTGTTCAATGCCTCTGATTATGGGGCTGTTGCACATGAGTTTTTGAACTGATCAATACTTTGAAAATTCAGGCAGACTCTGTTTTCTATCTTCCTTGCTGAAACTCCTAAAATATTCTCTCTCTTTTGCCAACACCTGAGACAAATCAATGGTTAAGGTAATGAGATCTTATTCTTTGACATATCGTGTTATTAGAAGAGTGAAATGTGGGACTTTTATGAGATCATTTCTGTTTGAACTGAGAGTTGCAAGTTATGAAATATTGGTGGTGTGTGTGTGTATGTGGATTCAGGTTATGCATGTAGTCCTTGGTGGGAGAGGGAAAAATGTTTTAATATTGGCAGGTTCCTTTGGAACCAGCCCTTTGGGGTTTGAATTGTTTGTCACTTTATAATATATTTCAGGTAGAGGTAGTTTTCTTGTTGTAGTTACAGCTTAGACTTTTTACAATAACATGATTTGTCATGAAGCTGAAATGAGCAGTGAAATCAGAGTTTAATAAACTGCATATATGTGGCTAAGGCCAGTTCTCTAGGCTTCTCATGTCTCAGCAGCAGCCAGAGGATTTTTGCAACCAGAAATTCCAGTTTCTTGTAGTGTCTTGTACTCCCAAACTGCTTAGCGGGACTGCTTTGGAATTTACATGGCATAATATGAACACAAACTAAATAACTCTGTATTTCTTGGAAAGTGGTATTGAGCTTTGTGGAGGATATAATATAAATACAGACTGACTAAAGTTGTACATGAGACAGATGTTTTATCCTCATCAAGAATTTGGGAGAAATTACCTAAAATGCAAACTCTATTCCAGGATTTGTGACACTAGCAAACTAATGTCATTTAATGTATGAAGTATGAGCCAAAACTGATGTATTAATATAATCACAGTATAAATATGACAGTGGTCATAATCCAATCAAGGATCTAAATTTGTTGACATTTAAAGAGATAATCCTTTAAATCACCTGGCTAATGCTCCTCTGGTTGGACATTTGAGAACAGGATACTGGACTAGATGGGACATTGTCAACAAGCTTTCCTTATGCTTTTATGATGGCTGAGAACTGCATTAGTCAAATGTGCTGTAACTAGCTTAGAAAATACTAACTATGGTTTAAAATGAAGCCATTACTGAAAAAATAGTTAATAGTTATAACTTCTCAAAGTTATAGTTTGGAAAGATTTTTGCACCTTGATAGACATGTTCTACAGTGGAGAAGAGGCTAAGCATAGACAGAATAAATAGCCATACAGGGGTACCTCCGTATAAGTCTGCCCCATCCAGCATCCATTTCAGCTGACGTCCACGGCCAACCCAAAAGTTCCGGAACGGGTGACTTCTGGGTTTGCCGCTCGTGCATGCGCAGAAGTGCAAACTGCTTCATGTGCGTGCACAGAGCGGTGATTTGTCGAGCATCCTTTTCCTCGAGCGTCCGGGGCTCCAGAACGGATCCGAGACTCAAAACAAGGTACCACTGTGCATACATGGTCTGTTATTCAACCTGTGGTAATTTGCAACCTGGATTAGCACTGCTAAATAGTTCTCAATAAGGAATTATGAGAGTATAATATTGGGTCTATGCTATGTCTATCATTGACTGTAAAATCTTATCTGGAGATAATATTTTTCATTGATGCATCATAAAAGGTAAAGGTAAAGGGAACCCTGACTGTTAAGTCCAGTCGCGGACAACTCTGGGGTTGTAGCGCTCATCTCGCTTTACTGGCCAAGAGAGCTGGTGTTTGTCTGCAGACAGCTTCTGGGTCATGTGGCCAGCATGACTAAGCCGCTTCTGGTGAACAGCACATGGAAACGCCCTTTATATTTGTTCTCAATTCAGTGAAAATTCTTACTGAAACTACCATTTATTAAATATATGAACATTTCAGCTTCATAATAAAATTAGTACTTGTGTTGGTGGTACATACTAGATTTTAATCATTTCTGACATTATGTTCTCTCATCCTTGTATTTCTTTCTGTTTAGCATCAAATAAACAAATTGAATGACTCACAAGTTTCCTAAACAGCACAAGATAAAGTAGAAAGGTTGACGTCATGATTGTTACAGATTAAGATTTGAAGTCCCATTCCTCATCAAATTCTTCAGCCTTCTAGTCATTGCAAACATAAAAGAAAATTCTGGTTCCTGTACCAAAGGATATAGAGTAGGGATGGGAAACCTGTGTCCCTCCAGACATTGTTGGACTTCACTTCCCATCAGCTCTGTCTATTGGCCATGGTGGCTATGGCTATGGGAGTTGACGTCCAACAACATCGAGAGAGTCACAGGTTAGTCATCTGTCCAGATCCTTTACATAAAACAAGAGAACCCCTGTGGATGCTATGCACTACTGACAATAAGTATTCAAGAAGAATTTAAAGAAGCCCCGTGTGTACAAAAATGTATATATTAAGGAAAGGGATGTATAAGTGATTATATAAGTGAAAATAACATTAGTATGTATTATAGATATTCAAAGCCATATACCCCAAAATGGGTATATTAGTCAAAACTTCATACAAATATGTTATAGTAGGAGAAATTCACTCTAACATGCTGATTAATTTTCATGAGGATTCGCAAATTGCTATAGAAATGCGGAGAACTGAATTTAAGACTGGGCGCATGACAAACTGAAATGGACAGCTTTGTCCATTCCTGCTTGTAACTATGGCTTGGTTGATTCTGCTTCCCTCTGGCTACAGTGCCAATACAGCAGCCAGAAGAATTGCTGGCAAAAACGGGGCGGGGGGGATACAAAGTGTATGCTGAAACATATTAGTATGTTTGCAGTAGCATGCTCAAGGTTCAATGTTTCTTAACTTCCACTTGACTAGGCAGAAGACAGATTTTAATAGCAGAGTTTCCAGCATGCAGGAAGCAACGAAAATCAGTTGGAAACTGCATCATTTTCTGCTCAGTCAGCACCAGCTCAGGCATCGCTCGCCACATCCTTTCTCCACCCATCATTTCTCAGCTATGACTGTATCAGCACTCAATTTGCAATTCATGATTCCGTGGGCATCATTTCTTTAAAAAATGGGGGTGCTTCTTATTTCTCAATGTTCGTGAGGCTGAGTGAACTCTTTAAGGTATAAAAAGTCACCGACTCCTGGCCAGTAGCTTTCTCCTATATTATTCCACACAACAAGCCACCACAAAAATAAGATAAAAGATTTAAGATAAATAATTTAAAAAACAAGTAAGTGTGATTCAGATAGAACCTTATCCTTCACAAATTTACGTAATCTCCTTTTAATTCAATTTAAGTTGGTGGCCATCTCCACATCTTGTGGAAACAAACCCCACAATTGCTACTGAAGTATGACATGGGTTGAGTAGGCGTTATGTCTAATCAAGTGCAAGGGATTAAATGAGTTTGGTGATAAAATTGGGATTCTTTGAAGAAAAATGTTAAACCCCCCCCCCAAAAAAAAAGGTGGGGACAGGGCGGAAGGGAAGCTGCATTGTTTCATAAATTGTGCACACTAGTTTTTATATGAATAAAAGATACCAGGCTTCTGAGACAAATAGATATTAGGGTATAATCAATCATTCATGTCATTTAATCCAACCGTAGCTCCCAATACGAAATTAGACCCTAAAGCTTTACATTTTGTTTGAGTTATTTTGGGCTTTACACCCCTTTTCTTTTGTCACTTAGGTGGCTGGATATTTAAGACAAACAAATGCAAACTATCAAAAGTGATTAATTAATGAACAGTTTACATACACCCAGGACAGCAAAAGCTGTGCTTATTTGGGGGATACAGACTATTCTGTGTGGGCCCCTATAGAAGTGGTCATAAAGCTATATGATCCTGGAATGATAATTGTCCATTATATGGGTAAAGCTAAATTGATTTAGTCTTGTGCATCTAGGGCAGGGCAATGAATACATTTTTGAAATAGCTTTGTGGGCTTTGCTACAAATGAGAACAAAGAGAAGTCTGCACTTTTGGAGAATGTATAACCAAATGATACCTACAGCTGTGGGGGGGAAATGGTCTGAACAATAATCACAATGCATCTCCACAGAGGACTATAGTTGAAAGTGCCCTTCCCTAAAGTATTACATGCATTTCAGCATTGAAAACAGAACACAAGATTGCATCTGAAGGGTTGCAATGAGCATAGGTTAAACTCATGCCATTTCCTATTCATGTTACAATCTTGGTCATGAGAAAAGATTGCAGGAAGAGCAGAGTGAGGGTTTTCTTTCTTAGCTCCCACTGTGTCCCAATAATTGATTGCTGTCTGCTGTGAATCTCGGTGTTTTTGTTTCTTCCTGAATGGGGAACAGGAGGCTATTTTCCTGCTATCCACTGTTTTTATTCCAAAGTATCTACATTCTCTGCTCTATATTTATATTCAATATTGCTCAGAAAGAGGAGCCTGAGTATCACTAAATGCCTTAGTAGGCCATGATGTGAGACCCATACATAACACAAAGTGCCCTAGAGAAGTACAATGTGTTCAGCCTGAAATTATCCTCTAAATCAAAGCGTTGGCACCAAAGGTATAATAAAAAGATACAGACTCAATTCCCCTCTCTTCTTGGTGTCTAAACTTGCCTGCTATTATTTACAAAGGAGATACAAGCAATCAACACCCATGCCAAGGCAACTGGCTCTGGAGTGGCTCATGGTGACCGTGGGCCTATCCCAACATGTCACCGATCCAATGCTTATGGCAGGCCAAACTCTGGACCTTGTTTTCTCAGCTGGGCAGGAAGAAGGTGATCTGGAAGTGAGTGGGGTATTGATGCCAGTCCTTTGTCATTGTCAGACCACTTCCTGTTGACATTTCAGTACCTTTTATTCTCTGCACAGGCAGGGGACCTATTAAGATGCTCAGCTGTCAAACGCTTATGGATCCAGTGGGTTTCCAGATGGCTCTGTGGGATTTTCTAGCTGCTATGACAGGCACTCTTGTCAAAGCCCTGGTCGACCTATGGAACATCCAAATGGCTCAGGTCATTGAAACAATCGCCCCAAGCATCCTCTCTCACTTTGTGGACCCTTTTTGGCTCCCTGGTATACTCCAGAGCTCAGGGCGAGTAAACAAGCTGTGTACATGTTTGTGCGTGACCATGTATACTTTAGGATGTCGAAGCTGCAACCCATCTCCTCGTCATTATGCTGAATTGATAGTGTGTATAGCCTGCATTTTAGAATGATCTGTGGTGGAACACTAAAAGCCCATTTGGGGTAATAAATGTAGAAGGGCATGCATGCACTGAAGTTTGGAATCAACATGGCTCTTATTCTTGTGACCACCATAGTAAAACACACACACAAGAAAATATATATATTTCTCTGCATTGCTTTAAACATTTTTATTTTCTGATATATCATTTATTGTATCATTTTTATACATAATTTCTTTGTCTTTTTTGGGGGGGAGGTCAATCATAATTTGGTTTACACAGCAAATTTTAATATTGCGTGTCTGTGATCCCAAGCACACTTTCAGGAAAATAAATTACTTTGAAATCAATGAAACTAACTCCCCAATAAATGTTCTGAGACTAGAAAATCTGGTCGTAAGATTTCACAATGCATTGAGAAAAGGGCTTTCAATCTATAAAAAGGAGGGGTTTTGTGCTCCTTGATCTTTCACAACCATTTCCAAATCTCGAAGAGACAGGATTCTCACCAAAGTAAGTGTGACTGAGCAGTCTGTCTCTTTAAATTTAGTGCAATGTTGCATTCTGCTTATATAGCATCACTGTTGGCGGTTGCAGTAGCTGACAAAGTGTGAATCACAAGAAGGGAACCAGAACAAGAAGGAAACAGAAAACTATAAATGGAGCAAGTCATAAGAAGGCAGAATCCATTGTAGCAATTTATTGAAGACTGCTTCTTTCTTTACAGTATGAGTTCAGCTGCATGGGGCTGAGTCAAAATGGCCCCTCTTTGGAGAAAGTTGGGGGGACCTGTCAATAGGCACAAAATAAAGAGACAACCTACTGCCAAAAGGGATTGCTTTCCTTCTGCCGGGCACATTATTTTTTACCCACCAGATTGTGGGAATAGTTCATTGTCTCTTTAAGAACTGGAGAGGAAATGTTGTTAGTCAGAAGTAGCAGACACCAGTCAGCAGGACTTTGTTAACAAAGCACAAGGAAGCAAGGCCTACATTTGTAGTCTTATGTCTAGAAATGTTTTACCTTTATAAAAAAAAAATTGCTTGTAATA
Organism: Podarcis vaucheri; assembly: GCF_965113315.1. Lineage (NCBI taxonomy): Eukaryota > Metazoa > Chordata > Lepidosauria > Squamata > Lacertidae > Podarcis > Podarcis vaucheri. The sequence continues at coordinate 62,322,564 of NC_138762.1, read as the reverse complement.
AAAACTTGCAATCTAAACCCAAACAATACACAGATGTGACCTGTGGAGGACAGGAAACAGTTCCCTGCACTTCATGTACTACAGTAAGCCCAAAACTTACATGGAGGTTACAGCCCAGGGATCATCTTTCCCCCCTGGATGCCCACCTCATTTTCTCCTGTGTTTAAATTTTATTTAATTTTTATTGCCTAGTGCCTAAAACTGAATGCACACAAGTTAAATGCACATAAGTTGTGGGCTTACTATACTTTTGTTTGCATGTACTCTCATAATGATCCTTTGAGACAGAGAAAAAGGGATCTATGCAACAGTGCCCAGTAAATCCATGGAAATCTTCTTCATCTCCTGACCATACAAATTCAAGTCCAACACAGATTTCCCTCCACAGATTAAACCACACACATATGATTTACAGGTGGAGTAACAGCAGGGTCATACCTGTTTGCCCAGCTACCAGCATTGGTGGTCCCACTGCCTGCATCCCCCTATGTGTTGAGCAAGGCAAATAAGCAAGAGTCAGATACACATACTGTTGTAGACATATAAAGGTAAAGGTAAAGGGACCCCTGACCATTAGGTCCAGTTGTGACCAACTCTGGGGTTGCACACTCATCTCGCTCTATAGGCCGAGGGAGCCGGCGTTTGTCCGCAGACAGCTTCCGGGTCATGTGGCCAGCATGACTAAGCTGCTTCTGGTGAACCAGAGCAGGTGCTCCATAACTGCCTAGAGGGGAGGAGCTGGACTTTCCTTAATGAGAGCTTCGGAGCCAGCCTAGAATGTCACCACCCCACCCAAAGCTCTCCTAGTTCTGCCTCTTGGAATATGTAAGGTTTCCAAACCTTACCTGGTCCATCCCAGTTCCATTCTTACTAAAACGTAAACAAAAATGGTTGTCTGTGTCTCCTCCCCCAAATTTGGGCTCAAGTTTTTTACAGCTGTGTTCAGTTTTCTATTTCTTGTCTTTATTAGTACTTTATTAGTCACATGTATGTGTGTGCCGCAAGTACATTGTACACAGTCCAGAGTTGAACAGGTCTGGACTGGTCCAGACTGGATCAGGCCCATTCTGGATGTACAAATTGAAGCCCCAATCTGTGCACAGCCCTAAGAAATAACCTACATTTTGGGGCTATCATGTAAAGCAGTGTACTGTACTCTGTCAGATAAATCTTACTGGCTCTCTACTACATCAGTGATTCAAAAATGATGAGTTGGTCACTGAATGCTTGTGAGTGAAGCCCCAGGAGACCTATGCTGCAAGTGGAGAAAAAAGAAGGGATCGCGTCACAACTCCCAGCTATCAGACAAAGCTTCAAATTCTGTTGGTGGTATTCCTTACTCCAATATTATATAAAAGAAGTCAAGGCTTCAAGAACAAACCAGGGCTGTTTTACACAATACAACAAATCCCACTTCACGAGGCAGATACAGTTTCCGTAGCAATTCTTTTGATTTCTTTTATAACATCACCTCCAGTGGTGCTGCCTGAGGTGCTTCTTTAAGTGCTGTGATGCTCTGCAGTTTGCTATTAGAGAGAGAGAGAGTTCAGTCAGTGTTTCCGTGTAACATGTCCCTCCATCCTACATTAATGCTACAGCAGTGACAACCAACTAGCAGAGCGGTACTCAGCACCTGTCTGCTATCTAGCTCACGTCTTCCCATCAAACTTGTCTGCAGGAGAGAAATTAGCTAATCATTGATAGGGCATGTCGTTGAATAAATTCCAAATCGCTGCTAGTGCTTTTTATAAATAATTCAAAATAAAATGAACGCTAAAGCAAACACAGCTGTAGCTCACACTCCATCGCCCACCTGCTGGTGGTACATCTTAGCTGGCATCTGCTCATGCAAAACTTGTACGCCTTCCACGTCCTCCTCCCCTTCCATATCCGTACAATGTCAGCAACCATGAATACTCTCTAGCCTTCTCAAGCAGTGCAATTTGGGTTTTGATTGGTGGCATCAGCTGACACATGAAGGCTTCATTCCTTTCCATCGACCATCATATTCTGTTACTCTCAGTTCAAATGTCTCTATTGGTACACATCTTTTGGAAAGAGCCTGAGGCTAGTTTGCGACATGCTCATGCACTTGCTTTTATAGAAAAGATGTAGAAGGAATAACCATTTGTCTTCGCTATAAATAGAAAGAGATATCCTGTCATGAAGAAGACTGTTGGTCCATATAGGAACACTGAAAGTTGCCTTGTACCAGATCCTCACTTGAGATCCCTGAGATTGAAACAATGACCTTTTATACACATTGTATGTGCTCTCTTACTAAGTTATGTCTTTAGCATTTCTCCTTTTATTAAGTGGACATTTGTGTGCCTCCCATGATTCTATTTCAGAGTTAGAGCACATAACTAGAAGCAGGAAATGTTTCCTCACCTGAAACTGTGATAAAAAGGGAGATCCTGAACATATAGTGTCATGACTATTTGAGACGAAATAGGTTTGTATTGTGAGCCCAGAAGTCTCTGCTCTTAATAACTTGTCATTAATCCTTTCTTCATGACTGGATTGCTGTCTATGAACTCATTTAAATATTGAAAAACAACAAAAAAGAATTCATTTTTATATTAAACTTTATCCGTATAGCTAATATCTCATTGTACCAAGGTTTTACTAATTAGTGTCCCCCAATAGAGTTAGATACTTACTTACCGGGTTTAAGAAGAAGGGCCTTTGCTTGCTAACATAATATGAACACATATTTGGAGCTTCATATCGGTCATATTGGGGATCACAGGAAAGAAAACTGTATCTTGGTTTCAGAAATTCTTTGTTTAGTTGTAACCTGGATTTCATTGTTTAAGCAAAGAAAACAATATTTCTGAAGTTTAAACAGGGTAATAATGAAAAAGAAAAATTAAGGTTTAAGAACTTTTTTATATATACCAAAAAAGGTCCTGTTAAGTAAAGACATATAATCTTTGCTCAGTCAAGTAGCAGGTTGCTTGTGAAGGTTCAAAACTGCTCAGAACAGCATGTGTGTTTGGGGTGGGGAATTTGACAGCTACTTTTTAGTCAAGTACAATTCAACTAGGATAATAGACCAAAATGAGGGTAATTTGTAGGAGGAAAAGTATATCTTTAGTAGAAGCTATCTTTAGCAGATGCTTGAAAGCTTGGAAATATCATTGGAACGTCTGTTAAAACACAAGCATTTCAATTACTTATACTAGCAAATCCTGCTAGTGTTGTGAAATCAAATATGACTTTGAAAGGTAAAAATATAGATTACAAAATACACAGCAGGACTTGTGTTTAGATCTGTAGCTTCCAAATAGTGAGCTCAATTTGTAATCATTTGATAGAGCTCTAGGAAATACATCCTCTTTTCCCTCTTATCAGAAGCAAAACAAGAACTCATTTCATATCTCGGGGTCCTGACTGCAACAGCATTATTTCTTTCCACTCCAGGAATAATTATCATGTCTTAGATCCTTCACATTTTTGGCACTAATAGTCTTTTGTGCTCTAAACACAACAACAAAAATCTCCTGGAATTGTACAAAGACAAGGGAAAGGCGACAGACTTTAGAAGAAGATACGGTAAAGTAGCCTGTAGAATAGGGTGTATTAGGACTGCTTCAAAAACAATTTTAAAAATAGAGCCTCATTTTCTGAACTTCAAAAGGTCTCATTACTTTAAAAAGAGACCTGTGGGTTGATGAAAGAGTGGTATGTGTCAGAGAAGGTAAGTTTCTGCAATTATATTATTCACTATTTTATTGGTAGAATAGTTCCTATTTTAGTAACAAGTACTGTAGGGTAATAATGAAAAGGCCCAAATGGTTATCTCAGTGAGCAGTCACAACATCTGAAGTTGAGCAGTTGCTTTGTGATGAACAGAAATGGTCCAGCCAGTCAGAAAGAAAACTGGTGGTGAAGAAAGGCCCAGTATGTAATAGTAGGTGGCGTGCTGGTAAATGATGTTTTTATAGAACTAATTGGCTGAAGAATGGAACAGGAAGGAGCATGCAAGGATTCTAACAGGGTTGAATAAAACATTGGATGGCCGTAACACCTGTGATTCAGTTGCGTAAAGTGAAAACGCCATGTTACAAATGACCCTGGCTGTTGGTCACATCACAATATGAGAGGGAAGGGTTGGGTAAGAGCACCTCTCTCTATGCTGACCTTGGACCAGAGCTAGCTAACCTTTTTTATACCTTGGGGCACACTTAGGAATGATTAGCCTCTGAGGGCCACATGCCACTGCAAGCCACACATGTGGACAGTTAGACACACAGAGCAGAGGTCCACCCAGTTTTCTAACTCCCGCTTGCTAGAATTCCTCTTGTCTCTCCATCCTCCCCCCTCTCTCATCCTCACTGTGAACATATAGCACATTCAAGCACACAGCTCTTGCACTCACTCATTCACACTCAAACCGTTTAGATAATGGCCACTCGTAGGGTGTATCTGGTTCGTGTCAGCTCATCCCTAAGAGACAACGGTATAAGTGTTGTCATTTAAATGGTAATTGAATTAAGCTTGGCAATGAATACTCATAAATCAATGGCATCTATGTAATAGAGACTAAAGGGCAATTGCATACAAAACAACATTTAGAGAGGGGTGTGATGTACATGTGTTTATATAATAATGTCTGTAAGCCAGGTCTGGATAAATGAAGTTCCTGTTTTTAAAAGCAGGACCGAGCTTAAGTTTCTTTAAGTTCTATTTTCATGGTTAAAATATATATATATTGATGACAATCAGTTCTGTTTGTTACATCTGAATCAGGCGGGCCATACAGGTTCTGGATCAGTGCCTGAGCAGAGTAGTGGTTTGAATAAGGGCGAATATGAAGTCGAATTCTGACTTTTTCTGGGACACTGCAGATTAGTGCTCCTGCAAAGGTTGACACAAATAGGAGGGGATGGGAAATAGTAACAAAAATACCAGGAGTAGTTCTGTCACTGCACTCCAGGGGGAAAACCACAGCTCAGTGGTAGCGTGCATGCTTTGCATGCAAAAGGTGACAGCTTCAATCCCTGGTGTCCCCAGTTAGGGCTGGGAGAAACACCAGCCTAAAACCACTGACAGTCATTGCTGACAATACTGAACTCGAAGCAGCTTCCTATGTTCTTGGGAAAAATCTTATGCTACTGAGACTCAGGGCTGTCTTGATTTTTTTATTCTTAAAGGTAAAGGCCACAGCCTCCTCCCCCAACCTGTTGGATGAGTCCTCCTTCCAGTCACTGTGAAACTTGTTTTAGTAGGCAATGTAGGTGGTGGCTTAAAGGCAATGTTTACCTTGCATTCCTTCTACAGGGATGGGGGCGAATGGTGTCCCATGTGCTAAGCTGACTGCTAGACAGCTACAGCCTCTGAATGAATAGTGATGATGATGTGGGGGGGGCTATTTTCACCCAAACTCATCTTGAGATTTTGTCATTCTGAATTGCTGAGCAATCATACGCAACTGCCTAGGTACATTATCAGGAGCACAAGTTAGTGTAATTGAAAAATAACTACTTTGTCATCTGTAGTAAGCGCCTATATTTGGCCATAAAAATGGCATCCCCAGTGTGTGATTTCTTGGGTTCTTCTAATTATATTTTATAGCTATTCTGGTTTCCGTCCAGTTGTGCTTTTCTTTTAATAGCTCCAGGAACATCCAGTAATAAACATTAAAAGAAATTGCAGAATGATCAGCCACTACTTTCCGCAAGCTGTACTGATTAAATTCCTGTAGTCTCATTTTCATAACAAAGCCCGAGACAGAAAATAGTACACTCTGAATCTTCCCTTGACAATGATTAAGATAAGAACTGAAAATAGCATGAATGAAACCAATTTCTCCATTTCATCTTTGTTAGTGTATGGCTGACTTAGTCCTTTGATCTTTGTTCACTCTGCAGGAGTCAAGACATACAACTTACAGAGATGATATTGACATGCTTTATCTTTGGTAAAGTAGGGGGTTCAGTCTCTAGCAATTGCCTTTCTAAATGTCCTTGGAAAAAAATGCAAGATCCTGATCCTGCCAGTGCTTTCTGCTTCTCCACCTCACTCAGCAATGACTTACACCCATGCCTTTGGTGGACGTAAGATAGAGGGCAGAGGATATTTCAGTAGTACTATTAAAGAAGCAGAAGCCCTCTCCCTCTTTCATATCTTGCCATGCTAGAATCAACAGAGTTCCCCGGAGCAACATTTTACTTTGTAAGTAATATTACATTTAAGTGAATAATATCAAATTCCTTAGGACTACAAATAATACACGAGTAGGCAATCTTGATCAATTTGTGTAGATTTAAATGGTCCCCCCCCACACACACACACACTCAGAGATTTTTTATTTTCTGACATTCCAAGAGCAGATTTTTCCCCCTCAAATGGAGGTAACCTGTTGCTCTCCATTTCCACAGGGTTAATTTAAGCAGAGAGAATGTGTAGGCGAACATACTCAGTTCATTGTGATGTTCATAGCAGAACATAAATATATCCAGCTAATTGTTAAAGCTAGGTTGAAGTGCTGGAACATAAAATTATTTTCACAGTTTGACCAAAGATCAACTCAGGGGATTATATTAGGAAAGAGAAGAGCTTTGTCTTTAACTAGTGGTGTGTGACCTGCAATTGATTTTGAGTTCTCAAAAGTAAGGAGGAATAAATGCTTGCCACTTTCTCATGCGTTAAAAGGTTTTCCCTTGGAAACACTGAATCTAGATGCATATCTGGTATTTTAAATAATTTTATTATTTTCCATTAAAGTATTTGATTTTGAAATATGGTTAATCTAAAATCTCCCAGTGCCATATCACTGTGCAACAATGTAGGACTAGCGATGATGTGATAAGCAATTGGTTTTTACTGTTGAAAATGAAGAGGGTTCAATGAGTATTGGTTCAATGAGTGTTGGTGGGAAAACTTCCTCTGGCCCACATTTCAGTTGCAATTGGTTTATTCTTTCGAAGCATTTTCAGTGACTCCACAGAAATAGGTTGGATTTTTTCTCAAGTATTCCCCGAAATATTTCAAGGACTTGGCCTATTCTGAATTATTCTCCATCAGTCTTTTTAATATGCCCTCCATTTGTCTTCTCCCTGCTTGTGAGCATCCCTGGACCTTCCTGGACCTTTTACTTTCCAGCAGCAATGAGGGTCCTTCCAGCATCAGTGACTGGGGAATGAAGGGATTAATTAGGTCACAGTGCTTTACCAGTAATACCCAACAGAAATATATTCGGGAATTACAATTTGCCATGGTTGTTGGGACTTTACTATAAAAAAGGCCCAGAAGCCCTTTCGCTTATATGCCAGCAATCATTCCAGCTCTACAATTCTATTATTTGTTCTGGGAAATTTCTGTAGGAAAGCTACAGGGGTAAAATTGGTGCATTGGTAACTACTATGGCGCTCTCCTTGCCCACGTCTTGCCTTCCTCCAACTCCTCTGCAGAAGCTTTTCTCTCTCTCAATGCAAATCACTTTCAATACTGAAGCACAAGCCATCCTTACAAATTTGTATTTTTCTGAATTTTGCAAACCTGTTCTCCAGGCAAGCAGATTGTACAAAAATTCACATATTAGAATAAAGTGCTCATAAAAATGCATATATGAAAGGAAAATACAAGAATGCATTATTTCAAGGAAAACTGAATTGGGAAAAAAATGTGTACATTAGGCAAAATTGCAAGCGAACATGACTATTGGAAGAAATTCATACTAAAATACTGGTGGATTTTCATGAAAACTTTTTTTAAAACTGCAAACTGATGTGGAAATGTGGAGAAGTGCAGTCTGGAAAAATGAGGAATTGAAACTGACAGGCCCACCCATCACTACCCCTCATCCACATACTTCATTTCCTAATTCAACAGTTCGCAGGCAGGATGGAAACTGGTGCAATTCTGCTGTTATGGGAAGGAAAAATCCAAATTACAGAAAATGTTGAACCAAGTGGGGGGATCTGTGGGTATCTGTCTGTGGGAAGGAAACTGATACAAGTTCTTTTTGAAGAAGAAAAAAGCTTTCTGAGAACGATAAATAAGAATGTGTGATGTTTCTCCTTTATTTTGTTATTGGGGAAATGAATCCTAATCTTAGACAGACTTTTTAAAAAAGTTAGAAATATACCCGAAAGCAGATTTTACAGATTAAGGGTCCAGGTTGTTCAAATTAAAAAGTATTTGATCTGTGAGTTCCAGCATGAACTCTCACTTCTGTTCAAAGCAGAGAAAAAGAGTTATAGGAGTGTTTCCATGTTTCACTGTTTCTTACTGCACTTCAAGGAGTGAACTTCATTGATACTAGTTAGAATTTATGGATGACTTGCCTGGGCGAATGTATTTTTGATAGCTACCTTCCAATTTCATCTTCTGAGGTACAAGGTTCCTATTCCCATAAAGAATAAAAATGTAGGTTCTTTTTTGTCTACTTTTATCCTCATGGGAGAGCCTTTAATGGCCTGTCTTTCATTCCTTGCAGCTTCTGCATAACTTTCTCCTCTGCAGTTAGAAGTATCATCACATCATCACACAAATGGGAAGCTGGGGGGGGGAGGGGAATTCAGAGATTTGTAGCTTTGGGAAGTCTCTTGGCAACTGATCATGACAGTATCGGTTGGGTTTATCTAAATTAAAATTAATGAAAAGCAGATCTCTGAAGCATCCTTGAATAAAGGATAAATACCCTGTCCATACCAAAACGTTCCCTTTTCTGAACCAAAGAAATATTTTCTTGGGCTGTATACATCAGATTCAGATTAATTTCTGAATTCTGAAGTCTGAGTCAAAGCAAGGCTGCATGAATTGACAATACAGACGTCAAGAAAAGTAGCATGGCATTGGGTCCCAGGATCAGTTTATCATTCCACAAGCCCCATGTTGATGGAATGGATCTGCTGGTTTTGGACTGCTCCAAACCTGTACCCTGAGAGTCGGCCATTGCTCTGGTGCAAGCCAAGTAAGAAGGTCTTACTGGAGGATTAGGGTGTAGCTTCCAAACAGGCAGATACCAAACCCAAACTTAGGTTTGATATGGTCAATCCTCCCCTGAGGCCCCTTATGTGTCATGAATGAGCCACCTACCAGGGAAGGTTTGCAGCCAGCCCCCAGTGAAGGTTTACAACCAGATCGCAGTAAAGGGTTGCAACAAGCTGAAGAAAGCTGCCAGGAACAGAGAGGGTTAGGGGGCCACTAGGGGCGCATCGGAAGATGGCTGACAATAATATCTCTCCGACCCACACGAGGTAATTAAGAGGCTGTGATGGGAGTAAACAGCCTCCCGCCCCCCCAAGCATGTGGGGGGGACTGCCCTTGCCTGCTGTGCCCTATACCACCCCCGAATTTGAGGGGTGGGGGCACTAGGCAGAAAGCCCTTGTGCGGACTTCGGCGCTCCTGGACGCTGTCTCTGATTCGCGCCTCTAGCTGCAGCAACTTCAAAAGAAACAATTAGGAGGAAGCTAATGCACATATTTCAAGGAAGAATGGAGAGTAAAGACTGCTAACCGAAGAGATCTCTGAGAAACAAGACGGGTCAGAGGAACAGGAATAAATCATGAGAAGACAAACCAAGGCTCGGTATGTTCGGCAACGGGACTGGATCGGGGGGGACGGGACTTTCCTTTCTTTTCTCTATGTGATTAACCAAGAATCCCCCTCACAAGTCACAAGTCAGAAATGCCTTATGCAGCTTTGAAACAATACTAATCACAGTTATTTAGAAAAATGACCCAAGTAGATATTCTGCGTGTGATAGCGTTGACACCAATATTGATCTTGACAAATAGTAAAATGTCCTTCTAATAAATCAAATGTGCAGATTTCAGCAAGGAAGTTTTCTATGTAATACAACTTGGTAATATTTTCCTATGTAGTAAGTATTAGATATCGTTTCCTTTGTGTTGACTTGCACACAACAGTGATCTGTTAAAGTGAGGTACATGAAGCTTAAGTTCTTATAGGGCATTTGTTGCTGCAGAGGCAGTCTTAGGGTAGCATGACCAGTGTGGCTATGGGTGCCACAACAATGCTGTAGAACAGAGCATGAGAGGCAGGGGTGCCAAATTTTAGCATCAGCCAAATTTGAGAGCCCCAAGTCCACCACTGGTTGCTGTTTATGCTGGCAAAGTCGGAGATAAAGGTCCTTTGCCTGTGTCTCAGCATGGTTGAAAGTGGATGTGCATATTAGTGTTTATAAGTGGAGCAGGAGATAAGGAAGTATGTTGTGGGGGAATTAGGAAATGTGGGGAAATAATTTTACACCCACAGAAAATAGGAAGAAGTAATTAAGCAAAGTAATAGCTCCTTACCATATCCAATTTATGTACGGAGAGTGCTAGAGCAATAAATAACAGTAAAAAAGCATGTGTTCTAAGCATGCCAATGGAAATTTGTTCCATTTTCCTATTCAAGATGAATCTAATTACCTAATTTGCACATTCTGAAATAATATGTAAACTGAAACACAGCCATCCTTCAAAAGCCACATTTCTCTAACTTTTGCATTGCAGTTTTCCAGCTTGTACTAGGGTACAATGTGCATACAAATGCATATATTAGTGAAATTATATTATATTATATTGAGAAAAATTCATTTCCAAAAATGCAAGATTGCATATAAAAAGTGTAGATTAGAAGAAATGGGAACCTAATTTCTCAGGAATGTTCATGGGGGGCGGGGCGGAATCCGAACTGATGTGAAAATGTGGAGAACCAAGCTTATGAGAAACTGAGAAGAAACCATCCCTACAATAAAGTAGTGAGTAAATTGAATGGGAGTTTGATGTATGGCTCTGCTACAGTTTTAAACTTTTTACAATGTCCGGTTTTTTGGGTGCTTCTGTTTTCCATGGGAACATGATTGTAATAAGAGAGCAGGGACTTCCTACACTGATGCGGAGCAGATTTTGACCCTCATTCCAGTGTGGACAGCTTGACTGTCCATATCTAGGACATGTAAGCCAGTATTGCCAATGTGCCCATCAACACATCCTATTGTGTCCATGAAAGGTCACAGTAGATATCATTTCAAGAATTCACAATGCATGAGAGGCTGTTTGGTGTTCCTGCTTAGTTCCTGTTTATATTGGCTCAGCCTTACCCACATTTCATTGGTTGCCATCTTTTGATACCTGTTGTCTCATCCATTCTAAGCAGAAAGAGCAACAGTGGCAGTGGCTTCTGTAGGTGGCTTTTTATGAAGGTGGCCGATGGGGCCATTCCTGGACCATTTTGCCATGTGCCACACCTCCACGGCCTCCGTTTTGTGAGTGACATCATGATTCCTCAAAATTCTAAATGTAAGCTATTGCTAAACATGTCCTCTGTATCTTCCAAAAGGGTAGAAGGCATGGGCTTGGTCAAGGGGGAGGCAGCTGCCCCCCTTAGATCAAGTAAAACAATAGAAATACTTCACTAAGTGACCAATCATGTGGGTTTTGCTCCCCCCCCAAAAAAAAAAAACCAACCCTGGCAAAGCCCACACAGTAGTGGACAAACTCCTCCAGATTCAATTCTGATTGGGGATATCAGTTAGAGAAAGTGGAGAATGTTCAAGAAAAAGTTCCCATTTTCTGTGTTCTTTTTTTTTTTTTTAAGAATGGTTCCCTTCATTATACATTTACTCAGTCCCAAGCATCCTTACCCAATTGCTTCTGCTATTATGTCTCTTGGTTGGTCTCCCAAGCCCTAGTTTATACAAAGTAGTAGGTGAAATAGCTTGGAAATAGATTTAATACTGTCATGTGTAGCTCGGTTTATTTTTAATGTAGATTTAAAAAATGAACATATCTAGCAAAGCATACTTTTAGAGCACACTTTCTAGAAAAAAATAACAAGACAAACTCATTACTAGTTGTTGTGGCAACTTGACATGTAGGCTTGGGTACTTATAATGTGTAATATTGCTGAATATTGGAAATGGTAATAGAAATCTTGGCACATGTTGCTAGAGCCTTAATAATTATTTCTCATTTCCAATACTGAAAATAGATGAGTGAGTGGTGGAATAAAGGAATGCAGTAATTTACAAAGCAAGTTTGCTTATGGCTAGGCATGGTATAATGTAGAATTCTCACAGTCAATGTCCTGAGGCAGCAATACAGAATATTCTGTTTATGGCACAGATATTGTTGCCCATCTTTCTGTGTCAACGTATATTTTGCAACGAAGCCCAAAACCATGCTCCAGGTAATGCATATTTGGTTAGCTACCTACTATGGGATATGTTTCTCTGTCTTTAAAAAATGAATGTGCAGTGCACATTCCTGAATTAATTTTCTTAAATGAAGAGCTTTCATTCAATCCTATCCTTCAAAAGATCACAACAGATGATGATGATAGATAGACAGATGATAGATAGATGATAGATAGATATTCCTTGTGAGATACCCTGTGTGCATTTAACAGCTGTGCAGTAGGTAAATAGCCAACAGCTACAGCTTTTACTAGCATGAAGACTGGAGGTTATGAGATTCATTTATTCTTATTGTGCAGCTGTTAAAGACACGGGAACTCCACTATGGAAAAACAAGAATTCACAGAATCATCTCCAGGAGTAGAATAGTAGAAACCTGCTTTTGTGGCATGCCAGCCACACACTACTGCTGGGGCAATACCATGTAAGTCTATACCGTTTCCCATTTGGTAGAACAGAAATAGGCAGATGAATACTTGGAGTGAGTTGCAAGTTGAACTTTATTATATTCATCTTGATTAGTCCCATTCTATTTATTCCTGATGTCTAATTATACAGATTTCTGTTTTATGAGGAATAAGAAGCATTCCTGGCATGGAAATCCTAACCAGTACAAGAAAATGGATTAAATTACTCCCACAATCCCTTACAAACTAACTGTGCCATAAATAGAAATGTAGTAACTCTCAGAAACTCTCATTGGATTAAGTCTGAAATTTCCTGATTTTTTCCTTGGGGGGGCGGGACTTAGGGGGAAAAGAACCTAGAGGACCCAAGTTGTTCAGAGTTTTGTAAATCAATACAAGAGCCTTGAACCTATGCTTGGTAGCAGATGAGCAGCCAGTGTAGCTGTTTTAACAATGGTGTCACATGTTCTTGACCAGAAGTTCCCATCAGCAATCTGGCCACCACATTCTGTTCCAACTGGAGCTTTTGAACCAGACCCAAGGGCAGCCCACATAGAGTGCATTCGAGTAATCTAGCCTCAAGGTTATATCCCTGTCCAGGAACACAGTTGTAGTTCCCATAATCCTTTGGGGAAAGCCGTTGCAGTTTGAAGTGATATCATAGTGCTTTAAATATATGGTGTGAATATGGCTCATATAACTCTCATGTAAGAGCACATGCATGCTTTTCAATGGGCAAAATGCTAAAGAGTCTTTGACATTTATTACAGTCTGTTTTCTTACAGAATGAAATCTATGTAGGAAAATAATTTATGTGAAGTGACGCCGACACTATTAACACCGCGGGTAAAAGTGGTGAAATCTCATAAGAACCTCCCTGAACATTGCATTTAATTTAGCTCACGAAATGCTTTGGTATCCATTTATAGACTGTGCAGATGAGGGAGCTATTTTCTTTTGTCTCACTTTGTGGCATAAATTTGAGGTCTCACCACATTTTTCTTTAAAGCCTAATTTTCTAAATATCAAAATAGCTTACCCAGCATGGTCTTTCTCCTGTCAGGTTTGTTGGAGATGAGGTTAGCAGCAATTTACAAGAGCCATTCTATTTTTGTACCTAATAATAGGGAGAGGCAGGCAATCTTCTGGTGCACAGATTCACCTTTTTCCCAGGGCTTTTCAGTTTGATTCACTCACAGCCTTGTGCAAATCAAGGTTCTTTTTATTAAACAGCCCGGTGCATTGTTTTACTTCAGTCCCCCCCCCCCACACACACACACAATTGATGGCGAATCTCTGGAATTAAATGGAATGAGTGGCCTTTAAGTCGGGGAGAAGAAAAAAGTGTTTGGTGTTTGGATTCATTTCTATGGCAACAGGATGAGTAAAGAATAAAAAGGAGAGTTCACAACAACAAATAACATGCCTGGTTCCCTTAGCATGTCCAATACTGGCAGATACTGCCAAATGCAAGCATTCTGCTACAAGTGTCAGAAAACAAGAATGAGACACTTTTAAAGCTCATTGATGTAGAAGAAGGTGGCAAGTTCTGTTTATTTCGCCATGATGCTTCAGACATCTTACATTTTAACTATTTGCCTTCACATGATGGGGAATGACAAATTAGAATGGCTTCATATGTATGTCAAAAATGTGCCCCCCCCACAACGCTACGCCTCTGGTATCGCCTCTTATTTGTGCAACAATTAAGGAATGTGGTGCCATAAAACTGAGCACCTTCTAGATTGTCAGACTCAGTCTTACGTCGTAACATGTATGAGGTTCAATTGCATTGGTTATTGGGGCCAAATGGGAATGGCTCACAGGAGCACCAGCAGTCCTATGACAATACATTGTATATGGGTTTGTAAATATTTCAAAGCACAGCTGCTAGATAGCTAACAGGCATCAATTGACAGAATCATCTCTCTTTTGTGCAGAAATAATTTCAGTCCAGTTTCTAAGCTTGGTTACATGTGCTGGTGTTTACCTTTTAACACCCTACTTGTCTTGGGCCATCTTCTCCTGTACCAGTTTGTCCATTCACTGAAGTCATCATCTGAGGCTCTTCTCTGGGTCCCTTACCTTCTAAAGTGGGTGAATGGAGAAGGAGGCATCTTTGGAATACCCTCCACAGGAAGGCTTGCCCGGTTACACAGAAAAGTCCTTTTTATTTTCCCAGGCTTTGAAAGCCTTTTTAAACAGTTCTGGGCAGTGTGCTTTATTCTGTGTTCTTCTGCTCTGTGGCTATTATGTATTGTTGTCCTGGGCTTGTTTTATTGTGTATTTCATTTTTTCTATAAGGTGCCCTAGGAATGCAGTTCTGTTGGAGGACAGAATATAAAATGTGGAAAATAAGCAAATGCATATGCTATGGTTGCATTTTGGAGTCCCACCATATGGAATAAATTTCTTGGGACCTACCACATAATCTGGGTAAAGTATGAATCAGGCTTGTAATGCCAAAATAGATCTGCTGAATATGATGGCTTCCCTGTTTTCTTAAGTGTAAAGGGCACTTTCGTAGAAGGGTCTGGGAACCCCTATATGTTTAGAATTTTTGTAGAACCTTCAAACTTCAAAGAGATTAATGGATCATAAGAGAGAGAGAGAGAGAGAGAGAATACATTGGTACTAATGTAGAGAAACAAAACTGCAATAAAATATAGAATAAAGTGCAGAGCAATAAAAGAGATGAGAAATATAATTCAGACCATGCTTCTTTCCATGAATTAACCGTGAAAGAGAAGAGGAATCCCAATTTCTTTCTGCATTGATGTCAATGCTAATTTAATGTATTTTGAAGACCAATGAAACAACTATGCAGTTTAAATGAAGTGTTTCTACAATATTATAAATGAGATTGAGAATGATATTAGTTGCAAGGTTGTGAAATGTGTTCCTTCTTTGCCTCAGATTAGCCAAATCCAATCTGCCAAAAAAGATTTCTATGTGCAAACAGATTCTGCTGCAAATGTTGTGCTGTCATTAGAGGCAAATAAGCACCAAGATTGTGTTGTAAAGCCTCAGTGCTCATTTTACTGTTGATATGAGCTATATTTAGGTAAAATGCTCAGGGATGAAAGGCTGGGGAAATGTCTTAAGTGGCAAGCAACTAGTTTCCTTGCCCCTGCCGCATAACTCTTTCTGGTTCCACATCTCCATTTGTCATTTCTGAGTAGTACACGGTGGTTAAACCGAGCCCTGCAGCCACCTTCCAATCTAGACAGGTTTGTTTACCAGGCTGTATGTCACTGTCAGGAGCAACCTTTGTAGGCCTCAGAGGAGGCTGGCTAGTTCTTACATACAACTTCTGTTCCAATTTTCCTACCTGAAGAACAAGACGTAGTAAACATAAAGCATGGCCAAAGGGTCCAAAACCTATTCAAAGTTTATTTAGCTTCCTGGAAAAGGCAGCATTAAAAAGGGAGAAAATAATCTGTGAAAATCCTTCAACGCTGCAAATGCTGCTCCTGGGGGGGACGGGGACCCAGAGACCCTCCTAAGACCTTTTCAAACAGTGAGGAAAAAACCTGACTTTTACTCCAAGCACTAAAGTAATGCTAGCTTGAACTGTGCGTTGGCATGATTTTCTGTTCAGCCACAGCACAACAGCTTTATTTATTTTCCTTTTTTGTTTTGTTAAACAAGTTAGATGTTGTAGTGCTCTGCAGTAGAAATGGCGGAATGCACAGCCTAGATAAGAAAGGGGGGGTGGAGGAACTGGTGGACAATTGCTTTGGAGAAAAAGAACGCCTTGCTGAGCCTTACTGGGGTATTTTCGTTGAAAAGGTTGCATGAAAACATCATTTTGAGGTGCCACAGGGGAATCTACATAACACACCATGCAGTCTCATGACACTTTATGTTTACTTTTGAGTGAAATTTCTGAAGAGCCAAATTATGGTGAGTAACCCATTCTTTCTCAATGGGTGAGGAAGAGACATAGCATACAACCATTCTGACTAATTTTGAATTAGTTAAGAGACCACTTAGTCTCATCAGAGTGTTGCAATTCCCAGAATTCCCTGGGAAGAGCTGCTGCTTCTTCGGCGATCACTCATAGCCAAGTAAGATTGTCTTCCATAAACGCAGTTTAAACAATGAGTCCATAAGTGACTGTGAAGGCCAATTCTGGATCCACACATCCTTCCACAGTGGGGACATTGGTTTCCCAGTGGAAGGTGATCATGGTGTGGATTTGACAAGCATGCCTTCCTCTCAGCACATTTCTCCCTTGCATCCTGAATTCGGGAGCAACTGATTGTTAAACCACTCCAAAATTGTAGTTCTGTGAGGGGAACATGGGTCTCCTAACAACGTTTAGCACCCTTAACAAACTCCAGTTCACAGGATTCTTTGGAGAAACCATGATTGTTTAAAGTGGTATTTATTTATTTATTTATGTAGTTTTTAAATTTATATACAGTGGTACCTCGGGTTACATACGCTTCAGGTTACATACGTTTCAGGTTACAGACTCCGCTAACCCAGAAATAATACCTCGGGTTAAGAACTTTGCTTCAGGATGAGAACAGAAATCGTGCAGCTGTGGCGCAGCAGCAGGAGGTGCCTCAGGTTAAGAACAGTCTCAGGTTAAGAACGGACTTCCGGAACGAATTAAGTATGTAACCAGAGGTACCACTGTACCGACCTTCGTCCAGAGTTCACACGGCAAACTGCATAAAAATACAAAATGAAACTACCAAATACATAACATAACAAAAAACAAACAAACAGAAAAGCCAATAATTCTCTCAAATAACCACATTTGTAATCAGCCAAAGGTCTGGTTATTGAGGATTGTTTTCGCCTGGTGCCTAAAGATATGTGATGAAAGTGCCATGTGAGCCTCCTTGAGGGAGAGCATTCCACAAATGGGGAGCCACTGAAGAAGACGCCCATTCTTGTGTTGCCCCCCTCTGGACCTCTTGTGAAGGGTCCACATAAAGTATGATGCTGCTCTAAATGTATAGTGTAGATGGGGCCAAATTCGTCTGCCTAGCCTGGTGCTATCTATTCTGATTAGCTGTGGCTCTCCAGAGCCCCAGGCAGGCATTTTCTCCATCACTTCCACCTGTTCCTTCTAACTGGAGATGCCAGGAAGTGAACATGGAACTTTCTGTATGCAGAGCATGTGCAATCCATTTGTAACATACCTTGTTAATTATTTTCCTCTTATAATAGTCTCTTGAAAAGACATAATTCATATTCATCTATCCCTTTGATATAATCTTAGGAAGACAAGTTAGAATTTTGAAGGCAGCGATGAAGAAAGTAAAGTCTGACTCATTTTCAACTGTTGACTCTTGGCATTGCCAAGCACAGCTAATGGAAATGGAGAAAAATATCCTTTGTAGGTCATCAGACTAATTAATCTTGACTAGTCACCAGTGCCTGAGGAAACTGTAGTACTGGCACAAGATCTTTCTGGATAAAACGTTGGTCTTAACCTTTGTTCTTCTAATTATGCTTTATAATAGGAGCAGAATGAATATGCACTGCAAATTTATTGCCCTCCAAATAAAATCTTGGAAGCATCACAAAGAAAGAGTTTTTGCAGGAGCTACTTAATTAGGGGAAGATTGTGTCCTTTCCAGTCTCTTAAGATGACCTTGTTATATAACAAATGTTTAGAGAAGTGTTTGCTGTTGATTGTCTCCCCCTACACTTCATTTATTTTCTTTTAGTGTGAAGTACACTGACCAAAAGAGCACAATCTTTCTTAGTCAGTCTCGGGGAAAGGAACCTTGTATAATTCATTTTTATTTTATGGGTTGTAAAAGCAATTTTATTTCATTGTCTGACAATAAAATCATGAAATAGCCATTTTAATATCTAGACATTCTCAGAGTACCTTTTGATAGGCAATATAGAATTGGGCAATGGCAGTTTTTCCTTCATGTGAGGGCACAGCTGACCTTCTGCATCAGGGTACTTTCTAGCAAGGTATCCTGATGATGCTCCTTATTTGTGGGTTGTATTCTCATCTTGGAGTAGGCTGAGTGTACCTTATGACCTGTAGCAACACAGAAGTCTAGCATGCAGTGGAAATGAAACCTAGCTTTAATTATTTTTTTTAGTTGTGCTAATACTTAGAACCATTCTTTTTATGTTTGATCTTTGAGAGATTGTAGTGCTGACGGTTTTGAATATGAATGCAAATGTAAAGTACCTTACACTTTTGTAAGCCCCCCTGGGAATTGTTCTACACTGAAGAGAAGGATACAAATCCAGAGAATCCAACCAAGCAAGCATTTTGTCTTTCTCAGCAGGGTATGTTTCATGCCTCTCTACAGAACAGATATTTAACCCTATCCGCTTTGGCAATGCCCTCCGTCCTACTTCTGTTCCTTGTAATAAAAGCAGGTAAATAGGCAACATCTATGAATAGATAAAATTTTGGGGAAAGGAAGCAAGCTATGTTATGCCTCTTATAAAAGAAGTAGGGGTTGTACAGTTCCTCCCTCCCACTTTTAATATCCCCATTCCATCTTCTCCAGGTCCATTCAACTTCAATGAATTTTCCTAAGCAGTATTATTGGCAATTAAGTTTGTCTGGTGATACCATAGGAGACCTCTTTATCTTCACACCTAGTGAGACTGCCAAGGTCATTAGGGTTGCCATGTGTCCTCTTTTTTCCAGAACAAGTCCACTTTTTCATGGGTAGAGTTGTCATAGTGATCCATATTTAAAAGTAGAAGTCGGCAAATGTGTCCTCTTTTTTTCTCTTCAGAATATGGCAGCAATTTTGCAGAGGCGCTGAAAAAGACATCACATTCATTGACACATGTCGAAGTCAACCAGCAGTTCATTTAATTGAGGTGATGGGGACATCTCACACCTTAACAATCCAAAACGAGAGCACTTATTGGCACTCACTGAAGTGCCCACATACCCTTTTTCCTCTGTTGTCCTAACCTTGCCTCGCATCTGTTTTAGATTGTAGACTCCCTGGAAGCAGGATCTTGTCTCTTTTGGTTTACAAGGTAGCATGTTCCCTGATAAAAATTTGCAAGGGCTGAACGCACCACTTGCCTAAGTAAAACCAGGAGTCCTGATGCAAAAGACAAAGTCAGAGGACCCAGTCAGCGATAGGAAAATCCACCAGGCCTGTCACAGTAAACACTCGTTCCCCTCTTCCCACAGCACTAGGGCTCCAATGAAATTTTGATTCTTCTGTACCTATATTAAAGTTCAAATAAAAACATTGGAAGCTCTACTCAAGGATCTCCCATCTAACATGTCTGTGACCCGTAAATGGCAAAAATGTAGTGGTGTACATTAGAAGCACCATATTGCTTGATATAGTATAATCTTGATTAAAATCTGGAGAAAGACTAGGGCTCTGCAGCAAAGAACCCACCAAGCCTTAGTGGCAAAGGATTACATCAATCTGGCCTCAAGGAGAAAATATGAGGAACTGTTAGAATTCAGGGGCTCTTTGGCCATGGTTTATAGGTAATCATGGATGATGCAGGTGCTCAAAAAGAAAAGAAAAATTGGATATGATATGTGCCCCAATGGCTGAAGTGGTATATAGGGTTGAAGATCAGCAAAGCCATTATTGGAAACCTTCACTTCCCTGTCTCTTTCTTTCAGGGCCATAGAAACACACACAAGGTAACAATGGTTATTTACTTATTTCCATCCAACCATCCTTGGCATGATGTTTTATGAGGAGGAAGTTTTACTTATTTTCTTTCTGGCTGAAAGACAGCTGTCAAAGGTACAAGAGCCAAGTAATGTAGAAATGGTGGGAATCTCATGTCCTACAGATTTAATAATTTTACCCTGTATACCATCTTTGGTTTATCCACATGCCTGAACTAGCCAAAGTTCATCTAATTTAAGTCAGATGGGTTTCAATTGGAATTAAAATGCAACGGGATACACATCTTCACTTGTAAATACTGTATCTGGCTGACTCTCAGCTAAGTGGGCAAGGAACAGCAGCCGTAAAGTGCTTAGCCCTGGCTACGTTGTACCCTTGATTTGCACATTTGAGAGTATTCTCTGGTTGCTGAATTACTGGCAACAGGATAGAAGGTTGGTTATAATTCATGAAGAATGTGATGTGGTGTGAAACTAAAAGCTCAAGAAATTGCATACCAGGTCCAATTCACCACTAACAGAACCTTAACATTTAGCACTCTGCAGTTCTTTTGAAACAATTGCTTGCTGGACCAGTTCTTCTCAAAGAACTGATTTACTTAGAAGAATGGTCTCATTCGGCATTTTAAGAAGTGACAGTAAATTTAAGCCTCCATATTAAAAACACAAGAGCAGCCACTTTTCAGCTTATGTTTAAGAGGTACTCCTTAATGATTTCAGCTTAGTACATTAGTCTATGTTCACCAAAGGTCAGCTGCAACTAAAATCATTGGGAGCTGAGCCATTGATTTCAGCCAGAGTAGCCGAAAGTAGCTATTTTTAACAGCAAAAGAAATACAACATACTTTCTACAGTAAAAATTCCAAACATTATCTGGGTTTTAGGATGAAATGTCCTGGATTAAATAAGGCATCAGGACATGTGATGAAGCCAAAGTAAGGCTATAAAGTCTTGGCTTTCACTGAGCTTGAAACAGAGAGCAGATCCTGGAATTAATGGCTGTGCTGCAGCAAATCCCAGACATAAAAAAGGAAGAAAAAGATTGCATTGGAGACTAAGATTGGTGCAGAGATATTAGAAAGTAGTGCTTTACGATAAGAGAAGTCTTGCTGAAATTGAATAAAAGGAAAGGGTTTAGAAATGGGGAAAGGCATATAGATTGGCGAGTACAAACCAAATCATCTCCAGCTCAGTGATTTCAGGCAGGGAAGTAGGAAAAGAAATATTTAAATGAAGTTAAAAACAACAAAAACTTTTCTCCCAATCAAAATTCATCCTTGGTTTCCACATAGGTTATGCTAATTTTCCTAGATTTAACTAGTCAAAAAGAACAAATATTATTCAAGTCTGCAAATCTGGAGACATTTTGAAGGGAGAGATTCATTTCTTAAATGTATTTAATCTATTTTTTCCAATTCTTTTTCCTGTTTCAACTGTCCATCTTTTTGCATGCAGTACTGTTGAAAGCGAATCACCTTCCAAAATCCTATCTACCCAAGAACTATGCTCCGAAGACGAAGATTGACTGGGCTAGCTTCATTGGGAGAAGATATTATTAATGTTAAGATTTTTGGTAACTGCTGATTAATTTACAATGGAGGGAGCTAACTACATATTTCAGGGACAATCTATTTCTGATCATATTTGTAGCCTTTCATTATTGTTTTTCTGTATGTTTAAAGCAAAACAGATATCAATGACCATACTAGTATAATATTTGTAATATACTTCCTGTGCTAGATTTTGCAACTTATGAAAGTAAGCAGTTCTCTACATATCCTAGATAAACGTACTAAACTGACTACATTTCACAAAATGGCATATATATTGACTTCCATGGAAGAGGGAAAATTAAAACAATCAGCCCATGTTGTCACAACAAAGCAACACCAAATCATAGCATACCACCACCAGTATACAA
Source organism: Podarcis vaucheri (assembly GCF_965113315.1). Classification (NCBI taxonomy): domain Eukaryota; kingdom Metazoa; phylum Chordata; class Lepidosauria; order Squamata; family Lacertidae; genus Podarcis; species Podarcis vaucheri. The sequence goes on along the minus strand of NC_138762.1, from coordinate 62,300,463 downwards.
GCCCTGCACAGAAAGACGATAACTTAAATGATAGGGTGCATGACATGGGGCTTTATCTCTCTGACCCCATGTCCTGCTCAGAAGGTTTCTGTGTACTTGGGGAACTCCCGACTTACCGTAATTGGAAGCATATTGCTATAAGATTGGAGTTTGGACTAAATGGCCTCTTGGGATCCTTTCCAACCATGTGATTCTCTGGTTGTAAAAAGAAACTGCTAAGATGGTCAAAACCAGTTAAAGTGTTGATGGGCAGGTTCCAGTCGTGTTCTTTGCTTGAAATGTAGCTATTAAAACATAATATTCTTAAACCAAATGAGTGGCTTGGCGTAATTATGTTTATAGATATATGTAATGCTCCTTGTTTGTGTGTTCTTTGTTATTATTTATCCTTTTATTTTTCCTATATCTTATTTGATGAAACTTCTTATGCATGTTGTATAAGTCATGATGTAATTTGCCTTCTGTGTAACCTTGATGCCCTGCTGTTCTCGATGTTATTATTTTATGTTCTGATGAACCTTAATAAGCATATGTGTGTTTTGTTTTCTGTCTGACAAGGTACATTCTATTATTAGGTAAACTAAGGTGTGCCATAGGAGCTAATTGTTAGACCCACTGCCTCTGAATGGGTCTGTCCTGTAAGTTGGGTTACCATCCAAGCCTCATCTGGCAGTTACTGGAATAAAGGCAGACTGAGTAGGGCAGAGAGTTGACTTTAGGGTGCTGTCCTTCACCCTCGAAAGCTGATCTGGGGGCATTAAGCATTGAGACATCTGTGAGTGTTTAATGCTGGTCCTCCACCCACATCCTGTACAATGCAATATTGAACGCAATATTATCAAACAGCATAAGCCCTCTGTTCAGGCGTGTCAGAGAATTCTGTCAGCAAAGGGGGCAGAAATCCCTGCTGTTTGCATAGTTCCTTGTTGTCAGGACCGGATTGAGTTCATGCAGATGTAAGTGGCATGCATTGAGACTGGATTATTATTTTTTTCAAAGCAAGCTGCAAATATTACATAATTAATAACTTTGCTGAAGCTTGCATTTGCATTCTGAGGACTTTAATGACAAATAAAAGATGAATAAAATATACATGTTCCCTAGCTTCCCTACCATGGTGATGTGTTGGTGATGGTTGAGAACGATGGTACCCTTCTGATTTCCTGTCAGCTTGCTAGGATGCTAGCTCCATTAAAACCAGTGAAACGTACTTCTGAGTAGATTTGCATAGGATTACCATGTAAATCCCATACATAAGGTTGGGTTTTGACTCCAGGCACCATCTGAGCAACAGTCTATGGTGCTGTTATCAGTGTTTTTAAAAAGTGAAGGGAATGGGAAGGCTGGGGATGGATGTGGAATACGTAGGATTCCCAGCTTTTTCTGGCTAGCTTTAACAGGCAAAAATTCAGCAGATTAAGTTCTCCCATTACTACAACTCCCTGCTCTGATAGTTCAGAGTGCATTTCTCTGAATCTCTTACTAGGCAGTAAGCCCCATAAAGCACAACGGGACTTCTGAATAAATGTGCAAAGGAATGAGGCTGCAATCCTAACCCTGGAAGCGAGCCCCATTGAATTCAGTGGGGCAGTTCCCATTTCTAATACCTCATTTAATATCCCCATCCTGCATTTCCCTGGTCAAGTCAACATCACTGAAATTGCCAAAGCAATAATACTGACTGGCAATACAGTAGACCAGTAGCAGTCTTCTCTACCGCCACAGCCAGTAAGACTTCCAAGATGATCCACCAATGATATCTTAAGGGGAGTTGAAGACAACATTCCATGCCCTAACATTCTTAACACACATTGAAGCCAGCCAGCAGTTAATCTCAGTGTGGCCATGGGAAGGCTGTAACAGGCAACAACATTCAGAGTGCTTTGCATAAAACAAAGACATAGTAACTCAAAGAAGCTTCTGAAAAGTCATGTGGCAGGAAAGACTGCCATTTTGGACTTGAGATGCGCATTTAAAATATCTAATCAAGTGTGATTTCTCACTGATTATCTCAGAACTAATTAGGAAGAGGTTTCTTCAGCTTAATCAGAGATATCTGGAAAGAAGTTATTTGCATAACTTCAAGTCACATTATGTCATTAGGACAACCATGTTAATTTAAGCTGACGTGTACTGTAAAATTAAAATATATTGCATTCAAATAAGGAAACAAAGAGGCAGTGGGAACCTACAAATTAGAAACTAGCAAGAGCAACATTAATTGATGGAGTGCAATATCTCTGCTTCATGAAGCATATAAGTCCATGAAGCACAAGGAATGTAAATAGGCAAAGGCCAGGATGATAACAGCAGGGAACAGCACAGGCATGAGAAATGTTGGCCACCTGAATGCCATTCCATTGCTTCTGTGGATATTTTTGTTGTACTTGACAAAAGAGCAGAGTTCCCATGTTTAAAAAGAAAATGATGCATGTGAAACGATATGGAGTTTCACAAAGAAGGCTTCAGGCATGTAACAAGAGAAAGAATTTACACTTACGTTTATACAAAACTACCAGAGAGAGAGAGAAAGAAAGAGAGTGAAAAGGAAGAAAGCGGGAAAGTCTCCCAGAATTCACGGGAAAGTTTAATCTATTCTCAATTTCAGCAAATCTGTATGTTCTATACTTTTATTTGATAGCTCATTCATATCTTGGTCATCTTAGCTTCATTACTGTTCTTATCTTAGCCAAACAAAATGGAGACCTCAACAAAATGAAGTATCTGTCTGAAACTAAGAATGGCATTGTGATTAAGAGAGTGCATCCTTCTTTGATGTTTCTGGGAGACATTTCAGCTGCATATGTGGTAAAGTTGGCTTTACTCTAAGAATGTGAACTAAGTCACTATTCCTACACAAAGGGAAGTGTAATACAACCCTACCATCACATCTACCTGTTTTGATATTTTAGCAATTGTGGTTGAAACTGTGGGTTGTGGTTAAAATTGTGGCATTCCACCTATGCCTAAAGAAGAGACCAAGGAGAGAATTCACATTTGTGAGGCACGTTTCTGGTTCTGGAGTCCACAATGAAAGAATGTGTGAAGGGCTTCTGGCAGGAGCAACTGGTGGGACAGGTGCTAAGCAGGATGGCAGTGCTGAGCATGGTAATGTGGGCAAACCAGTGGGAATGCCAAATTGGCTCCACGACTCTGCTCCTTCCTCCCCAATCCCACCACCTCCCTATCCCAACCCATCCTGGTAAGTGGCAGCTGTGCCACTGGTGCTGCCCTGGCAAGAACTCTTAGCCCATTGAGTTCAATAGGGCTTGCATTCAGTTAAATATGCATAGAATTGCAAAATAAGATTGAGGAACTCTACCTGGGAAAAAGCTCCATTGAACAAAGCGGAATTTGCATCTGAGTAAACATGCAAAGGACTATGCTGTGAATATTTTGGTCTATACAAACTGACTAAGATGGTGGTCTAGTAGTCACTTCTATAATCTATTTCCATGGGCTGAATTTGTTACTATCTTAGTTCTCACCGAAAATGAGACAAAATGCTTATTAAGTACACTCATGTATCCTTGTTGATCAAGTTCAGGACCTCCAGAAGTAGCTACAATGCCCATCACCTTTGACCCATTGGCCATGCTGGGAAATTGAGTCCAACCACATTTGGAAGGCCACAGGTTTAAACCCCTGTTCGACTACATAGTTTTGTTTTTTTATTATTGTGTTTTCAATATTTGTTGTAAACATTGGGTAAACATCGAGGGAAATACGTGATAATTATATGAAGTACTCATTTTAGAGCACTTTTCTTTTAAAAGCAGAAGCAGTGTCATTCTTATCTCTCTTTTCTTCACACATACTTTGAGGTACATAAGCAGAAGTTACCGTATTTTTCGCCCTATAGGACACACATTTTCCCCTCCAAAAATGAAGGAAAAATGTGTGTGCGTCCTATGGGGCAAATGCAGGCTTTTGCTGAAGCCTGGAGAGTGAGAGGCATCGGTGCGCACCGACCCCTCTCGCTCTCTAGGCTTCAGGAGAGCCCCAGCGCCAGCCCCACAAGGTCGGGGGACAGCAGGGAGGCGGAACACCGCCATCCCGCTGTCTCCCGATGTGGTTTGGAGGCTGACGGCGGGGAGACGCGTGCTTCTCCCCGCCGCCAGCCCTGCAAGCTCCGGGGACAGCGGGGAGGCGCAGCGCGTCTTCCCACTGTCCCCGGACCTGGTCTGAAGGCGGGCGGTGGGGAGAAGAGCGCTTCTCCCCGCTGCCAGCCCCACAAGCGCCTGGGGGGGAAATAATTTTTTTTCTTTATTTTCCCCCAAAAAAACTTGGTGCGTCCTATGGGCCGGTGCGTCCTATGGGGCAAAAAATATGGTACCTGCAGACCTACACAACTGAGCAAGTATTTTAACTTCAGCTTCCCATATTTGATCAAATGCAACATTGTCATGCCTTGATCTAGCTAAGGAGATCTGTGCCAAATCAGGAACAATAGATGCAATAAGGTACACAGTCAGATGTGTGGTAGAATGCATAACTGAGTGTGGTGGTTATTTTAAACTCTTTTTTAATATTTTGTTTTAATTGTTGTAACTCATCCTGTGAACTTAGGGTGAAGGGCATGAAATAAATTGTAAGGATTATGATGATGATGATGATGATGATGATGATAGTAATAATGTCTCTCCAGACGCCAACACTTTCAATGCAACACCCATTCAGATGTGCATTCTCAGTTTCCCTGGCACAACTAGCTGCACATATACTCTTCTAAGTAGAACTAGAGGTAGATTGTGACATTGTTCTCCACTGTAACACACTTTAACATAAATTTGGGGAACTCTGAAACATAAGCCTCACTGGACTAGCTTTCACTCACAAAAGCTGCTGATCCCATAGACTGTTTTACTTGTTCTCTCACATTCCCTGAGACAATCATGACTTCGCTTCTTCAGCAGAACTGCTTTGGTAGCAAGGCAGGCATACTGTGCTCACCCGTATAAATGCTTTTGCTACCTTATATTGCTTTCTTTCTGCCATTTATAGCGGGAATTTCTTGCAAGCTTGTGATAAACTATGGCATATAACTCTAATGACTCGAGGCCTTGCCAAGAAATTCCTGTTCTTTGCACTCAAAGATGGAACATCACTGTCTCGCTCCAAATTCAGTTCTGAAGAAATATCCAAATCAAATAACTTCAATTTGGTATACCTACCAGTGGTAAGATCGCCACTAGAGCAAAGGTATTTTGATCAGGATACAATTTTCTTTCTTACGCTTCAGTCAGATAAAAAATGGCAGTGGGTTACCCAGGCCATGTTACTTATGCTTGCAAGTTTCACTAGATTAATTGTTTTTGTTTTTTGAGCTGAGAACCATATCATAAAATTTGGAGAAATGTGAAATCTGAAGGATGACTATATTCTGATCCATACATTATTCTGGCAGGTGCAAATTAGGCCATTCCACTTAAAAGTGCAGACCAAATGAAATCCCTGCTCCCACTCTAGTGGCTGACAAAACTAAATGCCTCCGTCTTTTTGAAATATTTGATTACCATAACCAAATTGAAAGTATGGTGCCTATGCAGGACCCATGTTACCTAGCCACCACTTTCTGAAGAGCTAAAAATGAGCTTAAATTCCTGTTATTATCCCACTCAGTGTTAGAAGCCAACAACCAATTCTGCAGAAGTCACGACACCTTTGACCTTTATAGGGAAGTTGCTGGTGTTGCAGAATCTCATGCTGTACCATGCATAGTTATTCAGACAAGACATAACAGTGTTCAGATTTGACTGTTTTCTCTCCATCCTGAAAAGAGGTCAGGCCTGGTTTACATGCAACCATTTCCCATATGGTAGTCAATTTCATGTAACAAATTGTTTTGAGTCCTGGTTGTGACTTATCACATCATTTGTGGCTTTGCACCAAGAGTGCATTGTCATTAAAAAAAGATGTATGGCAAATGGCATGTGAGACGTATACAGTTTCATACACAAAAATGATTTTTGTATAGAGTATTCATCGTGTATTAAGTGCTTCCAGTTTCACCAGATGAGCTGTACTTAAGCTGCTAATGCATTGTCACTCACAACCTCAGCAGGTAAACACCATCCTGGAATTTTCTCTTTTATTATTCCATCAATTTAGCTAGAACTTTCATAACCTCCACTAATCCTTTTTATAGCAATTGCTAAAAAGGATTTCAATTCAAGCATGTATTGCTTGGAACTTAAGCCCCTGTTCAGCACCCATGCTAAAGCTATGTATAAGACTATTAAGGAGACTGAATTCACTGTTAATTTTTCTAAGCCTGCATTATTAAAACTTGCCATTCCAGAACATGGCAACACTAGATATAGGTTTTGTCTGCTTTTGTTTTCATACATACTTGTTTTTTATCCATCACCTGATGAACAAAGGGATATGTCTTCCCGTTAACACATTTATGTAGCTAAAACAGAAAAGTCACTTATATTTTGATGACATGAGGCAGTATATTTTACAAACATGCACCTCTTTGTTGTGTTCTTAGGCAAATAAATGTCTCTGTGCAACAAAACCGAAGCACTGCATGCTAGGAGATGTAATTTAACAGCACAGGAAGTAAGGGCAGGAAATCATGCTAGGCCTAAAATGAGTTAATGCAGGGATCCACAACCTTTTTGGGCCAAGGATCATATTTGGGTATCTTCAAAACTGTTGTGGGCACTACAAAATACCAATATCATAGAAGAAAAACTGTTGATGAGCTCTCCCCACAAATCTGGCAAATCACCTACACATACCTCAAAGCAAAATACAAACAAAAAAGGAGGAAACCCCCAACCCAACACACACACACACACACACACACACACACACACACATATATATCCAGGAAGGCCCCATGCACACTATGTTGGGGATCCCAGAGTTCTCTGAGAGCAGGAAATCTGTCTTTCCTGAACCAGAAGTTTTTCTTTTGCCTTCCCTAATTCTTGGTTCCTGTGTTATTGTCAAATGACTGTGATGTATTTCTTTATTTTGTTAAGAACCGGGCATTCCAATTAGCTTCTTAAGGAGACACATTGCTGCAGCAGTCTGAATAAAGCTGCTTAGAACTTTTATTACAAGTTGTGTTTCCCAGGGAGATGGAAGTTTTCAAATCACTGCTCCCGAATTGCAAATATTATTAACAAATGTGGTTGGATACTGCACCACTAGTTCTACAGTTTTAGATTGCTAAGCCATTTACACACTCTGAAAATTAGTAGTCTGTGAGACAACACTGATGCAAGTCATAAATCACTTGTGCTTTGAGTATATTTTGGAAGGTTCCCAGTTTATTTTTATCCATGAAATGCCTTCTAGGAGCAAGTATGCAAAATCCTCTTTATCATTCTTGTCATTGACCAATGACCTAAATTGGTCTGAATGAGGAGAGGTGTGATAACCCTTAGCCATAATTTATATCAAGGGCATGAAAGTTGTACATGGAGGAAGGGTGAATAAAATACCTGATGATATAGAACTTAGAGAGAGAGAGAAGAACTTAGACATGCTGCTCAAAAACTATAAAATGGTCATATGACACAACTCTCATTTCTGCTTACACAGCTAGTTAAAGAAATAAACTAAAAAGTTCAGAAAAACAAAATCATTTTATTTATTCTGAAGTAATGTAGTGTGACACTCCCCCCAATTTTGGCCCTCAAAGCCGCACACAATACTTGGAAATTCCATGAAATAATGTCTACATTAGGAATTGCAGTTGGAAACTTTCAACAAAATCTTACGGGAGTTTTTATGAGTAAATTTATCAATCTTTCCCACTGATTATCCGCAGGCTTGAGAAAGGACCACATTAAAGCTTTATCACAAGGCAGAGAAGTCCATTGTCACTCAATTTTATTGAACAATATAATTAGAATTAAGAAGGTGGTCTGCTTGGCAATCTATATTTTCTGAAATCATCAGAATAATCTCTCGACTCGGGCAGTGGCATGCAATTTTGAAGAAAAAGAAAAAACCCAACCACAACCCATGTATGTATATGGTAGAAGATCATACTGACCATACCGAGGTGGATTTCACCAATAGAGGCCAAAGCTCGGAAAACATCCAATATGGAGGCATATTGGCCGAAATATTGGGAAATAATAGAAAACATTGGAGGTAATTGGAGGTTGCAGAGCTTTGAAAAATTAAAGGATAAGGTGCAAAATTGGCTACATTATGCCCAAATTAATGAGGTTTTTAAGCTAGATAAAAAAATAGGATTCCAGGTGGAAAAATCGAAACTTGAGACAGAGTTGTTAGAACCAAAGACCAAGGTAATATCGAGAATGTACAACTTGCTGCTTAAATGGAACACTCAGGATGAGACAGTTAAATCAGCCATGATAAAATGGGCTCAAGACATTGGTTACAATATTATGTCTGAGGACTGGGAAAGGTTATGGACCACCGGTATGAAGTTTACGGCATGTAATGCCTTGAAAGAAAACATTATGAAAATGGTATACAGGTGGTACATGACCCCAGTCAAGCTCGCTAAGATATACCATTTGTCTGATAATAAATGTTGGAAATGCAAGGAGGCTGAAGGGACATTCTTTCACCTCTGGTGGACTTGTCCAAGATTGAAGGCCTTTTGGGAAATGATCTATAACGAGTTAAAAAAGGTGTTTAAGTACACCTTTCCCAAGAAACCAGAGGCCTTCCTTCTGGGCATTGTCGGCCAGAAGGTGTTAAAAAAGGATAGAACTTTTTTTATGTATGCTACAACTGCAGCAAGAATTCTTATCGCCAAGCATTGGAAGACCCAAGATTTGCCCACACTGGAGGAGTGGCAGACGCAATTGATGAACTACATGGAACTGGCCGAGATGACTGCAAGAATCCGAGACTTGGGAGAAGAGGCAATGGAGGAGGACTGGAAAAAATTTAAAGACTATTTGCAAAAGTATTATAAGCTGTATGAAACATAAGACGTCGTATGATTTGGAACGTTAGCCCCAGCAATGAAATTTAATTATCTATGAAATTGATAACATTTGTGAAAGAATCAAAGTTTAAATGGGTAAAAATGATATCATGTTATATTTTTAGAGTAAATGGAGAATAAGAGATTTAAACTTAAATTGCAACTGAAAATATAAAGAAACACACGAAATAAGGGTATAATTTGCTGATGACTTTATTATCAAGAATGCATTATGCGGGAGATGTGGGGAAGTCCAATGGAAATTTGAAATAAGCTGTTGAAATGGATGTGATTTTCTGTTCTTTTTTCTTTTTTTCTTCTATTCTGCTTTTCCTTCTGTTCTTTCTGTAATTTGGAAAAATGTAATAAAAATTATTATAAAAAAAAGAAGATCATACTGACCATAACTCCTCTTAAAAAGTGGGGAGAGCCCTCAGCAACCATTGATCTTTGCTTTCAGTCAGGAGGACCAACTTGTTTCCAAAGAAGTTGGAGCAGCAGCCATCCATGCCCTTGCAGGGTCTGCAGTCCAAGGCATTTTGAGTCCGCTCCATGGATGGATGGATAGGGATTTGAACCAAGATCTTCATTACAACAATTCTACTTCATATTACAATACTAGAAGATATCTGCTTCCATTTGACAAAAGAAAAAGCTTTGATCAGATATTTCATCCCTCCTTGCCTCCTATGCCTAAACCCTTGGAATGAAAAACAGCAGTAACAGTAATTTTGACTGTGTCCATGTGCTTTCCTTGGTCTTTCTTATTATAGTTCTTATCCCTTTCTCAAGATCAAGAGCTTTTCCATGGTATGATACGGCACCAGTAAGAATATAAGAAGCTGTTATACTAAGCTGGGCCAATGGTCTGCTTAGCCAAGTACTGCCAAAGCTGCTTGGCTGCAGATCAAAAAAGAATTCCCTGAAGTCCAATACAAATCTCCTTATTACTTCACATAGTGGGAACTGAATCTGGGATTTCATACATCCAAAGCATGCACTCTGCCACTGAGCAGTGATCCCTGTACTGAGGGAGTGAGTCAGATTAGTGTCTTGTGACAAGAGGTTTTAAATCAAGCTCTTCAGAGCGTATTCGATATAAGATCTTAACTGGAAGGACTTTGGATCAAATCAGGAAGCTCAAACATGCAAAAGGAAACTTAAATTCTATGAATGAGGTACTGGTCCTCTTCTGCTATGGATCATACTTTTATAATGAATGCACAGAATGGGTTTATGTGCCTCGGCTATAAAGATTATTCACACATTGTGTGCAGCAAAGTAATATTAGACCCTAGATTTAATGCTCTTATGGGAACTCTCCATGACCATGTGTGTTATTTCATTTGTGAATAGGAATGATCTGTCAATTTTGGCCTGCTCAGTTTCTCATTTTTCAAATCTTAAATCCAGTTTTCCACATTCCTGCAGCAACCTGAAGTTATTTTTAAAAAAAAACACCATGAAAAATTATCCACATATTAGTGCAAATTGCTCTGAATAAACACATTTTGCAAGCAATTTTGCAGTTTTTACTAATGTACACATTTTTGCCAGCAATTCTCCCCAATATTTTTCAATGTTATCATCACTACTATATGTATTTCGTGCACACTTTACCCTCATATATGTATTTTTGTAAAGTGTGGTTGGAGACTGCATTGCAAAATTTGGATTAGTGCAAATTCAAAGGACAGCTGTATTTCATTTGGTATATTGGATCAAGAAGTGCAAATCAAGTAGTTTCCCATTAAAGTGCAAATAAAATTGAGCTTTCCTTTTTGCCTTCTCATTTTCACATGGAATTTTATGCTTCCTCACTTACAGAAGTTTGCAGTAGATGTCTTACAACATGGGCAGTGAACCTGCAGCCCTCCATGTGGACTACAATGCCTGTAACTCCTGACCTTTGGCAAGCAGTCTGAGGCTGATGGAAGTTGGAGTCCCACAATATCTAGAGGGCCACAGGTTCCCCATCCTTCTCTGAAGAGCAAGCAGTGCTTTTTTCTGGAGGAACTCAAAGGTATGCAGTACTGGCACATTTTTTTTCTAGAAGAAAAGCACTGAGAGCAAGTAAATCTGATAGTATGGGATGCTGTTCACACAATTTACCAGTCTAACTATTTTGTGTAAAAAAAGAGATATACCTAGTTTTCTTTCTAGTGTGTTTAACAGTCAGAAACTAATGTGACTCACTAAGTCTCATCAGCAAAGCAGTAAAAATCATCCCTACCTGCTTACTACCTTGTAGTTTATTGCATGTGTAATGAGGACAGTTATTTTAATTGCCTGCCTATTAAATTATCACTTCTCAATTGTTTGAATATTTTCCTGCTGGGACTTTTTACCTCCTGCTGTTGCCACTGAGGGGCACCTGAACATACCAACACTTGTATGGTTGGGCTATCAGTTACGGATATCTTTTTGTGTCCCATTATATTAGTCTTGTGATTGGAGATAAACACTCAGTTTCATGATTGACTGGATAGCTCAGTTGGTTAGAGTGCAGTGCTGACAATGCCTAGGTTGCAGGTTCAATCCCCATATGGGAAAGCTGGATATTCCTGCAATGCAGAGGTTTGGACTAGATGAATGTCAGGGTCCCTTCCAACTGTGACTGAAGGTGCACAGAAAAATTCTAAAATTATCTGTCATATCTTACTAAAGTGACACGTTTGCTCTTCTGTTCCTCAGATCATATATACCATTCTGGAATCTACCTCTTGTTTTTGGAAACAAAATTTGTTCAGTCGTAATTCCCTTCAATAGCACATTGACTACCAGGCCAGGTTATACAGAATGGGACTGTATTATTAAGGGACTGTGTGTGTTTTGAAAAGCTTGCTGCTTATTTCCCCCTCATTAAAAGCCAGTCTACTATTAATATTATAATATAGCACTTATTTAGACTCAACAATGAGGCAGTGTGCCATACTGGTGACGTTCCCCCCCCCCCACATCCCATAGGAGTGGTTGAAAGAAAAAAGACATTTTGAAACTTTCTAAGCTCATTTCATTTTGAATTTGTAACCAAGTGGTTACGAATGGCTTTTGGAGCACTTAAATGTGACAGGGCAAAAACAGCGCAGGGTGCACTAATGCTGCATTTCACATGCACTATAATGAGCAAAGGTGCTTCTGCACACAGGGACTTTTCCTTGTATTTGAAGGATGGGTTGAACCCATTCATGAATTCATTTACATTAGTGGGTCATATTTCATCAAAGAAACAGGGTGGCTCTTAAGAGTTAGATTCTGCATGCATAGAACTCATATGAACTTAAGAAGATCAGACCAAAGGTCTCTCTCGTCTAGCATCCTGTTCTCACAGAGGCCAATCACATGCCTACAGGAAGCACATGAGCAGGACGAGAGCACAATAACACTTTCCCAGTCATGTTTCCTAGCAACTAGGATTCAGAAACACGCTGCCTCTGATACTGGGGAAAATAAATAGCCACCATGATTAGTAACCATTGATTGCCTTTCCCTACGTACATGAAGTTTCTAACCCCTTCTCAAGCTATCCAAGTTGATGGCCATGTCTACATTTTAGGGGAATGAATTATTTCTGTGCTCTGTGAAGAAATACCCCCTTTTGTCTGTCCTCAATCACCCTCTCCTGAGCATCATTGGATGATCCCGGTTTCTAGCATTGTGATAAAGGCCTACCCACTTCCTTCTCTGCCCCATTCTCTGATCCCTGTAAATGATAACTGGATCAGGAATACAATACTGACGAGGATAATGATCAATGTTTAGATGGCGTACATGGTCCCACCATCAGAACAAGTAATTAGTATGTCTAGCTATGAGTTGATGAGAAAGCCACAGCTTAGTTTGAGCACAGTGACGAATGGATGGTGTTTCTAGAATACAATAAAAACTGACTGGTTCATTATCGTTCCCAACATTAGAGTAACTTGCACACATATTGAAGATTCCTTTCATAAGCAAAATTAAACCCATTCATCTGGGGCCTATATGTGTGTGTGTGCGTACATTTCTCACATGCTAGGTCATTAATATATAGCATCTGCATATCTGTACTGTATAGTCATATGAGGCTGTCTTATACTCAGTTACTATTGATCCATCTGTAATGGTGTTATGTACATTGACTGACAATGGCTCTCCAGAGTTTCAAACAGGAGACTGGGATGCTCCAGAAAACCAGTTTATTGAGTCTATGTTTGGAATAGTCATTTTTATTTGTTTACAGGCCAGCGATGGGACAATGAGCATTCATCCTGATTTGCTCACAGGGTAACTATAAATTTTCCCAATAATAATCCATTCATCTCTACAGTGCATTTCCCCATCACATTCCTAATCTCAAAATGCTGTGCATGTCCATGTGTGTGCTTCAAGTGGATTTGTTTTGCTGGGATAACAGAGTGTTTTAATCCACTTTCATTGTGAAAACCTACATTTCCAGTAAGTGCTTGGATCCCTGCTGCAAAACAGTGACATTCTGGAGTTGGCATTTGGCAGTCCTACCCTGAGATGCCAGGGTTTGAGCCTGGGGGCCTTTTGCATGGAATTCATGTGGTCCAACACTGGCAGCACATGAACTCTGTCAAGATGCTGCAGAATTATGGGGTAACAACACAGGGTAGGAAGGCTCTTAACTTCCAGATGGACAACTGATAAAGGAAAGCTTAGCAGGGGCAAAATACTTAAAACTGTCCCTGTTTAAGCAGCCAGAAGAATTTTAATTCAAGCAACGGAAAGTGGGGAACAATTGGGAGCTAGCTGGCGTTATTTTCTGTCTTCCCTTTCATGTCAGGAGTAGATATGGGACAGGTCCCCAGTGCACAAGTTCCATGCCCTGATTTCAAGCTTCAAGAGCTGCTGGTCTGTACCTTAGCTAAGGAAGGAAGAATTCAGCTCAGCAGCCTGTCACTGTAATTGCCTCCTTTCTGGCTTCTTCTACACTCCTCTTTGCATACAAAGATCTTATTTCCTCTTGCAAATCCTGCAGACATCATTGGAACTTATAATACCCAGGATGCAGTACTTAAGAGCACAGCTCCAGAGAGAAACTTCAGTCTCTGCTATAAATTGGTACATCTCCTTGTCAATTTGATAGGTAGCTTTGAGGAAAGTCCTTCAAGAGGATGAACTCGATTGCGTTTTCACCTTGGTGTCTTTGGTCTTTAACACATCCTTGTTAACTCTCTTACTGCAATGTATGTCAACCTATTATTTGGGATACATTTATTAGATTGACCAAATTTGTTCAATTTTTTTTAAAAAACAAACAAAAAAAATCCCCTAATTCAATCACTACCAGTGAGCAATTACATATCAAGGAGCAAGAGGGTGGGGGCGATGGCTGTTTAAGAAACACAGATCAGTGGATGTGTTATTTAACAGTCTATTGGACTACCAAGGAAGAGATCCTTGAGAAAACCTCAATTAAAAGAAATCTATACCTTACTTTTCTCTAATAAGTTAAACTTTTTCTTGCTTGGTCTGGGCTTTCTTCAAACAGAACAAAACCTTTTTCTTCCTGTAGCTCTGTGCCTCTCAATAATTGCTTTCGTGCTCACTCTGTCTTGTGGTAACCTAAACATGCTGTCCTCAACTCCTTTGTGAAGAAGGGCAGGATAGAAATGTAACAACAACACCAACATTTGCTTCTAAATCCTGCTTGGACAAGTTATTTGAAAACTTATGGCACAACTCTATAGAGGGTGGTTGTATCCAACACTGTCATTCTGCTTGCACAACAGACTTCCGCGTATGCAGTGGATATTTGCCGTCTTCTCCCCTACACTCCTCCATGCACACTCAAAATCTGCTCCAGAGGATTTGGTGGGCTCTTCAGAGCAGATTTTGGGTGCGCATGGGAAAGGGAAGGGAAGTCCATTGCAGAAGCAGACTTCTATGTCCACAGCACTGAACAGAACCCATAGTATTGTAAGCAACTAAGGGCTACTTGAAGGGACACGGGTGGTGCTGTGGAGCCTAGGACTTGCTGATCAGAAGGTTGGCGGTTTGAATCCCTGCAACAAGGTTAGCTCTCGTTGCTCGGTCCCTGCTCCTGCCAACCTAGCAGTTCGAAAGCATGTCAAACTTCTCTGGCAGGAAGGTAAATGGCATTTCTGTGCGCTGTTCTGGTTCGCCAGAAGCGGCTTAGTCATGCTGGCCACATGACCCGGAAGCTGTACGCCGGCTCCCTCGGCCAATAAAGCAAGATGAGCCTCGCAACCTCAGAGTTGACCACAACTGGACCTAATGGTCAGGGGTCCCTTTACCTTTACGGGTTACTCAGACTAGACCTATTGAAATTAATGAACCTGTTAGTCCTATCCACTCTGCACAGCACATTGGATACCATTCATATATTATTGTATATATTGCAAATAGTGTGTGGGACTGGTTACTCTTATTATTATTCCATTGCTCTAATTCACACAAGTCTTCCCCAAGCACATTTGTAACTTTAAAACTGATCTCCACCATGACATTAACATGTCTGGCTGATGCATAATGCAGTGCCACTGTTTCATAGACCATTGTGCTGTGTTCTTTACACAGATTGAACTTGTCTGCCTAAACAGACCACCCATTAGCCAGTTACATATTTGGAACTAGGAAGCTCCTGTTTATATACATAAAAAATGGCTTCGACAATAATATTGCAATGGCAACAGATGCCAGACATGGCTTCCAAGAGGTAAAAAGTTGTTGGGACTTGGAGGGGAGTGGTTTAAAAAAAGAAGATTAGGTTTGTTTTTCTTTTGCACACAATGTAAGACAGAGCCATTGGTATGATTTCTGGAATTCTCTTAAATTTTTACAAGTACAATTTGGGGTGCGTTATACGACAGCTGCATCTCAAATGACATATTAGCATAACAACATTTAACCCCAGCTGTAACACCCAATAAATTGTTCAGCTGGTCCATTCTCCGCACCAAAAAGAAATGTTAGGGTGAGGGAGAGGTCATAGTATAGAGTCATAATACATTTTTCTCCAGGAATAATTTGACATCCTATTTGGACAGGGCACACTGTCATTAATTGTTCATGTAGTCAGGGACGTCACTTCATTCCTCCGTGCTTCATGACCAGCAGTTGAACAACCACCCCTAAGAAAGCACTGTCAATGGCCGAGGTGAGATGGAAATTCCCGGCTTGTCTTCCCTTACCTTTCCTCTTCTCTTTCCAGGCACATTCCTCACTTTAAAAATTCTGTGTCCGAGTGACCTTTTTTGCTGCTTGTTTGTTCCAAAGTTTGCCCCATGAAAACTTGCTCTTTAAACCTGCTCAACAGGATCAAATGGCAATTCACAGAAAACCCAAATTTACGTTTGTTCCAACTGAGTGCTAAAGAGCAGGTTTTCACAGGGAAAGCTCTGGAACAAAAAAATAAATTAAAAAGCCCTCAGACGTGGAGCTTTTAAGCACAGGCGTGTGCCTGAAAGAGCAGGCTGAAAGGTAAGTGTGGATAACCCTTCAGTCTGTGCTATATGAAGTGTGAAAACTCTTTCACCCATTCAAGCTCCTATTTGAAACGACAGTCATGAACACATGTGTGTGAATCAAGCCAAAGAATCTATCCCAGGGATCTGAAATGACAATTTAAGCAACAGAATCTGTGGAACCTCACTCAGGATGGACAGTCAAACACTCAAAGGAAGATGAGGAGACAAAGCCCTCGGAGCGTTTAAGAATAGGTAAAGCATGTAAGGAGATCTTAAATGATGCATCAAGCCAGTAGAGGGCTAGGGAACAAGGTGGGTGGGATAAACATCAGCAGAACTTGGAGATGAGGGGCATTTAACATTTATTACCATTTTGGATTCATGAAGAAATTTCTGTCCTACTAAGAGAAACACAGGATGCTGGTATGCTCCAGGAAAAAAAAGGACTTGTGTTCAGTGATGTGTACGCCCATGCCTCGCAAATAAAGACTGTGACAGGTCTATTTCTCTTTGACTATGCACTAGAAGTAACAGGCATACATTCTGTGTTGGCTTGAACACACATTTCTTTGACCTGAAAACAAATGCTTTTGAATGCATCAAATGTGTATTCTAACCAGCATCATCACACTTAAAACTTCACATCTTTCTTCATCCTCAGTCCACCTGCGTATGTAGAATGCTATCCCTGCCCTGTGGAACGCCCTCCCATCAGATGTCAAAGAAATAAACATCTATCTGACATTTAAAAGACATCTGAAGGCAGCCCTGTTTAGGGAAGTTTTTAATGACTGATGTTTTAATGTATTTTTAATCTTTTGTTGGAAGCTACCCAGAGTGGCTGGGAAAACCCATCAAGATGGGCGGGGTATAAATAAATTATTATTATTATTATTATTATTATTATTATTATTATTATTATTATTATTATTAAGATTTGACTCTGAACCAAAATCAGTAGAATTATCAGGTGATTGCAACCAACATTCTTCAGCCCTGCTCCGAGTGCTTCGCATTCGCTGTCTCAGTGATCTTTTTAACAGATAAAAGTTACCATTGCTGTGTTAGGGATGGTTAGACTGAGAGAAAGCAGCTTGCTGAGAATCCCCTGAATTCATGGCTGAGGTAAGAGTTGGCCTCTGGGTCTCCCAGTTCACTTTCATAACTAGTCCATCCATGATACAAAATGTCTGTGCAATTCAGATGTTCTCAATCAGCAGAGCTGATCCCAGCAAAGCACACATTCCAGAGGGGCTTGGACCACATCAACCACATCACCAGTATTCTGGTTATTTTCTACTATCAGAACAGGGCATTTCCTATGTTACCTTTCCAGGGACCCATTGCTGCCACACAGGTGTGGTACATAGTGTACATGCAGCACATACACACTCCTGCTTATTTTGCACCCAGTGTGCTCCCACTCCTGGTTTGGGAAGTGGTGTGTACACAGCGCTATCCACAAACTATTATCGATCCTGTATCGATCCTGTAGTTTCTTATGAAATACTGCATTGTGATACATTTCCCCTCAAATCAGATTTGATCCTAATTGAGAAGAAGAATGACCTAGCTGCATTTTAATCCAATAATGTGTACACATCCTTGATTTTAAGTAACAGTAGTATTCTATTCTGCTGTCATCCACTGTCTCAGTATTCTGTTTCATGCACTTCACGGAAACTCTTGTGATCAATTACTTAGCATAATTGTAACATATACCATTCTTGCAACTGTCTTGGGCTGTCATGTACATTACAAACTCGGTACACATTGCTTGTTGAGAGTGGGAAAGGGATGGTGCTCACATGCCCAGGCAAGGAATGGAGTCCTGTCTGCATGACATGCAACAGCTGAGTGCAGCACATAATGGATGGCGGTGACATTTCTAAACAATGGGATCATTGTCAGAGCGTTGATATATCTGGACAAAGAAAAAGTATCTAAAGCACACATAATGGAAAGCATTTTGCAGAATTACCTATCCATCCTGATAATTTATTAGTGAGGTTATCTACTGATGGCAGGAATGCTGTGTTTCCTCTGCTTACAAATGCTGCCGTAACCTGAGCCTTGGGGTTTAACTAAATCTGATTTAGTGGTCTTGAATTTCAGAAGCAAGACATTAGACATCTGTTTCTGTGGGTCTGCGGGTCTTTAGTATTCTCCATTGCAGCTGATAGTCTTCAGACGTCATAGGAAAGAATTCTAACAAGCAAGTTCCCAGAATTCAAGGGAGGCTGACTGAATTTCTATGCAAGCGTGCAGGCTGCTGTCTAAATGACTTGGTGAGAGCTGTGCATCTGCTACCAGGAAGGAAATTATTTGTATTAGTCCCCGAATTTCACATCCCATTCTAATTTCATTCTTCCCCTGTAATGGTTACAGAAATTTCTTTCCCTCTCTCCAAGTTTCTTTTCTTCTTCTCCTCAAAGAATGGTTAGTCTTTATTCAGCAGAAGGACTGAACTGACACACTGCAGGTCATGAAATAAGCAACATGCGTGCAAGGAGAGAGAAAGAGAGAGACTAAAAAATGATAAAATCCCTGGAGGGAAATGCATGCCTACTGTGAAACATTCCCAACAGATACCATTACACTGTGCAATGCAGCAATACATTTTTTTTTATGTTGCTGTGACAGCATGAACTATATGTCTTTTTTTTTAAAGCTAACGTTTTGTTAGATTAACATCCTATCTGCATCCAGAAGAATACGTGTAACGTAGAAGAAGTGACATAGTCTGTCTGTCCAAGATGGGAGTAGGTATTTTGACCATTACTTTGAAGGCAGAATGAAAAGATACAAGGGTCCCAAACCAAGTCATAAAGTCCCATTAAAACCCAGTGGAATGTGTTCATTATTGCAACTAATTTTCAGTGAGGCTTACAACTAATTTCAACTGGATCATGACCATGGTGTTTAAAAGTAGCTTCACTAAGAACAGAAGCAAATATATTTTATCAATCCACCCCCCTTCCCTCTCAGTTCCTTTCTCTCACACACGCAGTTCCAGTTTTGTTAAATTCCATATTCCAATTTCTTCCTTCCTCACTTGTACAGGTATTTTTTTATAATAAAAATACCATGCATTGCCGTGTCATAAATATAGAGGTATAAGCAAACTGTGGGCTCCTCTCCTTCCATCGTCTCTCTTACCAAATGAAATCCCCTCTCAATCCAAACATTTTAAATCCTTGTAACTGGGTTCATTTTCTCAGTTTCTCATCTCATCATCTCTAGCACGCATCTGTAGTTTACTCCAGTTAAAAAAACCAATTAGCAGGATAACCTGTGCTTCCAGGAATGGGATTGGGTGACTGTGGCAGCCAGAATGCTCCGTGCACTCAGTGCCTTTTCCTGCCCTCACATTCCATGGGGAAGCGAGGGGCCAGACCGTCAGGCAAACTGTGGGTGAGAGCCTAGTTCCTCTTCCAACCAAAGAGGAATGCAGATAATAAAATTCCCCCATCATTTTCTGATTATCTCTCTATCTCTCTCCGCGGTGTTGGGAGAAGTGTCCACCCCCTGACACACAGGAAACAGGAAGCCGAGGGGAGGGGAATTATCATGCAGGTCACTTCTCTGAGTCTCCACTGCCAGAGGAAGAAGAAACCTGTCTCACGGCTGCAAGATGAGTAGGGAATTATTTATTACATGAGTTATTACATGAGCACTGTTCCACAGCATTTGATATTTTCATTTACATACATTCATTCGAAATAAGATGGGTTTATGAAGCAATTCTATATCCTCCCACCACGCTGACAAAGAATTATACGAAATAGTCAATATCCGGAATCACTGTTCAATGTTGGACATCATATTTGCTGAATACACAAAGCTTCACAGCTTGTCTTTCATCGTACAAAGTCTGGTACCTCACTTCATTTTAAGATTTCCAGAGACTTTGAGACTAAGGATTTCATTTTGTACTTGTTATGGTTTGAAGGCATTCTATAAAGATTGTCTATTGCTTATGTACATGGTCATTGTGTTGCCTAGACATTGCTGATGTTCTCTTTGCAACACAGGGGTTTGTTTTGCATCTTCTTCACAGCAGTGCTAAAACTGCTCTTAGAAGGGTTCCATATTCACAGTGATTTTGCCTTTAGGTTGGCAACAGGACAAAATATTTCCTCCACCCTTTACCATGATACAGATTTTCTGCCAGAATAAGAATAAAGTTGATTCAATCCATTATTATGTCAGATATTATTATTATTAAGCAAAATCTATTTAGGATGAGAGTAGAAAAGAGGGAGGAGGAGGAAGGTCACACCACTTTGCAGAAGCATTAGGAAGTTCCAGGAGTCGACCCTTTAATGGGTCTGTTTTCATTTAATGAGAGAGCTCTATGCACTTTTTGTGGCTTTGTGTTCTCTGTTTAGTTAAAAAATACACATGTTCAGCACAGAACAACATATAGACAGTGCTAATAATTGAAGGTCCCCAAAGCAAACCACATGCCTTTGGCAATGATCCACCACCCAATTGCTTGGCTGTTTCAGCTGCCTACATTCCAGTCTAAATTTTCTCCCCCCCCCCCTTTACACACAGAAAGAGAACAGTTCATTCATCTGAGCCCATTTCAGCAGGTAGCTGTCCCATGCAAGGATCGTACCTGCAAACTTGGTGTTATCAGCACCACACTCTAACCAACTGAGCTATCCATGCACTGAGAGAAGTGCCCTTTACCTCTGACCTTATGGACCACTTTAGAACCATCAACTAGCCATCAGCAAGCAATCAAATACAATAAGAACGGTAACTTAACAGTTGTTATAATCCTAAAATACATCATCAGCCAGTTCTGAGACCCAGTTGGCTGTCATGACACCTGCTTTCTATATCAACTTATCTGAGGACATTATACACACACACACACACACACACACACACACCGGTATATATATATATATATGTATATATAGTTTTCTGTCAATGTGAGCCCCCTTTAGATTGGCTGTCTCACGATTTATCTCACTATAAATAATCAGGCAATGTTAAGGGATGACCATAATTATTCACACTTAATCCTGGCAGGTAGCAGAAAGGGAAGAAGGTTCTTCTGTAATCTGTCAGCTCTGATAAGATAAGATTTGATTGATATGACAACCATATGAATGATCTATGACAGAGACAACGTTTGGAAACAAACAAGTAAGGACTTTCAGTCTTCCATCCATTTTTTGCGGTAGAAGGGTCACATTCACAAATGTGTGTTTATTACATTTATATCCTTGCCCTTTTCCCCAATGAGTTCAGGGCAGTGTTCAGAATCCACTCTCCCCCACCCACACTCCCATCCATTTATGTTTTCATCAGCAGTGTGAGGTAAAATAGACCGAGAGAAAACAATTGGCAAAAGGCCATCCAGTAAGCCTCATGACTAAATGACTGGTGTGCTTTTTTAATCCAGGTCTCTCCAGACGTGGTTTTGTTGTTGCTGTTGTTTAGTCATTTAGTCGCATCCAACTCTTCGTGACCCCATGGACCAGAGTACGCCAGGCACTCCTGTCTTCCACTGCCTCCCACAGTTTGACCTCCCACGGTCAAACTCATGTTTGGTCAAACTCACTGTCCAACCATCTCGTCCTCTGTCATCCCCTTCTTCTTGTGCCCTCAACTTTTCTCCACACCAGGGTCTTTTCCAGGGAGTCTTCACTTCTCACGAGGTGGCCAAAGTATTGGAGCCTCAGCTTCACGACCTGTCCTTCCAGTGAGCACTCAGGGCTGATTTCCTTCAGAATGGATAGGTTTGATCTTCTTGCAATCCATGGGACTCTCAAGGCAACACGCTTTATACAGGTGTGGCATGTCCTGTTTTGCCACTTGAGGCTAAATGGGATGTGCCACTCCAGTCTGCTGCCAAGCAGGCATTGGTGAGGTCTCACCAGAAATTGGAACTGATGCTGATAGTGAGGCAGGCAGGCAGGCAGGCAGGGTGCCATCTCGGGGGCTTTCACTGCCTGAGGCGGCTGTTTCACCCTGCCTCATGGGTGGGCCAGTGCTCTGACAGGGGTGGGTGAGTAGGAAGCTACCTCCCTCAGGCTGGATCCACCTCATCTTACATTCCCATCTAGCACACAGCTTCTCCTTTGCCCAACACTCTGATCCGTGTATAAAAAGTTACCGCCCCTAGGGCTCATCCACCCATCTGCAAAGGATTGTCCTGAACTTGCCATCCAATGCTCAGATGCACATGGACATACACAACGTATATTTCATCCCAGGGGTCAGATTGTGATGTCAAGGATATCCTGCATAGATCCTACTCACTTCAACACTACTTTCTCAGAAACAAAAGCAGTTATCGTAGCAACAGTAAAAATACAAAAAACAGTAGATACAAAATCAATTAAGCTGTTTATATGGTTCTCTTTTGTAGGCTATCTTGGAAATCTAGATTAATAAAATTATGTGGTGGTGTTTTTGTTTTGCTTTTGTTTTGTTAGTTTTTTTAAACTACCGGTACTTTCTTGGCACACTAGGAAGTTTCAGATGGAAACATTCAAGAACCTCAGAGTCTTGGCATACCTGTTCTGTAGCCATGGAGAAGCAGCATTTTGAATCACTGTTGTGAAGGTTTTCTCAGTCAGAAAATTAAGATATTAAAAGCAACTTCTGGAACGATAAATATTGTATGGTCACGAACACAGAGCATAGTCAACTTCAGGCTTGTTTATTTTGAAGCTTTTAAAATATATTTTTCATATTTCCTTTGAACATATTTTTTAGTTCCGTCTGGCTTTTGTCACTGAGCAAATAGTTTGCCTGTCAGCCCTTGATGAAAACCTTTTATCTTCTCAGATGAGGTCCCCAGGCCAGAACAAACAAGCCTGTGACAATGATCACAGATTTACAAAGCACTTTTTATCCATGAAGATGTCAAAGTAAATCATAAAACTGACGACCAGCACAAGACTTTACACACTTTGTTAAGGAGTTATAGGTACAAAGGGTGTGACTCTTTATTATAGATGATTCCAGGGAGTGAGGCACCTATTGGTCGGTGGAAAGAGAGTAGCAGTTTTTAGAGCAATGCTTTACTACTTAGAATCCTGGAATGTGGAAAATATGTGCTCCAAGTCATCCTAATGTCAAGAAAGGCCAGATAATTAGGCATTTATATGTTATCAGACTCACTATGGAGGACTTAAAATATGTGCAGACTATACTAGGTAGAAACGTGCAATATAGAATATGGATAGCCCCCAGAGATGGGGAAATTATTCAAAGTGATACTACATGCAACAGTGAGAATCCATGCTTCAGTTAGAGAAGTCCCAATTAAAAGTGACCATACAGCCCTTTTCAAGTTTGCAACTTGCTTCTAGGGACTAATCTACACTCGTCATTTAAAACGTGTTATTAAAATGTGACACCATAGGGTGCTGCAGAGCAGTGAGTCACTGGCAATGGGAAACTCGTATTAAGCTTTATAGAACGTTTTAATGTAAAATGTTTAGCAGATCATTGTAGATCCAGCCTAGCATTTGTGGCCAAAGTTACATGCTAAACAATATCTGGCTGCAAATTATACTTCGGCCCTCTACTGTCCAGTATTCCCCCTCCCCCCAATATCTTTTTTTTTTCCTTGGGGAAGGAGGGGGCTGTGAGCAGTACTTGAATGAGAGGTAGACCTGGCCCTTTACACACTGTAGAAGGTTATAGATAGAGGGAAGATTTTACTAAGTTGCGGTGTGTCAGGTGATGGGGCCCGTGAATTTTGTTATTTCTCCTCTCCCCAATTGGAGTACTGACTAGCAGGAAGGTCAGAGGAGAGGACAGGACAGGAAGGACTTAGGCAGGGAGGACTCAGGTTGCTTGCATGTTCAAGTCCAGTTCTTGAAAATAATGTATCAATGCTTTTCAAATGTTCAATTTCAATATTTGTGCAACCTTATTGTTGGAGGGGCAAGTTGGTGACTGGCTATTCCTTATGCCATTAGACACCCTGATTCCCCCTCTTTATGTGATTGGAGCAGACCAGGATGCAAACAAAGAGGCTAGCCAGTTTCCTGCCAGTTTAGGTTCTGCCATGATAAGAATGAGGCTATAGTGCAAGGGTAGGCAACCTAAGGCCAATGGGCCGGATGCAGCCCAATCGCCTTCTCAATCCAGCCCACAGACGGTCCGGGAATCAGCGTGTTTTTACATGAGTAGAATGTATCCTTTTATTTAAAATGCATCTCTGGGTTATTTGTGGGGCATAGGAATTCATTCATTCCCCCCCCCCCAAAAAAAAATAGTCCGGCCCACCACATGGTTTGAGGGATGGTGGACCGGCCCACGGCTGAAAAAGGTTGCTGACCCCTCCTATACTGCTTTAAGCTCAGGATTTCCTGCATGGAGCAGTGGCTTGGACTAGAGGCCCCTCCAACTCTCTGATACTATGATTCTAAGTACTGTATCTGTTTCCCCACTAGCCTTTATAAGAACTGCTGTAATATATATCATAGTACAGGGCTTCACCAGGACAGATGAGATCACAGAATTCACCATTCCTTGTTTATATGGGGACAGATCTTTTGCATTAATTGTTGCAGTACACTAATTTTTTCCTGCCACAAGTACATGCTACCACAATCTCTTTATAATCCTTCCCTCTGTCCTTCACTTTGATCTCCATGTTTCTTGTCAAACTGTATCAGAGCACCAACAACTATCAGGGAACAATTATTATAAATACCAATTCTGCTTAGACAAAGGGAGGAAGTGCAGAAGTCTCATTCTTTTGGAGTTTACCCTCATCCTCTGGGCTATTGCATTTACACTGTCTCATCTGCTTGGGAACCTACCACAGGTCCAGATGTCCCGTCCCCCCGCTGTATTCTTTAAGGCTACTTTAAGTGGTATATAAACTTGACAGTAGACTTGCCTATTGTATATTCCTATTTTTGTAGAATGTAATTACTGTATGTTGAAATTATAGGCCTTTAGAAATTATATACAGCTTTATTTCTTAGAAACTGACAGAACACACACACACACA
Organism: Podarcis vaucheri; assembly: GCF_965113315.1. NCBI lineage: Eukaryota > Metazoa > Chordata > Lepidosauria > Squamata > Lacertidae > Podarcis > Podarcis vaucheri. The sequence continues at coordinate 62,275,100 of NC_138762.1, read as the reverse complement.
CACACACACAATATACAATTACAACACAGAGAAGGCGGTGAGGCCCTCGTAGATGATTAGATTATTTGAAGAGGTGACACACACAAGGTGGATCACTCTACTCAATAGTGCCAGACCAAGTGATTTTCTTTCTTTCTTTGCACAAGAAACACCACACATCAAAATCATTCAAAAATAGCCCTTGGTTACCATGGCTTCCTGAAAGCCTTGTCGATAACAAAAAAGATAATTTAGTAGGCTGAGGAAAAATGTAAATATATGCTCGTTTTGGGGGATTTGTGAGAGGGTTGCTCGCCTTTCATTTTAGTGGGGTTACTCACGAGGTTGGAAAATACCAGAGAAACTAATGAGCTTCCCTAAAAGATGGGCTAAAGAAAAAATTGTCAACCAAAGCCTTGACAAATGTAAGTCAAAATGGTTATTAGATAGTGCGGTCATGTGTGCCCGCTTGAGACTTTGGTGCGTGATTAGAAGAACAATTAGAGATGTGCAAAATCCAAAAGAGTAATTCCGTGTTCAAAGTCCGTTTCTCAATTCCTGGCCAATGAATTTCCATAAAATGAGGTCTAAAATCACTTAATAGCTGAGCACTTTCACAGTTGCAGGGCTTGGAACTTCTGCAACTTATGGAAGGGAGCACTAAGTTCCAAGGAGGTATAGGATTCTGAGGAAGGTGGAGCTTTTCTCCCCTCACCAGCCAAAATGTATGGCTGAGCTAAATCCCTATTAGCTTAAGATGCTCGTTGATTCACGCTGGATTTCTGCAAGTGACTCCTCCCCTTTTGCTCCAATAATTGCAACTTGATATAGGAGGAGCTGCAGTCATGTTCTAATGCTATTTCTATGTATGGCTTTAGAACATTGAGTCCAAAATGTCTCTTTATATTCCAGTTGATAATGTCAGTGTTGGACTGCTGTTCTAAAGCTCAGTTTTCTGTTCACACAGCAACGGGCTGCATGCAAGCAAATAAACAAACATTTGTGGACGAATCTATGCAAGCTCTGCTGTGGAACAGATATTTAGCCCTGGTTTGAAGAAAACAGACGTTTGGATAAATTTATAAGGAGGCAAACTCAAAATATAATTAATTTATGTATAACTCACATTTTGTTCCAGGTCAGTGAAAAGTAAAACTAGCTTGATTTGAAACTAGGAACTAAGTATCACTGCTTCTACTGGAATTGTTTCAAGCTTTCTTTCAATGAATAGATTTTTTGATATATTTTTTTCTTCTGGTCTGAGAAACTGAGTAATCTGTAGCTGGCTTGCGCAGTATTAAATCACTGCTCAAAATGGGTTAGGATGCCGTCTCACTTATTTTCAGGCACTTGTAATTGAGTCTGGCCTAACCACCCCACTTCCTTAAAAACCACCTCCTCCCTTTTTAGTTCCTTCTTCAGAGCACCTGTTCTAAAGATGCATCGAGAGAGAGATCAACGAGACCAGGGGTTTAGCTACGCTAAAAATAGTATAGCACCACACCTTGCATTTTCTCCACTATATATTATCAGAGAAACATGGTGGGAGACATGGTGGAAACTACACAGTTCCAAATAATGTGCAATTAAGGTTGCCTGTCTTTTCATAAAGGGAGAACCTAAGGGGCCAGATGCAGGGCCAGCTGTATATTTGAGGGGGCCTTCGCACAGGGCCTAGTGTGCCCCCTGCCCCGGTTCCCCTTCCATGGAAGCATGTGACCTTTTCCTTCCCGCCCTTGTTCCCTTTTCACTCTTTCGGACATGGGAAGAGGGCTTACCACAGGAGGACAAGGACAACATCACTCTGTGGCAACTGTTATGTACTGAAGTTCTCACCCTGGGCCAGCAGGGGGATACTGTAGATAGCTTTCACTCAGGTCCACATATGCAAATAAGGGATTGAAAGTGACGTTCAGTGATTGGATAGTTACAGAAAGTGGTTACCATTGCATTGTAGGGGAGCTCTATATAAGCAGGCTGGCTGAACCCTTCAGCTCAGTTCTGTTCTGGTCTGTGAATAAACAAGAGCTGTTTGAAGAATCGCTGTGTCGTCTGATATGTTCACCCAAAACTTAACAGAAACAGCAACATTTCTCACATGAGTTCAGAGTGGCTGCCACTGTAATTGTCCACATTGCCTCAGAGTGTTCAAGAAAACAGGGCAAGTCCTGGGGCTGCCTAGGGCATCAGCAGGGTTAGGCCTTAAACGGCCTGACAAGATGCCCTCCTGCTGAAGCAGAAGCAGAGAACCTTGGGCTGAGACTACGATGTGACTGCAGCCACCGATTTCAAAGAATAATTTGACTTTCACTTCAGAATGTAGGGTAGCTGGGATTGTTTATGCTGCATCAGTGAATTAAAAAAAAAAAAACATACAAGTTTGCCATAAATAACTAATTCCAAGGCTATTTGAAAAAGAATGCTGATTACAGAATCACACATTCATAAAAATGTTTTTTTTTTAAAAAAAAAAAACACCTTAGAGACTTAGGAATGATACACACACACACACACACACACACACACACACAATAGTAAGGAAGAAATTAAGGATTCATAGTTTGCGTGTAGCATACTAAATTCTAAATAAATGTTTAATACTAGCCTTTGGAGCTCTTTAAATTCTGCAAGCAGGAGGGAGACAGGGCAGAAGACTGTCCTGAACACCTCTGCTTCCCCTCACATTTTGTCTATCATTACAGGGGTGGTGGTGGAGAGAGTGTGTCTCAAATGGAGATGAAAGTGTTCAGGCACACTCAGGTGTGACTGCTGCCCATTCCTAGCCCTGGTTCCTCAGGTAGCAGAACTCTACAACCCATGTTGTCTGTAGTACTAGTGCTATTTTTTCTGATTCAGACCACAAGCTTTTTCCATAACCAGTGAGATTTGCTTTTGGGCAAGTCAGTGCCCTATCAGTGGAAACCATCAACCAGGCAGGAGGTTGCCAAGGTGATGGGGAGGGCGACGTCACACAGGAAATTTGATGTCTTGGTAGCTTGCTGCCATTCAGCAGAGATTAGGGGTGGCACAAAACCTTTGTAATAATATTGATCAAATGCTAGAATTGAATCTTCCATCTCTTATGTCAGTTTCCTTACTTACATAGGCAAGCCCATATTAGATGTAGGCATGGGCATGCTTAACCTAACTCAGCAAAAATGTAACTGGAACCCATTTTCCCAGAATTCCTTTATTATAAAGCATTAGCTGCTTTGATATAGTCCAGCCCATTCCATTTTCAATAATGTATGATTCGACATTTCCCTCCTTTTTTGTTCTCATTAGCTTATTATTATATTACCATTTGAACTGACGACACAAACAATAAATTGGTTTCTGGAGTTAATGAGAGAGTAATAGTGCTGCAGCATGAAAAGGTGGGTATGAAAATGCATCTATTTAAAAAGTGTCTGATGATTTGTTTCCAATAATATCATGGTCAGTAGCCTAAGAACCTTAGCAGAATGCAGATATGTCTCATGTTCTTATTTCCACATTTGCCTGATATTTAAAGCTTTTCATCACCATAATAGTAATTTCACCTGATTTCAACGGGAACAGGATGTTTTATCAAGAAATGATGTACTACAAAACAAACATATTTGTGAATCAGACAAAGAGGGAAATAATGCACTATTTAGTATTTGAATGCTATTTTAGGAGAATGAAGTCATCAATGTTTTACAGCTTAAGAAACTCATTTAATAATTGGAAGACTTCCTGCAGTAGTCATCATGCTCTCACCAACAATGAATTTTAGCACTGGGCCAAAGCAGTCACTATGTGGTATCCAAAACTGATGGCAAGTTTAGAATGCTGATTTGATATTTTTATTGACTTAGATTGGTCCAAGATGAGATTCATTTCTAAAAGGGAAGATGCCAGAATTCGGTGTGCCCATAAATCCTTGTCCTAAACAAGTGTAGAAGGTATTGGCCACATTGTGCACATGCTCAGTTATGTGCTTTATTACAATTTCATATGGCTTGGGGATTAAGTCTTGATATTGAAATCAGTGTCCAGGTTATCCCTCATTCAGATTTGGTTATGCCTTATTGTAGTTATCATGCCTAATTCAATTTAAAGGTCAGATTCAGGACTTAAACATTCCCCGCACCGTAGTGATCTGGGAATACTTCCTGCCTTCTGTTTTTAGCTTGTAAAAAAATCCACAGCTTCTAAACGTTTGTGCACTGTGAGCAAGTGTCTTCCCCTATGCTTTTCTTTCTGGAAGCTGCATTGTACAATTAGTTTCAAAGGTTTTCTTCATGTGTACGCCAATAGTTTAACAAGGCTGGTGTAGCAAAAGTTGGCTGTATATTTTTTTTAAAGCACGCCTGTAGGTAGAGTTTTCCCTTACATGTTTTCATATCCAGAACGTGCTTGCCTTGCTGACAGCAACACATGAAACGGAAAGCGAAACAAAAAGTGGAGATGTGATACCACTTGGTGACTTGACTTCAATAGGCCTGCTGAGAAATGCACTGCTTCAACAAGGATACGCCTTAGGTAGATTTCCAGAAAGTGTGTTCTCCATAACCAGAGAGCACGGGTTGCGGTTGGGGAAACATGCCACCTTGCCATGACTAGGCAGATTTGAGAAAATCCAAGCCTGTTAAAGGGTTAATATTGGGTTGCTGGGGAGTTCTGTATGTTGCTAAATTCAGAGGAGGGGTAGAGTCTATAAATATAGGGAGCCAGGGGTTGGACTTCCTCTTGGCCGTTTTGCTTTCGGATCACATGGAGCACTTGGACAATCTTCTCATTGTCTGGTTACATTCCTTTATTTCTTTATTTTCCCCTTCTTTTTAATCCTCTCTAGTCCCTTAAATAATTTAATTCCCCCCTTTTCCTGTTCAATTTCCCACCCCACCCCTTACCCTGCCCTGTGGGAAGATTCTCCCTGTATCTGTGGCTTGCCTTTCCCATTAGGGGCTTTCTTTTGCAAAAAGGTTTCCCCCATTTCTCTTGTTGAAATTGTGGGGCTAGTCAGGGCTGTTCCCAGCTTAGCTGGTATCACTTTCGTTTATAGTATCCCCGAAGGTTGGCTTTATGGCTCCCTGTGCCTCCAAGGACTATGAGCACTCTGTATATGCTCTTGAACTATGCTGTTTCTGAACAAGTTTAATTTCTTTAAGTTTGTTTTGCCCTGATAGTGGCAACTGCCATTTTGGAGATGAGCCATTGTGGCTTAGTGGCTAAAGTGCAGTACTAGGACCTGGGAGACAGGGTTCATATACCCCTCTTAGCCATTGTTATAACAAAACAAACCAAACTGCTCCTTAGGGGCTATTCTGTTGCTGGGTAGTTCGGCCCATTTGTGAAAAAAGAACTTTGGGTTTCTTGAAGGGGTGCTTCCCTCTAAAAGGGCAAGCAGGGGTACCTGGACAAGCTGCGGGCTACCTCAACTCTGCTATTTCACTGGAAACATTTATGCCTGGCCTAGCAGGTGATCCTAGGGCTTTGCCCTATAATTCAATGGCCTGGAAGCGTTTCTGGCCTCAATAGTGTCCCCATGTGGTCCATGAAGCATTGGTTTCACTGGGTCAGCGGATAGTGCCAGTAATGCCTAGGTTGCAGGATTGGTCCCTGTATGGGACAGCTGCATGCTCCCCAATTGCTTAACCTGGACACTTAAGTCCTTTTGGTGGTTACCTCACTGCGAGGGATGTAACGGGCGCCATGTTTGCAATATGCAACTGGGAGAAAGCACCTTTGCGTGCCCGCATTGCAGTTTGCTCTGTGTGTTGCAGAGCACGGCGCTGCACGGGCTGCAATTGCATTGCATTGCTAGGAGATTTGCAGTTGCATTGCACGGAGGGTGTGTGCATTGCATGGAGTGTGTGTGTGCATTGCACGGAGTGTGTAGTTGCATTGCACGGAGCGTGTAGTTGCATTGCACGGAGTTTGTTGTTGCATTGAACAGAGGGTGTGCAGTGCACGGAGTGTGTAGTTGCATTGCATGGAGTGTAGTTGCATTGCATGAAGGGCGTGTGCATTGCATGGAGGGTGTAGTTCTATTGCACAGAGTGTGTTGTTGTTGTTTTTTGCATTGCACGGAGTGTGTGTGCATTGCACAGAGTATGTAGTTGCATTGAACAGAGGGTGTGCAGTGCACGGAGTGTGTAGTTGCATTGCATGGAGTGTAGTTCATTGCACGAAGGGTGTGTGCATTGCAGGGAGTGTGTTTTGCATTGCACGGGGTGTGTAGTTGCAGTGCACGGAGGGTTTGTGTGTGCATTGCACGGAGTGTGTAGTTGCATTGCACAGAGCGTGCTTTTTGCATTGCACGGAGTGTGTAGTTGCATTGCATGGAGAGTGTGTGCTCTGCACGGAGTGTGTTTTTTGCATTGCACAGAGTGTGTGTCTGAAAAGGAAGCTGGCTTGGTGGCAGCTTGGTTGGGACTTCTTTAGGGGTTCTGGCCAGCATCGGCCCTGTAAATTTACATATCATGATGGCAGCACAAGATGCCCCCTGCCCAAGCGGGGGCTGGAAGCTGGCAAGCAATAGCTCAATACCTTTTGCCCATAGTCCCATTTTATTTAGGGATCCAGTTGGATATCGTTGCTAAAACATACCACTTGGCTATGGAGAAGCTGTCTGCCTTGAAGGAAGTTAATTTGTAATACTTCCTCTGTAGCAAGTGATGCTTCACCAGATCCGATCTTGCTGGGTCACTTAACTAATCTTCCCACTAGGCCAGGCTGCCTAGATTTCACCCCTCCCATATCCAAGAATCTCCTGAGGAGTCTGCTGATTCTCCAGAGAGGAGGAGGCGTGTTCTGGTCTCTACTTATTCTGCTTCAGCACCAAGTCAGTCAGTCAGTCAGTCAGTGTCGGAGAGGGAGAGAGACTGAGTCTTAGAGATCATGTGTAGAGATAAGGTTGCTGCTAAGGGCAGCTGCAGACACTCAGTGCAGTGCAGCATTTATTTATACTTAGACCTATTAAGCTCTGTATATAGTTTGTATAGTTGTAGATAGAATAAAGAAGATATTCTACAGAGCTGCTCTCCGAGTTGTTTATATACTCTGCTAGACTCTACTGTGCGACGACTGTCTTTTTGTTGGAGAGAATCTGGTGCTCACAACTCTAAGCTGTGAGTCCACAGCACTTTGACCTGTCCCTGTGCAGAAGGTGGTCTCTGGAAGTGCTACCCACCCAGCTCGCCTAGCCCAGTTGGGGCTGAAGTGGATGAGTCCAGTTGGTGGCACTGGCTCAAGGGCGATGCTGACAGAGGTCCCCTTACCTTTGTGTATGCCTACCAAGTGTGGTGAAGGCAGATATCAGGCGATGGTAGCAATTCCTGAATGTATGCAATAGTAGTTCGCCATGGCAGGATACCTTGAACCCGCTCAGGGATTTTCAGGTTCATGCTGGTGCTGCTGGATCTTTGCCCTTTGGTTTTTATTTCAAGGGCTGCTGGTGTGCAAAGCTATGGCCTCAAGCCTGGTGTGGTGAGGCAATCATGTGACATAACTTTTCTTGAGTTTTCCCCATTGTAGTAGCAGTTCACATGTGGCCCGAGGAGTTCAGTGACCATCAGATCTGCTTTTGGTCTGATAACCAGGTAGTGGTGAGCGTCTTGGCAAAACAGTCCTCATGCTGTAGCACAGTCTCTGCTCCTCCGCTCATGCTTTCGAGCTGCGCCACTTAAGATTTAATATTGTGCTTTCTACTCTCCAAATTACGCTGACACTATCCGATTTTCAGATGAAGCGCTTCAGATCTTGGGCTCCAGACTCAGCTATTGCCAGACTTTTCCAGACCTGTGGCATTTTGACAACAATTAGTAATTTCAGAGAGCGGCAGCTTCCGTTTCCCCTTCTGCTTTTACCTCTTATGGGAAGGCCTGGATGGATTTCTTAGCCTTAAGCTGGCAGTTCTTGGCCATTCAGGAAAATTGGCCCCCATCCTCTGAGCAGATCCTGCAGTATTTGGTCCACCTGCTGCAGATTGGGCATGCGGTTATAACTATCCGAATTCAGTCCGCTGCAATGTCTGTTACATTGAAGCTTTATTTTTCAGAGACCCTTGTATAAAGTTTGCAGTGCGCAGGGCCTTGGAAGGTTGGAATAGGCTCCAACCTCATAGGACAGTGGGCAGGAAGTCGGTCAATTTTTACCTATGCAGTATCTGCAACAAGTTAAAACTTGTCTGCGGGTTAAAGATCAAGGTGAGACTCCTTTCAGTAGTCCACTGCATTTTCGCACTGAGGGTTGGGAAAATGGTTGTTGGAGCCAGCACGGGGCTGAGAGTCTGGAGGCTTATTGCTTCAGGACTTTTCCTTATCCTTTGGAGCTTGTCATTAGAGTTGGTAACTCTAAAACAGACTTAGTGGGCAGGAGTGCCATAATCAGGCTTCCCGCCACAGGTGAGGAGGGCCCTTGCCCCGTTATGGATAACAGAATATTTGGCTTTTTATTCCCTGGGGGCTGGCCCACTCCTAGTGCATGAAAATGGGTTCCCGTTAGCCCGGCATCAATGTGCTTACGTCGTGCACCAGTTATTACAGCCTGCGGCTTGCTTACCGCTGAACACTCCTCATTCCTTACGATTGGGTGCTGCTGCAAAGGCTGCACACTGGGTGCCTGTCAGTAGACAGGATTGTGAATACGGGTCATTGGAGGTCTGACGCTGACAAGGGTTATATCAGGAAGTGTCACAATGATGTCTGTGCTGATGCTTGTCTGTTATTTCCTTTTTTCATAGGAGCAGCTGTGCACATTTGAGCCACAGCATTGTACGTTTTATTCCTGGGGTGTCTAACGAAATTGCTGATGCTCTGTCCCGTTTTCAGATGGAGCGGTTCAGACTTCTGGTTCCAGAGGCACGGATACGTCCGGAATATTTCCCGGATCATCTCTGGAACCTTGGCAGCAATTAGTTTTGCAGGGAGTAGCGGCTTCGGTTTCCCCTTCTACCCTTAGATCTTACAAAAAGGCTTGGACCGATTTTTTGACATTTTCGCGCCAGACAACCTCTAATTTAGAAGGTGTTCCCCCCACCTCCTCGCAGGTGTTGAGTTATTTAGCACATTTATTTCAATTGGGGTGGGCAGCAAGAACTATTAAGATACAGGTGGCTGCCATTGCCTTTTTCTGTAAGACATTTTATGATAAGGACCCATGTGCGAGGTTTATTGTGCGCAGGGCCCTCGAAGGCTGGGGCAGACTTCGTCCATCCCAGCCAGCCTCTCGGTGCCCCATTTCCTTTGATTTGTTGAGCAGGATGCGCAAGAGGCTGAGGGTGGTGTGCTGGTCGGGGTACGAGGCTCGCCTTTTCTCGGCTGCCTTTTCTATTGCCTTTTTTGGAGCTATGAGAGTGGGTGAACTGGTATTTGAAGACAACAGAGATGGTCGTTCCAGGGGCCTTTTGCTCAGGGATGTGCAGCTAACCCCCGCAGAATTGAGAGTCACAGTCAGAAATTCTAAGACTGATCAGAAGGGTAGGGGTGCCGTCATTCGTCTCCCTGCCACGGGAGAGGCAGGCCCTTGCCCTGTGAAGGATGTCAGTAAGTACTTAGCAGTACGCGTCACGGGTGATGGGCCTCTGCTTAGACATGAAAATGGGTCGCCCCTAACGAGACGCCAGTTTGCACAGGTGATGCGTAAAGCGATTCTCGCTTGTGACGGCACGTCAGATGGTTTCGCCCCTCACTCCTTTAGGATTGGGGCTGCAACAACGGCTGCTCATTGGGGTTTGTTGGCCGCCAGGATAAAGGATTTGGGGCGCTGGAAGTCGAATGCCTTTCGGGGCTATGTTCGTTAGTACTCTCGGACTCTTATACTGTTTGTTTTTGTTTATCTCAGGTCTGGCGGCTGTTCGCATCTGGTTGGTAGGGCACAGCATCATCCATTGGGCTGGTGTCGCAGCACGGCAGTCCAGGCTGGGTCCAGGTCTCGGCTTCCCTCCACATGTGCAGCTGTCGTGGCTGTCCAGGCGGGGAATGCGCTGGTCTGAGTTCCTGCCAAGGATTCGGAGGCAGTTGCTCTTGGAAGGGCCGCCCACGGCTATCGTGGTGCAGCTGGGTGAGAACGACCTGGTATCCGTGGACTGTCTTTCACTTCGTGCTGCAATTTTGAGTGACTTGGAGATGCTGCGAACATTGGTGCCGTCAGCTAAGATATTTTGGTCTAAGCTATTGCAACGCCGCATTTGGTTGGGCAGTCGTTGCCCGGCAGCCACAGAAAGGGCCAGGAAACGCATCAATTCTGCGGTGGCTAAGAAGATTTTTGAGTTGGATGGTGATGTGATTTCCCATCCGGCGATACTGTTTCAAGCTACGCCCCTTTTTAGGGCTGATGGGGTGCATCTTTCTGCCTCTGGGAACGAGGCTTGGCTAGGTGCAGTGGTGGCTAAGCTAAGGGCTTGGCTGGGGCTGTGAGTGGTTTGGCGGTGAGCTTGAGGCTCCATGGCGGTTAGGCATTGGTTAAGGTGGTTCTTGGAGGGGTAAGTGCCTACCCCTCCAAATGATGCGAAGGGAATTCCGTTAAAGGAATCCAGGGGCTTGCCATTCTTTTCGTCCTTGTCCCTGGCATCGGACTTGGGCCGTGCAAGCCCCAAAGGAACATGAGGGTGAGTAGTGAGGGACTGATGCCCAGCTTCATTTGCTCACCCAATACTTGTTTCCCACTAAGGCTTCCGCTGGTGTCCGGAATGCCTCTGGCTTCCGCTGGTGTCCGGAATGCCAGCTCTGTCCCTGAGGGCATGGACAGATAGTCATAACCAGTGCCTAAGCAACCACTCACATATTTTGTATTTAAATAAAGTTGTGGCCAAAATTATGCCAAAAACCCAAACAAAAATTGATGTGTGAAGTGTGAATTATTGGGGGGTGGCAACTGTGGGACTCAACACGCAAAGTGTGTTCTCCATAACCAGAGAGCACGGGTTGCGGTTGGGGAAACATGCCACCTTGCCATGACTAGGCAGATTTGAGAAAATCCAAGCCTGTTAAAGGGTTAATATTGGGTTGCTGGGGAGTTCTGTATGTTGCTAAATTCAGAGGAGGGGTAGAGTCTATAAATATAGGGAGCCAGGGGTTGGACTTCCTCTTGGCCGTTTTGCTTTCGGATCACCCGCCCTCCCTCCCTTTAATAGGAGGTTTTCCTGATCGCTTGACCTTGCTATTGCCTGTCATGGTGTCGTCCGCCTTGGTGCGGGGGCACAGTAGGAATTTTGCCATTGGCTGATTGGCTGGTGCCATTGGTTTTCGCCTACTGCGTAGCAAATCGTCACAACTTGTAAGGTTGGCGGTTAGGCATTGGTTAAGGTGGTTCTTGGAGGGGTAAGTGCCTACCCCTCCAAATGATGCGAAGGGAATTCCGTTAAAGGAATCCAGGGGCTTGCCATTCTTTTCGTCCTTGTCCCTGGCATCGGACTTGGGCCGTGCAAGCCCCAAAGGAACATGAGGGTGAGTAGTGAGGGACTGATGCCCAGCTTCATTTGCTCACCCAATACTTGTTTCCCACTAAGGCTTCCGCTGGTGTCCGGAATGCCTCTGGCTTCCGCTGGTGTCCGGAATGCCAGCTCTGTCCCTGAGGGCATGGACAGATAGTCATAACCAGTGCCTAAGCAACCACTCACATATTTTGTATTTAAATAAAGTTGTGGCCAAAATTATGCCAAAAACCCAAACAAAAATTGATGTGTGAAGTGTGAATTATTGGGGGGTGGCAACTGTGGGACTCAACACGCAAGCAGAACTGCTGCTGTAATGTCTGTCAGAACTGAAGGAAATTCAAGGCTGCATTACCAAGAAAGCAGAGCTCTCTCTCTCTGTGTGTGTGTGTGTGTTTGTGTTTTTCTATCTAATCTTTCTCAGCCCAAGAGCTGCCTTCCATTCTGCGACCCAAATGCCAGTGATGTGTGGTGCCAAAAGCAATAGTGGGTAGAGCAATTACTTTTGTACAGCAGGCTAGTTTCTACACACCTTCCCATGCTCCTATGTGTCCAGTCAAGCAAGAATCATTTTCAGAAGTCAAGCACACATTCCAGCCAGACAAAGCAAACACTCAAGAAGGGTGTAAAGCAAGCTCTAAGGGGGCATAGGTGGAGCCAGGGGCGTGCAGGGGGCAGCTGCCCCACCTAAATCAAGTAAATAAATAAAAATACTTATTAATTTATTGCAACCAATTGTGTTGCAGATAACTCAGTTCTACCCCCACCAACATAAAGCCTGACCCCCTAAAATAAATCCTGGCTACACCCATGATGAGGGGTGCGGCTACAGAGGATGTGCAGTCTGGGGAGATAGAGAGGCCTGGAGGGCCACATTTGATGATCAATAGATGCATGAGTGTCGTGTCATAAACACCATTTTAAACCAAAGAAAGAAAGAAAGAAAGAGAAATCTGGGAATTCAGGAAAAGGGCTGCAATAGGATGACGACAGTGGAGAAGGATGGCAAGAAACATCTCTGCAGCCCAATTGCTAGGAAAGGTGTCTCTTTTTAATTGGATGTGACTTTTCATGTGAAAGTTCGACGTAGAATTCCTAAACGGACTAGTGTGTAATGGATCATGGTGCTACCTCTTTGCACAAGTATTCCTCACAGAACACATGAAAAAACAGCTGTTCAGGATTGACCTTTATTGCAAGCATCAAATAGAGTTATTTCCCGTCATTTTCTTGGTTGGAAACTCTCACACAGCCAGTGAAGGAGAAATACCAGCACAACAATGCCCATGCCCCTGATGATATTTGGCTGCATTGTTGGGGCCTTCATCTTTGGATGTGGTCCTGTTGATTTCTGACCTACCAGTGCAAGAAAAGCTTTTTGAATAGAAAGCTGTCCAGTAGGTTGTTATTGCCATGTTAGCCATGATATATCGCCACTCCACACATCTGATTCCTTTGTGCCTGCTCCTTTTGCATCACAATTGACTGTCAGATGGAAAGCTTTATACAGCTATGAATTTCCCCCCTCTGGTAATGAATCTTCAGCTGAGAAGGCAGCCTGGTATTTCTGCCGTAGCTGTGAATTTATGGGAGCCTTCAGCCACAGACAGTAGCTATGACAGCAATGCAATGTGCCTGAGCTATTCATTCCTAAGCCTCATAGATGGGTTATTATACTATATTGCACTCACAGAAAACATTTGCAGGCAATCTTCAGGCAGAAAAGAGAAGGAATTTCACAGCGTTTGTTACATTCAGTAGTCATCAAACAGAAGTGGAGACACCTGAACAGAATGAGTGAATGTGCAGAGGAAATCAAGACAGTGGCTATGAATAGTAAATAAGGAGGTGCAGCTTTATCAAACAGCAGCATATCCTGAAAAAACCCCTGACTAGTTTGCAAGCTTGGAGCCAGCTGGAAGAGGCATTGAGCAAATTCATTTGTGTTTGACACCATATAACAGCTCTGTGTAGCTAACCCACCACACTTACATTAAGAGCAGGAAAAGGATTTTATATATATATATATATATATATATATATATATATATATATATATACACACACACACACACACACACACATTTTAAAGGGGACATCGATATTACAAAAGAAAAAGGCTTTAGCCTTAAGATTACACAGACCAAAAGGAAAGTAACAGCACAAGAGGACTATGCAGAAAACAAAAATGATGTGTTAGCGTTGTTAGGAGACCCTCATTCCCCTCAGAGAGCCACAATTCCCAGAGTTCCCTGGGAAGAGGGATTAATTGTTCAACCATTCTGCAAACTGTAGCTCTTTGAGGAGAATAGGGGTATCCCAGCTACTCTCAGCTACTGAACAAACTGCAGTTTCCTGGCTTGTTTGTGGGGAGGCATGACTGTTTAAAGTGATATAATCCTTCTTTAAATGCATAGTGCAGATGGGGCCTATGGCTGGGATGGGTGATTGTGCTGTACACCAGTTGGATATCTAAAACAGCTGAGGAATGTCCTTGCTATATCCCTTTGAACACACCAGAAAACAATGGTGAAGGCAAGCGAGGCCCCAGAGGACTAGAAATGGAGCAGCCTGCTTCTCCCCATCTCCCTCCCCTCACCTCTAGCTAGGTGCAATGGGAAGGAGATAAGACCCACAAAGGAGTGAAGGGGTGAACTTTGACCTTGCCTCCCATTTTGCCTCACAAAATGACAGCTGCCATTTTAAATATAGATGCCTGTTGCAAATTTGAAGCCAAGGTGAGCTGCATAGCCTAATTTATGGTAGGGTTTGAGAGAGGAAGGTTGTTATTTATATTTCAGCTAGTTTACTGCATTACCTGAAATCAGACATGGGGTAGGGGTGTGTGGATCAAAAAGAAACATTCCTTTGTTTTTAGGAATAACGTTGCTACTGCTACAAAAAGTAGGAGTACCTTGATGCATTTCCTTAAAAACAACAACATGAAAATTGTGGGATTTAAAATCCCTCAGTTTAAAAAGAGTAGAATTAAGGGTTTTACATACTCCCTAATGCCCAAGCAAGAAATGTGCTATACAATTAGTAAAGACATTTCCCACATACTGCGCTTATTTATAATTTAGCATCCACATTCTTGGCTTGGGCTTTTAGCTGAAATCCTCCAACTGTCTGGGAAAAACTGCTAGAGAAGAGCAATGGAAAAGAAAATGAGGCAAGAGGGTTAAGAAACTATATCCTCCACATGGATCTTTTCCTTTAGACTGCATCCTCTGCAGCTTCAGGTTTAAATAAATAAATAATATCCCTCAGTGACTCACAACATCATGTGCTGTTTAGCCTACGATCGTATAAAAAATGACAGGGTCCAGAGGCATCCAAAAATGTAATAAGGATGTAGCCTTCCACAGGCACATAAAAGGTCTGGAAAGTTGAGGTGGGGAGGGTGAGGAGAGAGCATGAGAGACCAGAGTATAGAGACTGAGGGACAAATACTTTCACACTGTGAGGCTAAATGGCAAAGAAAATGCAAGAAATAACACACATGATCCCATTCGAATTAGGTGTGTCCGAATCCCAGTGAAGCCAAAGAGTAAAATAAATGTCAAGCCATTAATTTCAGTTTAGCCTTGGCATACACTGCCGAGGAAAATAGAATTCAGTCAGCATGCCTTGATATGATAATATTAACACGACATGGGGTAGTGGGGAGATGACAGCTCTTACTTATCGTACTGAAAAAAACAAACCACTGTGTTTTTATTAACAAACCAAGGCCTCCCTCAGTTGTTTATTGAGCATTCTTCCTGATTTGTGGGGTAGTTATACAATGCCCTTTCTTTATTAAACATGAACAATGGTTTGATTGTGAGGAGGTTATACAAGGTAGCATCAAGCAATTGTTATCCCACACTTTCCAGTGTATTCTTCTAGGGTTGGTTTTTCTGTGGAAGTGGTTTTGTTGTGCAAAAACATCAAGTCCACTTTTGTTCTGCAACCTGAATTTGCTGCTATGCAACTGAATCCCACTCACAACATAGGGGCAGTCCGGAAGCAGTTTGGGTGGTACTTTTTGCTAGTGGACTCTGATTTTGATGCTACTGTACTCTATTCTCTTGTGCTGTAGCAGACCTAACACCAACAAACTGCTCAAGAACCTGCCCACAAGTCTCATGGGGCTTTGGGAGTCATTATCATACAGCATTAGCCCAGCAGTATCATACAACGCGGGTGGCGCTGTGGGTAAAAGCCTCAGCGCCTAGGGCTTGCCGATCGAAAGGTCGGCGGTTCGAATCCCCGCGGCGGGGTACGCTCCCGCTGCTCGGTCCCAGCGCCTGCCAACCTAGCAGTTCGAAAGCATGTCAAAGTGCAAGCAGATAAATAGGTACCGCTTACCAGCGGGAAGGTAAACGGCGTTCCGTGTGCTGCGCTGGCTCGCCAGATGCAGCTTTGTCACGCTGGCCACGTGACCCGGAAGTGTCTCCGGACAGCGCTGGCCCCCGGCCTATAGATGTGAGATGGGCGCACAAACCCCAGAGTCTGTCAAGACTGGCCCGTTCGGGCAGGGGTACCTTTACCTTTACCTTTATCATACAACAAGTCTACTCAGAAATAAGCCCCAGAAACTCAGTGAGGCTTATGTCTACTCAATTTGGTTCAGGAATGCAACCTTAATGAAAAGAGTCTGCAGAAAAGCCCCTTACATTTTAGTTTGCAAAGATAGGAACCATTTCATTTCAATTTGACAGTGTGACAACTGGTTGACACTGGAAAGGCGAACAGCAAAATGATTTACAAGGCATGACATATTTCAAGTGAAATTGATTGTATTAAATGCTTCATTGAACAGCATGAATGGCAGGACATCCATGGTATTATTTTTCAAATACCCAAGGGTAGCAATTCTATAGTTATTAGCATCTGGTATGATGAAAATATTTTAAGGGAGTGACTTTTGGCTGTTAATGCTACATATCATATCACCAAAGGAAAAAAAAACCTGGCACATTGAAGTGATTGTGCTGAATCTGATGAGATGTGAAGACATTACATTAAAAACGACTGTTCTCTCTGTGGATCTGGGCATCTGATCGTGTTATGTTAGCTATGATTTCTTTGCAAAACTACAAGAACAAGGACAGATGGTAACAATGAATTGTCAGTGACAAGAGAGTTGTTTTAAATCGTTCTGTAGATGGTTCTACCCAGTCTACATTTTTAGTGATCCATCTATGCTACTCAGCGGACAACATTCCAATTTCATATATTTAATTATAATATTAGAAACAAACAATGGCCAAAGGGAATTTGGCTCAATCATTCTGGGAGAAGTGCCAACCTTTGTATAATTGGGGCATTCATATCTGTGATTTAACGTTTTTCAAGTGGGCCTATGCAGTTTGTTCGTAGTCTGCTTCTGTTGCAAAATGCTTGCACTCTGCGTAATCTGGTGGGTTTGGATGTTACACACACACACACACGTTCCTTTGTTTCCACAAAAGCTAGGGGGTAAAGAAATAGACTTGCCTTGAACCCCAGCTGATCATTCATAACAACTCCCAACAGTGGTTCATTTCTGTTCTCTGTGACAATACCTCATCCCTTTTCCTTTTGAGTCTTTGATCAAGCCAGATTGTCAACACATGTTTTGCATCAGTCATCCCTCTGAAGCTGTCTGCTCCAGGTAGTCTAGGCAAAGGGCTTGTTTAAAAAGCCTTCTGTTTCTTTTGCTCGAATTGCAGGTTAGCTTCTGGATTTGTTTCAGCAAAAATAGCACATGTGACGCCTGACAAAACGGCACCACCTGCTCCGTGCCTTGATTATCCATGCCGTGCTCTGGAGTAATTAGCTGTGGCATCTGAGAGTTATAACCAAAGCAGGTATCTGGAATGATGTGAAGAGTCTTCTAAGCTTGTAATTAAGCAGCCACTCTTGAGCAACCAAAGCATTTGTTTACGACACAAATCATCAAACTCTGCCACTGAATGCCTCTGTAATCTGAATGATCAATTCAATACATGCCAAAGGTGCAATGCAGCAATTGCATGATTATCCTGAAAGCCTTAATTCAAAAGCAGTAGTGAAATATTCAGCCTTGCTAAGGGTATTCTGTGTGCATGTGTGTATAAACTGCTGTCAATGGCCTTTTTCTGCCCTTATGATCTGTT
The DNA here is from genome assembly GCF_965113315.1 of Podarcis vaucheri. NCBI lineage: Eukaryota > Metazoa > Chordata > Lepidosauria > Squamata > Lacertidae > Podarcis > Podarcis vaucheri. Next base: position 62,257,592 of record NC_138762.1, on the reverse strand, counting down.
TCAGGATGGAGGACCTGTGGCTGCCAGATGTTGCTGGACCACAGCTTCCATCATCTCTTTAACTATTGGCCATGCTGGCTGGGGCAGAGGAGAGTTGGTATGCAACAACATCTGGAGGCCACCGGTTCCCTATCTTCTCTACATGATTAAGATCTCATGGAAAGTGAGTACTCAGGGCTGAAGCTGCTGCCTCTGCACCATGCAGTTCGCACATTAGCAAAATGCCTATACCAGACAAGTCTTGTGAATGTGCCTAGGCTCTTATCGTTGCCTGAAGCCATGTGTGATCAGGGTTCCCAATCATGGGAAGAGTTTGCCTATGCTCAGCAAACTTCCCTCCTTCAGGGTATAAACAGGGCAGGTCAGGAAGGGCATGGGACATGGCATCAAGGACAGAGGCGGAGGGCACAATGCCGCTCATCCTATAGACATTGTGTGGAGTATAGCCAATGAAGAGGACTAATGCGTCCCCCGTCTTTTAATGGGTTGATAGTGTGCACTCCAACAAAAGTGAGTGACTTAGAGTTTTATATAAGAAGGTATATTCTTATGCAAAAGTGTGTGCGTGTGAAGCGCACATATGTTGGGATATATAGGGAGGAATTAGAAAATACAGTAAGAATCATATTACTGATGCAAAGAAAATGGAGTTTAGGGTATGAATAAAAACCCAAACATATTTTCCACGCGCTCTTGCATGCCATACGCCCCTCAAAGTTTCTTGATTAAATGCTTATTTATATGAGCTATTTAAATACAATTAACATCAGATTTCAAAGTCCCAAGTGATCCAGTGTGTTCTGTCTTTCAGAGTTTCAGTGAATTAAATTATTGTTATTTCCTCCAGAATCTTTTTTTATGAAGCATTTTTGCCTTCATAAATTAAGTTTCCAAGGGGCAACATAGATACAGAATTGAGTGCCTTGTAGATATAAGAATCTGGTTTTGGACAAGAGGTGGAACCCTGGTGAGAGGAGGGGTTTCATTGGGCTCTTTTCTTGTTGGGGTGTGTCTTCCAGTTCTGAGACTGTGTATATATTTTACTGTTAGGTCCCATTGATGGGAATTGCTAGTGCACTGAGATTAATCTGGAATATATTGAAATGCCTACTGACATGATGATGGCAGTTTTATTTATATTTATTTTTATATTTATTTACTGCTGCTGCCTTGTTCCAAAATGTTGATCTTACATTTTGTTTCATGTTTTTGTCTTGATTTAATGGTTTCTTTTTTGGTTTGAGGTTGATATATTATTTTGTCATTATTTGTATTCTTTCAGTACCTTAATTGTTTATGATTTTAGCTTCCCACACTGCTTCTATATAAGACAGTAGTTATTTCACCTGATGGAATTTGCCCCTGTAAATCTACAATATCATCAGCTGTATAAGTCTTGGGGCAACACCTACAGAAATGCTAAAACAGGAAGTGCAAGTGATTTGTGCTTCCTTTTTCCACACTTTCAAGTTAATGAATGAAAAGGAAGTTGGATATTTTCCCTGTGCAGAGATGCATGAGCTGAAGCCACTTTGGTAGTAAAATATGGAGGCTTCACAGATACAGTGGTACCTCGGGTTACAGACACTTCAGGTTACAGACTCCACTAACCCAGAAATAGTACCTCGGGTTAAGAACTTTGCTTCAGGATGAGAACAGAAATTGCGCAGTGGCGGCAGCGGGAGGCCTCATTAGCTACAGTGGTGCTTCAGGTTAAGAACAGTTTCAGGTTAAGAACAGACCTCCAGAACAAATTAAGTTCTTAACCCGAGGTTCCACTGTACAGTCTTGTTCCTGCAGAACTCTAGTTCATGCTCAGGCTTATTGGGTTTAACACAGATTTCTTTTGATTATGCACTGAGACTTCTCTGAATGTTTCCGGATAGCAATCTATACCATTCAGACTCAGTAAAATGCCTCGTTCTGATCACCTGAATCCCAAGGAAACCAATTTTCCCATGAAGAAAGCTGTTCTGTAATCAAAGAACTCTCTCCTGCAAGGTCTTGCAGATATGTGAACATTTAAATGCAGACCACACACTTGTTCTCTGAGTTGTCTTGGGGCAAGAAAGAAATGGTAATTCTAAAGAATATATGTTTTGCTCCAAGGGTTACATCTGATTGCAAGGTTCTTATGCACAAACCGTGGTATTTCTCTTGTGATTTGTAAAGGTAACTTGAAATGTAACATGAATGCAACATAAAGCTGGTAGCATTGTTTCTGCTTTCGGTACATGTGCCGTAATCCATAGGAACATTGCCTTACACTGAGTCAGTTCACTAGTCCATCTAGCTCAGTATTTTCCACACTGACTGACAGCAACTCTCAAAAAATTAAGGCAAGGCTGTCTCTCAACCCTACTTGGAGATGTGAGGATTTGAAGCTGGGATCTTCTGCATGCAAAGGAGATGCTCTGCCAATGAGCCACAGCCCTTCTGGACTGCAATTCCTAGGGGCCTGATAGGAGAACCCTGCTTCCTGACCTCTGCAGCAACCTAGGTGCTATTTTCTATGACTAACCCTTTCAAGATATGCACCCCCAGTCCACAGGAACATAAGAAGCTGCCTTACACTGAATCAGACCATTAGTCTCTCTAACTCAGTATTGTGTACACAGGGTCTCAGGCAGGGCTTCCATCTCCCAGTCCTTCCTGGAAATGCTAGGTATTGAAGTTGGGTTCTTCTACATGCAAGGCACATGTTCTGCCACTGAGCTATGGCCCTTCCCCGAATGATTTCCTATGGAGCAGATGGCTTCTGGACATTCCCATTATTTTCAATGGAAGGAACAGCTCCGGAAGCAAAATGTGTGTCTCCATAGTACTACCTCTTTTGAAGTGAGCAGGGAAATTCACGTATAGGGGCTGTGTGTACACTTGGAAGTGAATATGCTGTTTGGAATCAGGGGAAAGAATGCCATATATGAGGCACTGGGGCTTGAACATTCTGCTCACACCCATTTCCGGCAAGTCAAGATCATGTTTAGATGGAACAGTGTCAGAATTGTGGCCAACAAAGTCTCTACTCATGCATTATATGTGGAACTCCAAAATGGCCAGGGTTGTTTCCCTTGTTGCGTTCAAAGGTGGGTGGTTTCATATGCCAAGTTGACAAGCATTCTCTCTGACAAGGAACCACCCCATGAGACCATTACCAACAAAAAACAAATATCCGAAAGTGCCTTCAGATAAATGATGTAGCAGATATTAAGCACCCCATTGTACAACTAAATTCATATTTGGCTGGTTTGTACCCAGATTACGCAGTGCCAGAAAAAGGTGGGGGGAGGCTAAAAATAGGATTACTAGCCTGTAATCCTATACTCTGTCATTTAAATAACAGAGTTTAGATCCTTTTTTATTGTTTAAACATTAGTATTTGCCTGTGGCATGTGTAAATTGTTTGTAATAATGGAAGCTGAGTTCTTGGCTAGAGGCTTTAAAATCCTATTAGGAGAGCTTGCTTGACAGAGTTCAAATATTAGCTTCGTATCTGCATACAACTATTGTGCTTTGAAAGGAAACTAATATTTCTTTTTTCACAGGCTCTGGAAAACAGTGCTTTAGGAGCTGAATCCTCCAGAGCGTGACTGGGGAAAACAAGCAACATTCGTTTTTCTTGGCACAAGAGGTCTTCAGGAGCATGTTCCTCCAGTAGGAATGGGGATGCCAAAAGTGAAAGCATTGGTGTGCCTTGTAAATATCTATGCACAAAGGACCTGCTCTTGTTCACTGCTAGCCTGCCAGACAGGAAAATTACTACATATGTGAAACAAACACCCCTGAAGACTATCGCATGAAGGCCTCACTATTTGAGGCAATACAACAGAAGCTGCCTTTGCTTTCATCAGTTGCAGAGACCTCCTGCCACTCGTGAATCACATTTCCCCTCTTTTCTGTCTGCTTGAGATGCTTTGCTAGCATTCCAAGAAACATTTGTTTGCCTTTCCATCTTTACTCAACGAGTGAACATTAAACAGTGAATATTTCTAAGCTGATATGAACAGAGCAAGGGGTAGTGTCGGTGGGTGTGGAAGGCCTGGTCTATGGGAGATGAAAACCCATTGAAGATGGGAGTGGAGTGAGACTGATTTTCGGTTTTTGAAGAGAAGTCGCAATACAAAAAAGTGGCATGTGCAAGTAAAGGAATTTATGTGGGAAATAGAACAGTTGGCTCATAGCTTAGTGACAGAACATCTGCTTTGCAGGCAGAAGCCCCCAGGTTCAGTCTACGGCTTCTCCAGGTGGGGTTAGGAGAGATCCCAGTCTGAAATTCTGGAGAGCCACCACCAGTCAGTGTGGACAGTACTGAGCCAGTGGTTTGATTCAGTGTAAGGCAGCTTCTAATCTTCCTGTATTGTCAACGAAACAGGGCCCCACTGCTAGATGATGAGTGAGGCTTGTTTTGACATAGTATAGAGTACAGGGAGGAACAATTCCATATCAAGTACAGTAGCTGTGAAATTTGCACTCCTGCCCTGCCTTCTTCATATTGATGGCACCAAGACCATATAACAGTGGTCCTGAAAGACCTACATTGGCTCCCAGTACGTTTCTGAGCACTGTTCAAGATGTTGGCGCTGACCTTTAAGGCCCTAAACAGCCTTGGCCCAGTATACCTGAAGGAGCGTCTCCACCCCCATCGTTCAGCCTGGATACTGAGGTTCAGCTCTGAGGGCCTTCAGGTGGTTCCCTCCCTGCGAAAAGTGAGGTTACAGGGAACCAGGCAGAAGGCCTTCTTGGTAGTGGCGCCTGCCCTGTGGAACGCCCTCCCATCAGATGTCAAGGAAATAAACAGCTACCTGACATTTAGAAGACATCTGAAGGCAGCCCTGTTTAGGGACGTTTTTAATGTTTGATCTTTCATCGTGTTTTTAATATTCTGTTGGGAGCTGCCCAGAGTGGCTGGGGAGACCCAGTAGGGGGGAGATAATGGATGCCTGCAGGATATCACCTCTCAAGAGTAAAGAAGTTCAAGGAGCAGAAGACTCCAATGCTAATTTCTGGTAGCGATTCTGCAGGTAGGTGTGGAACCACCACAACACTGTGCCCCCAACCCATAACTTAAAAAGTCACTCCAGGAGTGTACTGCTTCCTGAACAGAGGTTGGGTATTGTATGTCTGAATACTCTCCAGTGTCAAAACCTTGGAAAATGGATATTGAAAATGAATTTAAGTGTTTTATTCTATATTTTTGAAAATGGCTGGGAGGGTTGTTTGTTTTTTAGCAATCAAGTGGTATATAAATGTCGTTAAATAAGTAAGTGGAATTAATAAACTGTATTACCTCCAGAAGAGTGGTAGGTGTCAACTTAGGCTACAGCGCTATGTGCAGTTAACCCTCTTGAATACAGTGGTACCTCTACTTACAGACGCAATCCATTCTGGGTTGCCGTTTGCACCCCAAAAAGTCCATAAGTGGAGTGCTGCTTCTGCGCATGCGGGTGACGCGATAGAGCACTCCTACAAATGCGCGAAGCGGCGAATCCGGAACTAAACAGTTCTGGGTTTGCCACATTCATAACCAGCAAACGCAACTCGAGGTATGACTGTATAGCAGGACTTTCTTCTGAGTAAAATACACATAGCATTGCAATATTAAGCTTTCAATACAGTCCTACGTACCTGAGAATGTCCTAAGCATGCGTAGGATTGAGTCATAAGAAGGCTTGAAAGATGGACTTTTGACCCTTCTTGACAGCCCTAGAAGCAAGAATAATTTGGACAGGCAACAATCATCTCCATCACCTGGATGTGGGAGAGGATATTCTAGAAGCCAGTGACACCTAGCAATGATTTTTAGCAAGTGCACTGCTTGAAACAAAGAGTTTCTACTGAAATCACAAAATACATTTTTCCCGGCCCAAGAGGATGCTGTTAATTCTGTTTTTTATTGTAAACCACCATGACCAATAGTTGTAACCTTGCTGATTCCTCCAGGGCCTAATTGCTGCTTGTTGCTGTCAACCTACTGCTGAGGGGGGGAAATGTTTCCCCTGCTTCCCCACGCATTTCTAAATCTGCAAACAATAAACAGCTCTAAGGAGGCAAGCTGATGTTTTTCACTGCCAAGCCACAGTGATGGTGCCATTTTTGCCAAGTTGCTTTTTAAAAGGAGAGGGTGCTTAGAAGCGGCAGCTTCCTTGTTCTGCTTCACCATTAATTGCCATCTAATGGAAGTGGGGGGAGGGAACCTACAGTTTCAAGTACCTTTTTGCACAGAGCCTGCCAGCTCCTAGCCCTCAACAGCCTCACCAGTTTAATATACCTTGCCTTGGTTATTATTTTTAAGTGTGGACAAGCCCTGAAACTTCCCTGCTAGGGGAAAAAATGACAATCAAATCCAGCACTAAACTGCCATTCAAGCCCATCCTGGCAAGCTGCCCGGAAGGATACAATGGTATCAAAAGCCACTTAAAGTCACAGAAACCACATGGTTAAACCCTTTAAGTTTTTTGATATATGTTTTGTTGCAGATCATCAAAGAACAGTAAAACAGGAAAAACTCACCACTCCATCTTCCCCAGGAGGTGAGAATACAGTTTACTGTAGGTCTGCAAACTCTTAGAACAACACAATTCCACTCATGTGTCCAAATGAATAAACAAATTATAGTTTACAGTTGCATTACAAAATTTTGTAGTGAGAGGAAGGTTCTTCTGCATCTTCTTTTGCTGTATACATAATAAAGGCATACCAAATTGTCACAGCCTGGCTGAAAATAGAATCAGAATCAAGAATTTTAATATTTGCAGCTCACATTCTCAAATTTATGTTAAAGCATTTAATATTGCCACATACTACTAAAGCAGAATAGCAGATTTATGTCTTACTGCTTTGCTCCATTGGTAGCTTTGAATTTTAATGAAAGTGCAGCTGTCTTCTTGCCAAATCTGGTCTTTTGCTTCTCACCGAGAAAAGGGGTTTTCTGTCATTCTGACTGACTTTGACTGGTTTTCCTTGTGCTCCTCCACATTCTGTACCCAACTTTACCACAACAGTTTAAAAAGCGGAACGAAGACCAGAACTGCTGCTACCTTCCCCTGGGTTTCATGTGCTACACTGATGTGGCTCACCATAAATAGGGGAAGGCCGAGAGAACATACTGGGCTGATAAACTATAAACTCTCCAAGTCAGGGAGTGGGCTGTGTGAACTTTGGAGGGGAAAGTAGACATAAAGGAAGTCAAACCATCGGGATAGGTGTGTGTACAAACATGTGCACACCTTTTCTTTCTTTTTGCCTAAAGTTCTAAATGGCCTAAGGCTGTTCCTGCCTCCTTTATTTGGGAACGTCACTCAGATTCCAGTTATAGTATTCTGCAAGTAACCAGGACTCCATGTATCAGCATTGGTGATCACACACTTGCGGTAGTAGGCAATTTTGACTGCCTGGGTTCTGCCATATCTAGCAACCTCTCCATCGATGCTGAACCAGACAAGCAAGCATATAAGAATGTGGTGCTACTGTCCAGTACCAAGATGAAGGTCTTCCAGGTTTGCATGTTGAGCACACTGCTTTATGGAAGTGAGTCGTGGGCAACTTACAGCCGCCATGAGCAATGCCTGAGCACCTTCCACATGCGCTGCATCAGGAAGATTTGGGGTACCACGTGGCAGGACAGAATTTCAAGCAAAGATGTGCTTTTCCAAGTCCATATTCCGAGCATGCTTGCACTCCCATCTCAGTGACATCTACGCTGCCCTGTTCATGTCCACTGAATGGAAGATGGCAGGATCCCCAAGGAAGTGCTCTACTGAGAGGTGGCTTCAGGCACAAGGCCCGTTGGCAGACCAACTTTGTTTCAAGGATGTCTCCAAACATGACATGAAGTCTAAGAACATCAAACCCTGTTGTGTGAGAATCCCTTGCAGATTACTGCGGGGCCTGGACACAGGCAGTCAGTCCGTGTATCCACAGCAGTGCCCAGAGGAGGAATGACTGCTGAGAGGAGAAACACCATGGTATATCTGCAGCAGCACAATTGGATGCCTTCATCTGCCCCAGCTGCAACAAAACATGTCTTGGTCTCTATAACCACAGTAGGCTCTGTAACTCTGCAACACCTCCATCGTCTCCCAAGACAGACTGATGCCGACAAACAAAAACTCTCACTTTCCCAACATCCCTTCCACGTCTTGGTATTTACTGTTTCAGATCCTTTTGCACTTAAACCACCAGCATTACTGAATATGTAAGCTACTGCTTCAAGATAAGCATTGTTTCTTTTGAGTTTTTTGTTTAACAAGCTGGTTAACTTTTCCACTGTGATTTCATCCTCTCCTTTCAGTTCCTCTGAAATTTCTGTCTTATCCTGTGCTATCAGAGACAGAGATCTCTTTGTATTCCTGACATCCCAGCAGATGTCTGCGTCTGACCTTAGTGTTCTTAGTACCTGCCAGCATTTCCTTCTCGCTTGATTAATCCCCCATAACCTTGACAATTATCTAAGCCAGTTGCTGCACCAAATAGAAAAAGACAGTGGACACAATCCACCTGCACTCTTTCCATTCGGTGCCTGCAGGCAGAGGATTCTAGGACTTGTGCACAAAGAACTGCCATCCATATCCTTTAATTTTAAGTTGTGGAACTCCTCCCCTCCAAAAGAAATCTGCAACTGTTAAGTCAATTCAATTCAGTCTCCTTTATTGACATAGAAACTGTTAAGACTACAAAGAGGTGAGAAGCTATTTCAGGCTGCCTTGCCATTAGATCTTGCCAAACTTCAGATGAGAAGTGAGATCGGTCCTTTTCGTGCACAAACTCACCATCAGTATACTTGGAATAAGATTTAGGGCAGGGATGGGAAACTTACACCCTTTCAGATGTTGCTGGACTCCCGTTCCCAACATCCCTTATCATTGACTGATGAGAGTTCAGCAACGTCTGGAGGGCCACAACTTTCCCATCCTGTTTTAGAACAATAAAGGTTGTGTGAAAACCATACATTTAAAGCATACAACTTGCCCATAGAATCCTGGAAACTCTAGTTTACCCCCTCAGAGAACTACAGTTCCCAGCACTCTTAGAAGACTGCAATTCCCAGGATTCTTTGGGGAAAGTTGTAAGCTTTAAATGTTGGGTGTCCAAACAGCCTAAAATTGATCAGAGGAGGAAGGCACATGTGATCTTGAGTGTTGCCAAGCGGGACAAATTTGCCTTTGCTCTGCACTTCAGAACTACCTTTGTGGCAGGTCTGGATGTCCTTTACAACATGGGTATAGTATTTCAGGCAGAATTTAATACCTAATATCTGATTTGACTTCTAAGATTGATGGCCAATTATTTGTATTGAATACCTGAATTTAGTTGCTAGTCTGCTCCATACTACTTTGTGTTTCATATATTTTACTGTTTTATCATTTGTATTTGATATGTGATATATTTCATATTTCTTGCTCATAGTGAAGTAGATATCCAAGATATCCATTATTTATTTGCAGTATCTTGAGCAAACTTACTTTTGGCTTTCTTGTCTAGAATGATTTATTAAGATACTATACCTTATTTTGTTGTCTTGGAACATACCATTCTTAGTGCTCTTCCATATTTCAGCTAATATTACAACGCTTGACATTTGTAAAGAAAAAAACTCATAAAAAACAGAAGTGTCCATTTTTCAATTCCAAATGCATGTCACCAAGAGGAGGAAATGCAGCGTGTTTGAATGACGTTAGAATGCACCACATAGCTGGGTCATTGTTCATTTTTGTGTTTCCTTAATATTTGATATTTTGATTGCCCTATCTTCTTCCTTTACCTTATCGTCATTTCTTTTCTTCATGGGTTGCTGTTTTTTTAATGTTAGATTGCTGGGAGTCCAATAAGCTGCCACTTCTCTCCTGATATCTTGAGAACATGTTCAGAAGAATCAAAGTTAGCAATGTCTACTATAGAACACTAGAAATATCTGCAAAAAAAAACTGGACTATTAATATTCATTCATATGGGGATGTGCTACCATTGCAGGCTTCTAGTGAGCATGCGGTTACAGTTCCTTTCACTCCAAGAAGCCTCCATTGGCTGCCACGTTCTTTGATTCATCATCATCGTACAGGCAAGTCATACATCCTGCAGCCCATTGCTTGCAAGTGATACAATCCTCTTCCTATCAGTGGATCTTCAAATTATTGTAGGAGGAAAAATTGTTTGAACTGCAGTCAACTCACATTAGGTCATTGGTGGCAGAACGTGATTCTCCCATCATCCATTAGCACCTACATTGCTATTGCTAGAATGTATGACTATGCAACTGCCACAGGAACATTTTTAATGCAACTTGTGATAAGTTATTAGTGTGTTTGTACTGTGATTCAATTGGTTGTATGCTGCCCTGAAATTCTAAATAGGTTATAGGGCAGTATATGTTTTAAATGAGATACAGTGGTGCCTCGCAAGACGAAATTAATCCGTTCCACGAGTCTCTTCGTCTTGCGGTTTTTTCGTCTTGCGAAGCATGGCTATTAGCGGCTTAGCGGCTATTAACGGCTTAGCAGCTTTAAGAAAAAGGAGACAAACTCGCAAGAACTCGCAAGACGTTTCGTCTTGCGAAGCAAGCCCATAGGGAAATTCGTCTTGCGGAACGACTCAAAAAACGGAAAACTCTTTCGTCTAGCGAGTTTTTTGTCTTGCGAGGCATTCGTCTTGTGGGGCACCACTGTACAAGAAGAAAGATTTGTTGTGTAATTTTGGCCTCTCAACTTTAAAACCTTTTTAAAGATGCAAACTCCTCTATATGATTGTGTCAGGGGTTCAGGAGCAGAGGCGAGGGCAAGGGAGGAAACAGAGAGCGAGGGGGAGGAGGCAGAAGAAAGGATGAGTGATGACGACGACCCGAGATCTCCAAGTCTTTCCAGTGAATCAGAAGATTCACAAAAAGGAGCACCAGTGGCCAGAGCAAGGGGGGAGACTAGGGGGACACCCCAGGAAGATAGAGCCAGAGGGGACTCAGAGGAGAGCAGTTGGAAATCGGGACCAGCGTCACCGCCAGAGAGTAGGAAAGAGGAAGAGCGCCAGGGATCAAGCGCTGGCAGCTCGCAACAGGAGGGAGGGCACGAGTCAGGAGTGGCCACACCTTCATCGGGGAGCGAAGTGACGGTTAGACGGAAAGTGGAAGGTTGGGCGCGCGCGCCAAGTTCAAATGCACAGGAAGGTGGCGCAGTAGGCAGCCCGGAAAGGGAGCCAGGTCCTAAAGCCCGGCGCAAGGAGACAGGAGAGTCAGGGGGGTCAGCGTCAGAAGAATCCCGGAAGGAAGAGACCCAGGGGGGCAGAGGGACCCAGAGGAGAACTGTCAGGCGGAAAAGGTGGAGCAGGGCTAGGATATTAAGTTGGTGCGCAAGGGGCGGAGACTCAGACGGAGCTTCGCCGATCTAAGCATAAGACGTAGGGTTGCACGCAGCAGCTCGAGAATGGAGACTGTAACTCAATAAAGACTTTTATTTAACGATCGCTGGCTAGCGTGATCCTCTTTGAGCTCGGATCTGGAAGTAACCCTGACAGTAAGCTCCGTCTCATCAAATTGTGGGCATCCACGGCCTCGCGGAGAGGAGAGAAAGCGGGTGCCTACAAGAGAGCTCACGAACGGCAGACAACATGACGGCCGAACAGCAAATAACGGAACTCAGAGAAGCAGTTTCACGACTGACTGCCGAGGCGCTGGCGTCCAGGAAGAGAGAGGAGGAAGCAGCTGCCGCCTACAGGGATCTCCAGGTCAGGTTGGACGTGCTTACGAAGCAAGGGCAACAGACACCCAAACCAGAGGGGATTGGGCTGGGGAGACGCACAGGCGGTCTGGTCTCTCACTTCGATGGGAATTTGCAACAGTACCCCAACTTTAGAGCAGACGTAATGTGTGCACTGCAACTGCTGCACAAAGACTTTAGAGATGAACAAGAGAAAGTGGGGTTCATCATGTCCCATTTGCATGGAGACGCTAAAGCATGGCTGCGCAATTTGTGGAGAGATAAGGATCCTGCGCTCCAAAATGCGGACGCCTTTATCAAAGCGATGGATGGCTGTTTTTTATCAAGCATTGACGTGGATATTGCCCGAAAGGAGGTGCATGGACTAAGGCAAGGGAGGGCCAGCGTAAGGCAGTATCATGCCCGCTTTTTCGCTTTGGTCAGTGCCCTGGAATGGGACAGAGATTCGGCTCCTGTCAGAGACCTTTTTTGGGAGGGCTTGCACAACTCGGTTAAAGATGAGATTGCGAGGGGGGAGAGACCCCGGACCACGCAGGAGATCGTTCAGAGGGCGCTGGCGGTGGGGGTGCGGCTGGAAGAACGTCCGTGGAGCAGGGACGAAGGGCGCAGCGGGCGCGAACCAGCCAGAGGCTCCTCCTTCCTTCCCAGAGAAGCAGCGCGTGCGCAATCCACGCCTCCAACAGGAGGAGGGGTGGAACCGATGGAGGTTGGGAGTGCAAGGGCTCAGTCAGCAGCCAGAGCCCTAGCACCGGCAGCAGTGAAAGTGAAGCCTCCTAGAGGGAACAGGAAGTGTTACATCTGCGAGGATCCAGGCCATTTGGCGAAAGAGTGTCCCCGGAGGCTCCACAAGCACACTGCAGCCTCAGCAATGGTGACTGCAGCAACGCAGCAAGGAGAACCACAGCAGGGAAACGACGATGTCTGGCTGGAAGAGGAGGCACTGGGGCCCAGCCAGACGTGTCAGTGAAGCAGTCCCCAGAGATTTTACCGCCCATGGACCCCCTCCCGCCCAAGCCAGTAGTGAGGCTCACCGCATCGCTCCAGCTACCCAATGGAATCACCATGGACGTGCCAATCACCGTCGACTCGGGAAGCAATGCAGACTTCATAGGGCAGGACTTTGTCGACCGGCACGCTATACAGTTGCTGCCTGCCACGCTGCCCCTGCAGGTTGTCACGGTGGATGGCAGGGAGCTGTTAGGGGGGCAAGTGGTGAAGCAGACGCCACCTATGGTGCTGCGGCTTGGAAATCACAGGGAAATCATCAGCTTCAACGTCACTCAACTGTCGGACACGCCTATTGTATTGGGCATGAGTTGGCTGGACAAGCACAGCCCGACGCTGGCTTGGTACCAGAGGCAGCTGACCTTCGGCTCTTCCTTTTGTGCTGAACACTGCATCATGCCTCAGCAGGAAGGGGAGCAAGAGGAGTCACAGCTGCTGCTAGGCACGCTGCAAGCGATTCCCCACAAGTACGCAGAATTTTTGGAGGTTTTCTGCGAGAAGGAGGCAGACAGGCTACCCCCCCACAGACCATATGACTGCAAAATTGACCTGCTGCCGGGGGCGGCGCTGCCCAAAGGGAAGCTGTATTCCATGTCTGAAGATGAACTGCAGGAACTCAAAGAGTTCATAGATCATAATTTGGAGCGCGGTTTCATCCGAGAGTCCCAGGCAGCGGGGGGCAGTCCTGTATTCTTTGTGAAGAAGCGAGACATGCCCCAAAAAAGACTCGTAGTGGACTACCGCATTTTGAACAGTGTGACCAAGCCATCGGACTTCCCCATGCCCCGAATCGACGACCTCCTCGCAAAAGTACGCAAGGGCAGCGTGTTCACCAAGTTGGACCTGCGAGGGGCGTACAACCTCATTCGCATGCGGGAAGGAGATGAGTGGAAGACAGCCATGTTCACGCCCCTGGGCACCTACGAATATAGGGTTATGCCTTTTGGATTGCAAAATGGTTCCCACGTTTTTCAAGCTTTCATGCATCACGTGTTGGCGGGGCTCCTCTACAAGACGTGCGTCTGTTTCTTGGATGACATCCTGATCTTTTCGGAATCGCAGCAGGAGCATGACAGACACGTCAGGGAAGTGCTGAGCAGGCTACAGCAACATAGGCTTTACGCCAAGCTGGAGAAGTGCCAATTCGACGTGACGGAGGTGGATTTCCTGGGCTACAAGTTGTCTGACAAGGGGCTCGCCATGGACAGCGCCAAGGTTCGAGCGGTGTTGGATTGGAAAAGCCCACGCAACCGGAAGGAGGTCCAACGGTTTGTCGGCTTCGCGAACTTCTATCGCAAGTTCATCAAAGGCTTCGCTATGCAGACAGCGGCCATCACGGACACGCTCAGTTCCAAGAAAAAGAAGTTCATCTGGACAGCACAGGCGGAGCAGTCCTTTCAGGCCCTCAAGCGTCTTTTCGCGTCGGAAGAACAGCTACTTCATGTCGACCCCAGCAGGCCGATGAGAGTTGAAACAGACGCCTCGGACAGGGCCGTCGGAGCAGTCCTGCTGCAGAAGGACCCGCAGGGGGTTTGGAGGCCGGGAGCGTTTTACTCCAGGAAGCTCAGCAAGTCCGAACAGAACTACACCATCTGGGACAGGGAGTTGCTGGCTATTCATGCAGCGTTCAAAGCATGGAGGCACTTCCTGATTGGAGCCAAGCACACGGTGCAGGTCTGCACAGACCACAAGAATCTGGAGCACTGGCGCACGGCACAGTTCCTGAACCAGAGGCAGATACGTTGGGCTGAGTTCTTTGCGAACTTCGATTTCCGAATAGAGTATGTCCCGGGGGACACCAACATCATGGCGGACGCGCTCTCCCGTAAGCCACAGTATCTGGAGGACGCCACGCCAGCGGCCGCCATGCACATCTTTGCACCAACAGTGTGGGCGTGCGCTGCGGCGACAGTGGACCTGGAGGCAGTGCGACGAGCGTTGCAGCATGACTCCTTCGCGCAAGCAAAGATGGCAGAGATGCAAAGGGGCATGGCAGCGACCGACGGGTTCCAGCTGAGAGATGGATTGCTCATCCGCAAAGGGGCCATCTACGTGCCGGGAGACGAACTTCGCGCCAAGGTACTGCAGCAGCTGCACGACGCACCCACTGCCGGGCACTTTGGCAAGGAGAAGACGGTGGAATTAGTCGCCAGGGATTTCTGGTGGCCCGGAATGAGAGGGGAGGTCGCGGACTACGTGGCGAGGTGCGACACCTGCCAGAGGGCCAAACCAGTGCACAGACCGCCGGCCGGACTGTTGGAACCGCTGCAAACTCCGGTCGAGCCATGGGAGAGGGTCGCCTTGGACTTCGTCACGGATCTGCCCAGCTCGAGGGGCAAGACGGCCGTGCTGGTGGTGGTGGACTTGTTCTCCAAGATGGCACATTTCATCCCGTGTGCGAAGGTGGCCACGGCGGAACAAACCGCCAAACTGTTCATAGACCACGTGTTCAAGGTTCACGGGCTGCCACGGTCTATTCTGTCCGACCGCGGGCGGCAGTTCATCTCGAATTTCTGGCAGAAGCTGATGGGCTTCCTAAACGTCAAGATCAACCTGGCGTCGGCGAGACACCCGCAGACCAATGGGCAAGCGGAGCGGGTCAATGCCATCATGCAGCAGTACCTGAGATGCTATGCGAATCAACAGCCGGCGACGTGGGTGGATTACCTGCCGCTCGCCGAGTTCGCCTACAACAACACGAAGCACGTGTCCACGGGGGTCACGCCGTTCTTCGCCAACAACGGGAGGCACCCCAGAACCTTCCTGGGACTGGAAAGACTGGTGGAGGGGGAGCCGCAGACAGCAGATGCATTCGCGTCGGAGTTGCAGGAGGTCCACGATCAGCTGAGGCGGCACCTGGAGCTGGCCAAACACGCATACAAGGTGCAGGCAGACAAACACAGAAGGGTTGGCGAAGAGATCCATGTGGGAGACTGGGTCTGGTTAGCAGCCCACGCAGTGCCGGCCAGGTCGTTGGCCAAGAAGAAATTAGGGCATAAGCAACTGGGGCCCTACCAAGTCGAAGAGCAGGTCAACCCGGTGGCTTTCAGGCTGGCGCTTCCGGAGGGTTCCAGAATGCATCCGGTGTTCCACAGATCGGTGCTCACTCCCTACAAGGCACCGCACAGGTTTCAGGAACCCGGAACGTCGCCGAGTCCGCTCCGAGAGGGAACCAAGCAACGGGGAGTGGCACAGGAGGTGCGCCTCAACGAAGTCACGGAGATTTTGGACTCCAGATGGGGGGAAGAGGGGGTAGAATACCTTCTTGCTAAGGAGGGCACCCCGGCCAGTGCCAACAGCTGGGTACCGGGCTACGCTTTAGATGAACCTCTGCTCAAGGAAGAGTTTCATGCCCTCTTCCCCCATAGGCCAATGCCGGCGGACTTTTTCGACGACTGGCTTTTCACGCCCACGCTTTCAGCCAGCACGTTCCGGGGGTTCGACTCGGATGAGGAACCGACACGAGACGCCCGTTCCCCGGAGGGGTCACCCTCGGGATCTGCTTCGGAACCCTCGTATTGGTGGGATGATAGACCAGAGGAGCAGTGGCGCAGGAGGTGGCTAGAGGGTCCAGGACGAGCAACGCCTCCAGAAGGAAGCGAGGGAGAGACGGACATGGACGTTTTCGGGGACGACCAGGGTTTCGAGCACGGCGGCACAGAGATGGAAGCAGAGGTGACCGTCGTCGATGAGAGCAGGGAGGAAGAACCGGAAGACTTCAGATGGAGGCCCGCCACGGGAAGCGAACTGTACCCGACATTCGTTCCCTTGACACTGCAGCACCCAGCTCCCGCACCGGAAGGAGGGGAGGGGGGAAGAGGGGGCTTCGAGGGGGGGATGGATGTCAGGGGTTCAGGAGCAGAGGCGAGGGCAAGGGAGGAAACAGAGAGCGAGGGGGAGGAGGCAGAAGAAAGGATGAGTGATGACGACGACCCGAGATCTCCGAGTCTTTCCAGTGAATCAGAAGATTCACAAAAAGGAGCACCAGTGGCCAGAGCAAGGGGAGAGACTAGGGGGACACCCCAGGAAGATAGAGCCAGAGGGGACTCAGAGGAGAGCAGTTGGAAATCGGGACCAGCGTCACCGCCAGAGAGTAGGAAAGAGGAAGAGCGCCAGGGATCAAGCGCTGGCAGCTCGCAACAGGAGGGAGGGCACGAGTCAGGAGTGGCCACACCTTCATCGGGGAGCGAAGTGACGGTTAGACGGAAAGTGGAAGGTTGGGCGCGCGCGCCAAGTTCAAATGCACAGGAAGGTGGCGCAGTAGGCAGCCCGGAAAGGGAGCCAGGTCCTAAAGCCCGGCGCAAGGAGACAGGAGAGTCAGGGGGGTCAGCGTCAGAAGAATCCCGGAAGGAAGAGACCCAGGGGGACAGAGGGACCCAGAGGAGAACTGTCAGGCGGAAAAGGTGGAGCAGGGCTAGGATATTAAGTTGGTGCGCAAGGGGCGGAGACTCAGACGGAGCTTCGCCGATCTAAGCATAAGACGTAGGGTTGCACGCAGCAGCTCGAGAATGGAGACTGTAACTCAATAAAGACTTTTATTTAACGATCGCTGGCTAGCGTGATCCTCTGTGAGCTCGGATCTGGAAGTAACCCTGACAGATTGCTTTTCATAGGACTATTATATATTTTCTCTGTGTTTGTTTTTAGTTTGCAGAAGGCTCTGAGTCTGCATATATAGGAGTAGAGAAAATGTTTTTGAGGCCCTCACCTCCTTTTAGATATCATCTCCATTTCACATTATATTATTAATGTGTCACAGTCCTTCTGTTAAACTGTCCTGTTGCAAACCGGGTGCTGATAGTGGCATTATGAGTCCAGAGTGAAGTAAACTATGGAAGAATATGTTTAATGTCAGCGCAGGCAACAGAGCCAAGAGATGAATTGAATTTCTTTCTGATGAATCTTATGGATCAGCAGATTTATTCAGAGTTATTTAAAAAGCAGTTAACATTCCATTAGCAACAAACTGTGATCTGTGTCAGCAATAAGACACTGTTCAGTCATTTATTTTAGAGCAAGAAGTCACTGCAGGGAGAAATACCATTATTAAATATCTAGCAGGCAGATAAACACCCTGGATGTGCCTTGATATTTATCTTTTTTATTATAAATATTAGATTTACCTGTTAGAGTCCTATTGAAATATTTTGATTTTAACTATTTTTCTTGCTCATTTCAGACCAAGGAAGCCAGCAAATGCCATTCTTATTTTTTACCCTTCAGATTTGCAATTAAAATATACTGCTTAAACTATGGGTAAAATAGCATTTACAGAGTTCTTTTAATGTGGTTTTATGGTTCTAGTCAAGCTAACCCAGCACCACCTTTCTTCCAATCTATACTGGATGATCCAAAAGACCACACTTAGAATAACCCCTTCTTCCCCAAAATAGAAGTTAAGGGAAGTAGTTATGCCCATGGTAGGGTCTTCAGTGTTAATTATGGCAGGGTGAGTCTTGGGATAGCCACATAATTGCACCAGTGGAGTAGGTGCAAGTGTGATAGTCATAGAGGGTTGTGCAGCAACAGCGGAAGCAGAAAGTGTTAGGGCACAGATGAAAACTCCTGGGGTGGTCTGTGTGAAACAAATCCATCCTTGGCAGAGCATCAGTAAAATTTATAGGGATGTGCTAGAATATCGGGGTGGTGAAAGAGGAAGGGTGTGGTCTAAATTAAATGGTTCAACCTCCTTGTACAATCCAGGTTTCTCCATTGAGAACTTGTCCTTTTAGGGCCAATCATGAAATACAGCCACAATGTTGTGAGGATTTTGGCACAATACTCCCCCCCCCCCGACACATGCACACTCTGAAGCCTTCCCTCACGCTACCAATTCTTCCTGGAATGACAGGGTTTAGCACTGCTGTTGTCCTGCTTCCTGCGGAGGACATATGCAAAGAATGAGTGCATCTAAGTCCTAGACAAAACCCCAATGTCAACATATCCTAAAGCTTCAGATCACAACACTGCTGATCTAGGCTATTAGGATTGCTAGGTAGGGACATAATCCATACATCACTGCACCCACATAATGCCCATTCATTTTATCTCACTGTAAGAAAGTGCCACTTGTTGAATGCTCTAATGTATGTTGCAGGCTGACCCAGATCCCTGCGGTCTTCACGACCGAATGAATTTAAGTGTGTCTTACAGCATCTTCCCCCACTTCTCTGCCAAGGATAGCTCAGCCAGAATTCCACAGTTCTTGTGCTACTGATATAATTTCACTGTACTCTTGCCAGCGAAGCTGACACAGCAGAGACAGTAAATCAGTAGCTCCTACCAGTTCCACACCATCAATATTATAAATGCATCCTGCGGGGCAGGCATTACCAAGCGCCCTTGCTGTTTGCAATGCTCGAAACAACTTTTAAAATTTGTAGTTCTTAGTTTACAGAAAGTCAAAAAGGATACAAGTAGGAAGCAACAAAAAGTATTTTTAAAAACCACCTGTATTGAACTAGTATTAATAAAATTGCATTAGTATTCAATGCGGCACATGCATTGGTTAATTAAATGACTTTGATTCTGGGAAGCCCCTAACCAAGTGCTTAATTAACTTCAGTAATACCAATAGTAGATTGCAAGAGTACCCTATACTTGGGGGGCCTTGGTTTTTCTATTATGGCTATCCTAAAAATGACGCAGTGGTATTCCAATGTTAGGACATTGCAGATCCTGCAGTATTTCTATGCTAATATGCTATTACCACTTGATCAGGGAAACTCAGCAAAAATCCCCAACACATTCTCCCAAGTAGGTAAAACAAACTCTACACTGAGTTGCTCACTAGAATCGTTACAAAATTTATTGTTTTACAATTCACTATGTATAAAGTATTTAGTCTGAGTAAATACAACTCTTCTAAAAAATAATAAAAAATATAAAATGAGGGCATTATGCTTTATTTTGCTCTTAAAACGAGAGGTGCCCCTTTAATGGTGGAGGACACGCCGGTGGATAACAGCTTCATATTTTCCCGTACAAAGTTGCGTTGTTGCACCGTAGCTGATCTGACATAGGTATTCCTGCAGTCAACTTTTGCTGATGAACTTGGTGGTACAGTTTGTGGGGGCAGGCCATTGATCTCATACATCCATTGCATTGCTGTGGTCTGAAAGCACCAAAGAGAAATTTCACTAGAAATGAGTTCATAGTCTATTACTGTGAAGCAGACAACAGCTATCTGCCACAATGTGTGTAATTAGGTCATTTATTGTTCCCAGCATAGGGGGTGCCTCAAAAAGCCACATTACCGGAACTGCACCATGGTGCAAAAAAACATTACCATGCAATAATAAAGCAAGGCAGAACATTTCATTTTATGAACTAAGAGCAGACTGTTAGAAATATGTATACTGTTTAGCACCCTAGGTAATCAAAACTCTTGTTAATGCTCAACAGTTTGAGATGCAGCTTCTGAGGGAATTAGTTCACAGCAGGAAGTAAGCAGAAATAATAAATGGGCTGCTGGCTTTATTTGTACCCCAGGGATTAATGGGGTGCTTGAAATAAACAGCATCAACTTCTATCATCTTTGTTTGGGTCAAGTGAGTCATCTCACACTATGGGTAGGAAAGGCAACTCAGAATTCCGCACTGTAAATTCTGTACATGGACGGAGTGTGATATGGATACTACAGCAACCAAGAACAAAAGTCATTTTCAGGTACCTTCTTTATAGCAGAGCTGACCTATTTCACTAGAAGGAGATATCTAGCCACAGAAAGCATATTTTATAAGCATTTATTTTAGAGAAAAAATCCTTAAGTCCATGAGCTTACTACAGTAAAGTCCCCTATCAGGAATCCCATTGTCAGGGCTCACCTGTATTACTAATGTTGCTGTGTGTTTCTTGCTGTACATATTAGGCTTGAATCCAACAGTGATCCAGGTTCCTGTTGAGTCAAGTGGAAGAAGTTCCCCAGCTTGAGGCGATACAGTAAATTCTGGATCGCTGCCTGTTAGGAAGTATGCCGTGTAAGGCTCTGGGTACCTAAGTGAAGAGCATTCAAAATATATCATACAACATTTATTACCATGCAACGGTAGTCCTAAATAATTGGTATTCTGCTACAGGAGATCAGCAATGAAACATTAATGGTGCCTTATAGCTGTGCTTCCTGCTGTTCAACTTCTTACATATACTGCTTTTCTTAGCCTGCCTATTGGAGAGACTTTCTGAAATGCTTGCAGTAATACTTGCGCATATATATATATAAAACTAACATGGTTTTTTAATGTAAGTTTATCCTCCTTACTGCAGGCATTCATCTAACTAGTGGTTTCCTCCTTACTTGGACAGAAGGAGGCAAATGTGTTCCATTCAATCTACCACACTTCTTTCAAGGAATCTGGGAATCTTCCAAAGTAAGGAGAAGCTGCAAGAAAGCTGCACACACACACACACACACACACACACTTACCATAGTAACAGCAGCTTCCAGAATCTAAAACACAATAGGTTAGGGAAATCATTGACCTAATAAGTCCTAACTTAAAAAACAAACAAGCCCTACTGGAAAGGTTATTTGGCCAGCATATAAGAGGCCAGTCAGTAAGAGTTCAGAACCTTGCATTCCAGGAAATGTTGCTGACATCCTTCCTGTAGGATAGGGCAGAGTTGTGCCTGGGAATCAGCTGGAGAAATGAGAAAATGCAATTCTCCATTCACCACCTCTCTCTGCAGGTTCCAGGGCAGTAACGGATCAAACCAAAACATCAAAAAGGAAATGAAGGCCAACGTCACCCAGATTAGTGTTGTAGCACATCATGAGCCTAAGGGTACTTCTAGTGATAGTAATAAAATAGTAATAAAATACTGGATTGCTCAGTAACCAGAGAAAAAATTGCCCAACTTGCCTTTAGGGAATAAATAAAAACACTGACCCTAAAAGAGTGGGTAGACATGCTAGAACAGGCTCCCTCAACCTCAACCCTCCAGATGTTTTGAGACTACAATTCCCATCATCCCTGACCACTGGTCCTGCTAGCTGGGGATCATGGGAGTTGTAGGCCAAAAACCTCTGGAGGGCTGAGGTTGAGGAAGCCTGTGCTAGAACATGTTGTTGCTGCTTTCAGTTCCTGTTACTGCAGACCAGCCTTACTATATAAAAAACATCCCCACATGGATTAGGGAATGGTCTATTACTACCCTGCAAATAGTTTTTGCTTCCAGAATTTGTAAATCCAGCACAAGCCCACTATTTCATGGCACTGATAGTACACAGCTAAAGACAGCCCTCATCCTAAAGACCCATATGTATTCTTAATTGAGCCAGTGCTTATTTTGTAACAGTTTTTGATTATTACAACTAAAGTAATCTTGGTTCTTGAAGCAATTTATGATTGCAAAGTAATTCTCTGCAAAATAATAATAATAATAATAATAATAATCCTTAAATATTATTTTTAGGCCCTCTACATTATTCATACATCCGTGGATGTGTTCTCACGTTTATTAGATTATACCCAATCATATTAATAAGTTTCTAAAGAACATGTCGCAAAGGTAAACTGGGTCACTTGGTATTTCAAAGCGAATATTGCACTGATTACCGTATTTTCCTTCTGTACACAGCGATTTTTTTATATAAACAATGCAATCTCTAACTCAAAATGTGGTTCCCAACAAAAACAAGGTTTCTTCAGGTGTTCTGTGTTTAATTAACACATAAGGGGGACCACGGGAGGGGGGGAGCATCCTAACTCTGCTTTCTCATTCCCACCCCCCTCCATAAATCGGAGGGATAACTTCAACAGGGAGTCTTCTTTACTAGTGGAGGCTCCCTGTGTGATTTTAAATCCTCGAAAATCAAGATGTGGGAATCTTTCTATGAGCTGAAAAGGCTCCCTGCTGCAGAAGTTATCCATGCAACTCATGGAGGGCAAGGGGGGAGGAGTTAGTGTGCTTGTCTTCCCCCTCCCCCTTGCATGTTGATTAAACATAGAAGTAGGACGGCTGAACAGGACAATTTGATCCAGGTCCACAGAAATAAAAAAATAAGTACATTATATGGGCAAAGCCATTTAATTTGTCAGATAAATAATAAATTACTTTTTCAATTCCACTATTCCATTCTTTTTATATATATAAAAAGCTTTTTGAGGAGCAAAAATTATTAAAGGTTAAGAATGGACTTTTTGAAAAAAGCAATTTGGTATTGTTTGAAATGCACATTTCAAGGTAGTCTTATTATCATGAGATAATTTACAGTGGTAAAGTTTAATATGACAAGCGCAAGATAGTTGATAGACACTTTTCAAGAAAATGATGACATAACTACAGGAGTATAAAGGGCCCATCATTTATCATCATTGATTGCATTATGTACCTGTCCAAGAGAAACTTTGCTTTAATCAATCACTCTGGGGCATGAAGTTTAGACAACGAAACATATTTCAGCTCTATGAATGACCCACTGCACTTTTGGAGAGAAAGCTCAAAACCCCTTAATGAAATAAAGGTTGGTTACACTGTTAGGTAACCCAGCCAGGGGCTAATATTACCTTGGTGCCTCCATAGCACCATTTTCCAATAAGGGATTTTAAGCATTTTTCAGTATCAAGGAAATCTTGCTAGGCATATGAGTAACATTTTGCTCACAGCAGGTTTATATTACCCACTGCACTTATATACCCCACACACCATACTCTACTAGGGACTTGATTCTTTTCTTACGTTCCCTACTTCTTCATAAAATCTGGCAGAGACCTGATATATATGTATGCATGTATGCATATATGTATGTATGTATGCATGTATGTATGCCCACTGAACAGCTGCTAAGGATTGGGGTGTCTATTTCTGTCAATGTTCTCATTTAGACAGTGAAAACATATACAGTGGTACCTCAGGTTACAGACACTTCAGGTTAAGGACGCTTCAGGTTACAGACTCCGCTAACCCAGAAAAAGTACCTTGGGTTGAGAACTTTGCCCCAGGATAAGAACAGTAATCACATGCTGGCGGTGCAGTGGCAGTGGGAGCCCATTAGCAAAAGGTTAGGTTAAGAACAGTTTCGAGTTAAGAACGGACCTCCAGAATGAATTAAGAACTTAACCTGAGGTACCACTGTATGTGTCTTTTTGTATACAGTGGTACCTTGGGTTCCAGACGCTTCAGGTTACAGACTCTGCTAACCCAGAAATATTACCTCAGGTTAAGAACTCTGCTTCAGGATGAGAACAGAAATCGTGCTCCGGTGGCACGGCAGCAGCAGGAGGACCCATTAGCTAAAGTAGTATTTCAGATTAAGAACAGTTTCAGGTTAAGAACAGACCTCCGGAACGAATTAAGTACTTAACCCGAGGTACCACTATATAGTTTTCAACATGATACAAGCTTACTATATTTATCATTAGTATGATCCCATGACTCATTTCTTTCTGACTTTTGAAATAAATAGCCAACCAGCAATCATGGCACACCTAGTTATGGTTGGGGTAGGAAATAAGTGCTTTTCCCAGTGAGACTTGCCACACTTCAATTACATTGTCTTGTGCTTATAGTACAGCACCATGGCGCTTCAACTATTACTTTCTGGTGAGTGGGTATAAATATTACAATCATCAGACCTAGTGCTAATTTTCGGGGGGGGGGAGGTGCAGAAGCTCACCATGAACACCTCCCTCATTCTCTTAGAATGGCAATGGTGCCTACCTGAGAGGTGCCAGAAGAGAGTTCTGGTGAGTTCTGGCTGAAAAAAAGCCCTAATCACATCTAAGAAAAACAGGGAAACCTGAGCTTCCCTGAGACTTTCAGGATTTAGAAAGTATAGGGAACTCCACATTCTGGCAATTCTTCGTCTGATAGCAAGCCTAAGGAATTAAGCTTCTCCTAGCAGCACTATAAAAATACTTGTTCAGCAAAACCAGGAGGGATAACAACCAGAGTAATGAATAATATGAAGTATTAGTTTCCTGGGACAAATGCAGTATGTGTCCTATTTGATAAATGACATTTTACCACAGTCACCCTTATCTGCCCCATGCATGCTGTCATGTTTGTTTGTTTGTTTGTTTGTTGTTTTGTTTGTTTATTAAATACAGTATATCCCACATTTCCCCCAGAAGACCCTAGGGCAGCATATGATGTCTAGTAAAGCCACGAGTGCAAAGGAAAAGGTAAGGGGTTTGATGCACACTCTTGACTGTTCCTTGGCAAGTGGGGCTTGCATTCCATGCCTTTTAAATTGGGCACAAACTGGAAGACCTGCTGGGATTGTTTTCACTCAGTCTAAGCTCTTGAGTGCAGTTGATCCCTACCAAGAGTGGGCCTTGCAGTTGGTGCTGAATTTAAGCCCCACTTTTGGCAATAATCTTTGCAGCCATAACTTGAATACAAGTGGGGCTGAGAGGGAAAAATCAGTAGCATGCTTTGAGTGCACTACTGATTCTTCCTCTGAAGTCTCAATCATATAATAATAATAATAATTTATTATTTCTACCCCGCTGATCTGGCTGGGTTTCCCATGATGTTCTATGATGGATGGCTGCTCACATCTGCCAAAAGTGGGATGCAGAGGGTGGACCAGATATGGGCAGATCCAGTTCTTTATCCCTGTCCTATATAAAAGCATTCAAAGTAGTACTAATTGCCACTATCTTGAAAGTAATGTATCCCACAATTTAGATCTGTGATGTGTAAAATATGTGTATTTGGCCTGCAGATTAAAAACACTTCCAAGGATATTTCAACGTTTAGTGAAAGATAAAACATTTGAAAACATACTAACAGAACTATATTAAACATTTTTTTACTCAAAGTATGATTTGCTGAGTTCAGTTACAATATGCTTAGGACTGTGCATGCTGCTATTGATGTTCTGGCATCAATATTTTTTCCTACATTCTTTTCCTAATGAATAGAAGTCTAACAGTACCATTCATTTTCATAGCACTCTCCTACTGTAGTCCGGCAAGTGAGGCCTTCTAGCTCATAAGGCCCACACCTCCCACACCTGAATGAGAGTCATTTTCAAAGAAGGAAGGCATGCCAGGTTGCTGTTATTTTAAACAGTGGCTTCAAATATTCATCCAATCCTTCATTACTAAGCTAGAAACCTTATGAGCTTCCTGTACTTTAAAGTTCTAGATATGAGGTCAACAGGGCCAGAGTACTTTCTCTATGTAACAAATGCAGGTTTTTCCTATTCCTCAGAAGATGATGAAGAAACATATGAAGAAGGGCGCTCATCAAGGGAATTGTCAGCATAACAAACTACATTCTTTGCTAGAGAATAGAAAGAATGGGGAAAACAGGGGCGGAGAAGAATATTTTCCAAGTGTAATACAGGCTGTTCTATGGTTTCTCTGACATGAATAGGCTGCATCAAGCTTGCATCATGGATCCTCTTTCTATATAACAATAATGATTCAGACTTTATTATACCTTTTCCTGGAACATTAGATCTCTTCACTGCTATCAAACACCTACCAGCAGATTACAGCATTGCCAATGCAATTACTTCAACTTTTGTGCTCAGAAACAGCCTGTTCTATTGAACCTGATAGCTTCACCATTGTGACAGAAAGCACTGCCATATTTTGAAGGGTCCTCTCCGCTGACAGCCATGAGCGATAGCTATAGCAACTGTCCATCTCAGGTACACAGACGCAAGAAGTGGGCTCTTTGCAGAAAATCAATAATGGCCAAGGACATCCTTTGAAAGTGAGGAAGTTAAGATTTCAACTCACACTCTCGCCTCTCTTCCAAACACTTAGCTGAACAGGCAATAAAAGCTAGATTTAGAAATTATGAAAACTTCCTTGTTCCCACTATTTAGAGATAGGCAAGCTTCCCAAAGCTTTCCTTAGATTACTTCAGAAATTACCTGAGTTCTTAAAAAATAAAAATAAAAACAGAATTTAGGCTCAATCCAAGGGCTGATAAGAAATACTCTGTCCTTTTCCCCACCTCCATTCCCTTCTGTGGAGGTGTATTTGGCCTGCAGATCATGGTGTAATTTGGCCCTTTCCCCATGTTTTCATTCCCATAGTGTTTTTTCTTCATTCACAGAGGCAGGCCCACTGAGAGATGGGTATAGGTGGTACTGGGCCCAGTGTCAGAATGGGTCTACCATATGGAGCAGCAACTGTGTTACTTGCAAGCAGATCCACAAGGATGACCATTTGCAGTGCTTCAGCCGCTGGAAAGCACATGAGCAGAAGAAAGTAGCAAGAGAGGGTGGAGCAAGGAGGCAGAGGAGCACCAAAACTGGCCACTTTCACCTCCCGGTAAGAGCTGCTCAAGCAGGAGCCAGCCAGCAGAGGGAAGCAAGAAGGCCTGCTCTGTGGCAGCAGGAAGCAGCAATTACATCGTGCTTGCAGGCATCTGTGGCTATACCTTCCATACGCTGTATGTCCCCATCCAGAGAAGGACTCCCCAGGGCTACTGTCTGAGGGTGTGGTTGTGGCACACACTGGCACTGCCGCCTCCTCCTCCTCACCATTTCTCTGCTTTTAAGGTGTTTGCTGCCACTGGGAGCAAGCAGGAAAAGCAAAAGCAGCATTGACTCACCAGGAAAACACTTTGAGGAGGGCAGGGCTACCATGAGCTATTTTCCTCTTGTGTGTTCTCTTTTGTTTGTTTCAATCAGGGTTGGCAAATTGTTTATTGTTCTAAAATGCCTGGGCTGTGTGATCTTGCAGTTATAGCATGGAGCGGTGTGCGTGCACTTTCCAGGTGTTTTACTGGCTTATTTATTGTTATTCATGCTTTCATACTGTATTTTATGCTGCTTCTATGTTGTATTACAATTAAGAGTTTTAAATTTGTTGTTAGCCTCCCGGAACCGAGTTTTCTGAACTGGGAAGGGCGGTGTATAAATAAAAATTTATTTATTTATTTTTATTATTATTTCTCAACGTGGTGAGCAAATGTTATACTGTAGCTTCCTTTTCCTCTACTAAGAAAGGCTCAAAGCTGTGTACGTGGCCTTCCCCTTCACCCCTTTTTATCTTCACAACAATACTGTGAGGTAGATGATTCAGCTGCCAAAGTTGTGAAAGTGCACACATTTATTTATTTTTTTGCATGTCATTCTTGACCTGGGTTGGCAAGCTTTTTTCTGTTTTTCTCGTTTTGCTTTAAAGTATCAGCACTGTGGAATGTAGCAGTTAAAGGAATGTGGGGGGCTGTTTTCTTTGTTCATGTTTACTCCTCCTAAGAGCTCAAGGCTTTGTGCATTGTCCCTCCCCCCTCCTTTTTATCTTCAGAACAACCCTGAGACATAGAATTAGACTCAGATAATATATGTATGTAAGCAGCAGTGCTTGCCAGTAGATTGCAAGGGGTAAGAATGCAGGAAGACCCAAATCCATTTACAATGTTCTGGACCCAGGAAAGCACGTTGACAATCCTGGCCATAGAAACGAATGGAACCATCAAATCTTATGGGCAGAGAAGGAAAACTACTCCATTAGTTCCTATTAGAGTAGGAAAAAAGATATGTGGGGCAAAACATGACGCAAGAAGAAGGAGATATTGCTACAGTTCCAAACCCATCCCAGATTTTGCTCCGTGCACTTCTTAAAATCAAGCCCTGTGCAATGTAATGGAGTGGCGTAGCTCCACTATATTACATAGACCTAATTTTAAGAAGCTGGTGAGGGCTCTGGTTTTGGGTTTCAAAGCTCTCGTGATCCCTGGCTGACAAGGACTTTGCTGAGTCAGTGGAAAGAATTGGACAGCCAAGGCATTGCTTTGTTTGGGCTTCAAATCCTAGTCGGAGAAGAATCTGGGAGTTTTAAAACATCACCATGTTTTTGAGGCAGGATTTTATAGGCTTTTGAAATTCTCCCTCTCCAGAATCCGTATAAATGTATTATGCTGCAAACTTAGTTATCTTCTGTTTATTGAATTAAATCCCACTCTTCCATTGGAAGACAATGTGGTCTCTCATGTATATACTGTTATGAGTCTGGGGTGTTAAGATGGTGTCAGACCCCTCTAATACCTGGATCGAGTAAGTGTTAATATCCAATCAAGCCAAACTAGCTTCCTGTGAAGTGATAGCCTGGGTGATGAGTCATTAAGGGGAATTAAGGAGCAACTGACAGATAGGGAGTTGAACTGGGGCGGTTATGTGAGTGAGAAGCTGGAGGCAAAAGCAGCTGGTTTGAAAAGGCAGAGAGCACGCCTGACTGATTTCTGCAGGGATCCAAGGCTTTGGCTGTGGGAGAAGCAAGACCCTCTTGGGGTGCTGATGCTGTGAACCCCTCCATCACAGGCTCAGGTTGTAGATAAATAAACCATATGTCAGAATGACACCAAAGTCTGCACTGTGCCTCATTTATAAAAGGGAACATGAACCCTCAATGAGTACCTGGAACCCTGGAATCTCGTGCTACTCAGAGGTGGAGGTGGCCTGCAACAATACTACCTTTCCCAGCTTTGCCTTGTACTTTTACATATAACATAATCCTGTGCATTTACCACTAATTATTAACATTCTAAGATACCATTGGAAATGCTGTAAGAACAGTCTGCTATCGAGTCCTTGCTTAATGACTAGATTTCATCTTTGTTTCCATTATTTCCAAGTTAATACAACATACACACGTTGATACAAAATGGAGCCCGGGGAGAGAGGCCTTAATTTACTCTCAGTAATTTGCCCTGATTCACTTCCTGGTAGATGATATCATTATCTTACTATGTAACATTTTCAATTAACCAGAATTTTTGTTTGGTACGTTTTGTTTAGTAATTTTTTTTTTTTTATTCATACATTCATTCATTCATTTTTGTTAGGGCAGGGCAGAGCTAGGGCAGTGCC
The DNA here is from genome assembly GCF_965113315.1 of Podarcis vaucheri. Lineage (NCBI taxonomy): Eukaryota > Metazoa > Chordata > Lepidosauria > Squamata > Lacertidae > Podarcis > Podarcis vaucheri. Next base: position 62,228,105 of record NC_138762.1, on the reverse strand, counting down.
TGAAACTTGCTGCAAGAAACAAATGCAAACCCCAAAATGCTCTAGGTACAAGGAACACCATCATTGTAGACAGAACATCTTTGGACAATATATTTTTTATGCCACATGATTACACAGGAATAATAATAGCCTGATGATGATGATGATAGTTATATCCCCATAATGATCCAGGAAAGTTATTCACCTGAAACAATTTCTATTGGTGTGTTTGTGTATGGGATTCCTCAGTTATTTTTATGGTCCCACAGCCTCAATAAACGTTAACCTGTTTAGGCACCACATTCTTAGTATAGCATTATTTCCAAATATACCCTGATCTACTTGCTCATTGGGATTTATTTTTTTGGTGGGGGGGAGGAATCTGGTATCAGTCTTATTGACTAGTTGCATATTGTCCTTAAATAAGCTGAATCCCATTGGATGCTACATTTCATCCTTGAAAAAGACCTTTAGGTTTTCCCCCTTAGATATTCTTACCTTGTTTGGCTTGTAAGCTTAAATTTAACTACCGATTCCTTGTTTAAGCCAGCTGCCTCAATATTGATGACATCATCCACTTCTGGTTCAGTGGCAACAAACAGTATTGGAAACTTCCAAATGCCTCTTGTGACACACTGTACCACCAACGTTGCCGGATGCCTTCAAAATTAAGTTTAAAATATTCATTATAATAGAAGGCATAATGCATCGTAAGTGAAATAAATCAATGTCCAAGGTGCACTTATATTCTTGCAGACCTATAATGCATTACACAGCTGGTCATAAATTGGATTGCAGATATTATTTTTATGCAGGATAGTATATCCATTCTTACTTTGGAAAGGGCTGTCAGCTAAATATCACATTATTTCCCCCATCTGTTTCTGTAAAGAATGAAGAACCAAACTAATTGGCGCAGTCTAATTCACCTTACGCTTACATTTCAGTAGCAGACTTGATTTCTGCAAGGTGACACCTTGATTTATCATGTTGCTGAAAAGGAGAACTGTTTACAGTATGGCAACAGTATGACAGCTCAGTAATTGAGATGTAATTTAAGTTCTAGTTTCCAAAGAAATGTAAAATTCTGTCATTAAAGTCAATGACAACTCCCACAGACTTCACTGGAGATGGAATTTTATTCCTAAAGAAGCTGCAGCTTAAAAAGAATTATTATTCTCTCCACCCACCCCTGAACTGCTGTAACTATTTAACGTCTTCTTCCGATATAGTTAATCTTGACAACAATAAAATATGCTGTGGGACAAAGGATGAGTGACAATGAGCTGTCCAAGACCATCCAATAAATTCCACAGAGAAGTAGAATCTGATTCCATATATCTCAATCAAACATTCTCCAAAAGCCCCTAGATTTATTTTCTGCACTATTCTTCACTCTCCCATCATGATAAAGGATGAGACACCATTTGGTCTTTCACATAATGAGAAGTGGTGCATTTTCAGAACAATTCAACTCTTCTTAGATTGACACTCATTGCCCAGCTAGAGCCAATAATATAAAAATGGCCAGAATTGGTCATTTTCAAAAGAAAAGCAGGAAGGAAATTTGGAAGGAACAGAATGTATTTACTCCTTGCTGTTGATACAGTGCTCTGTATGAACCCCAGGGCATATGACACTTATGCAAGCAAGCTTCTGTGGTCACTTTAAGAGATGGCACAGTTCCAACATGTTTTTGCATCACATGAATGTGGACGTTTTTATGAATCTCCATGTAGAAATTCAGATTCCTGCATCAGAATGAATTGTTGAACTAGAAACACAGCTTCAGAAATCAGGATAGCAACTGTTGTTTTTTATAAGGTTCTATGCCATCACTCCACAGAAAAAAACCTGATTGTAAATTGTACATCATATTTCAGTATGCATGTTGGTCTCCAAGGTGCTACTTGACAATTTTAAATTTTATTTATTTATTTTGAGAATGTGGGGGTTAGGCTAGCGTATTCTGTCTCTCCATGTGACCACAGTTGCATGAAAGGAAGCACCTGAAAAGATCTATTGAATGCACAGGAATAGTGGTAGCCAGTATTTACAGGCCCCTTGGGTGTCTGTGATGCATAAGAGAATTATCACCATCCCCCTAGGCACACAGGAAAAAGCATTTCTAGTCCTATGTAATTAACAGGCATACATGCCATATTTGGCTATAGATATGAATCAAACATCCAGACCTAAATAAGCCTGAAGAAACAACAACAGAAAGGGGTTTCAAGGGAAAGAAAGGAGGCCTTGTATCAGACCTAGAGAAATCACAATTGGGCACTGTACCTCATTGGTTTGCTAGGTGCAAATATGATATTGAAGATCAAGGTCACAATTCCAGTTTTCAGATCCCGAAATTTCTTCAGCAAGTTTATAGCTACTGCAGACTTCAGCTGAGATGCCACTCTGTCAGATTCAAACTCAATATCATACACAAATTCTTCTTGGGTAGAGATTCCTAAAAAGAGAGAGAGAAAATAAGAACATAGCATTGTACATGTAGTATAAATAAAATTGGGTTTCAAAGAGGAGAGGCTTGCTGTTTTGGAAAAGGTTTGATACCAAAAATGAATGCTTTTTACAGTCCGTCTGTCCCCCAGCCACAATATCATCCTTTGCCCTCTTAGAAAGTAAACTGTGTGTATATATATTGTCTGCAAATTGCTTCCTCCGCAGTCTGGCTGCTGGATACATTCTATACAAGGTGATAAAATAGCAACTATTAATCATGTACTAATACCATAATATAAACAATATACATCCTCATTAACGGTCAGGGCACAGCGCAGCGCCTAGCTTCTTGTCTGTGATGTATTGAAAGGCAGACACCAGTACTGTGAAAACATAGTTGGCCATATTAGAACCTTTCAGCTCTATGTGCTATCTAATTTAATGGTCTATGGTCAATTACAGATGACTGTAAACCTGAGTTTCTGAATAATAAGCAATTTAAGAAGTTACCTATGTATACCTGAGGATACAGGAGGGAATGGATAAAAGCACCTCGAGTGCAGCAATGTGCTCTGAGGCACCACAACTTTATCTGCTGATGTGAGTTCAAAAGTTACCTAGGCCTTGTCCAGTTTGAATAGCTAGCGCCAGAGAAATGGTGCGGTGCAGTGATTTTAATCAATTTCTCACCGCTGCAGGTGTCTATCTCCTGAAAAGCTAGAGGGACTCTATGGAACATCAAGGGAAGTGATGTGTGAGTCTGCAAGGGGAATGAGGAACTGGCAAAACTGCTGCCCGGTCCTCTTCCTCTTGTGAGGTGTTCCCACTGGATCACGGTTCTCTGCATGAATGAAAGGAGTTTTTCCACTTGTGGAAGAACATGTCTGGATCCAAACAGCAAGTGCTTCACTATTGTACTATGGTTAACATGGCACTAAAGTACAATGAATTATACAGTGCACATGCTGAAAATGACAACTCAGGAAAAAAGACATAATTCTGTGGGTAGGCATATAGGATCTGCTGATTTGATCATGGTCTCCTCCTCTTGGGGATATATGCATGCTATGACATTAAGGTATGAAAACCATTTCTTGCCTTTGTTAAATTGATCCACTGCTAATTGTGATACTAAAGTGGGACATTCACAGTAGGACACAACTGAAGGCTCATAATTATTCCTCAGCAGAAAATGTCACCACACAGAGGCTCTAACATAAAAATGAACTTGGTGGGGGAGAGGAGGGATGACATCATTTGAAACCTACCACAGAGACAAAATTGCTACTGCTGAACAGATGTTTCCTTCAGCAATCAAATCACTGGATACTGCATAGTGAATGTTTATTGTATTGTTCACACCGTTCAGATATGAAGAAGATGGAGCTGCAGTTGGTAATTGTGTTGTACATTCTGTCAATGCATTTCTAAAAGGACTGTATTAGCTTTGCTTCCTCCATATGTATGTGGCACCTGCCGTCATTCACTAATAATACATATTTATTTATTTTTGCTGGGGGCTTTCTGTTTTATGAACTCTGCTGTGTCTCTGTTAAGCACTCTGAAAGTATTTTACAGCACCTGAGGAAAAACGTGTTTTGTAAGTACCAGTTGAAGGTATATAAAACTATTTCTCTTTGCCAGTCCCATTGCTGGTTGTGAATCTCCGCTGCAAATCTAATTTAGGGCTGCTCAAAACAGAATAATGTAATTAGATTTTCAGTGAGAGCTGCAAACTCTAAAGACGACCACATCATCATGTCATAAAAACCCCTCTGTGAATATGTTAATATTTTAGTTTTAGTATCTAGACAGCTCCCAGACACACATGCTGCCTAAATACAGTGACAACTGCTAGAAGCAGAAAAGAAAAAAGACTATGCATCATCATCACAAAACTGTCTAAAGTTGTGCGATTAAAATCAAACGACGAAATTTCCAGATGCTCCTAAAAAGCTCACAGACTTGATGAAAATGATAACGCAACTTAGAAAATATTGGAGTCTTAAAAACACAATGTTACAAAATAGAAGATGAAGCAAGAATGAAGCTTCTAGTGTTTCTACCTACACACATTGAACAATAGGCAGTATTCAGCACACTCATTCAATAGGGCAAGGGTTTACAACTGCACAATGGAATTCCCACCTCCCCACTCCTGCCTTTGTGATCTGTTCTGGAAAGTTCAAGGAATATGGCGGAGGAGGAGAGAGGGGAAAGAAAGTTCCATTGCACAAGTATATGTAAGCTGATCCTGGAATTTTTACGGCTGAAAGGTGGGATTTAAATACTCTAAATAAATAAAGTGGTACCACCCAAAGGCGGGTTTACTGCCTCTACCAGCTTTTTTAGAGAAGGTATAATTTCACAATATTATTGTTCAAAAAGTTATATTAATAGGAATTATTGATGCAACATCATGTGTGAAAGTGATATGCTATAGGACATGGTAAATCCTGTACTTTTGTTAAAAGTATAAAAAAATAAGCAGTGTAAGATCTGTTAATTTAGGAAAAAATTCAGAGAATCACATAAAGTGAGGTAAAGTAAAATCACAATAATAGAAGAATGAGAGAGGCAAGTCTCCTTCAGTGCACATAACCAGCCATGAGGTGTAGAGATCATTTTTCTATGTAATGAGCTGGATATTCATCAAGGGTTTCATACTTAGGGCTTCTCTTTGGCTGTCTTTAGAGAAATGATGGGAATAATTTATGGCTGTACTTTTGTCATATCTGCCTCACCAAGACAGATTCTAATTGTTTGCAAGGGCAACTTAAGTCTTTGTTGTCATGCTGCTGCTTCTTTCAGACAATGGATCATTCTTATGTGAATCATATTCTCATGAGGAGGAATGCACATCTGTCTCCTAAGCAGCACTGATAAGGGCAGAGCTCTAGCTAGAGGAGTGAATATTTCCATCAAAGGAGGGAGTCCTTCCATCATGGGATGCTAGCCTTTGGGTACAAAATAATGTTTTTAGGCTACTTCAAATGTGAATGTAGGGGTGATTCATGGAAATCCTACAGTTTTGGAAAAGATAATGTGGCGATCAATCCCAAAAGGGCTTAGGAGAAATGAAGTTGAAATTCCAACTGAGCACTTGTACAGAAATAAAAACTATTGGATAAAATGTCTACAATTTGCTCATGATTTGCCTGACTCAATTATTATATGACTATAGTGTTTTAGATTGATTGCAGAGAGGGTTGAACAGCTAACAAAAATGTTACTTCTCTTTGGATGCAGCAGGATTTGGAAGAAGGAAGTGCTGCCAATATCTCTATTAAAGTTTCCAGGGTTTGTTTCAATAGCTTTGAATAGGAGATGTCAAGAGACGGACAAACCTGAAAAAAGTTCAATTTGCAGCTAATTCAGTATAATCCATTGAATTAATTTAGCCTGAAAGGTAATCCTGAGCACTGGTGTGCATCAGGGCCTAGACGCCACTTACTGTACTGAAGAATTCATGCTAAAAATGATAGTTGAAAAGACCCAGTTCCCAAAACGAATGCCACAGCATTAGAAAGACTTTTTTATACTCCTGAACAAACATTACGTATCCATGGCAAGCTGGGTATCATTGGCTATGCAGTTCCATTGAAGCCAAACTGCCTAGATGTGCCTTGCATCTGCTAAAGCATCAAAGGCACCATCTGTAGATACCTCAAAAAAACTGTGCTATGAAGCACTCCTAAAATCTAGCTTTTGCTATAGTAGCGTTCCCTGTGAAAGGATGCTCTGTTTTGGCCTGGAGATGCCTGGAGAGAAAGCCTCTATTACAGCATGTTTCAAACAAGCTGACTTGCAACACTTCCTGGTATATCCATTCATTACTGTCTCTTTGACTGTAAAACCCGGCCTCCCTCTCTTCTCATTTGTAAATTTAAAGTAAACAAAAGAGCATCAGGCTCCTTCTGTCAAGCCAATATGATTAGCTAAAATGTCCCTGCCCACCTCCCCAACAACAGCTAGCAAAGAAGTTTAAATCACGGAGGCTCCAGGGAGAAAAAGCACAAAAGGCACGTCAATCCCTTTACCCCTACTTGCAGGGGAAGCAGAATGAAGATGCAATTTTGGAAGTCAATTCTCAGATATCTAGGATAAGTGCTTCCTGACTGGCACTGTTTAATTTCCCCCCAACCTGGTAACTGCCAGGAGCACAGGATTGCTAGTCTTTGTTTAGATTTATTAAAGCTCAACCTGAGTATAAACAGTGATGCTTTCACCACAGCAGCTAGGAATCTCTCCAACAGAAAGAGTTCTCATCTCTCTGCATAGCGAAAAGGAACCCTCAACTCCAACACATCAAGCCACTTTCTTGCATATATAAGAACAGTTATTAACCCCCCATGCTTGCAAACCCAGACAGCTGGCCAAGCCCTGACTCTCCCCCCTTCCTCTATCTTTTGCATTTAAGCCTGACCAAGTGCCTTTTTTCTTGAGGAGACCTGTTCCCTTTATGCTCATTTGCTACTTAAGCCCATCCTCTGCTATTGCCCCAAAAGCCTTCCATGTTGCTTCCTTCAGATTCTTGCCTTGAAACTTCCCCAACCCCACTGCAATTCTGCGTAAAGTTCTTAATGAATGTGCTAATGCCTTTTTTGACTCAATAAAATTAACCTTTTATCTTTCTTTCTTGCCCTTCTTAACCTTTGGGGTGCCAAATTCTGGAGTGCACCCAAGGTCTCAATGACAAAAGACACCCACCCGCCCCCCCCCCAAAAAAATGGGATGTCAGGGTTGCATGTGAGAAATGCAGGCTTCTGTGCAAACTGCACGTTTCATAACAACGGTCAAACCCGGATAATGCAAGAAAAGCGGAAATGTAAGATTAATGTAGGGTGAAGAAAGAACATAATGTTTATCCTAAATAAATAAACAAACAAACAAACAAACACCGACAGCATTAATTACCCTAGCCTTAAAAACGTACCAAAGATACAATACGACTATCTCGATCAACAAATACTTTTGTAGGATTTAGGACTACCAGTGTAACATCTGTTTGGTATAAGCTACCTTGCATGTCTATAGGCAGTAGAGGGCAGGGTTGCGACTAATAGATAGGGGGAAAGACACTTCCCACTAAACCCCAAGCTCTGCCTCCCCTCGGTCTTTTGCATGAGGCAACCAGGAAACTAGTTTCCACCATGAAGTATGTAAATATGAAGCAACTGTAAGTAAAAAAACCAAACTTTTTTCCCCCCTTTAGCAAGGCAACCTTTTTGTGTTTTATCTCCTCTTTTAAGCAATGCTAGTGATGTGTGAATGAGACAGAACAGGTGGCAGCGGCACTGTGCAGCTCCAGGTAATTCCAGCTTCCAAGCACTTTTAACTCTGCAATAAACCACTTTTATTTTTCCAAACCCCAAAACATCATCACTGTGATCCCTGGTGTGAATTCATACCAAGATAATATGCGAATGCAGGCAGCATGATGAAAGTATAAGGTTAAAACAGCCTGAGCTTCCCCTGCCACAGAAATGGTCTATGGTGTGTAAAATGAACTATTATGGTATGCCACTCATAAATGATTAAAAATATTCTAGTATTTTAAAACAAAAGAGAAAAAATGTTTTACATAGATAGATATGATTTGTAAGCAAGGATGTTTAAAAATGGTCAATTCACACCATCAAGTCACATAAATAGGAATTAAACATTCCCATCATTGCATACATTTGATAAACTTTAAAAATGTATAGTCCTCAGGAATACCGATGGGGGATGGGGCAAGGGCATACAAATTCACTTGCCATTTTTAACCTCATGGGTCGAGTAACCCTCTCCTCATTGGGCAGTGGGAGCCTTTTTTTGTGGAACTTGCTTCAGCTGCACCATATGGCCCCTGGTAAATCCAGCAATGGAAAATTTCTGTGGGGTCCCCATTCCCTTGATGCCCTAAGCACATGCTTATTTTGCTTAATGGTTAATCCAGCCCTGAGTGTTGGGGACCAAGGAGCCAACTCCTGACATGTTCTAGAAATACTTTGTACCTAGAAATACCTATTGCTAGCTGAACATCACTGGTGGGCCATTTATGTCAATGAAACATTCTACAGGCCTACTGGGCTGGAGAGAATGTGGCGTCCTGCTCATGGACTTATGACACTTACAACATTTATGTCACTTCCTAAGGCCCCTCTGTTGGTTTTTAACTAATTGCAGAAATACAACCTCAGTGGTTTTAGAAAGGTGGACAAAGTCTTGTCTTTTTCAAATTGATTCCAAATGATTCTAAAGTCTGTCAGCGATGTAAAAAGGATCTATAACTCTAGATCTGACAATTTAATATTACAGAATGAATAATTTACTGTCTTTTAAAATATTTTCTTGCATAATTAATTTTAAATGTTCATTTTTAATATGCACATGATTTTACTTCAGATTCTCATACTTCTTCTATTTAACTCTCTCTGTTGAGGTAAGCCACATATTTTAAGCACTCAACTCTCACCTTTTTTTCAAAATGGAGTTTTGAGATACAGAAAGATCAATAGTTTTTATTCGGATATACACTTTATCTGCCAAATTGGAAGTCTGATGAAACACAGGAATGAATAAAGTTTCTTTGTTCTCCAGCTAATATTGAATATTGCTACAAGTCTGAGCAACAGGGTAGACTGAGCTACACTTTTAAATAGAAAAATTGTGTCCTCCCTAAAAGAGGGTACGTGTTGCGGTGAGACCTGGAGACCAATCCCCTGTGTTGTGGGTGGGTAAGATTGGTCAGCCACAACACCTGATTGGTAGGTCCCTCGATGTTGGGTTCAATCTGGCCAATGGGGCGCAGTCCAAATAGATCAAGGAACCTATATATACCCATGCACATGACCCAGAGCTTCCACTTTCGGCGCGTGCATTCGGAACACCCACCCACCTCTCCCTATTTTTAAGGCTTGTGCACTTGACCTTTCTATGCCATCCTGTGTCGTCCGCCGTTGGGACAGGGGCACGGCAGGAATTTTCCCCACTTGGCTGATTGGCTGTTGCCATTTGGGTTTTGCCTGCCGTGTAGCAAATTGTCACAACTTGTAAGGTTGTGGATAGGCTCTGATTCAGGTGATAGGGATGAGGGAACGCATTAAAGAAATCCAGGGACTCAAATGGATTGGTCAACCCCAGTGAGGGGATTGTGCCAGTGCCTGAGTCCAGGGGGACATCTGGGTGGCGGACATAGTCTGTTCCTGACTTTTTGCCCATCCAGGTGTCACCCTTGGTTGACCTGTGCTAGAACCCTGGGTCAGCGCTACCTGCATGGCAGGGAGCTAGTCGAACCAGAGCCTATGCAACCACTCACTTTCTGTAATCAATAAAGTTGTGGCCTAAATTCTGCCAAAAACCAAACTAAAATTTGAGTCAAGTGTGAATTTATTTAGGGGGGAGGTCTCTGGGTCTGAACACGCAACTGATTTCAAATGCATTGCACTCCAGCATTTGAAGAGAAACCATTTTTCCTTTTTTTAAAAAAAAGCACAAAACCTTCTGCCAAAATGGATGTCAATGTCAAATGTTGTGCTATTTCCTCTTTCTCTGAATGTCTTCTTGATTTGTGCCTTGTCAATATGCTAGGAGATGAGAATTTGACAGGCCCAACTAATAACCAATGATGAGTTGCAAAGGTGGAGGCTGGCAAAGGGACTAAATAAATCTTCACTCAGCTGTTGTTTTTGGAGACAAATGTTATACTACTGGGAGGAACATGCTTATTCTCACTTGCTTTAAATAAAGTTATGGGAGTAACTGTTTTTGCCAAATTGATATTCCACTGTTTGTTTTTCAAAAATAGCTTAAATGTGAATATACTGCAGTATAGCAATTTCATTCCATGCCTGTGGTGTTTCTATAAAACTCTTAGCCAGCTGCTTATCTTAAAATTTAATTATTAGCCCCATCTGCAAAGCTTCAAATCATCTTCCTGTCACGGGGTATCAAAACTGCAGATACGCTGCAGCTTTCATTTATAGAAATGTAATTTTTATGTATATTTCCTAAAATGTTCTAGGTTTATTTTGTATTTTTTGTCATTTGCATTCATACGGGAATCTCAGACCAATACAAAAATTCTAAAGTGCTTTATTAAGAAAAAAGGAACCTCGCCTTAACTAACTTCAAATCCATTTTAAAGTTTATTTACAGCCTTGCCTTTTTAGTTATTAATTAATTAAAATATACCACCCACTCATAAAATACCAAGGTGATGCACAACAACATATATGCATACAATTAAACACACAGTACCATAGAATGTGTGGCTCATCTGGGGGGGGGATTTAAACAACTGAATAAGCTTTTGGTTCATAAGAAATTACACAGAAAGGGATAACAGATTATTGCAAACGAAAGTGAAGAGGGGCCAAGATGCTACAAGGAAGAAACAAGAAGTATACTTCACAGACATGGCTGCATGGTACCATAGCAAAAGGTGAGATGGACTCATCTACCTACGTTAACATGCAAACACACCACACTCCACAACCATACACTAAATATGCCACAACACAGACGCCACCCAGCCACACCCACCACACAATGCAGGTAGCAATTGGTTTGTGTTTTTGTTTTGTATGAGTGAAGGTCCAGGGTGGTGATGGGGGGTTTGCCGGCAGAGGGGAAATAAGTGGATTGAGAGATAAACTGGAATTTATTTGGGGAAATTGGGAGGTGTTGCCTATAACAATTTCTATTTTCCAAATTTACCTCGGGCCCCAAAGCTTGGTTTCTGCCAGGCCCTAGGGATAAGGAGAGAGAAATTAGGGGGCTGGGAATGGCTGAATAAACCAGATTTCCTCAATAGCAAGTGAACAGGCTAAATACCATTGAGATTAGCTTTGTGAGTTAATATTTGTAAAGCAGGTGTTAAATTACCCAGCCCATTCAAGTCAATGGGCTCATCATATTACATAAGTCAAGCAGAGCAGTTCTCATGTCAGCATTCTGACAGTTGGTGAGGGAGCAGTCTTAATCAGAAATAAGCATTTCTGAACACAGAGACACATATATATCTATGTATCTAAAGACTTGCATGTGCTTTGTTTCTCAGAATAATTCCATAAGATGGAAATACTGCAGAGCTATTATAGCAACACTGTGCCAGACTACCAACTAATGTCATGGGAAACTGTTTAAATGTGAAGGCAGGGGGAATCTCACTTTATAGCCAGCAAAGGATGTTCATGTGTGATGATTCAAGTGGAGACAGAGAAAAATATGGGGGGGGGAGAGAGAGAGAGATTGCAAAGAGGAAATAAGACTCTCATGCTAGTTCAAGCTCCAAAAAGCCAGAAAATTGGAAGCTATGGCTGATGACTTAACAGAAGTGCCCCATGATCAGAAATGATGCTGTACTTACTTACAAATAGTCCTTCATGTACCCAAAGGTAAAGGTTTGTACAAAAATTTAATAGGTTTTTTAAAAAATAATAAAAGAACCAGATGAGGGAGGAAAGGGGTCCCTGGCACCAGCAAAGATGGCTCATGTTGCCCCAGGTCCTGTATTGGCAGCATGCCCCAGTCACCCTTGCGCCATTTGCATCACGTGTAGCAAGTGAATGCCAAAAGAGAGCATCTGTTATCTTAGCACTGTGACCTAATTAACACCTGTAGTGGAGCAGCAAAGCACAATGCCTGTTCACCCCCCAAATGAACATCAAGCAATGGGAGAGTCTTGCTTTATTGCACTGAACCGCCCCAGTGGAATGCACCCCGGCCACTAAGTCAATGATAAGGGAGCTGAAACTGCCTATAGAAGTTATGATGTCTCCTGTGTTTTCAAACCGTATTCTTCTTTTCTCTTTTTAGAACAATGTTCCTGTTATTTCCATAATCACCAACATCTTTCTTTCAAGAAATGAGAGAAAGCAGAAGAGAAAACCACCTTATTCCAACAGGCTTTGGGGAACTGGCTGCTTTTAATGAAATGGCTGGTGCCGTGTTGATTTTATTGTAATTATTTCTATGTTTTTAACAGATCTTTATATATAATCATATAGTTTTAATTCTATTGATGTTTAATAGTTTTTTTTCATGATTCCTCTATGTTTTCAGCAGTTCCTATTTTACCTGCCTTGAGTAGCCTGTCAGGGGAAAAGGCAGGGTATGAATAAAAATATTATAAGAATAAGAATTCTTTCTAAGCTTTTTTGAGACTCAAATGAAGTGAAAAGTGGGGTGTAATTTTAACTAAACAACTTGAATAAATAGATGTTTGGCTGCCCTAGTGAAGACTGGCAAGGTGTCCCCTGCATCACCACTTCTCTTTTCATTTGCCATCTGCAGAAACAAGGCAGGGATTACAAATGCTCTCCGACTTGGAGATTTCCAGCTGCTCTCAGTGTAGCGGGTGGTGGATTCAGTCCTAAAGCTTCCTTCCATTCTCCCATTCTTCTCCACAAAAGCTTGACATCCCTTTTTGTTAGCTCCTTCCTTCCAACCTGCACAAACAAAAGTTCTTCCCACTGAGGTCACAAGGCTTTTCTCAGTTCAAAAACTTTACTGGTGAGCAGACAAAACAGCAGATGCTGGAATAAACTTGGGTCCTTAAGATATAAAACAGAGTCCATAGGGTGATGTCAATGGTGACTGGGGGACACTTTTATCTCAACCTGCCCAGTTGCATCTCTTGATCTGCTGGTATAGCTTGCTAAGAGCAAAGGTGTGCATTGAAAATATATCACTCATTAGAATGTCTATGGAGCCAGTTGCAGGAAGAGTTTGCCAACATTAAGCTTGTTTGCGTTGTAAGTCTTTTGTGGCATTGTATTGTAAAGTTTGCAGAACCCTCAAATATTCTTGAGTTCTGAACATTAGAATAGCTGGTGCTGTAATTCACTCCTTAACAAAACCGTTAAATGATCATTCCTACCTAAGCCTTTAATTTTGAGATAATGCTTTCATTGAATCTGGCCTTTTAAGGCATAGGCATGCCTTTTCCCAATGAATTTTAATATAACTGTCAGTAGAATTTCAAATCACAATGACAGGCCATAGGAAGGCCTGGAAAAGTTTCATAACTTAAGAATTTATTCACATCTAAATAATTCAAATCCTGAACCACAGTTGTGACTATTTAAATGTGAAATTCCTATAATTATCATCATAGATCTTTGGGTATAAAAACTGCTTGCCACACTCTGACTGATGCAGAATTTTTCAGTTTGTGTGTGTCAGAGAGAGAGAGAGAGAACTTGCCAAGCTGCTATCCTAGAGCTTTTAATGTGCATGTATGTTTTCAGTGGTTGCTTGAAGAATACTAAAAGCACCATTAAATCTGACTTACTGAAAGGCATCACATTCTACCACATTCATTTAGCAATAATGACATTATAATGCTATTGAGAGAAGTCAGAAAAAAATAATTGATCCTGCTATTTTTTTCTGTCAAAGTATTTTTTACCTCATTACTTGCCTTGAAAGTTATATTATTCCAAACCAGTGTCTTGCAATACGTAAGAGAATCTACTGTTAATCATGAAATATTGTTATCTTCATGTAGGACACACACATCAACACTTGAAACATTTCAAACTGTGGTCACTGTGTTGCAGTAAGCACATTTTACTAAATTCCATTTAAACACTACGGTATTTAGGAAACTAAATGAAACAGCGTTTAACTCACCTATAGGGCACATTTCTAAACACCATGCATGTGCTACCTTGTTATTATGAAAGAACGGTAACCACAGTCTTTGATATGAAACCAACAGCATCATATTAACTCACATGACAATATTGACAATTCTAAATACAAAGGATTACATAACTCAAATTGAGAGCATATTGTACTTGACTAGACACTGTACTGTGAAAAACACATTTGTCACAAAGACACCCTGAGGTCTCAAGGGCCCTCCTCGGGAGAGCTAGGTTTGTATCCCCTCCTTCTGACATGTCAAAGGTGGTCATGCATAGTCTGGGTTAATAAAAAGGTTAAACTGTTGAGTTTCTCTTTGAATAAAGTTTAGTGGATGACTTTTACTTCAGGTTCAAACTCTATGCATAATTTAAATCCTCCCTTCATCAGATTGGCTAACAATTGTGGCATTTATGTACGGGTAACTCACATGTTATGTGAGGCTTCAGTTCTTGGGGGACCATGCATAAACACAAAAATGCAAAAAGCTAAGTACCCCTGTTACTGCCCCTGCCCCCCACAAGGTAGAAGGCTGGTTGCCTAGCTTTGGGAAGGAGGTACATGGGCTCTGGGCAGGGTCCCAGAACCCTCCTGCCTCCTTCCCAAAGTTGGATAAGCCCGCGATTGCAGCTGTGTGTAGGTGGGGTAATAAATTAATGAACAGTGGGTTTCCTCCATTCTCCATTTATTCCCACCTGTGCAAAGCTGTGATTGCATAAGTAAAATAAGTGTTAGATGTGAGTTACCTGTCTTCATTTTGCCTTTCTATGTCTTACACTGATTGAATCATTTTTGTCCCACGAGGTACATTCTTTTCTGCCAGTGTATTTTAGCCCAGAAATTCTACAAATGATTTTAAGTTTATCTTGATTTGAGACAGCTGTAGGAGTGCTAATTCATTTGGGATAAATAATTTCTGTGCTCTATTTCTCTTACCTTCATCGTTAATAGTGATGGACTTGCTTTTGGAAGGAGCTATAATTATACTGTCTGAGACTATAGGTGTACCAGATGTTGCAGGTGTTACACCAGTTAACAGCACTTCTACTCTTTCATCCAGTCTACTGCGGGCTCTGCAGCATACAACAGCTAGGAAAAATATTTTGTATAATTAGTTCTCTGAAATAAAAGGAGCTCATATTGAGAGCACATTACACCTGACTACATTATGCAGAAGACACATGTCCCAAAGATCATGAGAGGTTTCAGTTACAATCATAAGATGTTTGGTGAGTGAGCATGAGAGATGGGGTCTTTTTAATGGCAGCTGCACAACTTTGCAGCACCCTTCCAGCTGAGATATGCTCCCCACCTGTCAGAAGTTAGAGATTTCTGTTTCAATAGGCCTATAACATTCGATTATCTAATTCTCGCTGCTGCTGTATCAGTTTTAGACGAAAAAAGTCTTTGTTTTTTAACTGCTATTATATTTTGTTTTTAAAAGAGTTTTCAGCTATGACAGTATTTTGTTAGTTTATGATCAAGTTGGTGAGTCAAATCATGATAGTGGGGCTGGGGAAAAATCGCATCTGGCAACCAATGCGCCCCTTTGGTTTCAGATAGTGCATGGGTAGATGAGTCTAAAAAACATGGGGCAAAATTTTCATGGCCTGCTAACTGCTATAGTGGCTCACTTACCAGTAATGTGTTTAGCATTAACTCTAGAAGTGTATGGGGACGTGGGTGGCGCTGTGGGTTAAACCACAGAGCCTAGGACTTGCCGATCAGAAGGTCGGCGGTTCGAATCCCTGTGATGGGGTGAGCTCCCGTTGCTCGGTCCCTGCTCCTGCCAACCTAGCAGTTCGAAAGCATGTCAAAGTGCAAGTAGATAAATAGGTACCGCTATGGTGGGAAGATAAACGGCGTTTCCGTGCGCTGCTCTGGTTCACCAGAAGCAGCTTAGTCATGCTGGCCACATGATCCGGAAGCTGTACGCCGGCTCCCTCGGCCAATAAAGCGAGATGAGCATGCAACCCCAGAGTCGGTCATGACTGAACCTAATGGTCAGGGGTCCCTTTACCATTTACCTTACCTAGAAGTGTATACAGTGGTATGCTGGGTTACAAACTTTATTCGTTCCAGAGGTCCTTTCTTAACCCGAAACCATTGTTAACCTGAGGTGTGCTTTTGCTAATGGGGCTTCCCGCTGCCGTCAGCACGCAATTTCTGTTCTCATCCTGGGGCAAAGTTCCAGTGGCGTAGCGTGGGTTCTCAGCACCCGGGGCAAGGCAAGTAATGTGCGCCCCCTAACCCGTGGATTTTAGCACTCGAGTCTCTTCCGCGCCCCCCCAGATGTTGCGCCAGGTGCGGCAGGCCCCCCCTGCACCCCCCACGCTACGCCACTGCTCCCACCACAAGTCTTCAGGACAGCCATCCGAAGGCTGGTGCGGGGAGAAGGTCTCTCCGCCCCACCGCCAGGCTTCGGAGGAGGTCCGAGGACAGTGGGGAATGTTGAGGTTGGAACTTAACGGGTTAAGTTCTTCCCATGAGGCCACACCATTCTGACGTCAATTTTGGAAGCTTGGGAGGAGCTTGGGAAGAGTATGCCAGTCCCACTCTGTACTTTGTGGGGAAAGGATGCAGTTTTGTCATGGCTGCAAATAGTCCTGGAAATTCCTGAGAAATGTTGGAATAAAAGCTGTAAATAGACAAACCTGGACTGTGTGTGTTTGTCTGGAAGCCAAGCTACGTGACAGTTCTACACCGCTGTGATATCTCTGCTACGGCGTGACTGAGAGATCGGAGCAGAGCGTGCAGCAGGAGAAGTGTGCCGGGCAGTAAAGAGCTAATTGAGGATCGTAAATCAATTAGCGGGGGTCGCGCCAGATCAAACAAATTCCACAGGTTATGGGTAACCTAAATAACCTATCGTAAAACTGTCACGGAAGAGCTGCCGGGAGCTGAGAAATCTGCGGTGTCTAGCAGAGGAGCACGGAAGCAAGCAAGCAAGCAAGCTGAAAGACGCTGTTGCTGAATGCTGTGGAGCTGTGAGCTGAGAGCAGCAAGGAAACGTTTCTCCACGCCAGATGAGCTGGTGCTTTCGTAAGTACAGCTTGGGGCCAACTTGGGAGAACGGGAGAACATGGCAGATGGCCAGGAGGTGGTTCAAGCTCCGTTTGAACAGCTTGAGGAACTCACCGCCCAAGCGTGGAATACCTGGGCAAGATGGGTGAGAGCGTGGTTCATAGCCACGGAAGTTTGGGACATTTCCCAGAGGGAACCAGTGCAACTGGTGGACAGAGATGCAGGAAAGCTGAAGTCTGTTTCTCTGGAGGAGAAAATGCAGAGGGAGAAAGCTATGAGAGCTGAGGTCTGCATGTTGAGAGCGGGTGTTCATGCTAATTTGCAACATCATCTGGAAAGCATTGAATCTGCGTGTGAGGCCTGGAGTGTGCTGAAACATCTGTGTGAAGGCTCAGCAGGAGGCCTAGGGCAGATGGAAGCTGAAAGCCTAGAGATGGCTGGAGCCCCTGTTCCGGATGATTTAGCCTCAAGGAGTGCTAGTGAGCAAGTCGGGGGGGCGGAAAGTTCCAAAGGCAAGTTTGAAAAGTTTTCCACTGAATCTGCTGGAATGGAGCGGCAGTTCAGGGGGGGCGGATCTGGCAAGGAGTGCTTTTCCGGAAGAAGGAGAAGGAGGCCAGCTGGGAGGAGCCCCAGGCAGTGTTTTTCCACTGGGTTTCGTCGGTGCTACGTGTGTGGATCTCACAGTCATTTCAAAAGAGACTGCCCACAGAAAGCGAGAGCAGCTGCACAGGAAGGCTTCAAGGACACCTTCCATGGGAATCAGTCGGGTTTCCATGGGAACCAGTCTGGAAGGGGAGGTCAGCAACGCAAGAGAAGGACTAGGAAAACAACGTCAGGAGACTTATCAGATCACGGCTAGTCTGGCGTTGGCTGAAGACAGCCGTGAGGCAAGCCAAGAGCTAAGTTTTGTTATTGACTCTGCAGCTAATCGCAATTTGATTCCAGAGACACCTGCTGTCGAGAGGTGGAACTGCACGGCAATACCTGCCGGGAAAACTGTACTGTTTGCAAATGGACAGAAAAGACAAATGACTAATGCTGTAAATTTGCATTTTTGTATTTTACAGGAAACGTTGGAGTGTTGTACTGTTCCTGGGATGCACCACTGTCTTTTATCTGTGCCTTATTTACTGAAAAATGGATTTACGGTTTGTTTTCAGGGTGATGTGTGCACGATCTCCAAAGGAGGGAGGATGCTTGCCAAGGTTAAAAAGGGGCAGAATGATCTCTTCATTCTTAAAACGTCTCTGCAGGGTGGTGGGAAGGTTGAGAAAGCACAAGCACTGCGTGCTACAATTCCCAATCATGATTCATGCGTACATGCTTGGCATACACGTACAGCTCATAGTTCTCTTGAAGAACTACAGGTGCTGCCGGAAGTTTCCAATGGTTGTAAGATCTCAGAATGTGGACATGCTGTAAGTTGTGAAACTTGCAAACTGGCAAAGGTAAAAGGATGCAGTTATCCAAAGGTTGAAAGGATAACCACTAGGCCTTTTGAACTGATTCACATAGATTTGTGGGATCCTGTGAAGGAACCAAGTCTGGGAGGGTCGAGGTTTCTGCTCTCGATGCAGGAAGATTTTACTCAGAATTCCTGGATACATGGTCTCAAATCCAAGGATGATGCAGCACAGCTGATCAAAGGGTGGATTGAGGGGGTGGAACAAAGGTTTTCCACCAAAGTGCAAGCTGTCACAAGTGACAGAGGAGCTGAGTTTACAGGTTCTGCTTTGCAGAAGTACTTTCACAAGAAAGGGATACGTCACACAGTGACTTCGCCCGATCAGTGGGGGGCGGCAGAGCTGAAGTGTCAGGCTCTGGTTAAAACTGCACAGGTGTTGCTGGAAGACTCTGGGTTACCTCCAAGGTTTTGGCTGGAGGCAATAAAGTATGTAAGCTTCACCTGGAATCGCACCTACAATTCCATGGTAGGGGACACACCATTTGGTTTGTTGCATGGCAGGAAACCCCAGATTCATTTTTTGCGTATGTTCGGGTCACGTGCGTCTGTGCTGGTACCTGCTGCTTTGCAGGGGCCAGATGGATCCAAGTTCCGAAAAATGATCTTCTGTGGGTATGAGCCAACAGCGAGTGCATGGAGATTTGCATTTCCATCAGGTGATCAGAGTAAGTTACTGATCAGTAAACACGCTGAATTCTATGAGCAGGATAAAAAGACACAAGCTGCTGTCAAGCGTGATGTTCTTTCAGAGTGTCTTTCTGATCCAGAACAGGAAGATTCTGAGGGGGAGGAAGGAGAAGCTGAGTCTGATGATGACGATCAGGTAACTGACCAAAGTCAGGAACAGGAGGAGGTATCGGTAGTTTCTCCACAAGTTGTAAAAAGGGAGGCCAAAAGTGAGCCTAGTTCTCCTGTGAGTGTAATGGAGAGGATTCGAAAACGTTTTAAGTCAGAGGGGGAATCCCGTGATGCTGAGGACACATTTCCTGGTGGCAGTGAGTCAGAGGTAACATCTGAGTTTATGCCCAGAAGGTCTAGTCGCACAACAAAGGGCATTCCACCTGAAAGGTACCAGGCAACATGTGCGTGGGCGAAATTCGCACAGTGTGATTCTGGGAGTGTTGAAAGGGTTCAACAGGTGCCTGGGAAAGATGCTGGGAAGGAGCACAAGGCAAAGGGTAAGGTGTTGAGCTCGAAAGGGTCTTGTCAGAAGGTGCAGCAAGGGGGGGTGTTGAGGTTGGAACTTAACGGGTTAAGTTCTTCCCATGATGCCACACCATTCTGACGTCAATTTTGGAAGCTTGGGAGGAGCTTGGGAAGAGTATGCCAGTCCCACTCTGTACTTTGTGGGGAAAGGATGCAGTTTTGTCATGGCTGCAAATAGTCCTGGAAATTCCTGAGAAATGTTGGAATAAAAGCTGTAAATAGACAAACCTGGACTGTGTGTGTTTGTCTGGAAGCCAAGCTACGTGACAGTTCTACACCGCTGTGATATCTCTGCTACGGCGTGACTGAGAGATCGGAGCAGAGCGTGTGGCAGGAGAAGTGTGCCGGGCAGTAAAGAGCTAATTGAGGATCGTAAATCAATTAGCGGGGGTCGCGCCAGATCAAACAAATTCCACAGGGAAGACGCGCTGCGCTTCCCCGCTGTCCCAGAGATTCCCCTATGGGCTTTCATCTTGCGAAGGAAGCCCATAGGGAAATTCGTTTTGCGAAGCGCCTCCAAAACGGAAAACCCTTTCGTCTAGCGGGTTTTCCGTCTTGCGAGGCGTTCGTCTTGCGGGGTACCACTGTACCTGAGCTCTATAGTTAGAGACTCACCATTTCCCCAGTTGGCTTGGCCCCCAATTTCTCTTACTATAGAATTTGGGGCTGGTGGTGGAGGAAATCATTATTCTTCCCCCTTGCTACCCCCCCAAAGCATAAGAGAGGGACTCCCAAGAAGGTGAAGCGGGACTTCACCCCAGGGTATCTCGGAAGCCCTCGAGGCAGCGACGCTTCCACCCCCTGGAAACAGCAGGAAGGGAGAGCGCTCTTGTGCCCCGGTCCTGCTTTGAGTGCTTCTCATTGACGCGTCTGCTTGGCCACTCACTCTACATGGGCCCTTGTGGCCTTGATCCAGTAGCCGGGTCCTTCTTTGGAAAGAGTGAGCGCCTCCTAAGCACATGCAGAACGCCTCCCTCCGCCCCCGCCACGGGGAGCTCAGCCTGCACGTAGGCAGGCCCTTTGCGTCACGTGCACTTGGCGCGCTGCTCTCTCCAGCTTCCTCCCGGCCGGGCCAGCGGCTCCACCTCTTTTCCTTTGCCTCTTTGAGCCGCTTAATTCCCAGCAAGCAATTAGCAGGCTCGCTCCTCCTCCTCCTCCTCCTCCCGGCTTTGCTGCTGCTGCTGCACGGCTCTTTTCCTCCACTGATGGCGCGCTGCGCCTTGGAGAGGTTCCCGCTTCCTCGAGGGGGGCCGGCCAAACGCGCCCCCCAAAATGTTGCGCCCGGTGCGGCCGGCACCCCTGGCACCCCCCACGCTACGCCACTGCAAAGTTCGCAATCCAAGGTACTACTACTGGGTTAGCAGAGTTTGTAACCCAAAGCGTTTGTAACCCGAAGCGTTTGTAACCCAAGGTACCACTGTACTCAATTCTGACCAAACTAAACCTCTTAGACCAAAATATACCCCACTATGAATGCATATGTAGAAGAGGATGCAAATAATAATTATTTGTTGTCGTTGTTGTTGTTGTTGTTATCACCACCACCGGTACTACTACTATAAAGTCTTGTCCATTTCGAAATAACCTAAGTACAGCAATTTTAAAGAAAACACCAGGCTCTACCTGGTATATATTCAGCTGCATACAATAAGAAAGCTTTGACCACTTTAAAACCATTAACTGTCTCATTGTAATTATTGATTTCCTTTCTCACCCCACTTCTGAAACCTGGGCACAAAACTGACTGCACATGAAGTCAATGGTGAGTGAACAATAAATACTGCATGTGTTTTGTGAAGCTTTCAGCTTAAAATATTAAAATATGGTGGCTTGTGATTATAAAATGCAGCATGTCTTATAAGCAATTCATGATTGCTAAACAACAGCTTAAGGGCACATCCCACATTCTTAGTTCAGCTCTTTAGCATTGAGCTAGCAATCCCTGACTAGAGCTGGCACTGCAAATGTGGTCATGCTGAGTGCAGTCACAATCCAAAGGACAGTTCATTTGTTTAAATTGGCTTAAAAAGTGTACTGTTGAATTAAGGCCTTCATGAAAAACACAAATCCCACCACTGCTTCTTTATTGTAGTGCAAAGCAAGGGTCCTCAATCTTTTTGGACCTAGGGGTACATTTCAAAATTTAAGGAATTTTTGCGGGTATCACAAAAATAGATATTTCACAAAAGATAAACTGGTGATGCTCAGACAAGCCCCCCACCCCCAGCCACCCATAGGCAAAATACCTACAATCACAAAAACAGACAAAAATAAGCAGGCAGCCATTGCCACCCTGCAAACAGGCAGCCTTCTTCAGGCAAAAAAAAGCAATTTAAATATAATTTAAAATAGAGAAGGGCAGAAGGCCTTGGTGGTTGACTGTTATGTTGGGGACCCCAGGTGCAAAGTGTGAAGAGCAGACATTGGACTACTGAATATCTGGACCAAAACACATGCTTATTGTGGGTTAACATGGTATGTACATCCATTGTCTATCTTTACTTTCTCAAAACATCCATGTGAATGGATTTTCTTCCATGCACTATACAACTAACTTAAAGAATACTAATATACACATTTGTCATTATAGTACTTTATGAGGGTGCCATGCTGTGCAAAGAAAGAACGGAAGAAAAGATTTGGTGGTAATATTCAGCATTCCATCCTTAATTAATTAAACTGCAAATTAATGAGATGAAATCTGTAATTAAGATTATACTGGCATTTTTCTTCAAGTTAAAGGTCTTTAACAAATTAGAACAATGGCAGTACAAATAATATCTATCCCATTAAGTTCAATAATTTCATTCCTCAATAAGTCTCTCAATTACCTTCAAACACCAAGACAGACTATTGTTTTCATTCCTTTACAAAAGCTTTTGCATATAATTGACTCACACATTTTGAAGTGCCCTTATCAGCCCACGTGGTGTCTTTTTATAAAGGCTATTAGCTTCATCATTAAACTGATTTCCAATGTTCTTAATAGGTACCCAAGGAACAAATTAATTCTGTAATTGTGCTTTAGCTAAGAAATTAATGTATATACTTTTGGCATACTATCCCCAATTTGAAATAAACTAGGAATCCAACTGATATGGTTAACGTTTTGTTACACAGAAACTTATTTTCCCAGAACTGCTTTTAAGAATATATTTGTTGTTGCAATATTCCACATAGCGCTCTATGATAATACATATACCTGAATTCAGTGCATTTTGCCTATGTATAACTATGCACTATTGGTTGTACCTACTTAAATGGTAGACCCATTGAAATTAATGTACCCAAATTAGTTATGCTCAGCAACGTCAAAAGGGTTTACTCTGACTAGGATTAATGCAGAGTACCACCCTTTCTAGAAGTTCTGGGGAAGGCTAGAGTACTTTTTTTATGCAGAACATCCTAGGTTGAATCCCTGGTGCCCAACAGAGGGCTGGAAAAGATTCCGATCTAGAATCCTGAAGAGCCACATAATTTAGACAATATTAAACTAGCTGGAGAAACAGTGTGATTGCATAAAGCAACTTCCTGTATTCCCAACATCTGCTGTCACCTAAGTAGCAAATTGGTTTTCACTGGTCTCACATAAGAACAGCCCTGCTGGATCAGACCCGAGGCCCACCTGGCCAGGCATTCTGCTCCCACAAGCAGGACGTGATTATAATAGCATTCTCCACTCATGTTCCCTACTAAACAATATTCAGAGAGGAACTGCTATCTGTTAGCCTTACTGAATGATAACCCTGTAGTACACAGCTAGCTGGAGCCACAAAAGATTTAGTCTCTCATTCTGAACAAGAGGAACCCATTGCTACATAGAGAGATCAGTACTGCTGAATTACAGCCCATGCATTGCTTTATGTGGGTCTGCCTTTGGAAATGGTTCAGAAACTGCAGCTAGTGCAGAATGTTGGAGTCAGACTGCTGACAGGGAATAAGCAATCTGACTGTATAACATCAGTCTTGGCAGGACTCACTGGCTGCTTAGACATTTCCAATCCAAATTTAAAGTGCTGGTTTTAACCTATAAAGCTCCATATGGCTTGGAAGCCTAATATCTGACCCAACACCTGTCCCGACATAAGCCTACCAAGACTCATTAGTCCTTAGGAGGATGGCGACAAGGGAAAGGGCCTTTTCTGTTATGACCTCTCATTTATGGACTGCTCTCCCCAATGAGGTCCACCTGGTGCTGACTTAACATCTTTTTGCCTTCCTCTTTTTTCAAGCATTTGATAGGGCAAGCTGAGTGGGCTGTTAACTGGAGCTACTGTTGGCTTCCCTGCTGGTTCTGTTTGGATCTGCTATGTAATTTTTTCCTGCTGCTTTTTGAATTATTTGTTGCTTTGGTGTTCTATAATTATTTATTACTGAGGGCTGTTTATGTTTTAACATTTTTTTGTATTTATTCTATGCTTCCTAGAGACTGCTGTGTATTAAGCAACTAACAACTGAAATAATAATATGAATAAAAGTAAAAGATGTATATGGAAAAATACTTTGAAAAGGTAAAGCAATTTCTCCCATATAAATTGGGTTTATATAGCCATATAAATATAAAACATATCCATATAGATTGATCGAAGTGGGGTAAGTAACCCCCAAGGAAAGGGACTTTTTGGTAGTGGCACCTTGTAATGAAACAGTCTTCCCAAAGAGGTCTCTCCAGTGCTATCTTAGTGGTCCTTTTTGGTGACAGAACCATTTTGCTCATCCAAGACTTTGAAATATGTCTTGGCCCTCTCCATTTTAAAATCTGTGTTTCATATTGTATTTTAATTGCTTCATTTGTCTTCTGAGCTTAGCAGACAATTTATGTTACAGGCATGCTAGAAACATTCAGGTAATAAACAGAAATAAAAACTCCTCCTAACAGGTTTCAATTGGGATGCAAGTTACAAATAAGTCTTTTGACATCCCGCTTCTTGAGTGTAGGCTACAGCAACATTCAAAAGAATTTAGAGGTCAGAAAGAGACATTTAGGAAGAGCCAGTTTGTTTGTTTATTTAGTCACCTAAATGTTAGGGACCATGTCTCCATCTATTTCCAGCCTGAATTATAGCTCGAGGGGGGGTACTATTTTCATTTATATAAGAATGACTCATATGTACCTGGTGCAGATTTATAGGGTGGCGATTCAGGAATTCCACGAATTGGATAGATCCAACGAATTCCCCGGATGACTTCATCCTTCATTATTACAGTGTTGCTGAGAGACATAAGCAATATATACATATGAATATGATTACTCTAGAAAATTGATACAAGTGATATTGACAATACAATTAACCAAGATTTCCAGCAATGCTTTGTGACCATTTTGAAATTAGTTCAGTGGGAC
This sequence comes from Podarcis vaucheri, assembly GCF_965113315.1. Classification (NCBI taxonomy): domain Eukaryota; kingdom Metazoa; phylum Chordata; class Lepidosauria; order Squamata; family Lacertidae; genus Podarcis; species Podarcis vaucheri. Next base: position 62,202,993 of record NC_138762.1, on the reverse strand, counting down.
CAGCTTCCAGAAGGTGCTGTCTTTTTGGAACAGTGGTACACTCAAGTAAAAGGCTTTTGGTTGTTTTTAAACCCACTTCTTAGGACGATCATAAATAGACTTCTTATTAACACTTGTCATTAAATCAAAACAAAAGATAATTAAATGAATCATGTTGGAAGTTAATCTGCGCAGTAAAATTTATTTTCAGTTGGAGTTGGACGCAAATACCGTATTTTTTGCTCTATAAGACTCACTTTTTCCCTCCTAAAAAGTAAGGGGGAATGTGTGTGTGTCTTATGGAGCGAATGCAGGCTGCACAGCTATCACAGAAGCCAGAACAGCAAGAGGGATTGCTGCTTTCACTGCGCAGCGATCCCTCTTGCTGTTCTGGCTTCTGGGATTCAGAATGTTTTGTTGTTTTTTCTTGTTTTCCTCCGCCAAAAACTAGGTGCGTCTTGTGGTCTGGTGCGTCTTATAGAGCGAAAAATACGGGTATATTCTAAGATAGTGGCTATTGTGCTTGGCTACCATCCTATCCTCAACTATTTACTCTTCTTTTCTATAGAGAACTATATTCAAAGGAGATAACAGACTGAAAGCATAACACATCAAAATAATTACTATAATCAAATAATTTAAAATACAGATTACAAAATTCATTGCTCAAAGTATATCAATTAAACAGTTTAATACAACCACCACTATCAATCAAGGGCAACAGGCTGAGTACATATGTGGCTCTGAGTATCCTGTCCATACCCCCTGGGTGAACAAGTGGAGAGGTATCCATATCAGCCTGACCAGACAGAGCCATAGCTACGTCACAGACCATTACTATTGTAACTGCAGCTTCCAAGTCAGAATTGTATGCAGTGGCCTTAATCCTTAAAGTGTTTAGCAAATCAGTGGCAGCAGACTACTGAAGGTTCCACTAACTTCCTTGGTAGGAGTCTCTCACCATTCAGAAGATCTATGCTGGATGACACTGCACAGATTCAGTTATACTGGAGAAAGAAAGCTTTCATCACTGCCACAGAGTAGATACTAACATGAGGTCTAACATGCATTCACTTGTATTCAACTCTAATTCCCCATCATTTGTGCTGTAGCTGCCATCACAATAGTGCCATTGTCCTCAAAAGCTCAGAAAACGGTGGAGTCTATATGCCGCTTTCTAGAAAAAGAACACCTAGAACCAGGTGTCAGGTTCCAGAGCCACCACTTCAGTTTCAGATATCCAGGGGGCATCATTGCTACGATTTGTATTTTGAATAATGGGGGAAAGTTCTTAAAAAACAAAAACTCTGAGAAGATTTTCTGGGATAGCCAGCTAAGATTTGTTCTGCAAGATGGCTGTTTCAGAGGACTGAGTTTCTAAGGCTGGCAGAGAGGATACTTGGAACATAACCCAAGTGCATTGCTCTCCACCACTTTTCTCCAGGGGCAAGGTACTATCATATCAACTAGCATCTTCACACCTCTAAAATTCAATAATATCCATCTAATAAACCCTAGATAGCTCAGTTGACTAGAGTGTGGCACTGATAGTGCCAAGGTTGCAGGTTTGATCCCCATATGGGACAGCTGCATAGCCCTGCATTGCAGGGGGTTCGGCTAGATGATCCTCAGGGTCCCTTCCAACTCTACAATTCTGTGATTCAATGTACAGTAATACTTGAAAGGTTTGCAAAGTGTGAAAAATCATTCTAGACTTAGTAAATTCTAACCATTTCTAACAATTGCAACATTTATAGCAATATATAAATACTACAATAAACAGTCTTCTAAAGTGATAGAGCTCACAATTATTTTTCACTTCAAATAATAGCAGATATCAATTTTATCTCCTCTGTGACTAAAATGTTTACCTTGTTAGTGCTCTGCTTAATTCGAAGGTGTCATCGTAAGACCATTTATCACCATCCAACTTTTCAACTTTAATAACCAGCACAACTTCATACAGTTTCATTGATTGAGGTGCAAAGAATACTGGAATATCCAACTTGTTTTTTGGAGCCAAAACGATTCCTAAAAATACAATAAGTAATTTAAACACATATTGTGAAAGGAGTGGTTTGTCAACTACTCACCATCATGCCAGAAATTTATCTCCTATATATTCAGAGTCAGTTTCATGGAAATAACACTTTGGTATAGTATTTCTCAAACTGTGGGCCATAATGTGGGCTGACCTCCCCTTCTTGGCTGACATTTTCCAACTGCTGAGTTCAGTAAAATTTTCAACATTTTCAAGAAGACTTTGTGGACAGAAAGTTTGAGAATCCATGCTTCTTGTATATAAAGAAGCACATTTAAATCGGTTAATAAGTGACACAGTTTTCCACTGGAAAATTCCATGTGTGTGTGTTTGTCTCAAAAGAAACGGCAAATTGTCTTTTAATTGGAGTTTTGTGGTATGGTGGTTTTTACAATTTACACAGCAGTGCTTGGCTTCTAAAAATCAAAACAGTGGTGCTATGTAGAGTTGTGCCAGTCTTATCTAAATATTTTAACTCTGATACAAATTATATTTGTTACCTTATAAATATGCAAAATAGATGGAAACAGAAATTCAAGCGTTTGATTAGAAGAGTAAAAGCATATTGTGTTTCAGGTACAGTGTGTCAAAGGAAAGTTTTCCTTACATTGGTTTATTGGTGGTTCCTCCATGGGAAGCCAGCAGGGTTTTCACTCCAAAACTAAAGAGATGCATATACCATCCCCCACTTGTCTTGCAGGTACTGATTTCCCCAATACACTCTAAAAGGTAAAGTACATTTAGTGCCTACGGAAGTTGTCTGCCTACCACTTAGCATGTACAGTGGTACCTCGGGTTAAGTACTTAATTCGTTCCGGAGGTCTGTTCTTAACCTGAAACTGTTCTTAACCTGAAGCACCACTTTAGCTAATGGGGCCTCCTGCTGCTGCCGCACCACCGGAGCACAATTTCTGTTCTCATCCTGAAGCAAAGTTCTTAACCTGAAGCACTATTTCTGGGTTAGTGGAGTCTGTAACCTGAAGCGTATGTAACCTGAGGTACCACTGTAATTTATCAAAACCTGGAAAGATCTAGGTTTGGGTGCAGGAGCAGTCATGGGAGAAATCATGTCTGAGATTCCATCAAAATACAAAAACACACTTCGGAAAAAGCAGCTACCAGAAGCACCACTTCATGATGTTTCAACAACAGCTTGTTTTATCTGATATTGACACCAACAGTTTAGAAACCTGTCAATGGGCTGAACCCTAAGAACAGTAAGCAGAGGGAAGCTTGGCAGATTTTATTATGTCCTCCTCCCACAGTATCCTCCTGCTTAGCCCCAGAAAAAACCTGTGTGGGTGGTTGGTAGAGCCCTCCTGAACAGTGTGGGTAGGGGGAATCTCCTAAAATAGGGCAGGGCACCTTTCACATTCCAAGTAAATACGGGTAACTCGCAACGCATGCTTGAGAGTGTTTGGGTGAAGAAGAGGCAGTTAGAGAGGGTGATCTAAAGAGGCCAGAGAGACATGCAGAGAGGTTTGGAGGGCCAACGAAAGAGATTGGAGTGTGGAAGAGGTGGTTGGGAGAGCTTCGGATTGCAGAATGGGCCTCAAACACAAGGTGGTGTTGGCGGCATCAGCTGTTGAGAAACCAAGGAATGCAATTCTGCTTATACGTGCAAGAGCCAGGAACCCACCTAAGTTGCGAGTTACCTGTGCTAAAAGTCTACTTTGTTTAAAAGCATTTCTTTTTAATGTTATAATAATCTAGCCACTGGCTCTGATTCATACAGAACCATAACAAAATTCAGGGACAACTGAATCCATTGGCGTTTTCAACATGACCTGGATTGCACCAGGTCATGATAAAAAAATCCCTGAATCAGCTAGCTGCTAGCATGCAAAGGACATCACAGGTGCATGCCAGGGGCTCAGTGGGCCAAATCAAAGTACAGCTGCCATTCAGAATAGCCTAGCCACAATGATCCACACACTGGCAACCTCAACCACAGTAATGCACTCTATGTGGTGCTTTCTTTATGCTTTGTTATTGTATTCATCTTCAAAAGACATGGAAATAAATGAATATTCACATAAGCAATCCACTTGCATGAACAACTTAACATATGAAGATTTTTGTGTTATCACGGCTCCTCAATTTAACAGAAATCCCTTCTGCCAATGTTACATTGCTGATGTGAACATACTAAAAATGTACTCGGGGGGGGGGGAAGCTGCCTTGTCTCAGTTTGACATGGGAAGCCCACCCTGTCTTGGTTCAGTGCAGTGGCTTGGTTTTTCTTTAGGAGATACACACAAATCCTTAAAAACTGCAATTAGTTCTTTGGAGTTTTAAAATATGCCCCTCTGTCTTCTCTTGGTAGTTTTAGAAAAGTAATTACAGCCACCAACAAACTGCCAGCTAACACATGAGTTCCTGTCATTGCATGCATTGAAAATAATTTAGTAGCAGGAAGTTCCCCTGGGGACAACAAGACTTGATGCTATGACTATGCTCTCAAAGGGAATTGTACAGAAAAAAGCATGGCTGACCTCATGATATGCCATCAAGTACAATCATTCCCAACAGCCATTGCTACAATCAAGCAATATGCATCACGGCATGAGCTAGCTGCATGTATAGGCAGGTGGGAAAAGTGCCTATTTTGGGATGCAAATGGAGCTCGATGTAAAGGGCATCTTTGGAATTTGATGTGAATGGAGAGAGGCAGCCTTTATAAGTGAATCTACATGACCTGATGGAAACCAGCAATTTGCAGATTCCACAGCAGACAACAGTTCTCACATTGGTCAGGATGGGGAGGATCAGGTGAGCTCACATTACGCCGACCCCACCCCCCGATCTTATAGTGCTTAATATCGTTAGGCAACTAATACAAGGAATATTTTTTACATTACTTTTTGAAAACAAAAACACAAGAAACAAGAAACAGTACCAAAACAAGTGGGACTATGAAAAGAGTGACTGTGGAAACCCACCCAGATGGGTGGGGTACAAATTATTATTATTATTATCATCATCATCATCATCATTATCCTCCCCTGTCCCAAGCCCATCTCACATTTTTTTTAAACAGATGGTGTTAAATGTGAAATTAAAGCAGTAAAAATGTCTTTGCTGCTGATCATTTTCACCACAATATCAAACACTCTTGTTCTTCTTCAAACAAACAAAAGACCTGCAAGCGGTTGGATGTGAAAATCTCTAGAAGCAGATCACCACCTGGTGTGCATGAATGGCTTGCAGGAGGCCACCAAGATGCTGTTTGTCTACTGCCATAGAGAAAACCTGAAGCAAAAAGCCTCTCTGCTAGAAATTTTTAGATAGTGTTTGTAACTGGGGAGTTGCATCCATACCACTTGAAAAGGCAGCCAAGAAGAAACAGTGCCGTATGTATCCTACCTCCCCCTTGGAAAACTTGCCCGGCTTGTGCTGTGCTGGGAGCATAAAGAGGCAGGAGCAGTTCAAGCATTAAAAGGATGCCACTGACTCAGTCATGTTCTGACCCTCAATGACCTCACAGGCAAGTCCACAAGAGGGACTATGAAAAGACTTTTAAAGAAAACACAATGAACATTTCATCTATTTGATAATACGACTGTCATAACTCAGGCAAGAATATTTACCAGAGACAGAATATTTACAAGCTCTGGTTGCCGTTTCATGAGGCTTATCTTTCATAAAGATCTTGGCACTTCCAACAGAAGCTCTATACACTTTCACTGATTGAAAGCTTGAATTTAAAAGCTGTTCTTCGGGTATTAAAGAAAAGCAAGTTAACCAGTTGCTGTTTAGATGAGAACAAATGGATTGAGCACTGATATCAGTAATGAAATATGCAGTGACAATGCCATTTAATTTGTTTTGAAATGAAGCCTGCTTAAAGATTGGCCATTAATAACTGCTGCTAAAAACCCCCGAAAGAAAACAAACAACCAGTCACATATTCTGGCAATTAATATTAATTTATCATAAAAAGTGCACTTACAACTAACACTATAATATACAAGATTAATGCCATGATTCTCTGCACATTTAGCAAAGTTCTGCTGGAATCAAGTGGGCTTACATCCAGGAAAATATGTCTAAGAATGAGGTGTTTAAAGAACACATTGCCAAACATTATAGGAATAAACATAAAGAATGTTACAACTTTAACACAATTTGTTAGCCACACTTATTTTGAAAGTATGTAGCATAAAGGTTTCTGCTAGAGAAAGATACAAACACCCTCTAAATTTACAGTAGTACCTCGGGTTACAGGCGCTTCAGGTTACAGACGCTTCAGGTCACAGACTCCACTAACCCAGAAATAGTACCTTGGGTTAAGAACTTTGCTTCAGAATGAGAACAGAAATCGCGTGGCGGCAGCAGGAGGCCCCATTAGCTAAAGTGGTGCTTCAGGTTAAGAACAGACCTCCAGAATGAATTAAGTTCTTAACCCGAGGTACCACTGTATTATGTTTGCGTCTTTGCACCCAATTATTCTAAATCTTTAGAGTTCCATTTATGTCATTAAGGTATTGCAGGTCAATATATAAGTAAAAGGATTAACTGTTATATCAATTCCAGTAGACCAATATTTTGTCTATGTTCATATTACAGAGTAAAATGTTCATAAAATTGCAGGATGTAAATAATTCATTCGAATTCAAATATTTGAATTTTATAAGAAATGTCTTATCTTGATAACTGGCAAGAGAGGAAGTTCCAAGAGTGATTAGATCAGGAAAAAATATTGCTGACTTCTTGAAAGGAGAAAAATATATAATTATCTGTATTTGCTTTTAAATGTTGTGTCTCTTTGTACTGAATTTTATTGGTCTGTGATGTTAATAAACTATTTGCTTGCTTGCTAATAAGAGTGACAGGTCCCAGCTAGAGGTTATGATAAACATGTTTCTACTTATGAAGATGGCAGCCGTGTGTCTAATTCCCTCCTCCTACACTGTAACACCTAGTACGGGTTACTCACATCCTGACTTTACAATCTTCTCAATTTCCTGACCACATCAATAGTTGCAGTCAGGCTTGCTTGATAAGTCCCTATGAACTCAATGGAGGTTACTTCTATTTAAAATGTAAACAGGATGATGCAGGTAATGAAAATATTGACCTTTTACTATAGTACACAGGTACGTATGAAGGAATGGACATTCAGAAAGAGCAGCAACACATTGTGTGAGTCAATAAATCTAATTCTTATAGACTGAAGAGTGAATCCTAATAGGAGTAGTAGTAGTAGTACCCCACCCATCTAACAGCATTTAATTGTAAACCTAAAGTTTGGTCCTCATTTTTCTAATTTGTTTTCTATACGATATTTAAAAACTGACAGCTTCTGTAATCCAGAAGCAGAACGGTACAAAGACGGTTTTTTTATTAGCATCTGTGCATTTGAAACATGGCAGGGTCCCTGTTAAAGGTAAAGGGACTCCTGACCATTAGGTCCAGTCGTGATCGACTCTGGAGTTGCGGCGCTCATTTCGCTTTATTGGCCGAGGGAGCCGGCATACAGCTTCCAGGTCATGTGGCCAGCATGACTAAGCTACTTCTGGCGAACCAGAGCAGCGCACGGAAACGCCGTTTACCTTCCCGCCAGCGCGGTGCCTATTTATCTACTTGCACTTTGACATGCTTTCAAACTGCTAGGTTGGCAGGAGCAGGGACCAAGCAACGGGAGCTCACCCGTCGTGGAGATTCGAACCGCCGACCTTCTGATCAGCAAGTCCTAGGCTTTGTGGTTTAACCCACAGCGCCACCCGCGTCCCTGTTACTACCATATAAAATAACATTTCTAATAATCAACTTCCTTTCAAAGTTCTAAAAATTACATTGCTTTCAAAAAGAAATAACACTAAACCAGTAGTAAATCAGAGTATCAATCTATTTTAATTTTTATTTTTTTAAAATTTACATTCTGTCCTTTGTAGACACCAGGGCATGTTTATTCCAATATCAATTAGAATAAAACTCCATCTGTTTCGTTATCAAAGTATATTAAAAGCATGTAATATTTTATTATATTTTCAACCTTAAGTCACATACTGTACTCATTTTGTAGCAGTAAAAGGTAAAGGTAAAGGACTCCTGTATGGTTAAGTCCAGTCAAAGGTGACTATGGGGTTGCGGCGCTCATCTCACTTTCAGGCTGAGGGAGACAGTGTTTGTCCACAGACGGCTTTCCGGGTCATGTGGCCAGCATGACTAAACCACTTCTGGTGCAACAGAACACCGTGATGGAAACCAGAGCACACAGAAATGCTGTTTACCTTCCTGCCACAGCAGTCCCTATTTATTTACTTGCACTGGTGCATTTTCGAACTGCTAGGTTGGCAGAAGCTAGGACAGAGCAATGGGAGCTCACCCCATCGCGGGGATTCAAACCGCCAGCCTTCCGATCAGCAAGCCCAAGAGACACAGGGTAGAAATAATATGTTCTAAACTGAATAGCTAAATACAAACTGAAGTATAGTAGTAATAAGAATATTCCTTTTATATTAACTCAGACAGGTTTAACAGCACAAGTTTTATCTAATCCAAATACCACTATTCAGAACAGTAAATTGGGAAATCTAAATTCCCTTTAATCATGGCAAGGGATAGGTTTGTATATGTGATCTGAATGATTTATTATCTCTTCTATAATAATGTTTAGAAAAGTTTGTTAATCCTAGCGAATATGTGATGGAGTATCAAAAAGAAGAGAATGACAGTGTTGAAATAGGGTATATATATTCATTTTAATTAAATTAATCTTTCGCTACAGTGAACAATTTAAATAACTCCATTTGTCGAGAACTAGAGTTATGATATTACTAGATTATAAGAGTTATGGAGAAGGTAAACAATATATTCAAAGCAGTGGGACCCAGAAAACAGAACAGTGAGCTAACTTTGGCTCTTTCTATAATCTGGAGTTATGGGACAGCTGGAAGATATATTCAACAAGTACTACACCTATGCCAGCAATGTTTGTACTATCAGGATGGGATTTCCTGGACAAGATGGCAGTGGATTTTTTTTTCCTCTGGGCCTTCCTACTCCAGAGAAAGGGAAGGCACTAAGATCATGGGAACCTTTGGCACCAACCTTTGGCAATAAGCAACCTAATTCTCTGTTTAGTGGCTTTTGATAGGATAATGTGAGCCAGCAGCAGACTGCCTACCAGTACATTCTCCTCCAGCAAAACTCAAATGACTACTGCATCTATCAAACCCATAACCTGCTCATCTGCACTAGTCTCAGCTACCAGAAGATTGCTTAATGTTTTAGCTACTGCAGGTGGAAGGGTTGGGAAAGTGGATGGAATCGTTTTTTTCCACATTCACTGTCCGTCATCCAGTGGGTGCCAGTGGCTGCAACCAAGCTACGCAGATGTCACTTAGTGGGGTGGCAAGTGGGGAGAGCCATCTACTGGAGCCATATATATACACTGCATATGTACATGTTAGATATGTTTGCTGAACCACATCAATGAAGACTTAATTGGGAAGCTGGGAGGAATATTTCCTTCTCAACATTTTCTGCGTGGGCCACACTTCCTCTAACTCAGGCATAGGCAAACTCGGCCCTCCAGATGTTTTGGGACTACAACTCCCATCATCCCTGACCACTGGTCCTGTTAGCTAGGGGTGATGGGAGTTGTAGTCCCAAAACATCTGGAGGGCCGAGTTTGCCTATGCCTGCTCTAACTTGAGGACAGCTCCCAACCCATGTTAAACAAATACGAGTCCCACCGCTCCAATATATAATAGAGCAAAACAGTTGTGCTTTTATTGTTTCGTTAAATGGGAATTAAGCTACATAAATGAAAATATATTTTCAGTCGTTATGCAGATCACTTTGCAAAAACATACATAAAGCATACAATTGTGTACCTTGTTTTTGCTTGAGGGAAAGCCAGAAAATGCTGTCCTTATTGGAATGGTGGGATACAGATGCATGGGGATTATGCATGACATGCTCCTGATCTAATAAAAAGAAGGGAAAGAAAAAGAAAATTCTGTTATGCTTCAATGTCACATTCAAGGAAAGGAATTCACTGGAGGTTGAAATGTGATCAAAGGCTGTTCTAATGTAAGAACTGATGAATGCTCTTCAAAGTATACTTTGAAATAGGAGATGACAGTTTTTTAAGGTCTCTCTGCATTTTAATCGTTCTCCTATGCATGCCAAAAATGACTATAGCTGCTCATGGAATCCTATTAAAATTATTTGGAATAATATACCCCCTAAAACCAAAGTTTTGGAAAAGGGATGTGAAAAATGTTTGTTCTATAAAAATATATAGCAAAGAAGGACTCTCCTTCCTCAGAGGTTTTTAAGCAGAAAGTTGAGATTTGTGCATTGCACAGAGTTGGATGAGATGACGCTCAGAGTCTCTTCCAACTCTCCAATTCTATGAAATTATATTCCAAACTGAAATTTTAACTAAATTCATAAAGGCCTATTTGCAGCACCTCAGCATGTTACTTCTTGCTGTATTCTGCATAGAAGTTTCTGAAGATAAGTGATTTAATCTATCCCAGACAGATCAAATTTAATTATGACCGTACTACATGGCGAGATGACCAACAAAATAAAAATAAAGCTCAATCTCACACAATACATAGCTATGGAAAAATATGATACCAGAAAGAAACAATTGGTGTTGCAGCAGTGAGAAAATCATCAGTATTAATTTGATCTGATAATCAGCAAACATAAAGTTATACAAACTCTGATGAATTACTACTGGGCAATCCAAACTCCAATCTGCCAGCCTGGAGGCAGTCAGGATACAGTGCAACCAGGGAGCCCTCCAGCCAAAATGCAAAACCAACTCACTGCTGGCTGAATGCCATTTGCCCAGTTGCAGGCATCCTAGCAAGAGGAAGCTGCCCAGAGTGGCTGGGTAGTGTATAAATAAAATTATTATTATTAAGTCAGACTCACCATTGATTAACAGTGTAATGCCCCCCCCAAGAGGCCAAATCTTGAGAGTAGGATTGAGAGAAACACAATCCTCAGTACCTGCCATGGTACTATGGAATATTACAGATTATGGGGAAGAGAAACATTTCACCCTACTGTAGACACTGCAGCTGTTAGATAAGTGGGTTGGGACTTCTTCTCTTTAAAATTCAAGGTAGAGAAGAACTGAAATGCCATAATACTTGCCTTTGAGCTGAAAGCAGTCACTCATTGCTGAAATTTATATTCCAAGCCAAGGAATAATGAATTTATCTTCCAAGCCAAGCAACATCACTAATTTTAATATCACCTATTTTCATACAGAATATATAGGAATCATAGAAACATAGAATTGGAAGGGACACTGAGGATCATCTAGTCCAAGCATGGGCAAATGAGGCCCTCCAGATGTTTTGGGACTACAACTCCCATCATCCTTGACCACTGGTCCTGTTAGCTAGAGGTGATGGGAGTTGTAGTCCCAAAACATCTGGAGGGCCGAGCCGAGTTTGCCTATGCCTGATCTAGTCCAACCCCCTACAATGCGGGAGGAATATGCAGCTGTCCCATATGGAGATCGAACCTGCAACCTTGGTGTTATTAGCTAATAACACCATGCTAATAAATATGGGGTTTTCATTAGAATGCCCGTGGCGTGGAGGGAAATATATGGTAACAGGCCAAGCTGACTAGCTTTTGAGGGAGTGAATGGCAAATAACAGGAGAACTATGTCTACCTTATATTTAACAGTCTGTATGGTAGCCATAGGTGACCAGGGATTCCATGAAGGTGAGTGAATGGGATGGTGGAGAAGGGATGGCTCATTGTGTTCTTTTTCCAGCAGCCTGCTCAGGGATGGCCCACATATAAGGCCAGGTGAGGCGGCTGCCTCAGACAGCAGGATCCACAGGGGCAGCAGATTCCAACGTAGATCTTCACTCACCCCTTATTCCCTGGCAAGGAGGGAGGCACCTTTTGCTGGTTCACCTCAGGTGCCAAAATGTATTGGGCGGTCCTGAGCCTGCTTGGTTTCTGTGCTAACCACAAGGGGGAGCTATATTTCCTCCATGGTTACCATGGAAATGCACTGGGCTAGAATGAAAGGATGGCTCCGTCCCTCTCCCCACTCCCGAGCCCCACCAGTCTGCTTGATCAAAAGCAACTTAATAATGAGCTGGAAGCCTGCACTTTCAGGTTTCTCATTCCCAGTGGCCAGAATGGTAACACAGCCTACTAGCCTCTTAATAGATTAGTTAAAAATTCAGGGTAGCAACTTGGGAGGCTTATTTACAAGGCTGAATTATGCAAAGAACCAACTCGTCCTTCCCTCCTAACATCCCATAGTTAGAAAGATTTATAACTTGTACACAAATTTGCTTTGCATGATTTAACGCGACAATTTAACTGTCATACCATCCATTAATTCATCTCAACCTTCTTCTTCCGAAAACTTACAATACTGGTCTTTACTACAACTCTTATCTCAAACTTGGGAATGTGAAGGTGATCACAGCAGCAACAGATAGGTACCTAATTAGTTGAGTTGACATTTACAGTGATTGCCAAAAAGACTATAATGGAAAACCAATTTCAGCAACATTGTACGGGGTATGGTGAATGACACATGTGAAAAAAATTACAGTGAGAGTGGAAAAATAGGCTGTCAAGAATCAAATGATGTTACATCTGCACTGTCAAACTGTCTAGCAGATTGTTATACAGAGCAAAACTGGTAAGAGTTGAATATATGCTTTCTCCAACTCTACTGGAAATGAGACTCTAAATGACCTAACGCACGTTACAATATTAGTCCACGTGCACTTGGCTGACACTGTACAAAGACAAAGAAGCAGTCTTGCTCTCTTAGATTACAAAAAGCAGTGTATTGCTCTTAAACAAACAGTGTGTTTCAGAATGTGTTGTCCCAGATAATCGATTAGTGAGATTATAAGAAATTACTTCTTCTGGGTATTTGTTCATGTATTTGACAGTTTGCTAGTGCCTGAAAATATTTATTCTCTGCCAAACTTAGTTTTTGCAATATAATTTTGATAAATTGTATTTGTACAATTATTGAATACTTTGGGTGGGGTTCACCTAAGAAGCCTTATCAGCAAAAGTCCTGTAGAAGGTCTCCCACTACTACAACAAGACTTTTCCCCTCCGCTCGCTGCCAAAACTGGCTCAAGGGGGTGGTTAAAAAAAAAAAAAACCACAAAAGAGCACGCAGGGGAAGGAGAGGGATCATTCTGTCTGACAAACTGAAAATATTCTACAGATAACACTGAATTCCAACCTATATCTCGCCTACCTGCAGAATCCTATGTACGTTTTACTCTGAACTAATTACGGTTGTGTTCACTCACAGGTAAGTGTACAAAAAATTGCTGCCTAAAACAAGGACCGTGCTATTTTATAAGAGTGTGCTGGTATATACTGAGTAAATAAATATAATGCAATGGTTAAAAACAGACCTATAGTTATGCTCAAAATAAATGTTTTAGTTAACGTTTTCAAATTTTGTGATGTTTATTTGCTCTTAATTATGTATATTAAATTAAATGGTCTTTGAAGGTTCTAATACCAGCTACCCAGAGGGAAAAACTGCAACAAAAAGAAGTTTAGACTAGACTGCTACAAATCCAGCATTTAGTTCTGCTGAATACTTCACAGAAATTAAAAGAGTTCCCAGAGAAGCATAAGAGCAGTCAGAAAATATTTCCACACCAATTTAAGCAAAACGGCTATTTCACCAAGAAAATGGGTTGACCAAGCTACACTGTATACAATTATGTTTTGTAAATAGTTTTAGCTTTAGTAATGCAAAGGATGAGGCAGCTGCTATACTGTGGCAGTGAACAACCCCAAATATTGCTACAGAGATCTGTTTTAAGCTTAAAATGCTTACACAAGTAGATAAAGTCAGATCCCAAAGATGGAGCAATTACTCTCCTAAACTGATTAGTAATTGCAGAGACATTAATCTTTTAGTTCAGCACTTATTAGCATAAATGCCAGTTGCACTTTTAATGTATTTTCCCCCTGTGAGGAGATACCAATATGTAAATCCCGATTTATGCAGATAAACATGTTTAAATATTACTTTATGAATGAATTTACAAGTCCAGAATTTTATTTGCCCAGAACAATGATAGAGCTATTCGGTAAGTGTTGCAGAGGAAAAATCTAGGTCTTGGTGCCTTTAGCAATTGGAGGTCAGATGTTGATGTGGATTGATATGTTGGGGAATTCCAACAACCAAACCATGCAGTCTTGTGAACCTAATGTAGATAGTACAAAAATATAAACAACAATGAATAGTCTATTTGCAAAATAATGTTCACTGAACCCTGAAGCCAAAGATTCAAGTAGTTACTTGTGAATCATTATGTAAACCTAAATGCATTTAGCTTCTTGATCTATTTAGGAGAAAGGCCATGCATAGTTCAGTGGTTAGAGCATTTGCTTTCGGAAGGTACCAGATTCAATCCCTGCCATAAACAAGCAGGGCTGGGAGAAACCCTGTCTGAAAACCTGGAGAACTGCTGGCAGTCAGTGTAGACAATACTGAGCAAGATGGACCAATGGTCCTTCTCTGTATAAGATACGTCCTAGTTCCTATTTGCTTCCTCTTCTTACTGTGCCTTTCTCCCCCAAGTTTGCTTGGTGTCTGCCACAATAGTATTCATCTGTGCACATGATTTCTGCAGGGATTATATTGAAGGTCGCTTCTTATATCATTTCTGTGGAAACTGTTTTAAGAAAGCACATTACAAATAGCAGCCCAATACAATGATACTTCTAAATACGCCATTTGGCACAGTGTTTAGACTCGGTTTGCTTCTCATAATAGTTCTGTTGCTGCGCAAATCAGAAGAGATACTGACTTGAATGATAAATCAGGACAAAACATGCTGTTTTCTAAATGGTGCAGAATGAAATGGTGTAATAGTAACACATCTCTTCTTTCCAAAAATGTAGTCATCAATATGCGTGCAGCATAAAACTGTTGATAGCCATTTCCTAACCATGTGCATTACACTTCTCCGGGTCAGATTTTAAAAATATCCTGGGTCAACTAAAAGGCCGATTCAAGTCCCAAATGCATGGGGTTCGTGCAATTTCTCACGGCAGAGCAATCCTATGTTCCAATGGGGAACATCAACCATTAGTGCTTGCTTTTCAGTGCAGAATTGTGTTAATCCCATGTACAGACAGGTGTACAGTTCCTTTGTATAAGTGATATTCAGAAGGAAGGAATTTCTTGAAGGAGGAGGCAGCCTGGCAGTTTGTTTTAATGCTCTTTTTTCATCTTGCTCCCCAGAGTACACAGAAGGAAAGCCCCAAACGTATTCCAGGCTTTACCCAGGCACACTAAATAGAGTCTTAAACACACACACAAGTACAATATAGAAAGGGTCATGTAAGCCTGGAGCCAATTTAGAGCAGGTGGAAGAAGCAGAGATTAAATATTTCAGATTTACTGAGTAATTTTTAGGAGAGTCTCTGTTCACTTCAGTTGCATTTCAGAGCCATATGAAAGGTGTATTTGTAAAGCTACTTGGCAACATTCCTGTAGCTCAAGGAGTGTCTTCCTCACTGTCCCATCAGAGAAAGCAGACTTGTACCAAGTCAGATCACTGGCCCATCTGACAGTGACTCTCCAGGGTTATAGACAAGGTTCTTTCTCAGTCCCACTTGCAGAATTCAGGGATTGAATATGGGTCCTTCTGCATGAAAAGCAGTTGCTCTACCACTGAGATATAGGTCTTCCGCACTGAACAACAGATAATAGATTAGAACGACAGAATTTTATCCAAAAATTCACTAACGCCATACAGGCAGCAACCAATTGGTGCACGGGTTATGTTCTGGATCCCTGTGCACATCGGGAGGGCCTGTATAAGTCCACCCTACCCTGTTCCACCCCATCCCCTCCCCACCCTGCCCCTTTTGTGACATGGTCACTTCCAGGTTTGGCGTGATGAGAGCAGTCGTAGACATACACATCAGTTGCACCTAAAACGGTCACTGCCTGTATGATAAGGAATAATCCCTAGACCAGTGTTTCCCAATCTTGGGTCTCCAGCTGTTTTTGGACTACAATTCCCATCATCTCTGACCGCTGGTCTTGCTAGCTAGGGATGATGGAAATTGTAGTCCCAAAACAGCTGGAGAACCAAGGTTGGAAAACACTGCCCTAGACTCATTAAATTTAACTTCAGAGCATTAAGTCCCACACATTGTTTGAGGTGAGGGAAGTACTGTCTAACCTCACCCTGTTTTTAGATTCGCCTAGGGCTGTCTTTGTCTTCTTTGGGGGGCCAGGTGAAAACCTGTTTATTTGTCTAGGGTTTTGTTATTTAAATAACCTGTCTATGGATGCTTTGCAGTGGAATTTTATTTGTTCTGAAGCTGTGCGTTATTGCTGCCATGGTGCCAGGTATATGTAGAAACAGCTGAACATACAATAGTAGTTTCAAGCATTTGATCCAGTAGAGACCAACATGCTGTCAGACAAAAAGAAAGGCAAAAGTGGTCCATCGCCAAAAGCAATCCAAGTTATAGATGGAAGACTGACTTGAAACCGTTTTAGGGAGCCCTGGTCTACTACCCGACCTGCTCTGACCTGTCAGCAAAAGATGCACCCTTGCTGGTAAACTGCTTCCTTGTAGTTTCCTACTTTGGCTAGAGCTGGGGGGTGGTGAACAGGGTAAACCCTTCTTGATGTCCTTCAGGTTGCCAACTAAAAAGCAGATTTGAGATCCAGCAATGATACCCTCCCCCCCCCCCCGAGAACTTAGTTCACCAACTGTAAATACAGATAAATCCTTCTGTGCCCAAGAAGAAAACACACTTCTTTGCCTGTGGGCTGGCAAAGATTTCCACTCAAACTTCAAGTATGTGCTGAATGCTCAACCCCCTATTGTTTGAGCAAAGCAGCATGTCTGGATACTGAATTCAACTGAACAATAAGGACTTAAGCATTCAACATATATTGCATAATGATAAAAGGAATCTACTGTACCTGTTAAAAAGACATCCAACACTATGTCTTCAAATGTAGGATTCCTGAAGCTTATGATGATAGAAGAATGGTGACCAAGGCAAGAACTCACACAAGATGGCTCCAATGGCTGAGGAATCAGACCAACCCCAGACAATAAAAATACCCATTCCTCAAGCTGTGGTAAGAATAACAATGTTCACATTTTAATCAGAAAACACTTCTTTGTTGTTGTTGTTTTCATTTTCCTGTAAATGTTAAGCTTCAGGTAAAAATATGATGGCCCCAGTCAAGGGGTTTTTATATACATAAGCAACTCCAATGCAAACTCAGAGCTCAATGCAAGGAAGACCATTCACTTGCAGCACTAGATAGATAGCAAACCAATTCTAGCACAATTTATTTGGCTTCCTTCTTTAAAAAAGTTTCATACATTCCACCCGTTACCCTTAATTGGTAATAAGCTAATTAAGCATTAGAGGAAAGCTGTTTCAGCCACTTCACTGCTTACATTTTTTGAAGTGAATTTGAGATGATGCATTATTCTTAGCAGCATATTAAATAGAAGAAGCTGAAAAGAATGTAATCAAAGAATACTTGACACTCTAATAATAGATCCTGCTCGTCTCTAACACTGCTCAGTATTATTAGTCTCACTCCATTACATACAGATATTGCTGGTTTACTGGGAAAACTAGGTGCTATAAGTATATTAGTATCTTGACTAACTGTTCTACTCATCCTGGCATTTCAGTTGTGCTGTTCCAACAAAGTTAATTTCAGTGATCAAAAACAAGAACAAAGTGATTGCAGTCAGAGTTCAAATTCGTATTGCAGAGTGTTCGCACAGCTGCAAACCAGAAACAAACGAAGCAGATAATAACCCATAGTGGTTTCTCTCAATTCAGCAATGAGGCACAATCAGAAACAGTTAAGCCTTGTCCTATAAGTCCTGTCATTAGCTGATTTTATATTAGTCAGTTACTCAGCTATGAGACAGCTTAAAGTGTCAGTTCAGAAGCATTTAATCAGTGAAATCAAGGGAAGAAAATCAATGCCAATTTTTAAGGTTAAAGTTTTGCCAGGCTTCCTATATATACAGTGAAAAGGACCCCTGAAAGCCTTTCTCAAATAATCTTGGCACTGGAATGGTAGAAACGTAATGCTGATGTATATTCAATCTGCTACCATCATGCAATAGTTTAATACCTTTCTCTTATGAAGTTCAGTCGATAATTCAAAAGTTTCAGATGATTTAAGGATGAAAAGAGCAAAGTGAGTCACAAAGGTTAGAGCAAAACACTGAAAAGGTTGAGAGGGCTGGACACAGCAAGTGAAAGGATGAGATATTGATTAAAGGTTTGGCTGAGATAAAACTTGAAGATTTGCCACTATTTGACAGGAGAGGCATGTTGACAAAAATTGAGTGTCAGTCCTCAATTTGAACCTGAAAGGTTTCAGTGACTTATTTGCTTATTTTATGGCTTTGGTATTTGATAAATAACAAGACTTTTTAATTTATTGATCAAAGTTCTGTGAGCTATCATGGTTTCAGACAGAATAATAGCACTTCATCTTCTTGAACTGTCCTTGTATATACACCATATATACCAGAACTGCTAGCACTTAGTTTATCTTGCTGTTTTTCTTCCAAATGCATGTTAAAGGAGAGAAAAGAATCCAAACAGTATATTTTGTCAAGCAAACTAAACTTACCTGCTTTGATTTTCAGATGAATGGGGTTTTTAAAGTGAAATCAGTGGAATTAAAATATAGCAATAGTGCAATCCTATAGCTGTCTACTGTGAAGTAAGTCCCATTGTGTTTTGCAAGACTTGTTTCCAGGTAAATGTGTCTTTCCAAGGCTAAAGTATAAGGACTCTGATGTGAATCCAGCAATTTGGCTTAATTTGGTTATGGATTAGTCTGTAAATCACTTAAAACTTTCAGAAAAAAATATTGGTTTTGCTACGTTATAAGGAGTCATACATTTTAGCTAGCTGAAGTGCTAATCACATTAGATTAGAGAATCAAATAACCCAACAAGGGAATAATATGCATTTCAGAAACCAAACATTTTACTCAAGCACAAATAATATGCAAACATTACAGCATGTGTCATAATATTAGCTCATTTATTTTGTCTCTGACTGCAGCTTTCAGTAAGGTAGAATTGGTGAAGGAGATGAATCTTGTTAACTTAGTTATTTCCCTTTCAAAATTCAACACAGTAAAGAGGCAGGAAATGCTAACATTTTGAAGAAACCTTTAAGTAAAATTAGATCTAGTGTTTTCAAGCACTTCTTTGTAATAAATAGGACATTAGCATATGACTTGTATTTTTAAAAGTCATTAATAGGTTTTTCAAAAGAACAGTGGCATTTGTAATTGTATACATTTTAGATTACTTTCCTGAATGTTAACCAAGCCATAACTGTGAGTAACCTCAGTCAAATCTCAAGTACCTAATTGAAAATCAAGAATATGTCCATTTTCAAATGGACTACCCATGAAGGATCCAATATCAACATTCCAATAACCTCTGAGCAGGATTTTAAAATCACAAGGCCCTGAGCTATATCAGGCCCAGTAGCACTTTTCTTCAGCCTCTGCAACCCCGTGTTGTTTCTGATCTATAGGCTAGTCATTCAGGAAGAATGGCAGGATAGAAGCTTTGGCAAGTGAAATACTGTACACTAGCCTAACTTTTCCTGCCGCTGGACCATATCTTAATATTTTACAATGCTAGATAATATTTAATTCATCAAATCTAATTGAGCATCCATACCTGTGGGCACATGAAAGTGATTTTTGCTGTGTGGTTGGCCCTTCCTAGGGCAGAAGGAAAAAACTGAACTGGTACTTCAGTGGTGGAATGAGGAGCTACAACCAACTGCACAAACATTGTGGGGGAGAGAGAAAAGAGAGAGGGGAGGAAATGAAAAATAAAAATCAATTTTATTTTGGAGCCAGTTCTTTTATTGTGCCTTGTATCAACACTGTTGATGTTTACGTAATTAATGTGTTCCACTGTATGCCTTCTTCACTCTCAGCATGCAGGATCTGCTAAGACTGATAAAGTGTGCTGCAGTAAACAGTGCTTAGCGGCAGTTGCAGCACATGTATTCCCCAGAAACGAAAAAAGATTGTGTTACTAGCCACAAAGAAAGAAGTGGAAGCTATTTTTAAAGTATGGATGAAAGAAAGAGAGCCTCAGTTTTTCAGGTCATATACTGCCACTATATCTTCTTCTTTCACATTACAGAGATGCTCAGAAGTCTTATATTGCTGCACAATTAAAAAGCCAGATACTTTTTTTTAAAGGGCAATGTGCAGTATATATTTACAGTATGTGCTGTTGTCTCTGTTTTCCATCTACAGTTATGCACATTTATATGGGCTGAAAGAAACTACCATGCTGTGATGTGCTTACTCCAAATTAAAAGAGTTGGATTCACAATTCCATAGGGGTGGGCAAAGTGGCCAACTATATGGTGATAAGATAAAATTGTTTGTGCTTTTAAGAAAGGAACTAACATCTAAATCCAAGAATAAAATTACTTGGTACACGTGCAGCCTAGTGCCAGACATCCAGCAGCATATCTGCCTGAAACATACATATTTTTGCTGCAGCTTCTAATTGGTTTTTCTAGTACACCATCCAAACAACCTTCAACTTTGCTAATATAAGGGCTGCCATGTTTTTCTTTCTGTCTGATTTCTCCTTAACCAGGAAACTATGTTTCACTTAACGCACGAGTCAGATCTAAATAGCAGTTAGGGATACAAGATAAACATGGTCATTGTTGTGTTGTTTTTTGTTTGTTTTTGCATTTTAATACGAAAATTTCCAATTAATGGTTTCCCAAACCATTTTTTTTACATGGGATATAAAGCAAATGCATGATCTCATTTTTATGTTAATAATAAATATAATATTAATGCATGTTAAGAATATTAAGATCTGATGTCTAATATTAATATTATAAGCATCCACACGAGTGTTGCTAAACTAACCATACAGTTTAAATGTGAAACTTGTCTGTGTGGCACAGCACAATGTGTAACACACAACACCTCTGTTGTATTCACAGTGCTAACTTACAAAATCATACAAATGTGACTGAGCATAATAAGATGAGACTGCACTGTGGTACTGTCAAAGCGCAGAAGGGAATATCTGTATACTTGGTTCAGGGTTCAAGTTCACAAGCCGTTATTCATAACTGTGCATGCATTGAACATGAAATATAAATTTTGCTGAGAATCACATAAAACATATGCAAGACAGTTAGACCCTGGCCCCCCTCCGGGTAAGCTGAGATCAAAGCTTTTATAGAAGTCAGTCCTTATCCCAAAAGCTGATCCACTTTATTGTTATTCAAGAAGCTTCTTTGCTATTAGGCTGATTACAAGGAATTTGCTCTATTGGTCAGGACTTGGTGATATCTATCTGGCATCCCTCAGGTTGCTGCTAAAGGCATGGCTTCCTACGCTGACTCCCTCCCCATTTATTTATTTATTTATTTAGGCAACTTATATCAAACCCTTCACTCAAGGGTTTCCAGGTGGGCTTCAGTCCAAAGAGAGAAAATACAAAACCATACAAAATGCAAGCTGGCATATACAATTAAATCACAGTTAGTGTTCCTTGATTATACTTGGGCATCACCCAGCAAAACTAGATTTTTATAATGAAGATATATGACTATTAGAAGCCCTGCCTCAGTCTAGATCCAGAAATACCATGCTACAGTTAACTATACACAGGCAACTATGTTTAGCATTCTGTGGAGCAGAAAATTCATCTTTAAAAAGTTGTTCTTCTATGTAATATTAAGAGCTTTTAAAGAAAATAATCAAGTGTTAAGCTCAAAAGGTGAGAGATCAGTACTTGATAGAAAAAATCTTTTCTAAAAGAATGCATATACTATAGCACAAATACACACAAAAAACTCTAAGAGATGCTAAAGGTATGGGTGTCCCAGATTTTCAATTAGAATCTGAGATCCTGTGCACTTTCAAGGTTCTCTTGAAGCAAAAAGGTGGCAGCTGGCTGATTACTAAAAATGCTCAAAGCCACCATATTTTAAGGAAGAGGCAGAAGTGGAAGTGTTTGAAATTCACATGCCCAGTGCTGAAGACTAATGCATTTGGGATTGAACACTTTCATGAAGTAAATTTAGGTAATTTATTTTTAATGTGCCTTTACAGATAATGTGCCATGAATAGTGGTGGCATTTAAGCATCTGGTAATGAATTAGAAAAGCTGAAAGCAGGAAGGGTATATTAAACTGCCTGGACAGTTTGTATGCAGGCTACAGGAGTCAAAATTCATTATCATTAAGTTTAATCAATTTCTCTGCTAATGATCTGACTGTAATATGTATGAACCCGTTAGAGCTCTTCCAAAAATCTATCTGCAGCAAGCTAATAATATAATGAATCAAGATCATAGTGCTATGCATGCAAATACTGATTTGTGAAATTGTAAGTAACAGAACACTTCCAGCTTTTACTTATTTTATAATGAAGTGTTTAATATATTTTACATTAAACAAACTGAATGAAAAAATGTCCGCTCCAGCATATTTATTCAGTTTGATGAAACAGAACAGTAAAATATTCAATACATAGAAAGGTCATTTTATTGAATTCAGAAAAATCTTAATTTTGACTTAATATTACGCTACATTACAACAAAACAGAAATTTGTTATCATAAGCCAAGAAAAAGCAAACAGCTTAATAGACAAGATTAATTTGTTTTGCTTTAGAGCATGAATGTCTATCTTAAATGCCACAAAGGCATTTTATAGGTTTATCTGATAGGTAGATGTTTCGCTTGTTCTACCTTTCAGAAACTTGTA
This sequence comes from Podarcis vaucheri, assembly GCF_965113315.1. NCBI lineage: Eukaryota > Metazoa > Chordata > Lepidosauria > Squamata > Lacertidae > Podarcis > Podarcis vaucheri. The sequence goes on along the minus strand of NC_138762.1, from coordinate 62,180,177 downwards.
ACAATTTACAAAGGACCTTGCATTTTAAGAACCAGCACAACATGAATACATAAACAACACATAGAAAAGATGCTTCTCAGTGACTCAGCTTCAATAAAACATTAATGGAAAGGGCACAACATTCTAAAATCACAGTACTGTTTCTATCTTTGGAGGCAGAAAATGTTGCTGGCAATAGATTTTGTTCTGTCTGACAATGAACAGAACTACTAATGTCCAAATAAAAAATAACTGTCAGACAGTTAATGAGACTCTCAGGTCCATGGTTCAAATTTCCCAGTCTGGAGCCTGATGTGTGTAGAATCTACAGGACAGACTATTTCTAGAAGGGACTCAGATGCCCATCTCAACATCCTATGGCTTGGAAATACCAAGGTTGTGGATTCAATCCCTGTACAGGCCAGCTGCATATTCCTGCATTGCAGGGAGTTGGAATAGCTTATCTCTGGGGTCCCTTCCAACTCTACAGTTCTATGATTCTGTGACCTAACAGTCTAGATCACATAGTTTAAAAGTTCCTGAACACCTGAACCTGCCTTATACTGAATCTGACAAGCTGCTCCATCTAATCCAGCATTGTCTACCATGCCTGGCAGCAACATATCAAGTCGAGAAGGTTTCTGAAGCACTCTGACCAAAGAACTTTTGCTAACCAAGGTATTTTCTACAGGCCAATCATGTCTTTTATCACTGAGCCAAGATTTTCATCCAGTTGGGAAAGGAAATGCATCCCAGAAGCAGCATTTCTACCACAAGGAAACAAGCTATAGGGAGTAGCACAGAGTGGATGAGATTACTTATATTGCCACACTACAGCTTCTTGCAAATCTCCTCTTTGCCATCTAGAGCCTCCATCTGCCATGCGGACCATAGAAGGAGACAAATGTTACCTTGAAATTCAAAGGTGTCCCGAAACTTTGAGTGGAATTAGACATTACAAAAGGCAATGAGCTGCTACTAAAAGGACATCCCGTAACCAGTTACCCATCTATCTCCAAATGTCTAGTGAAATTTATTGTTTCACTATAAGACCTCCAGGTGTAGGGCGGTATATAATTTCAATTAAATAAGTAAGTAAGTAAGTAAATAAATAAATAAATAAGTGTGATAACAATAGAGAGATTTGTGGCACTTAAAGCTAAGCGATTTATTGTGGTATAAATTTGTTGACTAGAACTGACTGCAGTAAATGTAAAATCAGCTGCATCTGATGGAATGGGCTCTAGTCCAAGTTACGCCACAATCAGTTTTGTTAGTCTTCATAGTACCACTAGGCTCTATGTTGATTCTAATGCAGAAAAATGAACACAGCAAGCCTGCTGTGGATGGCAATGGCTGCCACCATCAGGAATGGGGCAACTCAAAGAATGTCTTCAGGGTGGAATCTACACACATGTTAAAAATATTGTGGGATTATTTTTTTTAATCGTTTTTAAAAAATGCATTGCATTGGCTATAGCTCACAGCCACCATCTAGTGTCACAATTGTATATTGCACTTTACAACACATTCAAAATGTTTTATTTGCAGCCGTATAAGCGAGTCCCAGGTCACATAGTAAGTTTCGCCAGATATTTTCAGCAGACGTAGATGCTGAGATACAATTGGCAGCCATTTTGCATAATATCCGGTTGCTCTTAAGGCAATAGATTAGATCCAGAGTGTCCCTTCCACAAACAGAAGGACTTACAAAGAAAACAGACCCAGTGGAGGAGGAAGGTGACTGCCACTGAGATGTCCTTCCTCCTGCAGCCCCCTGTGCCACCTCTCACACTATTCTGCTGATTTTCCCACCCACAGATTGCACAGCTTTTCATGGGACAAAGGGAGCTGCAAGGGTTAGAATTGGCAAAAAAGTGCCTCCCCTGCTTCCTCCAACCACAGTATCTTGCTGTTGCACATCCTGAGAGTGGAGGTAAAGCGTTTCTGCTCATGGGAATTCTGGATCCAAACCTATGCTTTGAACATCCTCTGTTCCCCTTTTGCCTCTCTAACAGTTTTATTGTCACCTTTGAAAAATGAAAAGAAACAGACTCCCATTTTCTCCTTTAAGCACTTAACATTTCCCAATCATATGATATCAAACTGAGAAAATAAGACCAAGTATCAATTTATTGTATTCAGTATATCCAATCTAAAGTATATTAAACACCTCATTATAAAATAAGCAAAAGCTGGCTGCTCTCTGTTACTAATCATTTCACAAACCAGCATTTGTGCAAGTAGCCAAACTCTATAATCTTGATTCATTATATTATTTACTGTAGAAAGATTCTGCAAGAGCTCTAACAGGTTCATCCATATTATGGTCAGATCATTAACCCAGAGATGGATTGGAGTTAATGATAATGAATTTTGACTTCTATAGATCACAAACTGTTGAGGACGTTTAGCAATTGTTTCCCTCCATTCAGCTTATCCAATTCATTATCAGATGTTTATATGTCATCATTATTCATAAGGATGTTGTAAAAACAAACATGCAAAAATAATCTATATTTAGTATGAAAGGTTTTAAACCTACTTGTTTCTAAAAGCTGTTGGATTCTTATCTTTTAAGCAGGTTGGGTCCTATTGCTATGGCAACAAGAGTCCCAAAATAGTGTTCAATTCATGACAGAAAAATGGATAAGATCTTCAGTGACAAAATCTATTCAACTGTCATAATTGGTGTTTTCATTCTCCAGGAATGCTACTATGCTCTTACTAGTAGTGGCCATCTTTCAATGGAGTTACCTTTAAATATAACCCTGAACACTTTTAAAAAGGAATATTCTTAACTTTCCAAAAGTAAAAACAATTCTGTGTTTCTACCCATTATGAAGTTTGGCTTAATCTTTCCTTAAATGGCTGGCAATCCCTTGTCTCCAAGATTAAAGCTTCTTCATTTCTAGCATCTTTGGGGTTCATCCTTCCTGTACTCTGATACTTTATTATTAAGATAGTTGTACAGTCCTGTTCTTTGAGATTAATGTTACATCCTCTCTTTTCACATCTCTCTCAGGGATCTTAGTTCCCAATATCAATGCTCCACTAAGGTATATTTGTTTCTTTCCAGCGTCTATGTTGTTCTTGGGCCTCTGTCTTGACTTTTAAAAATAACTAGCTACTGCATGCTTTCTCAACATCAGACTATTAAGTTCTGTCTAGAGACTACTCCTTGTTGCTCAAAAAGCTTCAGAATACAATCTGAATATACAAATCAAACCAAATCTTTATTACGGTCATAGACCAGCATAGGGGGGTGGGGTACAGTCATTTAAAATCTGAAAAACGATTTGAAAAACTAAAAAAGAATTAAAAGTCTATAAAAATATAAAGGGAGCAAGGAAAGTCTAAAAGAAGGGTTAGGAACATTAGACGGGAGTGGCAGAGCATAAGAGGTTAGCATGCATAAGACTATAGCTATCAGTCTACAGAGCATTCTGATATGAGTGCTCATTAAATCTAGTTTGTGACACAGGTCATCGTCCAATGAATTTTGAGCACTGCTATGCAGAATCTGCCAACACTGTATGTTGTAGCAGGGTTGGTATCTGAAAGTAGCAAGAAGGTAAAGAATTGTCCTGTGCACCCTTACGCAGTAATGGTTAGTAATGAAGCTAGTATGGATGCCTCTGTAATACAGGCACATGCTCTGTTGTTTCTATTTGTCCAGAGTTTTCTTGCCTTTAACATATAAAGCCACCACACCACATGTTTTCCATAATTGTTACATTCCTGCATGGTACTCTCTCATATGATTATAAAATAATTTTGTTCTTCAACTTACAGGGATTTCAGGGTCTATCTCCATAATAAAATGGGCTGTATTGCTATTCATATACTTCAGCTCCAGAATTTCATATGTAGGATTAACCAGATGGATATATTGACAGACCCATCTGCAACAAGCATAAAAAGTCATGTTATTACATCATTATTAAGTACTGGGATTGATTCAGGTTCTACTGAATATTCTGATAAGATTATTCTTGTGTATTTAGAAAGTAATGTAATGATCAATACAGAACAAAACTTTTTACTATTACTAGCAGCTGCCCTCTTGGATCTTAAGCAAATATTTCCTATACCTGCTATCTAAAATCTTTTAATTGTCAGCCTAGGTCAACAGGGGCCTTAACCAAACTAAACATTCACTCTACTATTGAATCTCTTCTCGAGCTATAGCTGTACCAATATTTAAATACCTGTAATAGGCACTGAATGGAATTCATAAATCAATTTTAACATTTTGAACAATGTGAAGTATCACATTTTCAGTGATCACTGTTCCTCTATTATTAAATTGACACCTAACAGATTTATAATCAATGTAGCTCTCTTTTCAAGACTAATAGTAATATATTGTGGCCTGACACATAGATTATACCTTTGATCCAGTTTTCACCATAGGGTGAGTTAAGAGTATTTCATTCATTGGTGTGACGGCCTGTTCTAGATGGGGTGGCATTCTCCCTAAAGAAGTAGGCACATGGCTTGGGGGTATTCCTTAACCCACTGTCATTAGAGGCCAAGGAAGCCTCAATGACAAGGAGTGCCTTTTTCCAGCTATGGCTATTCATGGACCAATATAGTGTGGTATCAGTAACTTTTGTTCTGGTGACCTTGCATTTGAATTACTGCAGTGTATTAATGTAGGGCTACCTTTGAAAATGGTCTGGCAGTTGCAGTTAGTGCAGAATGCAGCTACCAGGGTATCAACAGGGTCAGCAAGATGTTAGAATGCAACATTGCTCCTTAAATCACAGAACTAGCTGTCAGTAAGCTACTGGGCCCAATTCAAGATGTTGGTAATGGTCTAAAAAAAAAAAGGTAAAGGACTCCTGACAGTTAAGTCCAGTCGCAGCTGACTCTGGGGTTGCAGCGCTCATCTCGCTTTACAGGCTGAAGAAGCTGGCGTTTGTCCGCAGTCAGTTTTTCCGGGTCATGTGGTCAGCATGACTAAGCTGCTTCTGGTGCAATGGAACACCGAAACCAGAGCAGCACATGGAAACACCATTTACCTTCCCACCGTAGCAATACCTATTTATCTACTTGCACTTTTTGGTGTGCTTTTGAACTGCTAGGTTGGCAGGAGCTGGGACCGAGCAACGGGAGCTCACCCCATTGCAGCGATTCGAACCATCGACCTTCTGATCGGGAAGCCAAGAGGCTCAGTGGTTTACAACTGCCCTAAATGGCTCAGTGGTTTACAAAACCCTAACTGGCTCAGGGCCCAAGTAGCTAAAGAAGTGCCTCCTCTAAGCCAACCGACTCAATGTATGGATTGGGTTATTATAGACTGCTACTTTGTGAATATTTTAGTTTTGTATTTATTTTTTTATCACGAATGTAATTTTGTACTTTATCTTTGGTTGTACATTGCCCTGGACTCTGTTCAAGGAAGGGAGATAAATACAATAAATATAAATAAAGCTATGTATCAATTATAGAACTGTTAGATCAGAAATATAACAAGAAAAGATCACAAATAGCCATATAACAGAGTCCATAAAAGCTACAGCATCTACCCTCAGTAAAACTGTACAAAAATTAATGATACCCAAACTATAAATGATGATACCTGTATTTCCCTTCAATGAAAAAGTGCAAGGGAAACTTGTAATTAACTGACTCCTCCAATAGCATTTGATTTAATGCCATAAACCTGCAATTCCTCTTGATCATTGTGTAACCTTGAGGACTCAAACAAGATGACCGCTCTATGCCTTCCACTTAAAAGACGATTCATCCACCCCTTTTCACTCCCAGCTTTTTGTCCACATGTGTTAACTACCAATTGCTCTTTGGGCAGCCTTTGTATTTATGACTGAGGCAGAATTATCAACCTTTAAGCTTACACATAAATTAGATACTCTGCTCTATGTTGTGATTGTGGTGGTCTTTTTAAAACAACAACAACAACAACAACAACTTTAAAACCTTTAGTAATTTATGAAACCAAAACCATATTTTTTAAATCAGCATATGTACTACCCAACAATATGTACTTCTTCCTCAATGCTCTTGCAATTCTTGAAAATGCACATACAAAAGATGTAGAGGTTTTGTTTTTTTTTAAAAAAAAAACTGTTTTCCAAGGTAAAGGTCACCTGGTATTACGACATTGGTTTTATCTGGATTGTGCTATAATTTCAGAATGATTTCAATTAATAAAAATGTCACTATAAATCATAGGACAAGAGCAAAGAATAAAGCCAATGCTGGATGGGACAAGCTAAAGGTCTATGATGGAAAACTGTGATTGCAAGCACGTTGCTGTACCTGATTGCATCCTCACAGCTCCCACTAAGACCTCATTCTGAGAAACAATATGATTGAATTATACCTGAGAGAGAGAGAGAAAGGGTGCAGTGACCTTACTGCAGACTCCTTATCTCCACCGATTTTTCATAATAGTAAAGATTTAGTCGAAGAAAAATTTACAGGCCATGTGTTTTCTGCTGCTCTCTCCCCCTGCTGTGATTGAAGCATTCATAAGAAGTTGCAGCTCACAACATGATGGCAATCTTCATCATGTGAGCAGGACCTCTCAGAGCAAAAGTTATTGAAGCACAAAGTACTATTTGTCCTTATGGAGGAATAACAGAAAATACCTGAGACCTATTCTCCCAACCTGTGTAACTTCAGTGATTTTCTTTTATATGGTATATTTGCAGAACCTGGCTACGAGGCAATATTCAAAGGGTCTTTGTCAAGTAAATGGAGAGATAGAGTAGTAGCGACTCTGAACTAGGATGTCCAAAGCATCCTTCACATTTAAAGTCTGTACAGAGTTTTAACAGAGTCAAATGATTAAGGGAATCAGTCCAGTTCCATTACAATGCTTTATACTGATCTACACATTGCTCCTCAGGCATCAACCAAGCTAAGCTGATGATCTTTCTGGCTGCAATCATTCAACTCCCTTGCAGTCGCCTCCAAAACAATCTCTTCTAAAACACCAAGGTAGTCAGATGAGGAAGATAATAACATATTATATAATAAGATATTGCACTACTATTTCATATTTCAGCATATTTGAACTAAAGTAAGGAACAATCCTACACTTACTTTCCAAGTTCACATTCTGCTGTAGGCAATTTTGTGGACCGAGGTCTCTGTGCCTTCAGTTTCAGTGCATACCAAAACTCTCCATGCTTCTCTGACTGGAATACAACACTGAAATGAGAGATATAAGTAGTTGTGACTAAAATGACTTTGCTGTGCACAACAGTTCTAAAGGTTGTGGTGTTCTGTGAGGGCTGGGGCCATTTGTAAAGGTGGTGGAAAAGCCCATCACAGAAGTGTTATTCTTATTACTTCCCTCAACTAAAGATCACAACAAAAAGAAATGGGGATCAGTAATAGTAGTAGTAGTAGTAGAAAGCAAACATTGAAACAGCTGCCCCTTTACTGGCCAGTGGATGAGGCCAGGGTGGTTGTTATTCTGCCATGATGTTCTGGGGGAGCAGCCTCCCAGTGGCCTTTGAGTAGAGTATGCATTCCTTCAACTTTGAAGATGGAGCCAAATGCCCATTGTGGCAGGGTGGGGTGGGAGAAAGAAAGCTCCTTGCAGCTGACTGATAGATGGAGCCAATCTGGTCTTCCCCTTGCCATGATGATCTATTAGACATGACTTCATATTAGAAGTTTAGTTAAGCATCCGATAAATAAGTGACTTAAGAGTTTGGCAGAGTTCAGTAGTCTGGTTCAGCTGAAGACTATGAAAACATGCTATAAGGCAGGAACCAAGATCAAAAGGTCAGCAATCTTATTGTTTCTAATTATTATACCGCAGCCTCACTGAGGTTTCCGTCGTGATTAGACGTCTTTAATTTAAATGCCCTCCATATTCATTAAGCTGTAAATTATTTTTAGTTCACAGGAATCTCGAAACAAAAGTCTTGGATCACATCATTTATAGTAAATAACATATGGAAAATAATTTAACTATCAATCTGAAGTTAACATTAATATTGAAAAGGCAGCATGAGAAAGCAGCTCCAACTACAGAAAATGACTAAATCCATTCTTCATTTATAAGTCAGTTCTGCTCAGCGAAGTGCAAGCTTTATTAAAATGATGTTTCATGGAAAAAAGTAGAATAAAGGCAATTAAATAATATTGCTAAAGTGACAAGAAGGACGATAGATCTAGTGAAACTCTGTTTTAGCAGCCACAACTGTAGATCTTACCTTCCATCTGACGCTCCAGTAACAGCTGGAGAGTACTTTACTTCATAGTGAAATGTTTCTTTTGGCTGGAGAACAAGACTTCTTTCACCACTAAGTGTAACAGGATCTATTAGTTCCACTTCTAATTCCAGAATATCAGGTGTGGGATTGGTTACAGGAATTCCAATGCAAACAGTATCCTAGAAAAGAAAAAAAGACCATGTGCCCTTAGCCTTTACCAAACATGTCAAGAAAAGAATGCTTATTTGAAACAGTTGGCTTTACATCCACTTTGCCAGATCTGTTTGCTGAATGCATCACCACAGTGGTGAAAGCGTGGAGAGGCCACAAGAGAATGAAAGAAATTGCCACAAAATGGTACAAGCATACAGCAAGAGGTGTTCAAGCCTGAGGCCATCTACCTGTCAGGAATAATTGTGGGTACTGAAGAAATAACAACCCATGCTAAAAAAGCAACTCCTGCCTCTTGTGCTCATGAGATATTCCATGGGGGCCTCACATAAACAGGCATTATTTCAACCAGGAGAGTGCTAAATAAGTGCTTCTATAGTTGCTTCATCACAACAAGTGATAGGAAGCTCAGTACCATTCCAAACTCAGAAAATCAGAGGATGGAGGAAATCACCTCATCCCAATATTAAACCCAGTTACAGAATTCCATTTTGACTCATTGCTAGGCCAAACATCAAGTGAGAATATGCAAAATTTCACAAGCTTTGATACAATTCAGATGTTTGATATGATTTTACAAGATGAAAAAAAGGTTTGTAATAGGTGGAAAGTAGCCTCAAGTTCAGTTCTAGGGTTGATTAATGCATGCATTTTAATCAGTTGATGTCTTTCAGAGACCTCTCAGAAAGACCAGGCTCAGTCCAAATGCTGGTGCCTGCTTTTCCCAGCAATGCCTGCCATCGGCTTCCCTCCTTCGGCTTCTGGGATTTCTGGAATCTTTAATTCCTCCTAGTTTAATGGGCTGGGCACAGAGGAATTAAAACTACAAATCCCAACACCCTTGGTGGTGATGAAGCAGTCTGAGATTATCAGAAAGTTCCATTGCATCATGAGAACACAGGGAAGTTTAGTAGGGTTCTAAACATTTAAAGAGGGACACGGGTGGCGCTGTGGTCTAAACCACTGAGCCTAGGGCTTGCCGATTGGAAGGCTGGCAGTTCGAATCCCCATGATTGGGTGAGCTCCTGTTGCTCGGTCCCTGCTCCTGCCAACCTAGCAGTTCGAAAACAAGTCAAAGTGCAAGTAGATAAATAGGTACCGCTCCGGCGGGAAGGTAAACTGTGTTTCCATGCACTACTCTGGTTTTGCCAGAAGCGGCCTGCGGACAAACGTCGGCTCCCTCGGCCAGTAAAGTGAAATGAGTGCCGCAACCCCAGATTCGTTCGCAACTGGACTTAACTGTCAGGGGTCCTTTACCTTTTAATGTTTCAAGGGTTATTTATATAACAGGATTACTCCTGACCTTTGAGGTGGCTCATATGTAAAACTGACAGTATGGGATGGCCATAGAAAGGGAGGGGGAGTTTCCATTCTCACTTTTCTATATTAGTAGGTGGGAGGAGGACTGCAGATAGCACTGTGCAAAGGCAAGTCTGCTGATCAGCTGTTCACTCTGTTGATATCAACAGCCATTCCTCATGTGTAGACATGTTATTTCTATGTGCCTAGTATAGTAAAACATTGGTTCTTTTCCTCCTGCATTCTGGGAATTATTTCTATCTTCTCTTTGCTTCTAAAACAGACTATAAGGCCTGTTTATAATCAATCACGCTTCTCTCTCTCTTTCACGCACAAGGCTAAAGGTCTGTGCCTGGCACAGATCTTTTTGTATATCATTCCTTACATACCACACTTGTCTTCTTTAGTTCACCTTTAGTTCACAATGATGTGTAAATCACAATGATGTGTTAATCCTCAATGTATAATTAATTGTGTGAGTTTATATAACAATCTAAACATTAGTAAACACCTTAGTCATAACATTATCAATCTTAAGTCATAGGTGGATTAAGAGCTTATATGCCTGTCTAAATACAGCTCTAACATTCTGTCTTTCATGTGCCAAAGATCTATGAAGCTATGTAAGCCCGCCTTACATACAAATGAGCCAATAGGATTTCAGTTTCTTTGTCTTGTATTGAGCCAATCAGCCACTGGCACATTCGTGGCCATGCTTTTTGTAACTTTGAATAAAAGGAGATGCTGTGAGGCTAGAGGAGGAAGAATCTCTCTCTCTCACTTTCATCTGGCACACACGCAAGCTCTCTGAAAGAAAACATCTCGTTGTCTGTCTTTATTCATCTCTACAAACCTACAAATCCACATCTGGTGACCCCTTGACGTGATCCTGAAGAAGGGTAAGTAATCAGATCCCAATAGAGATCCCTTTAGAGCCAAAAGCATTCCTCATACTAACCCGACTGGGAAAAAGTCTAAAGCTCTTAATTCGTTAGTATGGGAGGGGATTTAAGTAAGGTGCAAAAGGCTCACGCGAAAGAGCTTCTTTCGTTAGTAAGACAGACAATAGACAAAGTTCAAATTTCTCTAAAAGAGATTGAACAGCTACTGCAGGAAATAACTCATCAATGTCCTTTTTATCAAGCAGAAGGCTCATTGCAAATTAGCACATGGGAGAAAATCGGCAAAATTTTATTTTCTGAGCCACGTGCTCCAATCAGCTGCCTACTCACATGGCAAAAGTGTGCTAACGCCATAGCAAAATTAGAACAATCTTCTCTTTCAATTTCTTCACTGCTGGTAACTGAAGAAATCCCTTCCCCCCCGCCATACCCTCTGATTTTGCCCCCTTTGTCTCCTTCATCACCTAGCCAAAATCCCCCTCCCTTTTCTCCTTCCCTTGCTCCTGCGTCGTCTCAGTTTACAAATTCCCCCCCATCCCCCTCGGCCCCCCTTCTCTGCCTGAACAAGCAAATCAGCATGCCTTTGTCCCTTCCTCTTTGTCTCTAGACCATGCTGCTTTGCCAAAACAATATGGAGCCGTCCGTGCTGGGCTTTTACAGGCTAAGCAAGATGGGCTTTTTTCATTGGAAGAATCAGCTGCATGGGCTGGTGAAATGCCATTAATTTTTCCTCTCACATATCAAAATGCTCCTGGAGGTCAGCAATTACAAGTTTATCATGAAAAATTGCCTTATGCTGTCATGAAAGATCTCAGGAAAGCCATTAGTGATTCAGGTCTTAAATCTTCTTATGTAATGGGTATTATAGAGGGCATTTCTACCTCTTATACAATGATTCCGATTGACTGGAAAGATTTGATGAGAATGATGTTATCTCCAGCGCAATTTTTAGTTTTTGAAAATGAATTTAAACATGCCGCCATAGCTCTGGCTGATCCAACGCATATAGCAAGCCAGCTTTTCGGCGCTCCTCCATTTGAGACCCTGGCTGCCCAAGCCGTGTTGTCACCTTCACACTTTCAGCGCACTGCAACTTGCGTGCAGCGTGCATTTCGTAAAATTCCTGTCTCAGGACAGCCACTGAGTTCTTTTGTAAATGTTAAACAGCAGAATACAGAGCCATACCATCAATTTGTGGATAGACTGAAGGAATCTATCTGTAGACAGATAGATAATGAAACGGCTCAGAATGAGTTGCTAAAAAAATTGGCTTATGAGAACTCTAACACGGACTGTAAAAAAATGCTGCAATCAATCATAAGCCGTTCAACATATTCCCTTGCAGATTTGATAAAAGCGTGTTCGGAAGTAGGGAGTCAATCTCATACAATGTCTTTGTTTGCCAATGCACTTCAGGCTTCCGTGAGACCAACAGGAAACTGTTATAATTGCCACCGTCCTGGTCATTTTGCAAAGCAGTGCAAGGCCCAAGGTGGGACTGCACAGAAGAATAATAATGCAAATACCACGACCAGACCTTCCAAAAAATGTCCAAAGTGTGGAAAAGGCTATCATTGGGCAAATCAATGTAGGTCTCAGGGAAACTTCACTGGGCCCAGACTCTCGGGCCCGAAAGAATAGAGAGTTGTCAGCCTTTGGTTTCTGCTGCTGCAAAAGTTACTAAAAATATGCCTTCTGAATTTGCCATTGATTTGATTAATCAAGAGACCAAAAACACTGCATTGCCTGGTGAAATCATAATCATGGCCAGCCAAATGGCAGGTCCACTTCCTTCTAATATCACAGGTTTAATTTTACCTAAATTTTCTGCTGCAAAACAAGGCATTCATGTCATCCCAGGTGCCTTGCCTCCTGACTATGTGGGCACAATCATGGTTCAATTTTGGAGCCATATGCCCATGCAGTTAACAAAGGGTGAATCCTTTGCTCATTTGGTGATGCTGCCTTCACCACCTGATGTTGTTTGTGCTATTGACACTAATCTGCACAAGCTCTCTTTATCTTTTTCCCCACAGCTTCTAGCTGTGACCCAACGTATTGGAAGAGAGAAACTCCTTCGTAAGTATAAAATCAATGGAAAAGTATTAGAGGGTCTGATAGACACTGGTGCGGATGTTTCGGTTATTTCGAGTAATTTTTGGGAACAAACTTGGCCGCTTGAAACTTCTCCTGAAGTGTGGGGCGTGGGAGGTAATCAGACTTCTTGCAAAAGCGCACAATGGCTGCCTGTCTCTTTGCCTGATAGCTCTGAAGTTATTGCATATATTCAGCCCTGTGTGCTCAAAATCCATCTTAATTTGTGGGGAAGAGATTTGTTGCAACAATTACAAGCAACCATTCAAATAAATGAGTAAGTTTGTGCTTCCACTTACTTGGAAGTCCACTGATCCTATATGGATTCCGCAATGGCCTCTTATAATGCTACTTGTGCACGTATGGTCAACTGTACGAAACAGAACTGCGTGAAAATGGGCAAAAATAACTTCAATTGCTCTGATTATGTAAACATTTCTTATATATATAAGTACACAGAACTGCCAGCAGGCTGGTTTTGGTCCTGCCCAGGTTACACTTTCAATTACATTCCGGCAAACATTAGTCACGGTACACCTTGTTGTTTAAGCCGTCTGTCTATCATATTGCCTGGAAAACATCATTTCTCTTACTCTAGACATCAGCGTAGTGTTGAATTGTCTGATGACTGCGATGATCTTGTCTCTCTCCCTAGCAGGTCTGAATACATCTCTTTAGCTGTCTCTCTCTTAGGTGTTCCAGGTTTGGCTGTGCGTAATAGCGCAAATATTAATTCCTTAGCTTGCTCTGCAGCAAAATCCCTGAATATTACGTCTCAGGCGCTTCATCTTCTCAACACAGAGCAAGCTGAACTTCGCAACGGTTTATTAAGGTCGAAATCTACCTTGGACTACCTACTCATGGTACATCATTATGGTTGTGAACAATTCAAGGAAATGTGCTGTTTTAACATCACTGACAATTCTAAGGCCGTTCAAAGGCAAATTTCTTATTTGCAAAATCTCACTCATCACATTAAAAAGGATATCGGATTTTCCGGACTCTGGGATTCCTTTTCCTTGTGGTCTACGGCGTGGCTCCCTAATCTCGATTGGCTACGCAATGCCTTTTATTATATCATTATTATTGTATGTATATTAATTTTGTTTTGTTGCTTTCTCCAATGCATTCCTAGCCTTACAAATCTTTTTTCTCGCCTTCTCTCTCCTCCACCACCACCTAGCGCGCTCCTTGCAGCCTATTATGCGAAATGGCAACGCCACCAGTAAGAAAAAACAAAAATAAAAGGGGAGATGTGGGTAGGATTATTTTGAGATTCGTTGGCACACCACTAATCTTGAAGTACTTTTGCCCCATCAAGCCTAGCAGTTTTATTTCCGGCATTTGATGGCAAACCACTAATCCGGAAGTATTGTTGCTTTATTCACCTAGTTGCCTTACCTCGCAAAGAAGAAAAAAAAGGAGGAGATGTAGACATGTTATTTCTATGTGCCTAGTATAGTAAAACATTGGTTCTTTTCCTCCTGCATTCTGGGAATTATTTCTATCTTCTCTTTGCTTCTAAAACAGACTATAAGGCCTGTTTATAATCAATCACGCTTCTCTCTCTCTTTCACGCACAAGGCTAAAGGTCTGTGCCTGGCACAGATCTTTTTGTATATCATTCCTTACATACCACACTTGTCTTCTTTAGTTCACCTTTAGTTCACAATGATGTGTAAATCACAATGATGTGTTAATCCTCAATGTATAATTAATTGTGTGAGTTTATATAACAATCTAAACATTAGTAAACACCTTAGTCATAACATTATCAATCTTAAGTCATAGGTGGATTAAGAGCTTATATGCCTGTCTAAATACAGCTCTAACATTCTGTCTTTCATGTGCCAAAGATCTATGAAGCTATGTAAGCCCGCCTTACATACAAATGAGCCAATAGGATTTCAGTTTCTTTGTCTTGTATTGAGCCAATCAGCCACTGGCACATTCGTGGCCATGCTTTTTGTAACTTTGAATAAAAGGAGATGCTGTGAGGCTAGAGGAGGAAGAATCTCTCTCTCACACTTTCATCTGGCACACACGCAAGCTCTCTGAAAGAAAACATCTCGTTGTCTGTCTTTATTCATCTCTACAAACCTACAAATCCACACTCATGGAAGCTGCCCTAACACTGCTTTAGTCATTCCAGCTTCTGAATATATATATTGTATTTACTTTTGTATTTACTTTTACTGATATAATAGCATGTTAATATTTGTAGACTGCTTTGGAAGCCTATAAAATGAAAAGCAGAACAGAAGTGCAAATAATAAATTAATAAATTACACACATAATTTATTATATATTGTGGAAAGGACACACACACACACTTTAGGATTTATATCCTGCCTTTTCCTTAAGCTCAAAGCAGCTAACAAATCATATAACAATAACAGCAACAGTATAAACTGGCCACAGATCCTTGCCACTGCATAACAAGATACAGTTACCACTAACTCCTCTCTGACAATCAAAACTAGGAAGCAAATAGGTTTTATCTCACACAGTATAGCAAAATAACCTTCGGTTTTTGTTATCAGCCCTCATTACTTAGCAAAAGAAATAAATAAATGATCACAACCCCATAATATTTGCTTTAGAAATATGCTGCAAAGGGAAGATCCAGTCCTTTCATTGAGATTCCCCTATAAACAAATAAAACGCTACACCAACAGTGCTAAAGATATTTCTGTGGAAAATATGGATCATTCTATTTATGCATAGTATAATAAAACAGGATGGGGTGGGGTATGTGTGTAAATAAATGAAAAAGATAACAATAATAAAGCTTAGGCAGGAAATTTACTGTCTTACAAGGAGTGTGGTATATCTTTGCCTGCTGCCCTTCATAAGACCCCTTGCATTTACAGAAAACGGCAATTTAGACTAAATATGCATTTAAAGCATTTAATGTTTTACAGATGGCAGAGTTATATCCACCTAAATCATTCCATAGCCTTGCATCAATAAGACACATTTTAAGGTTGCAATGAAATACTTTAAGGCTCAGATGAATCATTTTACTGCTGTAAACAAATTTTAGAGTCCCATTAACTGTTTACCACTAAGGGCTCCATAGCAAAACCTTGTAAAAGGAGCTTAAGCTGAGAGTTAAGAAACAATTCATTATTTTTAAAGAAATCCTGTTTGATGAACCTGGCAAGAGTCTAAACGCTTGCTAACATCTATGAGCAAAGCAATGCTACTCTCCAGATCCATTAACAGGAGGAAGATAAGATGGAGCAGAGGTGCCTTTTCCCTTACAGAAGAGGACCTGCCCTACCCACAGATAGTCCCACAGGTGCTGAGCTGGTGCTGGTGGTTATTTCACAGGGAGAAGCCAGTGTTATGTCCCTAAAATGAGCATTCTGATGGGAAGAATAGAGACAGCATTGGATTCACTGAACTCAAGGCCCTTTCAGTTGCTGAGGAGAACCCAAGAGTTCTATGCCAGCCTGGATCTGGTGCACGCAATCTCACCACATTGGCCACACTGCAGCCAATCATAGGCGCCGACTCCATGGGGCTTGAGGGGGCTTGAGCCCCCTCAAAAAAATTTTTTGGGGGGCTCAGCCCCCCCAATAATCTCGGGCGCCGCCGCCGTCCCCCGCCTCCTCCCCACCTGCTCCCTCGCCAGCCAGCCAGCCGCGCGCCCTAGCTGGAGAGCCCCGGCCGTCCCCCGCGAGATTAGGGAATCCCCGGGGGCGGGGGCTCCTGCCTCTAGCCCCAGGTTTCCCGCATATCAGCTGTTCCGGAGCTGATAAATAGGCAGCAGCACGCTCTCCCCTATTCGCTCACGAGGGGGCGGCGCCACTTTATTTGCATATTCATGAGCTTATTTGCATATTCATGAGCTTATTTGCATTTCACGAGCTTTCCCGGGCCCCCCCAATATTTTTTATAAGTCCGCGTCCCTGCAGCCAATGAAATGAAACCCATGAAAAACAAGGTTTTCAGTTGCACTTATTCAACGAAACAGTGTAACTTGTGGGTTTCCAGCTTGTTAGGATTTTCCCAGCCATTTTTGTGATTTCCGCCTGACTCCAGTATTCTGGACATGTCTGGGAAATTCTGGACATTTTTCCACACTGCTCTATACCCTTTGGGGTTTTAAGCTGCATGCTTATAGCTTTAATATTTTCCAGCTATCAATAAATAAACCAAGTGATAAGATAATTGGCTCAGGAACATGTGTGTCAGGAAAGCAGCAAAGCTGTATCACATTTTCTTCCACTTTTGAAGTAATTATAGAATTTCGGAATGCTCCAGTTTTCTGCATATATTAATTAAAGAACTGCTTCACAAAGAAAGTGTGGTCTACACAAATTGTTAATATCTCTGCATCTGCCAACATTCAGCTCCTTCGTAAGTGGTCCTCATTTAGCATGTTTAATTGAACTCCTATTAAATTTTATATGGAATATTTTCCCAACATTTGGAAAGCAGAGACCTTTTCCTATGCATTCTTGCCCCTTAGGGTTTAATTGCAAAGATTCCATGTGAAGTTGTTACAGTGTTAATATTGTAGTTTAAATTCCACTGGTTGTTATCTAAACTACAGAAGTTTGTGTGAGGAAGCATTAGAAAGCACTCAACATATTACTCTTTGCCACTGAAAACATAATACACTGCAAACTTATTCACAAGTGTGTTTTTAAATAACAGATGGAGTGAAATATAGAGTTTTTAGAAATATCATTGAATTGAATTGCTAAACATATCTTCAAATGCGTACGTTGCAAAGGACTCTTGAACTGTCTCTTTACCCCCTGGTCATTGTCCTAAAAGAAAGCCTGTAAAATAGGGTACAACAAAATTATATTTGAAATAACTTAGGAATCTAGGCTATATATATATCTATATATCTAATAAAATAAATACATATTTTGATGTGAGGCCTTGTTGCAATAAGGTATCATTCAATTACCAAGAAGTAGTGAAGGCCATAGAATTACAGGGGTGACAAGGAGCAAAAGTTCATCTAAGCCAGATCAACTCTCTGCCTCAGAGTTTTTCCTTCCTTAGTCAGCAGTTTCAATGCATGGCTTTCCATGGCACCTGCACAATGCTGCAACAACATTTTACATTGCTATAGTAATTAACTTTGTACTAATGTAAAGAAATGTGGTAAAATTCAAGCAACTTTTTGAAAAATAGTATGTCAAAATCTGCTTCCAACAACAGGAAATTTGCTGAATAACCAAACTGTTGATGTTTGCCTCATATTAAGAACTCCTGCTGAGCAAACACAATGATGAGGATTTTTTTCCCTTCAAAAAACAAACTGTTATTTCCCTAGCATTATCTCCCACCCAGCCCTAGTTGTTTTAAACCTTATGATGCATTTAATTTAGCTCTCGAAAAAAATGCATAAGCCCAGAGCAGTTCCAGACACTGAAAGAGAGTTACTGCACATTTATGTCAGTGAAACAAAACTTGTCTCCATCTTATTCAGCAAATTAGTTGTTGAATTTCAGATAGCATTTCAACACACACCAGGCTTTATGGAACTGTCTCTACTACTGCTTTAAATCAACTTTCAACTGCATTAATTTATGCAGTATTCAATGGGATGATTTTATGTTTAAAGCTTACAAAAAGGACTGAGCTAATGACAAATTAATAAAAAATGTTCTGCTATTTGACATGTTAGGCAACTCATTTTCATGAACATTAACACACGTCTAACCATTCAATGAACAGCCCTCTGATGACCATTTTTCAGTCTTCCCACGTTTATTTGAAGACAGTAGATATTTTATGATCTACACTAGCCACCTAGTGATGCACCAGAGAATTGTTTAATGTAGTATTTTGCAGTGACTGTGTACATATCAAATATTTTCACACTAGACATAGTTGTTCTATGATCTGCACAAATTTATTTTCTATACAGAGCTTTTAGTTAGAATGATTAACAGCAGCCTTCTCAAAGTTGAGATATTTGCTCATCAGCCACCCTACCATTGTTGTTTCACAGAACACTCCCAGGTGTTGTGAAGTGCACAATTTCTACAAATGAAAATCCACCTTTGAGATGTGGTTCTCAACTCCAAGAAATGTTATTATTATAAATATGCCAACTCAATTTGAAGTTTATGAGAAAATGTCCTCTCATTTAAGATGACAAAAATAAACATTTATTACTTTCTCTACATCCATAACGATATGCTCTGTAACTATACTGAGTAGGTGTACATTTATAAAGTTATCAGTAGGACTGTGACTTAATTTAATGTGAAACCAATTTATTAAGTAACAATTAGCCCAGCCCAGCAAGAAGAAAATCCTTAAGCATATGGTTTAACATGTCCATCCCTTAGAAAGGTTCAGTGCTGCATGTACAGTGGTACCTCGGGTTAAGTACCGTATTTTTCGCCCTATAGGACGCACTTTTTCCCCTCCAAAAATGAAGGGGAAATGTGTGTGCGTCCTATGGGGCGAATACAGGCTTTCGCTGAAGCCTGGAGAGCGAGAGGCTCTCGCTCTCCAGGCTTCAGGAAGCTCTGCGCAACCCTCTGCGAAGCCGCGCCAGCCTCCGGAAGGTCGCGCAGAGCTGCCTGCCCTCCTGGGGTCCGCGCAGAGCTGCCTGCGCTCCCGGGCTCTGTGTAGCTCTGCGCGACCCTCGGGAGCCCGGCGCCAAGCCGTGCCGGGCTCCGGAGGGTTGCGCAGAGCTGCCTGCATTACGAAGCCTGGGGTGTGCTGAAGAGCGCGCCCAGGCTTCGCACAGCTGTCCGCAAGCCTGGGGAGACCGGCGCGGCTCCCTAGGCTTGCAGATATTAGGCTGTTCTGGGGGCTGGGGTCGGGGGAAGCTCGGGCTTCCCCCGCGCCAGCCCCGTGCCTGGGGGGGGGAATAATTTTTTCCCTTTATTCCCCCCCCCAAAAAAACTAGGTGCGTCCTATAGGGCGGTGCGTCCTATGAGGCAAAAAATACGGTACTTAATTTGTTCTGGAGGTCCGTTCTTAACCTGAAACTGTTCTTAACCTGAAGCACCACTTTAGCTAATGGGGCCTACCGCTGCCACTGCACCGCCAGAGCACAATTTCTGTTCTCATCCTGAAGCAAAGTTCTTAACCTGAAGCACTATTTCTGGGTTAGTGGAGTCTGTAACCTGAAGCGTATGTAACCCGAGGTACCACTGTACATCCCCTTGTAAGGCTCAGCAGGGGGGGGAGAGACACCAGACCTAGAGGGAGGAGTAGAGAAAACTAATAATATTATTAATACCGCACCAAAAGAATTCAACACAATAAAATCGCAGATAGCCTAGAGCTGTAGAGCAAAGGATAAAACTTTGAACCAGCAGACTAAAAGAAAGAAACAACTGGAAATGAATAAAAAGCATTAAAAACAAACAAAGAGTGGAGGGGGGAGCGGGGATTCTCCTTAAGAACCTTGTATAGTCTAAAGGAAAAAGAAGAGAAAGCAAATGAAATGATGGACAAATAAATCAAGTGGCTGTTGTTTGCTGAAAACAGAAATAAATGAAGAAATAGATAAATATATCACACCAAAAGCTTTACCAATGAACCAAGGGAAAGGGAAATGGTCCTGTACTGAACTCTCCTAAAAGTTTGCAAACGAATACAAAATGGGGAAAAAAGAAGAGGGGGAAAGCACAAATTGATACAAGTGCTGTTTTTTAATTGTTAAGAAACAGGAAATGATTGGGAAGGATGCAAATAGTTCACTGCTCTTATAAATGCCTTTATTTCCAAGGCAGAATTTGCAGATGGACAACCACGTGAAAAATATGGGCTGACCCTCAGGCAGCAGGCCCACCCATCTTCCCCAGGACGACAGGAGCTGAGGTGATAGTGAGCCAGGCAGGAACTTCAGAACTATTACTTAAGTCCCCGGCTAGCGGCATGCGAAGCAGAGCTTTCCTAGAGCAGAGCTTTCCAAACTCTTCCATGTTGGTGACACACTTTTTAGACATGGGTCATTTCATGACACAGTAATTCAGTTTTACTAGCAAACTGGAGGTTAAACTAACCCCTTTCCAGCCCCGGGAGGAACATGGAGAATGTTTTCACAACACACCTACACACTGCAGTCAACATGTTGCATGCTGCAACACACAGTTTGGAAAGCTCTGCCCCAGAGGCTGTAGGGGGAAGGAGAGAAGTCAAGATAAGCCACTGTTCCTGCCTCTTCCACCAGAGGGAGCTTCCAATGGATCAGAGTCACTTTAATAAACAGCAGGAACTCTTAAATTCTCAAAATGTACACCAGATCCAATCTAGTATATACTGAATTATTTTGGAGGCAAGAAGGATTTAATAAAGCAAGTAGACTTTGAGACCCTCAGGGCTGTTGGCTACCCTGCCAAGACTGCTAAACTGCAAAATGATTTATATAACCATTTAAATTTCATGTTGTTTTTACAACCTATGGTCACACAATAAAATTCTGCTACAAAAGCTACAGAGCAGAGTATATGGAGCTAAATCATCATTCAAGGGGGGCTAAGGTGAGAAAATGAGAAAGATGAATCCAGGATCTAGTGTCTAGGATCCAGAATGGTCCAAACAGGAAATGAATTCAGGGGGAAATAGAGTGAGGGGAGAGTTTAAAATTGAAATAGTGCATTCTGAACCTCACAAGGAAATAAAGAGAAAAGAAAGAGCAGAAGTGGGGGTGAGACCATATAAATAATACATCTAAACTGTTCAGGCCCATGAAGGCTGGTTCAGAGAAAGTGGCCAAGAGCAGCCTAAAAAACAGAAAATGGGACCTATCCAAAGCAAGAAATTAATCCCCTTAAAAAGATGGCAAAAAGGTAAGCAGGCCTTCAGAAGCCTCAGAACATACAAAAATCTATTACCGTATTTTTCGCCCCATAAGACGCACCGGCCCATAAGACGCACCTAGTTTTTTGGGGGGGAAATAAAGAAAAAAAAATATTTCCCCCCCAGGTGCGCTGCGCTAATCCCGAAGCTTGGGGCATGCGGAGCTCAGCGCGCCCCAAGCTTCTAGGTGCCGGCAAGCAGTCCGCTAGCCCTGGGATAGCCGCGCGGTTCTCCCAGGGCTAGCGGACCGCTGCGCTAATCCCGAAGCTTGGGGCGTGCGGAGCTCAGCGCGCCCCTAGCTTCTGGGTGCCAGCAAACAGTCCGCTAGCCCTGGGAGAGCCGCGCGATTCTCCCAGGGCTAGCGGACCGCTGCGCTAATCCCGAAGCTTGGGGCGTGCGGAGCTCAGCGCGCCCCAAGCTTCTGGGTGCCGGCAAGCAGTCCGCTAGCCCTGGGAGAGCCGCGCAGCTCTCTCAGGGCTAGCGGACCGCTGCGCTAATCCCAAAGCTTGGGGCGTGCGGAGCTCCACGCGCCCCAAGCTTCTGGGTGCCGGCAAGGTCTCCGCTAGCCGTGGGAGAGCCGCGCGGGCCGCGCGGACCGCTGCGCTAATCCCGAAGCTTGGGGCGTGCGGAGCTCAGTGCGCCCCAAGCTTCTGGGTGCAGGCAAGCTCTCTGCTAGCCCTGGGAGAGCTGGGTCTCCCACAGCTAGCGGATAGCTTCCTGAAGCCTGGAGAGCAAGAGGGGTCGGTGCTTACCGACCCCCCTCGCTCTCCAGGCTTCAGCGAAAGCCTGCATTCGCCCCATAAGACACACACACATTTCCCCTTCATTTTTGGAGGGGGAAAAGTGCGTCTTATAGGGTGAAAAATACGGTAGCTAAACTTGAAACTAAGCAAAAATAATATTAAGCAAAGAAGTGAGTGACCTCTAGCACTGACTACAGACTCCTTTGAAACCCCCATTAATTATCTCTACTTTTCTGCATTCTACTTTTCCTCATTACAATTCAATTATGTATTGGTAAAGGATAGTCATGGAGCAAACACCTGCAAAAGCAGTTTTCCATTGTTTTAGAGGATGACACGATCCCAACTCTTACTGGGAGACTCATGAAGATCATCCAGTGCTGCTAGCCACATCCAATAACAGATCTTGTACTTTATCCACACTGGGGTCTTAGCTCAACTACAGCATGGTCATGATTCTGCTTCTCAAACTCCAGACAGATATTTCTTCCCTCAAGACAGACATTCAAGCCTACTTCAGGCATGAGGAGAATTTCTTGTCCAAACTTTCCTTACATTCCTTCTGGGGTAATCATATTTACAAGCACATAGATTTGCTTCCCAAAATTTAGCTCAGTAACAGAGATGGTTTTGTTGGGTTTCGGTTGTTGTTTTGTGCATGCCATTCCCATGCTTATTTACTAGAGTGGTCTTTTTTGTAACTGGGATTAACCAACCCATTGTCTCAGTACACACATCAGAAAGCAGAAGCAAACATGGTGTTGAGAAAATATATTGGCGTGGCTATCCCTATACAATATTTTACCATGCAAAATGCAGCCCTCCCCACAATGTGAGCTTGTACGCAGAGAAATTAAATGGAAATTGGCCCTTACTGAAATTTGCACTCCTCATTTTCAAAAGTTAAGCACATCTGAACATCCTCTCAACAAACACATTTTGTTTGCTTTTTCACGCACAGCATGATCACTTATTATTAATATTTTAACAGCACATTTCAAGAATGACATACATTCTTAGAGAATGTTTTCAAAATTGCACATAGGAAGTAGGTATTTTTGTTTTGTTTTTTCCATTTCTTCCTGAATAGCTGTACTATTTTCTCTTACTGTCAAAGAGAGTGCAATGGTTTGCATATTAAAACAAACACCTTTCTGTTTCAGCTGCAGATGTGGGCTGCTGGGCAGCTTATATAAACAGATACTAAATTTCCATAATGCATTAATGACTTAAACCTGCCGAAATAAAGCCATAATTGGAAAATACCTGTAAAACAGCAAACTGTCAAACTATCTGCCAGCTATTTTTATGCTGTCTGATAAAAATCTGGCTCCTGTTGAAGGCACAGACACACCAACACAGATCTTTAAAAGCATGCCATCACTGGAGTTCTGCAGAACACCATGATCTCATTTAGCAGGATTATTGGGTTTATGACCTGTGGTTTCCCAATTCTGAACACTGTACGCTCCACTGTGAGTTTTGATTTCAGATAAACACCAAGTCACATTTAATATTATTCTCATTAACACTTGTTCTCCTCTACTCTTTTCATACAGAAACTACCTCCTTAATTTTGAGCATTTTTCCTGGGTCTGATATCTTTTAGGAAGGCATTCACTCTATGTTGACTTCAGCTCCTAAACCTCCATCTATCTGTATGGTGAAAATTTTCTCCCTCGTTTCTAAAAGTGGAGCAAATCAATCTGTACTGAAAATCAGGACTAGGTCATATACTCTGCAAGAAGAGCTTTTAAAAGGGGAGCAACACAGAAAGAGAAACAATGGTGTTGTTCAAAATGTGTATACAGTATGTAAAGTTTTTTGTTCTTACAAAGTAATACTCATACCTTAAACCAGTGTACTCTGGAGAAGAAAGCACAATTTTGTATAAAAACACCCCAAGCATAAGCTCTGACAAGCTTCAGATTACACCAAACTGACCTCAGCTATAGTCTCCAATGCACGGCTTCTACAATACATTTTACAACCACCTCCTTCAATGTGGTGAGCATCAACTCCTCCTACAAGAAGGCATTAACTATCCCCTGGACACACCCAGTCAGTCCCTTCTTGCAAGATCTTTAACAGCCAGGGAAGACGAGCCGAGAGAGCATGTAAATTATCACATGAACCTATTCAAATACACAGCTAAGAGATCTCTTTGGGCCATAAGTGAAAGTAATCTTACCAGAACAGCGCATTCAACATGTATAGTTTTTTCTGGTGCAGCTGGTATACAATTTATTTCCAGGGAAAACCAGACTTTGCTGTACAGTGGACTTTGTCCTAAACAGGTCAAGAAATAAGGAGGGCAGGGGGAAAACACAATGAATCTTGAGTATTAACTGAAGACTTAATGCAGACATGAAATCATTTCCTGCATGGAAAGCACTTGTGCCCCTTAATATCTAAATTCTATAGCCTTGGATCCTAATTGCAACTTAGGGGCATGCAAAGCCTTGCACTAGCTCTGTACAATTGTTGCATTTTTAAAAATGAAACCCACACTCACCCTGAAATATTAAGTTTGCAAGGTGACAGAGAGGGTCAAGAGGCTACAGTTCAAGACAAACAAATCTGAGGTACCCCTGGTCTCACTGAAGTAATTTCCTGATTATTTGGATACTGGCTAATATAGCCTGACATTTAAAATATTTGAACCAAAACAATTTAATGATGGAAATGTTCAAGAACCTAATGTCATTTATTTACATAGCCATGTATTTGAGATACATTTTTCACTTACAATTAAAGTACAATACAACAAGCCAAGAGTTTTGTCCACCTCCTTTAAACAAAGTCATTTGCCATGGAGCATCCATTAATACTTCTCTCACCATCTAAAATCACTATCTAGAGAGAGTTGCTCAAGGTACAGGACCATGTGTCTACGGGTTTGCTGTTGCCAGGAGCAGAGCAGCTGAGGGTCAGAGAAAGCCCCAAGACAACCTTTTATTAACCACTTCCACTTCCCCAGCAACAGGGAGAAGAGCAACATCAGGTAAGACCAGTGGATGACACTGCCCATGGCTCAGGCTCCACCTGTCTCATGGAAGTTCTAGGATGGGTGAGGTACTTGCTAGGGTTACAAAAAGTGAGTTAAAAGCCCAGCAGGCGAGGCCAATTAAGACTCCTTGTCCCCACTACTCTACCAGAAACAGAGAGAAGTTACAACCTTCTTCCCTCTGGGTCAGGCATGGTATAAGACTACGTATGGGAACTGGACCCATTTCTTGCCACATTTATAACTCTAGCAAATCTCCCCATCACCCCATTAACTGGATATTAGTCATCTAAAATTCTGTTCATGACATGCAGTTGCAGTCCTTGGGAAACAAACCTTAAAAGGCTGAATTTTTCAGAAGCTTTTAACAAAATCTTCTAAACATGTACTCCTTAGAAAATTGAGATCGTTGTGTTGTTGTGGGTTTTCTTTCTTTTTAATCTGCCTTAAAGCATCATGCCTCACTTTAAGTTTGGAGGTTCCAGTTCCCTAACTTATATAAATTATTTTGCATCAGATAATTTTACATAGCTTCAGTATCGTTGCTTAAATATGTTGAGAAGTCAGGTTTGAAGTCACACAAATTTTTAGGCAACAACCTCTGCAAATTATGCTATTCGTATATCAATGTTTCTATTCATATATCAATGTTTCTATGGGGACGCAGGTGGCGCTGTGGGTTAAACCACAGAGCCTAGGACTTGCCGATCAGAAGGTCGGCGGTTCAATCCCCATGACGGGTGAGCTCCCGTTGCTCGGTCCCTGCTCCTGCCAACCTAGCAGTTCAAAAGCATGTCAAAGTGCAAGTAAATAAATGGGAGGAGGGTAAACGGCGTTTCAGTGCGCTGCTCTGGTTCACCAGAAGCGGCTTCATCATGCTGGCCACATGACCGGAAGCTGTACACCGATGCAAGTTGGTCACCCCAGAGTTGGTCACGACTGGACCTAATGGTCAGGGGTCCCTTTACATTTATATCAATGTTTCTTGATTGAAAACGCAATAATCCCCTTATGTTTGTGGCTTGGAGCTACACCAAAAGTAACATTCTCTTGTTTAATCCAAAAGAAAAACATTTTTAATGGTAATTATATCTAGCATATTTATTTCAGAATGAGAAACTGACACACACACACATACAAACTTTGTATGACATTTATATTTAACTGGAAAAGGAGAGGTGCCTTACAGGATCAGACCACAGTCTGCCTATCTACTGTTTTGTTTCCCACAGTAGTCAGCCAAACTCTACATGTTTATCAAGTAGACTGGTGAGAATGCAACAACAAAACATCTTCCACAGCAGGGAGCAAAACAGCTTTTGAATATAAATGGAATAAGCTTCTGTTTCTCACCCAGTGTGATCTATCATCCTAGATTCTACCATTTCACACCCACCTACGTGAAAATACATTGGCAATAGGAATTAGTAATTTTTTCGGGTCAGTATGTGTGTCATATAAGTTACAGGAAATGTATTGTTGGCTGAAGTACTGAAAATGAGCCAGAGGAAAGCTGTACAAACTATAGAAGAATGCAAGCTAAGTTGGAGAAAATATGTATTTGATGAAAAATAAATCATGCCTTCTTTAACAGAGAGTTGGTTAGATGGGTGAAGGAAACTAAGTGGAAATAACACCACTTGATTTTAGGTAAGAGGTCTTTTTAAAAAATCATAGGCCAATTAAAAAATAAATTGGAAAAATGTGGACTCGCAAGTGTGCACCTTATGTGATTTTCCTCTGGTTTGGCAAGTTGTATCCAAAAATAGCAATTAATGGATTTTTAATAATAGGTGAGAAAGTTATGCTTTATTTATGATTTAGCAAAGGATTTAGGGCACTGGTTGTGGTAAATACATAAAATGCCTTTATTGATTATTCATCTGTTTATTGGCCTGTCTATAGGCTTAGGACTTGTGTCAATCAACCTCAAAATACTAGTCTGTTTGGATGTTTAGCTTGTTTTAGACTGAACACATCATTATATAAAAGAAGCTAATTCTGCCTGCCTAATATAAGATTCAACTGGGTTGTTGTTGTTTTTTAACAATTTCAGTGTGATTATCTCAGGGAGATAATGCAATGCCACTCCAGTTTAAAATCTGAATCACCTACATGAAATAACCCCTTAAAACAAGTATTAATTTAAGTCCATTAATATTAACAATAAGACAGCCCTAATTACATAAGCAGCCCTGCAATTATAGAGAACAAAAAGCTGCAATTAGGCAAATCATACTCACCCACATACTACATGTACATTTGATATTAATGGATTTTCATTAGACTATTCTTTTGGAAAATACAATCTCAAACATTTCCCAGAAACTGCTAATAATGAAATAAGGCTCTGAGGGAATATATCACATGACACTAAATAGAAGTAAATATAATGTCCAACAAATTGACCAACATAATTATTTTAAAATTTGATAGACCACAATAAAGCAGCAGGTAGTAAAGAAATTTAAAATGTACAAATTTCAACTTAGTCTTCAAAAGAAAACCTGAATTAAATATTCCAGTGAATAAAACCTAGGACTAGATAAGTCTATGATCCAAGTTTATTTTTTGGTCCTTAAACTAGAAACATGTACAAGGAGATTCCAAGTTCCAAATGATCTAATTTGTTAAAAGTTATCAGCCATTCTTGATTATTTTCTTTACAAAAGGTTTGTTTTAAGAAAATATATCATGTCGCCTTCATTATATTATCTTCAGAAAAAAATCACATGTTGTTATGTGGTATCATAGCAACTCAGAAGGACTACAAATATTTGTCAGTCGTGATTGCTAAAAATATTCTCTAAGAAATAATATTCCTATGTGGAATGCCTGATGCCTGGCATGCAACAGCAGTAAATGTGGACTGTGGTCAGAAAGTTGAAAAAGTTAGACATTTTCCATTAGCCATTATATCATTTTTTTTTTCCTTTGCAAAACATAGGATCCTCGTTTATCACAGCAGTACATAATGCATTTTTGCCTTTGTCTTATGAAATCTTTCACCAATTTGTTGGGGTTGTGTGTTTTTTTGTAAAGGTTCTGGTATAGCCCTATAGTTTAAATAAGCCACAGATCCTTCTCTTTTCCCCAGTCACTCATGCTCAGTTTGCATTAACTACTATGCCAGTTTCACCTCAACGCTATTGCATAACTTTTATCCCCAATTATGTATTTCAACCTTATGCTCTTTCTTTCACTCCTTCTCTCCATGCACTGTATAACAGTCTGCACTTCGAGTTTTTCATTTTCTCAGGGTCACTAGAAATATAGGATTATAGGCCAAGAAATAGGAATCATACTTTTCTCTCTACTGCAAAAGTAAAAGGAACAAAACACAGTTGTAGTAAATATGTGACTAGTTGCATC
This sequence comes from Podarcis vaucheri, assembly GCF_965113315.1. Lineage (NCBI taxonomy): Eukaryota > Metazoa > Chordata > Lepidosauria > Squamata > Lacertidae > Podarcis > Podarcis vaucheri. Next base: position 62,151,613 of record NC_138762.1, on the reverse strand, counting down.
AGTAACATATTCAAAACTAAGATGCACTGTAAACTCAAATAACAACATGTGCTGCGATAACATATAGTAAAGAGCTTTGCTTAAAATATTTTGTAAAAATATGAGAACAAATTACTGATGACAAATATACAGTGTGAAAAACTACATGGTAAATGTTATGAAATATGCATTGAAAACAAACTATCACTCTGTGTTGCAAAAAGAATTTGGATTTAGAACAAACATTTGAATGATTCAATGAAGTTTGCACCAACACAATATGAACTGAAGACTCATACATATGGTTGCTAAAACAACTAAGGGTCATGTAGCACCCTAAAGAGTAACATATTTATTGTGTCATAAGTTGTCATGAGCCACATCCCACTTTATCAGATGCATGATTGTGACTTGCAAAAAAATGACACAAAGCAATTTATTTTCAACTGAACAGTCACAAACATTACCAGGTTTCCACTCGTAGCATAGTAATGATTTATAGTTCCAAACTGGTTGTGAGGACAATTTAAACTGCTCCCTGAATGAAGTATAATTTCAATGGAAAGGTTTCTATACTACTCTGCTATATTATTTGGTCTAAAAAGCCTCAAGTTTGATTACTGGCAATAGTGTTTTAAATACAAACAAGCAGTTTGTATTTAACCTAAATAAGTATGTTTCTCAAAACAACAAAAGACTAGTCAGCTTACATCCAGGCAATATGCATTATTTAAAAAGGCACATGGTTTAGTGTATAAAATATGCATTTCACTGAAAAATGAATGATGATAGAACATCCATACAGACTGATAATGAAATTACCCATAATAAAAAACCTACCAGTGTTTGCTGCATTGGCTTTTTTCGGTAGTGCTCCTGATAATTTCTGAGGGGTCTGTACACCATCTGTCTTCTGTTGCTGTTCTCCATCTTCAGCAGCAAATACAATTACACCTGAAACAAATAGTTACCAGATGTTCTATTAATCAAGGCATTCATTTCATAAGATGGCCTGAAACCCTCATGCCAGTGTACATGCAACCCTGCTTATCAGACAAAATCCATGTTTTTAGCTTAAATGAATTTTTGTATTAGATATTTCATTTTGGAGAAATACCTGGAATTGGGGCCTTCAAATACGGAGCATGGCTTAATAAGCTTTCAGTAAATGACATCCCTTTTCCACTTCAAATTTTAAGGCCTGACCCCCAAAGCAAGCATAATGTTGTAAACCTGTTAGACATAGTTAGATATTGGGGGGCTGTGCTCCTTTCAGCACCACGCCAGTGTGAATTCTGCCCCACCTTTCTATTGTCAATTGTGGTTAAGCAAAGTTAATACCTTCTATTTTTCCCTATTGTAAAATTTAGGAATTTTATGGAAATCAATCTCATTTACCCTTTGCAACAGAAAAGTCCCTAGTGAATATGTCAACTTTTGGAAATCTCAATCTGAAATCTAAAGAAGATGAAGTGAGCACCTAGGCTCCAGTTTGAAGGTGGGAGACTTTTACAGGTAAGCTATATAGACTAATTTTTACATGAAAGCAGGACTGCAATGAAAAATCAATTACAAAAGAATTTGGAATTTTAAAAGGGGATTTTAAAGCAAACAAATAAAACTGAATATTGTATTGCTTCCCTTTTCAGCAGTAAAGTAAAAACTCAAAAAAGAGGGGGATATAACTTAATGTCATGTAAAACAGAGTAAAAGACACAACACAATATGCAAAAGAAACCATATTCATATTTCTTTGCTCAGCCAAATTTAGCCAGAATATTAAAAATCTTCGTATTGCCTAATTATTAGATTGGATCCAGATGTCTATGGTCAGCACAGACAATTGAAATCAGTATAAAGTTGTCAGGTAGAAAAATGGGGGTAAACCTCTGTTTGAAACTCCTGCTAACGGAAGGAGACAGTTCTGGACTAGATAAGAGATGAGCAGAAGGTAGATCAGGATCTACTGGTAGACCTCTTGATACCTTGCAGTAGGTTGACAAGGATTTCTGACTCCCAAGTTTCATAACAGAATGAACCAATTAAGACTTCCTCACTAAATTAGAATGCTCAAGTAAGGAAATCTTGGGGCTACCAGGAATAGGATTTTTGTGTGGAAGGACGGTGAGCTCAGCTCAGTTATGACACTCAAAACAAATCCCTGTGCTCAGCTGCTGAAGGAGCAGCCCGTTAATAGGTTATTGTGTTGTTTAATCAGTGAAATGCCTCTTTGGCTACGAGAAAGCCTTGACTCTGGCAGAGAAAGCCTTGACTCTGAGCATGCTCTCTGCTGTCTTTGGCTTGTAGTCAAAGACAAATTGGCATAAATGGCACAATCCTAGACTAGTTCAACATTCCTTCAGGAAAGTGAAAATTCAAATTGTCTTTGAATTAGGATAAATCTAGGTTGAGCGTAGATTTTGAATTGCAGTGTTATTAAAAGTGGCTTTTTGAGGAGGGAGAAAAACTTTTCTAATTGATACTTTGAAAAAACAGAGGTCAGTGATGCATAATTTCATTAGCAGTTAGCTGCGTCTTGTGGAATCATGCAGTAATTATCTCATACTTACAATGTAGCACTAGGTTAAAACCTACCTTGCAATTTTCCGCGTTTCCATGGGAATACAGTCAGAGTATATGCAGCTGTGTCACCAGGCTCTACGGTGAGAATTGGGTCACCACTGACAATTGGAAGATCTGAAGATACCTAGTATGACAAAAAAGCAGCAGCAAAACCAACAATGGCAAAGGCAGCACTGTCAAGATAATGTCGAAAACATAGCTCTTAGCAGTGAGTTCAAGTACAAATATTACTACATTTCTCTTAATCTTTCCTACAGTGCTTAATTGACTATAGAATGAAGGGAACACTTTCTGCTGTGCTCTTTCAAATGTATCAGAGTTAAAATTTGGTACTATTAATCAAGTGAAGGTACATTAACTCCTGAAAGATTCCTTCTGACCAGCTACTGAAAATCAGGACCTTTGTTTTGTGCTACATTCACTAAAGACTTAAGCAGGGGTGAATATGTGTAAAATGGCAGGCTATCTCCTAGCTGTTCTGGCCAGGGTGGGAGGTGGGGATGAGCAAAAAATTCATTTTCACCCCAGCATTCTTTGAGTGTGGGGATGGAGGGAATCCTGTCCATTGAAACAAATGTTACAGGCAATTACCCACACCAGCTCCTGGTTGGCATAGGTAACAAGCCCAATCCTGGGGCCTCTCACAGCAATAAAGATACTTTGGATCCAGCAGATCCAAAGCTGTTTCTGCCCCATCATCATCTTGTCTCTAGAATACCCCTTCTGAGGCCTACCACTGGCAATGGAGCTACATCTATGGAGCTTTATGCCTTGACAACAGATGCCACCATCAGCACAGAGGCATCTCTGCCCCATCCTAACCCCTGTGGATATGGGGAAGGGGAGTAATGGTTACCTCTTCATCTAAGGAGCTATGTTAACAAGGCAGTACTGCCTAAGAAGGAAACATGAGATGAAATGCAGGGGAAATGTGCTGGAGTGAGACTGAGTAAAGTAAAGTAAAGTAACGTAACGTAAAGTAAAAATAAACCAATCAGATACTACCTGGGTATAGGAACAATGCTCAACCATTAATCTCAGATTTCATTAAGGCTCTAGTGTGGTTAAATATCAGCAATACATTTAACTACATTTAAAGCATTAGGGGGATTGAATATTTGTGCATATCTCCTCTGCTTTTCACACAGCTACTGACAGGAGAGAAACCAGAGCCTGCTTCTTTTAGCAGACAGCAATAAGGAAAGCAGCCAAATTCTCCCAGGCTCAGCTGAGAGCAGCTGTTGACAACAGGGGGCCTTCACCTCACCACTGGCATCAGCTGCGCACAGACAAGGAAAAATTAAATATAAAAATAGTTTCAGGGATTTTTAAAAAGTATATATATTGCTTCACAATATTTTCTAGAATTTTTAAACCAACTAAAACATTGTGTATACTGATTAAATTTCTTTCAAGGTGTGTATAATATCACCAGCTCTGAACAGATTAGAGGAAAGAGAGAGATTTAACAATTGACTATTGCTAAATGAGCAATCTAAAACAGGGAGGAGAAAATTGGGCTAGTCCTGGCCTGTGGAGTCTTTCAATCCAGCCAACAGCCTCCACCTCTGCCCTACCAATAATCACCTCTGCACTCCAGAAGGCTGGTTCAAATTCCCTCCTCTCCAGCAGGAATAGAGATGGAAGAGAAGTTTTATTTGGTTCGCATGTATAGGGGAAACTACATACTTTGTGCTTTCTGAAGCAACAGAAGAACTGAAGCAGAACCATCCTTCGAAATTCACACTTGTCTGAATTTTGCAGTGCTCTTCTCTAACCAAGTAATATGCACAAAAATGCATGTACTAGGATGTGCATTTAAGTGTGTATCTTAATGAAAATAACATGTAAAAATGCATTACAGTGGAATTGCATTTTATGCAGGAGTTAGCAAGGGAAGCAAAAAAACCTCTTAATCAAGAAAATCTGAATAAGTGATCTATATATATATTCTACATAAATAAGTAATAACAGAATAAGGATTCTATTTCACAACCTGTTTTTAATGGCTCTGGCATCACACACAAACTTAATTTCAGAGGGCACACATTCTGTCTAGCAAAAGTGCTGAGGCAGGCTCTTAAAGACTCCTTCACATACATACAAAGTTGTGTGGAAGCCATTTAACCCTGGCACTATACCACAAGGGTCTAATATTATAATTTGTACAAGAGCCAGTGTGGTGTCTTCTCAGCCTAACCTCTCTCTCAGGGTTACTGTGAGGATACATTGGAAGGGTGGTGGAATCATTACACCACGCTGAGCTTCTTGAATGAAAGGTGGGATATAAATGTATTTTTTAAAATAATAATAATAATAAATAATAATAATTTTTATCCTCTGAGCACTTAGAGCAGCTTGTGTCAAAGAAAGAACAATATAATTATCACAAAACTGCACATTAAGACAACACAACAAAAGAAAACAACAAAAAGAGCAAGCAATATAACAACATCAGTAGAAAATGCTTGGTGAATATGTGAATGCATAGCACAGATACTGTTCATATTAACCTGCTGGAGATCTGGGAATGAGAGTGCATGAAATATATTTTAAGGGGGTGAGGCACATATTTTAACCTTGCATGAGGATGCTTTGATCTCTGGTGAGTTCTTCAGAGTTCTGTAGAGAAGATTGGGGACCTTAGTTGAGGACTATGCCAGCATCTCAAATGTCAACAGGCCAAAAGGCATGGTTTCCAGACAGGATGAAATGTATATATCAGTTGTTTTTATTAATTTACCACAGAAATAAAAGAGTGATGAGAACAGGAAGAAGTAGGGAAACAGATGTGCCAGATCTTTAAAAGTTCGCTTTATGGTGAAGTACAGGTAAGAAAATGAAAGAATAACAACAGAATGATAATGGTATATGGAAAAAGCAAGGGTGCGAGGTAGGGACAATTTTCTTTCATTCCATTCCAGTAGTTTTTGCTTTATTTGTTAAATAATTTCAAAGGGGGCAGATTATCAGCATGAGGGAAAGAATAGAATCTTGTGGGACTTCCAAAGCCCAATTACCTAGGGATCAAGTGCTGGTCCCTCAAAATCTCATTCTGAAATAGGCCAGCCAAACAAGAGCAGAACCAAACAAGTGCCCCCCCCCCAAGCCAACTCAGAGAACCTATACAGAAGGCTGCCATGGTCAATGAGATCAAAAGGCACTGAGAGGATCCAGGAGAATCAAGAGGGCTTCTCTCTTGGTCACTGAAGAGGGTGACCGAAGCAATTTCAGTCCCAAAGCAAAGTTAAAACCTAACCAGAACAGATCTAGAAAATCAGTATCCAAGAATGTCTGGAGCTGAATAACCACCATTCTCTTGAGCACCTTGCCCAAGAAGGGAAAGCTAGTTGCCAGCCTATTGTTATTAACATCTTCTGAGTCAAGGTTACATTTCTCCAGGAGCAGTCAATTTGTCACTTCTTTTAAATAATCTGCAACCACTTCCTCTTTCAAGTGGGCATTTACAACCTTCTGGACCCAGCTAGATCCCTGCTAGATTTAATAAGCCATGAAGATCAAGGGTTCAACATACAAGTGGTTAGTCCTCCAAGCTAAACTGTTGTCACAACAGAATCTCACTGAAGCTTTCCATTGTTGCTGGCTATCCACTAATTAATTATTTTCACTGCAAGTGTGTACATATATGTGAGTTGCAAACCTGTGAACCAGAGGTCCAATCATTTTTTTACCTTCATTTAACAAATGTTTTTCATAACTATTTTTCATTACAATGAAGACTTCAAATCTTCAATCATCTCTATTTTCCCTGAATATCATACTTTATATCACCAAACTATGTAAAGGTTTAAAAGTATATAATTCACAGAATTTAATTTTATAAACTACTGCTGGAAATAGCCACCCTGCAAAGAGTTTGTTGTACCATATGAGAATTACATCATCTTATTCCATACAGATCAGGTGCACTGTAGTTTGTTTGTAACCTGAGGAACATATGCATGGCATAATTAACTTTTTAATGAAATGGCAGTAGCATTAAATTAATGGCTTCAAATATCTCATAAAAAAGAGCACGAATGTCAATATAAAATCCAAAATATTAAGACGGCTATAAATTGTTACAGCTTGCTAGCTCCACAAAGTGTGCATCTAACATGCTATTACCACAAAGTTTTAAAATGTCAAAATAAAAGGGGAAATTTTCATTGTGTGCTCTATTTGCATTTCTAGCATGCCAAATTTGATGAATCTGGATAAGGAGCACATGTTATATTTCAACAGATGTCATCACATATTATATACCTAATAAAAATATAAAAATGAAACTTCTGAGTTGAGGAACATTTTGAAAAGAAGAAAACAGGAGTCAAGGGGAAATTATTTAAAGTATTTTGTTGGAAGAGGCACTCTTGGATTAAACTGATTTTCTAGATCCATTTGAATCAGGGTTTAGGCCTGGTTTTGGTCGCCCTGTATGATGACCTGTGTTGGGAGAGAGAGAGGGAAATGTGTCCCTGATAATTCTCCTTGACCTCACTGCAGTTTTCAATACCATCAACCATGGTATCCTTCTGGAGTGGCTGCCCCAATTTAGGGCTGAGCGGCACCACATTGTGGTGGTTCTCGTCCTACTTGGATAGTCATTTCCAAAGGGTGATGCTTGGGGAGTGCTCTTTAGCCCCATGGAGGCTTCAATGCAGGGTTCCCCAGGGTATGATGTCATCCCCCATACTGTTTAGCATGGTTCACAGAACAAAATCAGAATACAAAACCACAAAATATATAACATACCTGGATCCCGGGATCATCTTCCGAGGCCTTTCTATGTGTGCCTCCTCCTTGAGAAGTGTGGAGGGTGGCAACACAAGAACAGGCCTTCTCTGCAGTGGCTGCCTATCTGTGGAATGTTCTCCCCAGGGAAGCTTGCCTGGCGCCTTCATTATACACCTTTAGGAGCCAGGCAAAAACGTTCCTTTTCAACCAGGCCTTTGGCTGATTTGATTGACATCCTATGCCCTTTTAAAATGTGGATGAACCGCCTTGAGACCTCTGGGTATACAGTGGTATATTAATTAATTAATTAATTAAACAAACAAACAAACAAATAACCTGCTACTATGGAGAATGGAGGACCAGACCATGTGGCAAAAGAGCAGGATCTGAACTCCAAAAAAAACCCACAAAAAACCCCAACACTGGGCAGGGGGAAGCCATCAAGAACAATTAAAACATCACTCATTTTTAGTAATTTTGCAGTGGCAAATCTTTCCAATATGAATATGACATTTTCAAATGAAGGGAGGACAAGATGACTCTAGTATCATCTGCCACTCAGATAGCCTTCATAATGATGAGTGGGATAACAAATGCTCCAGTAAATGATAACAATACATGCATTAGGCAGAGACCTGCTGTTACTTTCACTCAAACCTGTATTCAAACCTGCACAATTTTACCTTGTAGTGCAATTCCTCATTGGTAAAATTGGGTACCATTATGAGCTTCTGAGTAATCTCTCTAACTCGGCACTCTATCGCAAGATAATCCAGCGCCAAAGGTTTTGTTGCAACCCCCTTCAGGACAAAGACATGATCTGTGCCATCTGCTTCATTTTGCAAAATGAGTTTCCCCTATGATAGTGAAAGAAATGAACATTCAGCGGGGTGCAAATATTTCTGCAAAACTTCAGTGTCCACTCAAAATGAGACCTGAATGTCCTAGTGGGATGAAGAATTACACAGAGCTGCCTTGAAGACTATTCAGAAACTTCAATGAGGGCAGGATACAGTTGCATGGATGTTTGATGCAAGTTGTAAAGTCAGACCATGTGATACCAATGTTGCACCATTTCAATTTGCTACAAGTGCCATTTCAGGCCCAATTCAAAATGCTAGTGCTGACCATTAAAACTCTTAACACCTTGGGTACAAGTTATCTAAAGGACCAGTCTGTTCAATACATCCAGCTTTGGGGCCCTGCTCGTGTGCCTACCGGTAAAATCAGTTCCTTTGTTAAGCACAGGGGTTACTTGGTGGTGGCCCCATCATTTAATTATTACTGAATGACTTATGCTTAGTTCCTTCAGTGCAGGAATTCAAGCGAGCCTTAAACATCTATTTCAAACTATATATTTCCTTAATCTCTTTCCTCAATGTGTTTTCAGCTATATGATTTGGAGCAATTTTGTTTTATATATGGGGGAGGGTATTACATCACACTTACAAAATTTAGGTGCTTCTTCATTATGATTTATACCACATGATGTGTCTACCTTTTTGTGTATCATCTCTACTGCGTACACTACTTTCTCAGGCCATAGCCCTAGTGGTCTAGAAATTCATTAAATAAGCAAATGAACATATCATGTACACCCCCCAGAGTGACTTGCAGAAAGAACAACATTAAAATGTAAAAAGTAAGCATACGAATACAGAAGCAGTAGGGCATCTGAGCCAAATGTACACTCTTCACAATCTATATATCCATTTGGCAATTACCGCCACTGCACAAGACAAACCATACACTATCATACAAATGTAATAACCTGGCTGCTTATTCTAAATAAATCAGCCACACGGTGGCCAAATGATTTCTTAACAAAACACTTCATTGGTCTGGCATAAATTAGAAAAGTTATGAATAGCTAGGCAGCTATCATCTACAAGTATCAGTGAGATGCATTGTGGGTATCAAGTTGCCCGGCCAGATGCAATCTGTGGCCCTGTAAAAGTGGTGAAATAACCTTGACAAGATACGGGTGTTGGGTGAGATCAGGCCAAATCTTTACTGATTACAGCAGGAAGTGGGGTTGGCATGGCAGGAGGGCAAGAGTCAGTTCCTCATTCCACTCAGACCCTTCTGATGGAATGCCATTCTGTCAGGATTGGGAAATACCCAAACACCCCCCATGGCTATATACATTATGTGTCAAACCCTGTCATGGCAAGTCAAGCATCCAGGGTTTCACTGGATGACTAGGCTGAATCCAGCCAGTCAGAGGCTCTAACCTGAGCTTAGGCTGTGCCTTAGCCAATCCTTCCCTCAAAACCCTTATGAAGGCCTCTTTTACTATGCTGATCCTACCCAATGCCATTTTTGCTCCCAAGTAGTAACAAAGTTTGACTAAAACACAACACCTTAGTTCAATGAGGGAAAGGTGGGGAAGAAACACATCCAAGGGCCAACTGAGGTTGGGAAGAAAACATTACTTTCTAGCCCCATCAGTCAGTGACCCAAGCAGTCTAGTGAGGTACTAACACGGACAGGTGGGTGAGTGGGAAGCTCATGGGGCAAAATGGCCCCAACTCTTGTGTGTGTGGCCTTTTAAAGGCCTCCACTCCTCCTTCCTTCAAGATATTATGAGAGAACAATGGGGAGACATGACTCCACCATACCCATTGACTTCTAGGCCACACACTGCCAGGCACAGTCACTCCATGCACAGATCATGCTCAGGATGCTTACAGTAGCAATAATAATCACACATAGATATAACTATAGAGGGCATTATTTAAAGTCTTCAGCTCTTTACATGCTTAGTTCATTTTTGCTTTTGGGCACATTCTCACATTACCTTGGAATGTTTTGAAGTCACCACATTTACAATGTCATTTCTATGCTGTTAGTATTATGTTTATAGATACCCTTGCATTATAAGAACTTATAAATTCCACAGCTATACCAGTTCTCATTAAATGTAGAAAAGCTAATCAAACAAGAAGGAAAAAATGTCTTTTGTTCTCCTACCGTAATTACACATTCGGAAGTTGGCTTAAACATGAGGGTGTATGGAGTTGTTTCACCTGGGGCAACGTATATAAGCGGGGGGCCATAAAAACAGCATCCTTTTAAATGAGCTTTAAGTTTCCAATCTTGTTGACTCATGTTAGTCTGAAACAGAAGGGAATCCAAATGAAATATCTAAAGGTACAATGAATATAAGTGATTAAGGATGAAGGGGTGAAGCGGAAGTCCTTGTGGGAAATATAGGTTTTGCATAAAGGCGCATGATCTATACAGTTATCTAGTACTGTCTCCTAAGAAATGTTAACTGGTGGGAGTTCTCAGAAGAAAGCTTTCCCCTCCTCCCCGCTGTAGCCACCAGTGTCTTCTTCAAGCCTCTTGAGAGTGGGAGTTAAAGGAACCCTCTTAAACAATGTGGGATATTGGAGGCTGCTGGAGGAAGGATAAATTTATTTATCTATTTTATTAAATTTATATACCACCCTTCACTGAAGATCTTAGGGTAGCTCTCAACATAAAGTTAAAGGTAAAGGGACCCCTGACCATTAGGTCCAGTCGTGACCGACTCTGGGATTGCGACGCTCATCTCGCTTTACTGGCCGAGGGAGCCGGCGTACAGCTTCCGGGTCATGTGGCCAGCATGACTAAGCCGCTTCTGGCAAACCAGAGCAGTGCACGGAAACACCGTTTACCTTCCCGCCGGAGTGGTACCTATTTAACTATTTTTACTTTGACATGCTTTCGAACTGCTAGTTTGGCAGGAGCAGGGACCAAGCAACGGGAGCTCACCCCATCGCAGGGATTCAAACCGCCGACCTTCTGATCGGCAAGTCCTAGGCTCTGTGGTTTAACCCACAGCGCCACCCACATCCCTTTTGGTTCTCAACATAAATGACCCCAAATCAATCAGAGGTTTGCCCAGTTTGGAGGCATTCTCTATCAGCAGCTCAACTCTCCCCATTTCTCAGGAGGACTCATCCCAACTTTCCAGAGAGGCTTGAAGAGTGCACAGGTGGCAGGGAAGGGGAGAGAACGGGATGGAAAACTTCCCTTCTATAACTTCCTTGAGCTAACTTATTTTAAGATAAGCCAATGTCTTTTTCTACCATTTTTAGTAGAATAATACATTTGTGGCCAAGAGATATAGAAGGTAATCTGTGTAAAGATTAACTTAATGCAGGAAGAACTCTCATCCCTGCTTTCCACCTCTATATACACATATTTATGTGTTTGCTCAGTCAGCAGTTTTAACCCAGTAGCGACCAGCCTTATTTAAATCTTGGATGAAGCTAAATGGACATACTATTGGAATGTCTTGAGTCACTGCTTGATATGCTGGAGTGACAAACTCTAGCTCAGCCTCGGCAGTATTTGTATTCACCACACATTCTATATGAAAGAGTCGGACATCATACTTCGATTGAAGAAGAATCTTACAAGGATATCGGCCAGCATACTTAGGCACAAATTTTATAGGAAGCTCAACTTCTGCAACTTCTGTGGGGAGAAAATAAACATTGTTAGTTTAAATATTGTAGAAAGCTCAACTGCAGCATCTTCTGCCAGGAGGGAAGAGGGATAAGTAGTTTTAATATAAGTACGATCGATCGATCGATCGATAGATAGATGTACTGGTGATGCCTAAAGCCTAAAATTGTCAGTGTAACTTTATTAATCTGATTAGACACTTGCATCTATATGGAAAATGGACCAGAATTTGAGGGCAACCTGAGTTAGTTAATTTCACAACTATCACATAAAAAGCACCTCAACTGCAATTAGGAATTAAAACAAAAATTAATTGGCTTCCGCTAATAGCCTCCCTGTCCCTGCTCTTTATATTTATGCAGCTATCAACCTACCAACTATAGATTGGGGTTTATACCATGGGCTTTATTCCTTCTATTTAGAAATAATCATCTGAACACAGTTAAGACCATTAAAATGTGATCCTAACATACATAACGCAAGACAATGTACTATCACTGAACAGCGACAAAAGAAAAATTCAAGTACTAATTTAAGAGCCTCACATACCAAAAATACTGGCTTAACACACCACCTGCAATGGTATCTTTAAATTTGCTGCAAATGAGTTGTCAGGACAGGGAGGCAGCACCTTTGAATACTGTATATATATATATCCTTTTAGAGAACAAAAATCATTTTAGAGAATAATTCTTACATGGAAACTTTGAGAGAAAATTGGAAAAGGTGTAAGGATTTGTAGCTGTGCATATCTGGTTGCCGTAAAGGTAAAGGGACCCCTGACCATTAGCTCCAGTAGCAGACGACTCTGGGATTGCGTGCTCATCTCGCTTTATTGGCCAAGGGAGCCGGCGTACAGCTTTCGGGTCATGTGGCCAGCATGACTAAGCCGATTCTGGAGAACCAGAGCAGCGCACGGAAACACCGTTTACCTTCCCGCCGGAGCGGTACCTATTTATCTACTTGGACTTTGACGTGCTTTCAAACTGCTATGTTGGCAGGAGCAGGGACCGAGCAACGGGAGCTCACCCCATCGCAGGAATTCAAACCGCCAACCTTCTGATTGGCAAGCCCTAGGCTCAGTGGTTTAACCTACAGCACCACCCACATCCAGTTGTCATAGTATACTTCAAAAAGCTGCTGGCAAAGCAGCTCACCCAAGACTCCTGAGGAAGCTTAGTAGTCAAGGAATAAGAGGAGAGGTCTGCTTGTGGACCATGAATTCATTAAGCTGCAGGAAGCAAAAAGGAGTAGCCAATGCACCTTTCAGGCTTTAGGATTTACTCTGAGAATAAACACACTCAGGTGCTATACAAGTTCCGTTTTATTTTCTCCCATGAAGCAAGAAGTGGTTTTGTGCCCTGCAAAAGGGGGGGGTAACACCTCCTCTGCATCACAGCCCCGGTATGATGTGGCTTCCTCTGCAGCTGCTTTTTTAAAAAGTGGGAGATCCATATCATCATTATCAATCTCATCTAAATATCCTCAGCTCCTGAAGCTATGGCAGAGCCACTTCCAGCTGGACTTCTCCACCCCAGCCCCAGTTACTACAAGCTGCCCTGTGGGGGAAAGCTCAGGAGAGCAAGGGAAGCAGGCAAAAGAGACCGCCAACCCAACTCTTGCTGGATTAACCTCTTCCCACCACAACCATCTACCACCAACTGCCCTGTAAGAAGGATTCCAGGAGAGGTAAGCGGGCAGGCAAAGAAGTCATCAAGAGCCTTCTCTTGTCTGTCCCAGCTGGACTCTGCTCTCCCCACACAAGGCCATTCCAACACTGTCAAGTGGGAAGGAACCTGATGGCTTTATATTGTTTATTGCTTTTTTAAAAAAGTTGATGCTGTCAGTTGCCTTGGAAGGATTTGTATCCTGAATAGCAGGCTATAAATAACTGTAATGAACAAATAGTATATTCATTGGCAATTTGATTTTCCTGTTATAAAATGGTGTTCAGTAGCAATTCAAGCCTTTACCAACTGGAAACTAATTGATGCTACCATTGCCATGTCAATACTTTCCTTGAACTCTTTGTTATTGCTTAAAAAAAACCTCAAGTTCACAACAGGAATAGCACAGCATTGTATTATGTGCCTCCAACATTAGCAGGCTATCAAACAGATTATAGCACCTCAGCTTCAAACTTCTCTGAAATAAATTAGCTTGTTCTCTCATAAAGACAAGATTAATGACCTGCTAATTTATGAATTATTACCTCTTTTCTGTTTTGTCACCAAGTTATTATCCCCATCGGCTATCTTCCACAAAAATGTCCCACGTTTGTCAGTTATACTAGTAATAAAACTCGCTCACTTATTCCTGGCTCATAAATATTTTTTCCCCAAATTAGATTGTAACTATCTCGTATCATTCACGGAGTACATGGGAGCACAGAAAATATCCACATTAGATGATTTTTCAATTTTTTGGTATATAGTTTAAGTATATTCAGTACCACAAGACAAAACTCACAATTCTTTTACACAAAAATATTAGCAATACATTTTAGATAACATGCCTTTATTATCAGTATAGGTCTAATTTTCCTATGTGCTATTCTTTCTCCTGGGATTTGCATTTTGCAGAATTTACTGCACACCAGAAAACATCTTGGGCCAAGCTAAAGGCTGCTTTTCATGGTATGCTTGTATTCTGGTTTTGATACCCAAGTACAATTAAACACATATTTCCTATCAGTTTGTTAAGCATGACTTCCTGCATAGTATAAACATTCATCCTCAAAATAAATAGCAAAGGTCTTATCCTGGATTGGTTCACTACTTCCAAATCTTTTGAAGAAGCACTGGAAGACAGCAAGTTGGTCCACCTTGTAGGGTTAGTTTTTAAACATACTGCAGAAAGCGCTGTCCAAAAGACTGCCACACCAAATTAGGATGTCAAAGCAGATAATTTTGTGAATACCTGGCTCAATTGCAGGGGAGGTATTCACAAATCACACAAAGATCATTCTAGATCTAGAGGGACTTACATACCGGTAGCTGGATATTGTATAAGCTTAATTTCTCGCAGAACTAAGAAGTTGAAGATGTTATTCATTGAATTCGAGTTGATGTTTGTTGCTTTGTTACAAACCCAAGGATTGGGTCCACTTGTGTTTTCTCCTGGTATATTACAACTGCCAAAATTATACTTAAGAGAACAGCAGTCAAGAGGTAAAATTGAATTAACCCAAGAACTGCATGCCCTCATTGCAAGCAATTTGTGGCCCATCCTGAACCCAGTGTGCACAGGGAGAAGTAGCAGTAATATTTTTGTAAAGATGCCTGTCCCAATCTGGTAAGGAAGATTTGCACATGCAAGTGGCCTTCTACGTGTACTTCCATTGCTGATACACATCTGAATGCACATCTCCTTCTGCATATGGTTCACAATGCCCATTTATCCTACTGAACTGGTTGTACATGTCTTTTGATGCAATACTGAGATGTATATCTGCTTCTAAAGACACCAGTTCTGGCACATAACTAGACATCCGTAACTATGATTAGAACACTGGTAGGCATCTCAAAAAGTCCTATCTTAGTATGTATGTAAAACAAAATAGGCCACCCACAGAACACAACCGGAAGAGAAAGAGGATCACTGATAACATTGTGCTGGGGAGCAGGTTTAAAGCTCCAGGAAATTTCTGTGAAATAAGAGATTGCTCCGATTACACCAGACACTGAACCGAGGCAGAATTCATAAGGCATATAGTGAAAACGATAACCTGTTCTTGAGTATAATATGAAGGCATATCTTTAACATACACATATGGAGAAGTTTTCAGAAAATTATGCTTTTTAGATAGTGCTATTAAATATGTAAATATTTATGTCTTCTGAATTGAGTAGTGGAAATAAATGTTAGTTCTAGCAACCATAGAAGTCAACATATTGTAAATGATTTGCTAGCCTAAGTAATGTGATGTGACATGATATTCTATCTTATTTGTAAGGATTAGTGGAGGATGTTTGGCTGTGTGGTCTGCTTTATTTTCTACAAACTTTAGTGATGTGACAATCAACGGTGTAGCCCATGTCAAGGACTGGCTGGACAATGATGAATGTGGGGGGCACCAGTCAGGGAACCCCCAAGGAAAACCCCAGAGGAGGAAGGCTCAGGACCAGGAGATTGGTGGTGGGACACCAAGGAGAGTTCAGGCGGAGAAGAGTTCAGACGCTGCTGAAGAATCCAGGGAGTCGCCCTCTCCCGATGCAACAGGCTCCCCTCCCCTCCTCCCTGGTCCCCAAGAACCTGCATAGTAATGCGAAGAGCAGAACAGAGGTCAGAAGTGTGAAGACTGCAATTTGAGACTGCTTGGGAAATGGCCGGGAGAGGAGGAGCCTTAGAGCAGTGTGGAAGGCAGGGACCTTCAGTCCTGTCAACTGCTCCATAGGGGCAAAACCTGCTGGGAAGTGTTGCTGAGACCACTAGGCTGAATGTATGTTCATTTCTTTGAATAGAGAGTTAACTCTACTGAAAACAGAGATGTGCTTCTTTTAGAGCTGCCCTGCGTCTGCCCTTGCTTTCTAATGAATGGCCCATCAGAGATGAAAAACCATGGAGAAACAGAATTAAAAAGAAGATAGAATTAGCCAATAGCTAATATCCACCCTTATTTTAGTTTCAGAGTATTGAACAGCTATTGATTAAGCATGAAAGCACAGCACACCCAAAGACAGAATGTAATTATAAAAAATTTCATTTGAATTAATCAGGCACAAAATTAAAAAAATAAAGCATATTAAAATGATTAGTGCCTTAACAGTTCAATAGCATTTTGCAAGCATCAAGTACAAAGCAAACTATTTAATCAGTCATTGGAATTGTAAGTTATAGAATTATTCATGTATATTTATAACTCCAAAGTCTAGCTGTCACTGTTGCCTATTGACCTGAAAGATGGTCTGGTCTGCATCTGTACCTTTAACAGCAGTTTGACATGTATACATCAGCAGATATAACTCTTCACATGGTACGAAGGTACCATAAGATGTCTGCATTTTAGAGTCATAGGAACAAGGTGCAGATTATTATTATTTTTAATGCCAACCATAATAGTTGTTCAAAGCTTCAGGAATTAGAACTCTATTCCCCTTACTATATCTCATCAACATGCAGTTATGGTTAACATAATAGCCAATTCTTCATTTTTGTGCTTATTATAAAAAAGGGCGTTTCGCTTCTTTACTAAAAAGATCCAGCTCAGTCTTGTAAGATGGAATTTTAATTTGGACTATATAGGCTAATATTTGTTTTCTGAAGCATTACATATAAGTAATTGAAGATAGCTTGGTATGTCACATCCAGCTGGCAGTCTTTTACTTAATACGCACACAACTCAAACTCTATGAAGCCTAAACAGCAATAGCACCGATCCAAGCTACAAACTATTTAATTAATGTATGAATACAAATGTGTGAGAAAATTGGTAAGAGTTACTTTTAAAAGAAAAGAAACAAGTATTTTAACACGTTAAAGATAAACCAATATTGTATTCTCTTCATAAAGGTTAAAAAAAAAAGGTAAAGGTCTCCTGGACAGTTAAGTCCAGTCAAAGGTGACTATGGGGTTGCGGCGCTCATCTCGCTTTCAGGCTGAGGGAGCTGGCGTTTGTCCACAGACAGCTTTCCGGGTCATGTGGCTAACATGACTAAGCTGCTTCTGGTGCAATGGAACACCATGAAGGAAACCAGAGCGCACAGAAACACTGTTTACCTTCCCGCCACAGCAGTCCCTATTTATCTACTTGCACTGGTGTGCTTTCAAACTTCTAGGTACTACAATGGAGCACTTACGCAACAAAATCCAGTGAATTCCAAATTAGGCATCCTGAATATTTAAGCAACCAGGCAAACTTGAAATTACCTGCTTTCATTGTCACGGCTATGGTTCAATGATCTTTAATTTGACCCCTAAGACACAAAGATGGCACAGACTGACAATGTGAAATATGCGGACAAATATGTAACAATATTTCTCTCAGGTACATGAAGAAAATCATGTTGATGTCAAAATGAATCAAGGGCTCTTTTGAGATTCAGCAAGTGTGATAGCATCTTGTTGAAATACTGGTAAGCAATTCTGATACATTTTATTTTTATGTTAGCTTATTCAAAATATTTCCTAACAGATGGATACCAACAACAACATCGGTAAGATTTCCAGTAAACGTGTTGATAATTAAAAGGTTTGGATACCAAAATCAGTCACTGGCCTTTTTTGTATGATTATTCTACTACATATCCTGTATAATCAAAGCTGTTTGTCCCACATGCTCTGTTTGCTTCACTGGCACAAGCTTTTACTTACAAAGCTCCAGTCCTTAAATTTCCAACCGTAAATTATTTTTTTCAGGCACAAATTCTTTTTGAAGAGCCTGAAAACCATCAACTAGAAAAAAATTACTTGAAGCCCAAGGAAAGGCTATAATCATGTAATAAAAGCATTTTAAGTTGCATTATGCCATGAGTCCCCATGGAGATGTCATGGAGTGGGTGATCAGACCCCAAGGTCCTCCTTGGAAGACCTGGAGAGGGTTCCAACAGGGGTGGGGGATAGAGGATTCTGAACCTCAAAAGATGGATTGTGAACCTCAAGGTCCAAGTGGGTTAGAGGGTGGAAACCAGCCCTCTGAAGAAGATTCAGAAAACTATCAAAGTGTCTCCCATTACTGCCTTCCAGATACACACTTTCTGGGTTAGCCGAGTCTGTAACCTGAAGCGTATGTAACCTGAAGTGTATGTAACCTGAGGTACCATTGTACAGATATTGTTCCACTCACTGGGCATCCCTTCCCAGTGAAGAACATCTGCAGTAAACAGGATGGTAAGATATATGAAGAATTTCAGAATTAGTATCAAGAGTTTTGTTATTGACAGTGGTAGTAGTAATTTACTAATCAGATGCTTGTCACCTCTTTCTTCTGCAGACCAAATATGTCCTTTCCCCTCGTGTGTAGGATGAGTTCTGCTTGATGCCAACACAGGTATTTCTATATTTCCAGGGCTTTCAAAATATTCAGGCATGCTCACTTCAACACTGTACTCAATATATTTTGTAAAAAATTTAGGAAAGTTGTGCAGCGCATCTTTCTGTAAATAAAAGAACAGTGTAGTTGAGTCTTAACACTGTTTTCATGCTAACTGCAAGTCAATGAGGAAGCGTGTAAAAGGTTCTGTGTACGCACCTAGATTTTTATTTCCTTGTTTTTGCAGAATTACTTTCTTAATTATATTACACAATTATCAAAATATTCTTCAAACTCTATGTTTAAAAAGCCATTTGGGGGATTTGGTGGTGCAAATATAGTTTACTTTTTAGCTTCTGCCTGTAGGAATGCTGTATTTCCCACGGCACACACCAATTTTTCTTTTCAAGTGAAATGGATGATACTGTTCTTACTAAATTTGGTTGGTTGGAACAATTAAGGATGGGGGCTGGGCACAGACATGTCAAAAGAAACTGGATTATCTCGTGCATATGAATTGTGTTTCGGCTGGAATAGGGTCTGCTAGCCCAGGAACTGCCCTAGTTCTGATCCAACCCTGCTACTATGTGCTGAGATGCTTACTCCCAGGTTGGAGGTTACCTCTCAAAATCAAACTTTGGGGGTTTGGGCAACTTTATAACATAATGGAGAAAACTGCATCACAAGATTGGTGCTCAGATAATCAGCTTGACAATGGGGGCCTTTTCCAATCGTGCAGTATGTAGTCAAAGTGTTGCTTCCCTGTCAGCTTCAAAATGTAATGAACAAAGTACAATTATAAGATCTGCAGTCAATAATGTTCTTACCTCAACTTGTGACAGACCTAAAGCTGCAACTGCAACTCGAACGCTGCTGCTCTCAAGTGTCCCAGTGACCTTTCTTCGCTCATACTCCAAAGCAGACATCTGCTGTTGTGCTGCAAGAGCCAGAGCCTTTTCCCTAGCTTCATTCACGAGAGGGATCTTCAGCTTTTCTTGAAGCGTATTACCAACACAACATTTCAGGCAAAGCACTGGTTGTATTTCTCTGTCACCTGTAATAAACAAGAGCAAGAGGTAACATCAACAACGGCCAACTAAGATTTTTGCTTCTACAGCACGCCTGCACCAGGCAGATGCTAAATTTGGTACCATAGCACCAATTGCTATGGCTTCCCAGAGCAAGAGCCAAAAGCCTAGTGTTAGAAAAAGCTGACAAGGACAACACAACACAAAAACTAGTGTTGCTAACTTTATTTCTCAGCATGGCTCCTGTGTTTGTAACCCCTATGGTTCAACAAAATGCACCTGATAAATAAAGTGAAGGAATAAACTTCATTTCTCATGTCAAGCAACTACAAAGATACAGAAGTCCTGCCAGAAAAAAGTTAGCAATCTGAATTCCCATTTCTATTATGCACTGGAATCATGGAAAAAACCAGCTTGAATCCACTTGTTTTCAAACTTGTTTTCAATTTATCAACTAAAACTGTTGAACTACAATGCTACTAAAACATTTTCTTCCCCTTTTAGCTGTCATGGTGGAAATAAGTCTTCATCTTATAACTCTTGATTTTCATTCCTTCACAGTAAGCAAAAATAAGTGACTAGACAAAAAGTCATTGCTAGCATTACAGTTCAAGCTGCTGGTTTCAGTCAAAAGCACAGCACGGAACAAATCTTGAGTATGTAAAAACTGAGTTCAATTAAACAAAGATGGGTTTAGAGACTTTATATGCCCTATTGCCAAAGCTGTGTATATCTATGGCCCAGTGGTGCTAAAGAAATGTAGCTATATTTCTCATTGATACTACTGTCAGTATATACTCCATTTTGGAGAAGCCTAGGGGCACACTGTCTCCGCAAGCATCAATCCCTTGCTGACAGGGCTGTTTGGCCCTCATTAAATGGACATGCAGGAGTATGTCTGAATCACAGGCCATGAAAGAAAGGTCACTTGTGCAGTAACTGTAGCTCTTCCAAGGTAATTTGCTGTTTGGATCCATGCAAAGTGAAGGAAGGCTATACAAGCTATTATCTTCAAGAATTACAATTACAGATAAGTAACCTTTTCTTCTCCTTTAACTATTGCCTGTTTGGGTTGCCAGGTCATTATCAACCAGTAATAAATCCAGATGGCAGAAAGGCTAGAGGATACTAATTGAACAAAAACCGCAAATTTGATTTTTGCAAGCTGAGTAAGTCTAAATATAAAGAGACCTGATAAAAAAAGCTAAACAGGTTCCCAGGCCTGAAATACTGTGAAGAATTACAGCATGAAGCTTTTTTATACCTTTAAGGGTACTTCATGTGGCTTTGATAAATGGTCAGAACAGAACTCTATACATCAAATTTCAATCCTTTGGTGTCTAGGAACATTCACCTGGCATAGTGCTCATATAAGCAGAGTCATAACCATATGATACCAATATACAATGCTGAGACAACCAGGAAAGAAGCTGTAACTGATAATGATGTATGGAGAACACGGAAAATAATCCTTTGTTATTTGCACCAGTAGAGAGCAGGCATATGCAAGGATAAGAAATACGTGTGAGCAAGAAGTAATTTGTAATCCAAATAAAAATGTTTGACTACCATTTGAGGTACCAGAAAAAGAAACAATTATATATTCCAATGGCAGTTTTCTGATGCCTCCGCATTGCAAAATATTTCACTGCTTGTGAAATTTATTGTATCTAAAAGTTTAACGTGGGGGGGGAGATATTTTTATACCCCCACTCTACCTTCTAGCACGCTGCTAATGCACAGAACATTTGGGCTATTCATTGGAAGTAAGCCTGAAGGCAATGGTAAATCACATGTTCCTTCCACCAGGTACACAAATTCCCCAATCTGAAACACAAGAACATATGCATTTCAATTTCGACAACAATCCATGCAGAACAAATTAGAAACCTCTCAGACTATAAACAAACACAAATCCATTGCAGCAACATTGGAGCTTGACTTACAAGAATATTTCATACATTTGAGAGTCTTCGTTTTAAAGCCTCTTCATAAACTAAACTGGAAATACTACAAGGTATAATAAAATAAATCTAGTAATTCAACGTTGGGTAGGAAAGAATTAGGACCAGAAGTATTTGTCATTATTTAACTCGGGTGCCCTATCAATGCCATGAAAGCCATTTCCCCCATTGATTGCATCCATTATTTGCATGTAAGATGTGGTGTAATTGGCTTAACCCATTTGGACCTTTAAATGTTCATCAGTCCTTCAGTAGAGGACTTCAAGGATAGGTTTATCAACCTATTAGACTGATCTCATCGTACATTCTTTACTTGCTGGAGTCACAAAAAGAGAACTCGGTATTATTCCAACATATATAGTGGCATCCCATTCTAGAGCTCTAATCCTTGTAAAGTTAAGGCAATATTTCTGCCTTTATTAGGACAGTCTGGTCCCACTCATTAACTTTGAAATGCAGCTACAATTTAACAGACACCCAGAATTTATGGTTATACCTGTAGGCAATCTTGACACCTATAAATGAAGGTCAAATTAACAGTACTGCTCTTTTCTATTTCACAGCATGCTGAGTCTTGCATTTAAAAATAAAGGTTGAAAAATTTTGAGCTCTCCCATTAAGACACTTACGCAACTGTAACTTTTTAATGGCCACGTGGTTCAAAACTGCTGAATATGGAAAACAATCCTTTAAAAGAAATTGTGTTTTAGTCTAAAACATTTCTTCCATGGACACACACAAACTCACACACAGCAATTCTGCAGAGATTGCTAAGAGCACCACAGCGATGGTGACTGTATGTATATTGGAATTGTTGCGGAGCACAGGTTTTTACAACTCCGCCCCCAGCAGTCTGGATAGATCTTAAATTGCTTGATAGTGTCATTTTCCCCATCACCTAGCTGATGGCTGATCAGCTCAGCAAAAGGGTAAAGTTGGTGGATTTTTTTTTGGGGGGGAGCTGTACAGAGAGTGGTGGAGAGCCACATGCACCTCATAGACTGTGGCATGCCTACATGTGTTCTAGTGAC
Source organism: Podarcis vaucheri (assembly GCF_965113315.1). Taxonomy (NCBI): domain Eukaryota; kingdom Metazoa; phylum Chordata; class Lepidosauria; order Squamata; family Lacertidae; genus Podarcis; species Podarcis vaucheri. Next base: position 62,128,863 of record NC_138762.1, on the reverse strand, counting down.
AGTTTTATCTCTTACAGCCTACTTATCACAGAACTGTAGAGCTGGAAGAGAGGTGTGGGGGGTGCTATTTCCCCCAGTTCACCTGAGGTTTCATAAAAATAGCAGCAACAGCTATAGAAATATCAAAGACACTGGGAATGCTTTTAACATCAACTCTCCCCAACATATTTCTTGAGTTCCCCATCAGCAGGAAAACTTCTTTTTACTGTATTATATTGTTATAATCAGCTATAGATGCTGGATATCATTTGAGTGAAAAGCAGGCAATAATTTCACTGAATGAATGAATGCCCTTTTTTTGAAGTGCTTTGGTTTGTTTGCTTGTTTTAAAAGGTATGTGTTGGCATGCAGATATGGATATGGAACACCTTCCATACTTTCTTCAGGATTGCTTAATACTGACCTATGAGTCCAGGGACCCACAGAGGATTGGAGAAGATAGAAGGACTTTGCAAGAATGTTTTAGGATACCAGGATTTGAAGTTGGTGCATTTTATTTTATTTTTAGCATTTTCAATGAATTGTTATAACAATAAGATTTAGTGTCCCAATTTTTCTCATGTCATTCACAAGGGCAATGTATGAAAAATATACCTATTTACCTGTTCATTGAACAAAATTATGGCACAATAACGTTTTCCCATAATAAAAGGAAGATAGTGAAGCCTGAGGACTGAACTGCTTTCTCCCGTCAGGAAAAGTACATCCATTGGGCTGAAGAACTCTTGTAAATAGTTTGATTCCTTAGTTGCCAATGCATCATCTGGAGGTTCAGCTACAGCATCAGAGCTAGTAAATGCTTCTGCTATAATATAGAAACATTGTAAGAATGCAATTACAGTACATAACAATACGTAATATTTTAAATTCTTAAGGAATACAATGAAACCTGACAGATAATAGAGAAATGCTAATTCATGCTTTCCATTTTTATCAGCTTTAACTATGCTGCTCAAAGAGCAGGAGAATTTTGAATAAGGCGCTTTTTTAAAGGGTCAGAAGCACACATTGCCTGGTAAATCTGTTCCTGGATTTTGTGAGGTAGGGGAGAAATTAGAATTGTGGCTGCAGTGTGGGAGAAGGGGCATTAATCCTTCCTTTTAACACCATTCTCTGTTGCAAATCACCCCAGCTGCTATGAGCCATGCTATGACTAGACATAATACAGGCATTGGGAAATTTGAATCAGGAATCAGCAAAGAGGTCCATTTCAAACAATCATGCAGTTAATTTCATATACGCATTCAGTTGTAACTGTATTCAACTAACTTTTAATCAGAGTAGACCCACTGAAATTAGTAGTCATTAATTTCAATGGATCTACTCTGATTAAAAGTACAACCCAATGTCATAGTCTGGGGTGTAAGAAAGCAGTGATTTCCCTTCTAATTTGTATTTATTGCAAGGAGCGCTTATCTCTTCCCCCAGTGAGCAGTGATTGTGGCCTGACGCTAGGGATTGGGGGCAGGGGCCTGTTTCTCACATGACTGGGAAGGACATCATTTCCTCCTCCAATGGTCACAGGGGATTCTGGTGGCTCGCTTGTGGTTCTGATCAATTCCTCACAGCAATTGCATGCTGATACTCTGTGCTCCCCACCTCCCTGACAGCATATAATAATGGACACCGCACACTTATGTTTGGATCAAATAAGGCCACAGGTTTATTGAATGCAGATGGCATTATTGAATGGCATAGGCACTGGGCAACCATTAACTTGCCAGAAGTGATGTCAAGGGTCAATTTGGCAGCAGAGGATTCCTAAGACTTGCATCAAATTAGTGGACCTCTGCAGGAATTGCCGCTTTGAGGAGTACTATAGGCCCCAGCCCCTGCCTGAGCCTCTGATATAATCAGCTCCCCCCGAATCCCTTTAATGGGATACCCTGGCACTGGAGGGGCAGGAAGAGACTACAACCCCCCTTCATCCAAGACTAAGGTTTGCCCAATGCCTACTCAGTAATCAACCAACAGTCAGATTGGGTGATTCTGGCTACACACCCAATGCCTATGCCAAGACTTACTTACATCTGTAATCAATAAAGTTGTGGCCCATTTAATCCCAAAGCAATAGTCCTGTGATTATTTCATCTCCACATATTAGCCCTTAACTGCTCGCAGCCACACATCAGTGCTATTTCTGTTCTGCTGCAGTTTGATTTCTGCCAAATACTATCCCAATGTCTGCTTTTTAATGTAAGCTACATAGATTATGTATGTGGGTGGCGCTGTGGTCTAAACCACTGAGCCTAGGACTTGCCGATCAGAAGGTTGGCAGTTCGAATCCCCGCAACGGGGTGAGCTCCTGTTGCTCGGTCCCAGCTCCTGCCAACCTAGCAGCTTGAAAGCATTTCAAAGTGCAAGTAGATAAATAGGTACCGCTCTGGCAAGAAGGTAAACAGCGTTTCTGTGTGTTGCTCTGCTTTCGCCAGAAGCGGCTTAGTCATCCTGGCCACATGACCCGGAAAACCTGTCTGCAGACAAATGTCGGCTCCCTCAGCCAATAAAGCAAGATGAGCGCCACAACCCCAGAGGTGTTCATGACTGGACTTAACTGTCAGGGGTCCTTTACCTTTACCTTTACATAGATTATGTAACTAATTATGTAACTTAAATTAAATGAATTTTTTGCCTATTTTTGATATTTACATTGAAATGAATGTATCATTTGCTGATTATATTCACTTGACTGATTTATTTTCCTGTAGCAATTTCTGCTTCCTTTTTCATCAGAATTCTCTGACATCTACCTCTACTTAAAGTTAGTTCAAAAGAAGAGGCAGGGATGGTGACTACTCTTCCAGAGTTAAAGCTTTTTTTCTTTAACATCCCACTGAATGCACACAAATCCCTGAATATAAGAGGTTCTCTCCATTGTGATCTATGTTATATACTATATATTGTAAAAAACCATTTTACATACTATGCATTATAGTAGAATATGTTAGACTGTTATATGCACTTAAAAACAAATACATACGAATTCAAGACAGAGCAACTTTTTTTGTTAAATAAGTAGCTTTTTTTTTAACCTGGACAACAATCTTTCCTTCATAAAGATAACAGCAGGCAGAGCAATTCTATCTAGAGGGAAGCTGAGTGGCAGATTCACTGCTGCTTCCTGAGTCCTCTTGTTTTATACCAGTAAGGGCAGAAAGGGAGAGGGCAGTTCTTTCTTAATCATCAACGTTGGGAGCAAGGCTATGTTTTCACTCTGAATCTGTATATATTTTAGGAAATATTGTTTTTCCTTTTTGAAATAAAGTCATAAGTCAAAACATACGGTATATCTAATATATGTCAAAACAAAACAGTAAAACAAATGAAATATTCCCTCTTTCAAAAGCTGCAAGGAACTAACAGTTATTTAACTAAGATAATTTAATCACTGATCTTTCAGGAGCTCAGCTGCCCAATACATCACTGAGAAATAGGGCCAACAATAATGAACCCATAACCTGATAGGCAAAGGCAGGTCCTCAGAATTATTTGTAAAATGATTGTTTCAGTGCTCAGCTGAAACCCCATCAAAAAGATACACAAAGAAAAGGCTCCATTAGAAAATATTTTAAGTGGATCTAAGACCTGGCAGATAGATTTAATAGGATCAAAGGATGCACTTGCAGGACTTTTAAACCCATCTCTCCTTTCCTTTTCCTGCCCCCCCACCCCCCACCTGCTCTCCACACCAGTGCACTGCAACTTCAAGCCAGAAGTGCCTTAGGGTGCAATCTCACTTACCTGGGGTAAAACTCATTTAATTCTGTGAGTCTTACTTCTCAAAAGACTTATACAGAATTACACTGTTACTCTTTGGGGAAGGTAAAATACATTTGAGCACTATAAGCCTCCCCCCGAAAAAATCAATATTTATAAATATAGTAGGGTTTTTTCCCCAAGTAATCGGAAAAATGTTATATGTAGTTTAACAAATTAAACTGTGAAACCAATAAGAAACATGATTAAAAATAGAGCTTACCAGCATTTGATCTGTCCTCTTGACTGCAGAATTTTTTTACACCTATCACATCATATCTTTTATTCAGTATGTCAGTTTTGGAGCTAAAAAAATGAAAAACAAACTGTTTCTTGACATAAAGAAAAGAGGCCAAATTCCTGAATCTTGGTGTGCCTCGGTTATCACAGTTATACCCAAACCTTAACAAGCTGAATTATATAGACCTATTTCATTGATTAATATGAATGCTAATTTACAGGGATACTGACCAACTGTCTTTTAAAGAAATTTACCCAGCCATTTCCACCATGACCAAGTCAGATTCATAGCCTCTTAGAAAGATTCTCAATACATTTTTTAAGGGTCAATCACCTCCAGAACCTCTTGTTCTTGGGATGCTGGATGAAGTCAAGGCATTTGATTGTTTAAACTGACAGTCTCTCTTTACAATTTGAGGTTCCTTTGGTATTTGTGCATCCTGGGTTGATAAGCTCTCAGATGTATGCTATGGGTTACTGGCCCAAGTTTTGGTGAATGGGGAAAACTCTTAGATATTTCCCATTGGCCGGGGCATGTAGCAGGACAGCATACTACCTTGCCCTGGCCACAGAACCCTTAGCTTTGGCACTGAAAGCAGATGAGGATCTAAAAGGTTTTGAATTATCTGGAAAAATCCATCTTATCAATATGTTCACATATGTATCTGAAGAAGTGTGCATGCACACGAAAGCTCATACCAAGAACTAACTTAGTTGGTCTTTAAGGTGCTACTGGAAGGAATTTTTTTATTTTCACATATGATGTTACACTATTCCTTTCTGATCCTAAGCCTCTTTACCTGCTATTATGCACCTACTTGCTATATGTGGCAAGATATATGGGTTCACTGTTAACTTCACCAAATCTGAGTTGATGTGTATACACCCCCCGCCAAACCTACAACTGAACTGACACAAAACAACTGGCCAGAAATACCTGGGAGTGAATATACCTAAGACTCTATCTGAACTTTACTCCCTTGATAAAACATTTAACAACTAAGCTCAAAAACTGGTCAAAGCTAACCATCTTTACATATTCCGAGTCTTACCAATAAGCACACCCACCTCTCATTTAATAATCAGCCAAAATTATATTAAATTTTGTTCATGAAAACAAGAGACCTCAGCTACCTCAATGAACCCTTTATAGGGACAAGAAAGAAGAGGTATAGCAATACCTAATCTAAAATGGTATGAAGACTCCACTCACTTACACAATACTCTTTTGATTTTACAGTACTCAGACCAGATCCAATGCTTCACCTAGATCACTGTATTCCGTATTTTAATGCCACTGCCATGTTACATTCAGTGAATATGTGCAACCAATCTTCTACTGAGTTCATTAAGACTCTTTAATCTCGCCCCTTATGTTTCCTTCACTGAAATAACTTTCTAAATAGTTACACTAAATGTTCTTGCAAAAAATATAGCATCACATGTGTATAACAAATATGAGGTAATTGATCTTGATAGCTGATCTTTAATTCCTCCAGCAAACTGTCTTAATCCCAGTAATTTACCTGAATGTCTAATTTAGGCCACAAAATCTAAGAATTTCTATTCCATTAACTATTATAATGGAGTAACCTTGAATTTGAAAAGGTGTCCTCATCTGCAATTCCTAAATCTATTTGGAGTCTCAAAGGAATCCCCTAAGCCAACAATCTATTCAGTTACTCTAAGCTCTTTCAATTACAATTCTATATAGTTAACTGGCTTACTTTAATTTGTAATTGTAAATTCAAACTGTTCCCCTGAGATTATGACTTACTACTTCATGGTTAGCCATGTGTCACTGAAGGATCTTACTTGGTTCAATCCTAAACACAGCTGAAAACGTCTAATTGATCAGAAAGTGGCTTAGGACTGAAGCCTTAGGGCAGTTTTATATTCCTTTATGGCAGCTCTTTTCATTTTCAGTATACTTTCTCTGCATGTGAAAAGGTATACTGCCTCTTTATGACTGGCTTGCCTCCTAATATCCATGTAAACAAAAGAATATAACACAAATGTCATAGTGAAACCTTGAAACTCCTGTGTTTGATATCCTGTATCTTGTTCATAGCCCATTGCCCTTTTTGTTTGTTATGCTGTGGATTCTGATCTTTTGATAACTGAGTAAAATCTCCTAGTTTTATCTTATATAGTATTAAAACCCATATTATTCCACACTGATCACAGGTAAGGTAATATTATGAGTACCTAAAGCAGCCGTCTTCAACTGGTGGATCAGGAACCAGCTTGCGGTCTAACAGCAGTACTGCCACCATACAGGCATATGGTAAAATATAATAAAGTGGATCCCCAAATGCATTTGGGGGCTAAAGATGGGTTCCAGAACTGAAAAAAGGTATCTAAAGTATGCTTTTGACTTTCTGCCATAACAAAGGTTGAGTAGTGATACAAAATGACAGTACTGCATTTATGTTTCCGTATCATACCTAATCAATCATGCATAAAAGTAAAAAAAGAAAAGTATGGGTAATGGCTGCTCACAAAAAAAAAATGGCTCCAAAGGCCTATTGGCTTCACAAAACTTGTTTCATGATACTGTACTTTGGTTCCTGGCTACAGTTGATCACAGTAGGATTGAGAGACAAATATTGATATTTCACTGTCTCAATCAGTCTAGATTCAGTCTAGATTCTGAATCAGAATCTAGAAGCCATCACAACTGATAAGGCAATTATACAGCAAAGAGAAAACAAACTTAGGGTTGTATATTCTACTCAGAATAGGCCCATTGAAATTGTGGACCTAAGTTATTTATGCCTATTAATGTCATTTTGTAAGTATGTTATTCAAGACAGTAATCAGCTGCAGAACATACATGTCACACTAATTTCTTGCTATCGTCTAACTCTGTGGAACAGGATTACATTTTCCATAATTAAACCTTGCAGCCAAAAATGAAATTAGCAATGTTAGGGTTAATGTGAGCTTCATCAGTTATAAAGGCTATAAAGAAGCAGCAGCTTATATTTTAATGAATTGCCTTCAAAGAGAAGACTTTCATATATGGGTAAACCACACCAAGGAACTTAGGTTATAGCAGGGATTCTCAATTTGCATTTCCTTCTGCCCCCAATTCTAGGAGGATCTTAAAAGCAGTCATGCTTGTGGTGCGCTTTCAATGGACTAGAATTTCTTAGCTTCCACCTATTTCAAACAGTTTTCAGAAACCTCTTATAGGAATACAGTGAGGTAAATAAATTTACTGAGTACAATGTGATAGTTTCTTTTTACCTCACACATGGAAAGTTACCATTGTGGAAAGGATGGCTATACCACATATAACAGGAGTTAATAATACTGAAATATTCCATCCGTAATCAGGTACAAAGTGAATGTGCGGTGCATATATAAGATTTTTTGAACCGCAGAATTTCAGTAAATATAGATGAGATGTCAATGTAAACCCCATTCACAGAAACCGCTGGTGCAAAGCTATCAATGGAGAGCATTTCTGTGATTGGTTGAGAAAGAGCAAGAACACATGCACTGCCTCCCTTTGATTTCTGGCAGCCAGCTGGCCCAACCTAGGCTGCAAGATTGATCTTGGTGCCAGTCACTGCAGAGCTGAGTAGGATTTTCCCCCATGTCCACTCCTGCAGGCTAGTTTCATCACCTACTCTGTTCTACATGGCATGGTGGGTAAGGGCACAGGAGGTGGGTGTGGCTTAGTAGGTTAATTTGTTCACATTTTGGCAGGTATGTGCAGGAGATGGAAAGGCGGCAAGATCAACAGCTGAGCACCCTTAGACACCTTTGGAGGTGGTGGGCGTGTTCTGAAGGCAGCCCCTCTAGTCTGTGGATTCTGTAGGGCTGGATATTGAATGCCTAGTCTCACCCAATAGCCGCTGTTGGGTTAGAAACGGGAAGTCTTCCTAGATACCTTCAGGGCAGGGCTCAGGTAAGGGCCTATGATCAGGTCATGCTTTTGTCCTCAGCAAGGTAGCTCACACAGGATCTTCACACAGGAGCTGTTGAGTTATAGTTACCTCGACTTTCTAAGCATCTGGATAGAGTTCACGTTGTGCTAGCAGAAAAGTTCCGCCTGTGCAAGCAAATCAACCTGCTAGACAGAATGATCCCCTTCTTCTTTGCCTACATGCTGTTCTGTGGGGTCTCCTGACCCCCCAGGCCAATTAAGCGGGTGGGGAGAGGGGGAAGAGAGGGGGGAAACAACACTGTGCAAGTGGAACCCCTTGCACAGGGCTTCTGCTGATGGGCAGGATTCACCTAGCAAGCTTCATTATTTCTATAATGACCAATATACACAAGGAACGTCTGCTGCTTTCAAAAGACAAGAGTGAGCTTGGTCCTTCCTCTCACTCATTAAACCGGAATGGGGGTGTAAGAAACACAGTGCATATGTACGCACACCTGTACCATTCCTCTGTATAATTACACTCTTGCAGAATTCCTTCATTTAAACTGCTACTATAACTACCATAGTGCAATAACCAACTAAGGAAGTATAAAAAGATATGACAGAATTATACTGTATTATCTCTCACTGAGCTGCGAGTTAATAAGTTTGAAAACTTACCTTTTCGTTTTACCTTGTTTAATATGGCTGAGTTGGTCTAAGTTCTCAGGCTCAGTGATGCAACTGGTTGATTCAACTAAAATGACACTAAAAAATATTTCCAGTTTAGCAAAAGGCCTACAATATTTAAAGGTAATAAAACAAACAACTTGCAAAAATAGGAATACAGCAATACTTAGATTTTAAGAACTCTGACCTACCCATCCCAAAGTCTCTGTACTAGCAAAAATACTTTAATAACCAAACCTAAGCTTTTTTATTTCATGTACTTTTTACCTAGACAACAGAATCCTTGGAGAGATGAGGCCTACCCAAGGTGTGCTTGACCCATGCCCCTCCCAGCTTATAAAAGCAGCTGTTGGAGTGGGTAATGGGAGTGAGGAATGCTTCTTTACATCAAGGCAGAGTCCCACCATATCGAAAAGAAGCAGTGATGAAATGTCTTCTTTATAAAAACAAAAACTTCCAGGTATCCCAAAGTTCTGGATAACTTGCAGCCTTTTCTGTGGCTGCTCCCATATTGTGGAATTCCCTCCTAAGAGAAGTTGGAGTAGCTCCCTCCATACAATCTTTCCACTGGAAAGCTAAGACCTCTGTATTCAGACAGGCTGTGGAATGCTAGGTGCAGATGAAGTTGACCAATCAGCATTTTAATGCTGGTTTTAAATGCTTTATTGTATTTTAACTATTGTTTTTAACTAGTTTGTTTTTATTAATTTGTAATTTATAACACTGTTTTAAAACTCTTAAATCTGAAAATGTCTTTTCCAGGGTGAGTAGAGCCTCTAGCCAATCTTTTAAAGACAAATAAAATGGCATAAAACTCTGTAGCCAGAAAAGTTGAATGCCTATGGCCAAAGCATCATTTTGGGGAGAAAAAGTCAAAGCTAATGTGTCATCAGATTATTGCATATTTCAGATACAAAATCCTTTAAAACAACTACAAAATTTAACACAGATAAATTTAATAATACATGCCTGAAAACCAATCATTTCTTTATAATTCAGAGCATTTTATATGGGTCATGGTAAATGGTGACATTTACTGGTTTTTCATGTTTAAAGCAAGAACAGAAAATTATGGAAAGAATATACAGAACTGCCTAGAAACCAAACCATTTCAATCTAATGTGATACCTGAATGGCCCATCCATTTTGAAAGGACTAATAACCTGCAGATTTAATTCGTTTAGCTGATAACATGGAGATTTGCATTTTAATACACCCTGTAAGTAAATGAAAAAAGCATTAGTCTTATAGCTCACAATTCAGAGTTAATTATATTTTTAAATAATCAGATCCTTTTGTTCTCTCTCTCTCTCTCTCTCTCTCTCTCTCTCACACACACACACACACACAGGTTAATGGCAGTGCAATGTACACTTCGAAAAGTGTAAAGTTCTGTCAATAAAATATTCATAGAAACAGCCCCTTTCCAACAAATACTGAGGGGGGCAAAGAAACGCCGGCTCCCTAGAGTTGGCACACCCAGTGGGAGTTGACCCTTCTCTTCTCTTTTTACTTTTAGCCTTACATCTAACTTCCCTCATTCCCTCTGGACTAGCTAGGAGCTCTCTGCAGGAGGGCATCTGCTGCTGTCTTCCAAAGAATGACTCTATTTTTCATAGAAAATGGTGGATTTACAAGGAACACATGAGCCAGTGGTTGTGGAGAGGCAGTTTCATCTTGTGTTTCCGATAACCAACTATTTCAGCTATTGTGCACAGACCGTTTACTAAATAACCCCTTCTCTCTGATGGCACTGCCTGCCAATTCCTGGAAGCACACCTCTAGGTTACAGCAAAGAAGCCAAGCATTTTCCATCTTCGATTTCTGTCTACCACAAGAAAGGTGAACATTAGAGTCTCAATTCTCTTACCTCTTCCTATTTTCCTGAATTCCATTTCCTTGCCTGCCTCTGATTCTCACAAGATGGGGGAAAGGATGACTTTGTATATAACCTTTCACCCTTCGTGATTCTTTCACTCTTCCCATAGCAAAGCTAAGTCTCTATGTCTCTTAACTCCAAACTCCATATAAAGCAACTTTCTACCCTCTGGTCTCTCCCTTCTTCGCAACAGTAACTAAATGTGTGCTCCAGGCAACTTGTGGCTGGGTTATCCTGTGCAATGGATTCTTAGCCCTTTCTCTTCTGTATGTTTCTCTGGAGGCATTTCAGTGCCAGTTTGTTGCTTCTAAAGCATTTTATACTTGCATTTCTTACATTTCAACCATATTTCTTTTATAAATAAATATGATTACAACTGCAACAACAGTTTAGTTATTGCTAACTCTCCAGAGCAACCATGCTAATATGGTCTCCTTACTGGTCAGTCTGAAATCCCTCAAAGTAAGAAAGGTATTCAAAGCCAATGCAATTTGCTTTGTGCACAACTGTCTCCAGCAAGAATCAAAAGAAAAGCGTTGCTAATTCCCCAAATCAACACTTCCTGTGAATACCCATGTAAAATACATGTTCACATATGAGCAGAACTGGCAGGGCCATCTTAAGCATATCTGATGCCATGGTGCAAAGATCCCTCTGCCCCGGCCCCCCGGCCCCGTTTCCAGAGTTGCCAATCTTTTTTAGGGAGGACGGCACTGCCGGCAATGCACCCAGCTTTGTGGGGCTGGAGGAGGAGGGCAGTGGCTGGAGGGCAGCTCCTCCAGCGGGGAAGACGCAGAGGCTGGACACGGCGGCTCCTGGCTCAGCTCACCGCTTCGTGCCATGGTGGCCATGGCAGACAGTGGCTCTGGGTGTGGCGTGGCGCTGCTTCAGCACAGCATGGCGAAGGCAGGCGACGGCAGCGAGCTGATACCGGGAGGCACCGCATCCAGCCTCCGCCTCTTCCCTGGTGCCCTCCAGAACTTGGCACCCTGCATCACTAACCTCTATGGATAAGACGCCCCTGGGAACTGGCAACAGCGAGGAAACTTTTTTCAGCCTGAGGGACACATTCCCTCATGGTTAATATTCTGGGGGCTGCAAGGCAGTAGTGAGCAGGACCAAAGCAGGCAGGGCCAAAATTGGGGGACACACACACATTCACTTGCTGCTCTCAAGCCTCCAGCAATTAGGCTTCAAACAAGCATGTTAACATTTTGTGGTGTGGGGCACCATTTTTGGCTGGGTACCACAGTGCCCAGGGAGTGTTAGCTCTTCCCTTCCCAGCTGTGATCCCTCCTCCTCAAAAAATACACCTCTCACAGCAATTGGGCTTTTTTCAAGCCTGTTAAATGGGAGGCTGGGCAAAAAGGTGATGGCACATGGTGCATTGAGATGCTCCACTGAAACATCTGAACCATATCCCACTAGTTCCTCAGCCCTGTTTTAATAGTGCAAGAGATATTTCAGCATCTTCAATAATAGAGAGATCTTTAAACATGGACTCACTATATAATATCTTAGGGTGTTTTCTATCTGGAACAAACAATAAATATGACCTATTATTCTATAATACACATGAAAACTTGATTCTAACGGACTACAGATTTTATCATTAAGTGCATGGTACCTACAGCAAGTTTAATACGACTGATCTTTGTCTTCAAGGAGAAAGCCATAGTAGCCCCAACCACTCCAGTTAAAGCTTTTGTAATAAGTAACAGCACAGCTTCAGCAGGATGCAGGAAGCGACTAGTAAACTCCACATTTATGGTTGTTTGGCTCCTAAGGAGATACAGCAATATATTTTGCAATGGCATTATGGCAAAGTCATTCCCAGAATAAATCACAAAATGGTAAAAATAGATATTTCAAATCTAGTAAAAGTATGCATTGAATAAATATTTGACAACAGAAGAGCATGTGGGGAAATAAGCCTTACAAGCCCTAGAACAAGAATCCTGAATAGTAAAAAAAAAAAAAAAAATTAATAGAACACCACTGACTAAAACTGGCACAGAAAGATTTGTGTACGCCATTAAAATTAAACCCAAAGTAATTTTTAAATTATTTATAAATTTCTGAATAAAATATATACCAAATTCATTGCATTCTGTTCAAATTAGTATTTAATTTATTTTCACCAGATGTTCAAGAGTTCTTTTTCTGGATCTCGTATTGCATGGGTCCCAGAGACATGTTGGGAAAATTAAGACACAAAGCAATGGGAGCCCCACTGTCACATCGCTTTGCAGTGTGCTCAGCCACCCACAATATATAAAATGTGGTGGGACTACGTGGGGGTCCAAGGGATGTGTCTCTAGTTGCCATGGCACCTATGCGAGCTGAGCTGTAGGAGACAAGTGTAGGATACAATCAGTCTATCTACAAAGCTCAGTTTCTATTATTTTCTTCATCCTTTTAAAGTACTTGTTTTAAATATTTTATACAGTTCATCCAGACCTTAGCTGATAATCATAAACAGCTGATTTTAGAAAACAAACATCTTTTCAAGTACGTTATTGTTCTAACTTCATGCTGTATTAACTCTGGAGAAAACAGCTAAATGTATTGACAAAGTGCTGTTTAGGAGGTTATGTCGACGACTCCTTAAACTCTCAATTTTGCCAACATTTAAAAACGAGAGATTTAAGCAAGTAGCTTACATGAAATTATTTTTATTGACTAAAAATAACCTACTGTGTTAAAATGTCAAAAAGCAGGATGCACTAGAGTTGGCAAAATTCCATACAGTTAGAAAATAAAGCTTTTTATTATTTTTATAGAATTTTACAAAGCAGACAGGGAAAGGAAAATAAAATACAGCTTACTTATCTGTAAGCTTACTTACACAACATCTTATATTCTTATTTCTCCCGACTTGGAAGATTATCTCAGATTGATTAAATTAATGAGAAGGAGTTGTAGGAGTTGTAGGTTTCATGTAGCTCAACATGAAATCTTCAACTTCATGTTGAAGACAACCCATGGTACCAGGTGTCAAATACATTGTGTGAAGGTGCTGCAGAAGGCTACTCATCCTTTGTTTCTATTATGGGATGTACTAAGGAATATAAGTTTAAGAAGGGAGGAACACTAACATATACCCCTTAATTTCTCCCCCTGCCCCTTCTTGCTCCTCCACAACACTGCAAATGCCCCCTTTAGCTGCATCCACTTCCATCTGAACCCTCTCCAATTCCTCCTCCTCTCCAGCTTTATTTTCCCCATCACCAGAGCCCTAAAATTATCTCACACATATGCACCTAACTTAACCTAAAAATAAAATAAAGTTAGCTATAAGTTAATAAAGAGCAACAGGAGCTGAATTATAGAAATCTTAATGTTTCAGGCATTTTTCTCCATTGCAAGTTAATTTTGTACCATCACTTTGTTTTGAAGCAATTCTGATTAAGACGAAGTGCAGCAGGGGATGATCTGTGTTGCTCAACCTATTGAACTATTTGCAAGAAACGTAAAATGGCAATTTGCAGAGGAAGAGCTCCTTATTTGAATTCATTTAGAGATCAAGCATCAAGGAAAAGCTTTTACATAGTATTTGCTGCTTTACCCCTGATCCGATTGAGACATAATACATCATGGGCTCACACACTCCCTCCTCTCATACTTGAGAGGGAAAGCCAGAAAGTGAAAAGGGAGTATACAAGCCCATAGTATCCTTCTAATATACACTGTGATTTGAAGACTGGGAACATTATGTCTCATTTAGACACCTGCTGTTCTGCAAAATATCCTACAAAAGATAAAGAAGGAATAGAGACTATCTCGTTCAGTAAAACAAAATGGAAGGCTACTTACTTTGGGGAAATGGTGACCATATTTCCTTTAGGTAATGAAAAATCAGCACATTCTCTTCCTAAAATTGTAGCAGTGTAAACCAAAGGCTTGATACTTGGGTTTTTTAACTGTATCTGTTGCAAATAAATAAACAAATAACATTTTATTTTATTTCCATCCCACCTTTTCTGAAAGCTCTCACCAGACAGTTTATTCTAGAATGTTCTTAAACACAACACCACAAAGAGTGGTATTGTGAACCAATAGTGTAATAAAATAACGCCAGGTAGGGATGTGTTATTCATGTAGCAATAAAATCAGTAAAAAGCTTGAGAGTGTGAGGGAAAAGTATTTAGATTCTGTTTAAAGGCCACTAGGCTTGCTCCTGGTAAACACCGTCTTGATTGACTTTCCGTGCCAGCCCAGAGCAGGACCTCTGAAACTGATCTTAAGAGACCAGGAAGGTTCAAGCAAAAACCATGCAAGATCTCTGTTTATTTTGCACAATATTCTGTTGTCAGTACAATGTAGCACATACACTGGGAAGTACAGTGCTCCTTATTCCCAGTGATAACACTAACGGATGGCTGTGATGTCTGAGCTGCCGTGTTCCAGAAAGCCACTCCAAGTAGCAATTGTCCTGCTACATGGGGAAAATATTGCCTTTCCCCAGCACTGAAATATATGCAACACATAATCAGTAGCATTTACATAGTGCATCTATTAAGGTCTTGTTCACATATCATGGTAAACCATAGCTAACGGTTTGCCATGATCATGCCCTTCGAATCTGTTTTGCTCTTCTCTGCTCATGCACAGAAGAAAAAACAACAATCCCAGAGATTGATCAGTAAACCAAGAACAAACCATGTATACAGAGCCTGAATTTTGGGGAGCGTAACAAACCACAATCCCTAGTTCAAACATCATACTAAGCCAGGGATTAAAGTTTTGTTTCCTCCCAGCGCAAGGAACCCACAATGTAATTTCCTTAAGGAGTCACTTAAAAGTAGAAAAAAACAGTTAGTACCTTTCTAACAACAGTAGCATGAAGCGGACCAGCAAACTTGACAGATTTCTTCGGTAAATACTGGGGAAGCCACTCATATAAATAGACACAAAGCATAAGCATTGTGATTGGATTTGGATCACAAATGTCTGTAGCCTAATTTAAAAAAGATGCAGAGTAAGTTCATGCTGTGGATAAAGTTCCCCCCACCAAAGCTTATAAATGAAGGAGTTTCAATATCAAGTTATCATCTTGACTACCGATTTTTCATACATAAAGGAACAACAAAAGCAAAGGGTAAATCCTAGACACAAGAATTTAAACTTTCAAACCCCAATACATACAAAGTATATTTCAATGAGGAACAGGGAATAAATTTTACTTTCATTGTGTTGTAATAAATTGCATGGCTGCTGAAAATGAGGATTGTAGAACTACTTTAACTAATAGAGATTACATTTTCACCAAGTTTCAACATAAAAACATATTTCCATTGTCACAGAGATCTATCATTTACATTTTAATACATTATTGAAACTGCAAGGTATACTACAAAACAAGCATTCTGAAATTCAGCGGATGCAGTTATTCACAGATACTGACTTATGACTAAATGTATCCACCCTGCCATTACTGCATCCCACATCATTTAGAGTACCTCAGTAAAAAAAAAAAAGGATTAACCAGTTCACATAATTGGTTCATTAATAATCTCATAAAATATGGCATCATTCATGGCACTAAAAGTACAATGCAGCTTTCTGCAATTAGAGTAAAGCAGATGAATATCACAACTGTTAATATATTTTTTATTTGCAGGGCAGAAATACACTCTAACCCAATGGATTTTATGGTAATTTGGGTTTAAAATGCAAGTAAATGACTGAATCCAGCAAGCACTGGTCTGTAGTAAAGCCCATTTGTTTAATATTCAGATTCTGTATGAAGGTAACCATTATTTTTCTATGCATAAACCAAAATATATATTATACTCTGAGTGAAAAATGCAACATTTCCAGCCCCTTTGTTCAACTGTGTTGATTCACCTCAAGTCTGAGCTACAATTCAGTGACAAGCTTTCTGATTTGCTTTGCTAATTTAACAGCTGCAGTGAGGTAAAAGGTTGATGCTCAATAGTAAGAGCCCATGTTTTGCATGTTGAAGTCTCAGGTTCAATCCCTGACATGTTCAGGTAAGGGGATGTGACAGGCCCATGCAGAGGGGGGGTGGGCAGCCTGCTAACCTTGCCCCAGGCCTCGGAGGGCTAGGCTGGCTAGGGAGCCCTACCAGGGACCATCTGCATTTTTGCTTGAGTTTGTAACTTTATTCTAACAAGACTCCTGGCCCCAGGCTTCAGACCAGCTCTGCACAGGCCTTCCCACTCAAGCAGATGTTCTCTGCTTCACTTCTTAGCTCTGCTATAAGAGGCACTATACCTCTGAATACCAGTTGGTAGAGAAGACAAGAGAGACTGCTGTTATGCTCAGACCCTGTTTGTTAGCTTCCTATAGGCATCTGGTTGGCCACTGTGAGAACACAACCATCATGACTAGGAGCCACTGAGAGCTTTTATCCCCCATGAATTTTTCTAATCCACTTTAAAACACAATCTTTGGTTGGTGTTACTACATCTTGTGTGAATAAGTTCAGTAGTTTAACTACAAACTGTGTCCAGAGGCACTTCCATTTGTCTGCCCTGGGTCTTCCGAAATTCAGCTTGACTGTCCCCATGTTCTACTGTTATGACAGAGGAAGAAAAAGAAAAACCTCTGTCTACTTTCTCCATACCATACATAATTTTAAACACCTCTGTTGTGTCCCCCCTTACTCACATTTTTGCTCAACATTTTTGCCCCTCTGCTGTGGCAGCCAAAAAGAAAAAAAGCTCTTCCACCCTGCCCAGTAGGCACCCACAGTGCCCTTTTAAGATTGCCCTATTCAAATAGTTTTACTCAATGCCTTTTAGCAAGACCATTATGAAAAGTTAACTTATCCCAATATACAAGAATAAAGAACAAAACCGTTCACAGACCATTCATAACTTAGTTCCACTTACCAGTACATGTATGTCAAGGCTTATTGCATGAAAAGCATTTACAAGAATCAGGGAGTTGTGAAGACATTGTTCAGAAGTTTGTGGATTAGTGTACATATTCACAAAGTGTGTTGAAATCTGCAGATAAGATTAAAAAACAACAACTGAACTCCTTCTAAATCATCTTAGTAATTAGGTCCTAGTTCAGGATTTGGAATAAACATTCCTATTTGATACTTTCTGATTTCCTTACACATCGGGCTCTCTACTGCCTCGTCTTCAAGAGCTCACATGTTTCCATTCAAAATAACAGTTAGTCTTTTTCTTTGTTCCTTTGAACATTGTGGCACTAGCACACCTTGATGACACCTTATGAAGAAAGGTGCAGCTTTATGTTGCTGCACTTCCTCACCTCAGTTCTTCACTTACCGTTGCTGCCACTCCAAGAATCACACCAAAGCTGGCTAACTGCATGTCAGAACAGTGGCTCATCAAGACCACTACTGTCTGCACTGACAGTCGCTCGCCAATGTCTCAAAGGTCATTCCTAGCATGGCCACCTGGGATTCTTTCAGCTGGAGATTCTGGGGGCCGAAATGGCAATGTCCAGCAACACAAAGCAGGTGCTACCCTACACCCCATTTTCTTCATCAGGAACCTCCAAACCAAAGTGATTCTGTCAGTAGAAAACCACTTAGTCAGTTTACTTGTTCTCTAGCTTCCTGCTTGACACCTAATTGACAAGCGTTTCCAGCAGGAAAAAAAGGTCTCTGCCTTAGGTGTTCATTTTGTGTTGCTTTTAAATCTGTCTTCTGGGGTGGGGGTTACAGCTTTTAAAACTATATAAATATGTTTTTATGGTTTGCTTGTAAATGACCTTGAGACATATGTGAAAGGCAATTAATTAATTACCAACTCCAACCACTCCTGCATTTTCAATTCTACTTAATGGCTTCCATTCACACTTTCCCTAAAATGTAGCGAGCTAAATTTAGAACCAGCATTGTGGGACAAGAATCTGGAGATCATGCACTGGTTCCACTGTGCATTTGTTTAGCTGCAGCCATAAGCAAAGACAAAACAAATGACACTTTACCCAACAGAGAGATATATGTCACAATAATACAATTTGGATTGGAAGTGGAGGATGTTAGGAACAGACAACGGAACAGAGTAAGAGCACAAAATGGCAATGAGGGAAAACATAGAATGCATTTATGGTAGTTAAGAAAAGTGGGTCTTGATGATGGGCATAAAGCAGAAATACAGCCTTAAATGAAGGGAGACGTGAGAGCCTAGGGAGAAGCATGTTACAAGGCAGAGACTAGAATGAAAGACTCAGATAACAGAAGCTATTAAGTTATGAGTCTGAGCACAGTGAAGGAAGAAAAGGAAAGATTAGAGAGAAGATAAAATAGGTAGCTGGCACAACAGCAAAATGAGAGATGGATAACTTGTTATTTCCCTCCTGTTCAAGCTCAAGTTGATCATGGCATTTTTTATTTTCAATCAATTGTCTAACAATACATTGAACACTGATTTCTCTTATGCAATACAAGTATTTTAAAACTAACTAATAATATTTCCATCAAAATAGTGAAAAACTTTCTTACCAAATAAGGGCAATATTTGGCTACTTGTGCAGCTAGGACAAGGCCATCAAGCAGATCTTTATCAAAGTTTACTATCCATCTTGTAGGTGGTATATCACCTGTTTGAAATGAGAATTTAGTGTTTTCCCCTGAAGAATCTGTGAGTCTATTCTGACAAAATTCCTCCATTTTTTCCTAGTGGAAAATCATATTATAAACATAGTACAATATTTCAAGTATGTCTACCCAATCTTCCTAGATAAATTGTGGTTTAATTCCCTCTTGCAATGTCCCCTCACCAAATTATGTTGGTAGGCTTTCGGTTCTCAGACATCTTCATCATCCTTTAGGATGAAGATCACATGAAGCCCAACCACAATAGATCCTGCAAATAGATCTATAGACTGATCTATAGACAGGCTATTCAGCACATGGAAGTATTTATAGATAAGCATTCATTAGAATTATCTATTGGCAAAGGATGCATGTATGCTACCCTAAAATGGCTCTTTTTTAGGGGAAATCTCCTAAGATAATAGCTGGAATGGAGGTCAACAAAAATTCCTTACTCTTATATATAAAAAGGTAAAGGTAAAGGATCCCTGACAGTTAAGTCTAGTCGCAGACGATTCTGGGGTTGCGGCGCTCATCTCGCTTTACAGGCCGAGGGAGCCGGCGTTTGTCCGCAGACAGTTTTTCCGGGTCATGTGGCCAGCATGACTAAGTCGCTTCTGGCACAACGGAATACCAAAACCAGAGCAGCGCACGGAAACACTGTTTACCTTCTTGCCGGAGTGGTACCTATTTATCTACTTGCACTTTTTGGCATGCTTTCGAACTTCTAGGTTAGAAGGAGCTGGAACAGAGTAACAGGAGCTCACCCCATTGTGGGGATTCGAACCACCAACCTTCTGATCGGCAAGCCCAAGAGGCTTAGTGGTTTAGACCACAGCACCACCCCCGTCCCACTCTTATATATACACCATACGTAAAGCTCAAAATTACTAGACACAGATTGTACATTAGCACTCAAGCTCAAGAAGCACTCTTAAAGTTTATTTGGAGCTAGTTCTCTAACAAATGAAATATTTTATTATGCAAATAAAACAACAGATTCCATTTACTGATGCCCAGCTAAGCTGACTAGCTTTACCTCTGCTTCATTTTTTTGCTATCTCAGTCCTAACAATTATTTGCTTTTCTTGTGCACTGTTGAAAAGCAAATGCATTAATTAGAACTCCCATATGTCTTAATTGACAATTATGTTACTCAGCTTTAATAATTAATACATCAGCACTTAGAATATTTACCAGCCAAAATTGCATTAGCACTAGAGTCATAGGTAAACACCATAATGAATTAAAATGTAACCCAGTTCCAAAACCCAGTCCTGGAAATTTTTAATATTTAAAAGTAATTAAAAGGTTTCAGCTGCACTAAAAGGTTAAGCAAAGCCATTGCAACATTAATAACGGAACATGGGGTTTATGTCACTCTATGCAAGACTTGTCATTAAATAGTCACCTGGTAGCCATGGTGACCTGAAATTGCCCCCAAGTCAGCACCTCTTATTCACAGCATTGTACTCAGCAGTCCAGCCCTTTAAAAATAAAATTGTATGTATGATTCCCACAATGTACTAACTGTTTTATAAATGTGTGTGGTATTTTATATGTATGGTAGTTTACTGATTTACTCTTAAACTATGTATTTTGGTCTATGTTGTAACTTTAGAGTTGTTTAGACAGACAACTGCAAAATTATGTATAAATATTTTTTTAAAAAAATTAAATCAGGTATATGCAGTTCAGTGTTGAGTGAATTCATATGAGAAAGAACCTTCATTGACCAAAATCAGACAGGGGCAGCGATGGCTTGTTGCCTTGCTATCAAAAGTGCCTTCTCATCAACATTACAATTACTGGTGGACAATAGCAGTGAAGAGCAGAAACTGCAACTGCAGCCTACTTGCCCATTCACCACCTTCCTCTGGAAAGCAATAGGGAACTGGGCCCAATCTTCATGCTGGATGAGGATCTGAAGGCAGTCACTTCTGTTTCTTGTCTCTGTTCTTGATGCTCACCTGAACAAGTGGGCAACTGAGCACATGCTGATGGCACTGAGGACAAGGAGGAGACTCCAGTCCCCTGTTGTGCTGGATCTTTGCAGCTACCTAAGGGTCCCAATCTCTGATGTTGGCCTAGTTCCCATCTATCATAAATATTATGCTGACTATCCTGTTTGGACTGTTGTCAACATTCATTGCTACACACCCTAGATTTTGGACATTACACTGAATACCCAAAATTTTACGAATTTTGAAGTTTAAATAAGGATACTGACAGTCCCAGGTAAATACTGTAAATATCTGAATACAGCTTCTTATTTTTCAGAAATAAAAATCATCTGGGATCGTCAGCAAATTTTAGGCAGATATTCATGTTAATATGCATATAACACCTGTACGCCCTAACCATATTTTAGGTTCTGAGATCAGATGCACCCACTCTTCCAAAAAGATTTAATAAAAATATTTTAGTACTAAATTCATACCACAAAGAGGTACATAATTCATAGCAGAAATGTCACTTAGCATTTAAGATTATCGCCTTCTGACTTTTGAAGTAAAAGTCTGGGAAGGCATAAACAAACCTTCCATTATTGGTCCCAAACTGCAGTTGAAGCATGGGTAAAATAAATAAATCATTTAAACAAGTTTCTAAAGGCTTCTAAAGTTTATGATGGCTTGGATGAGTGTCAGAGCTTAAGAGATTATCACTGTGGGGGGAAATCTATATAAAATAGAATTTTGTTTAGTGCCCTTGTAGCAACAAAGAGCCTGAGAAGATAACTTAAGGCAACATCAAGAAAAGAAGGTACAGCACATGCAAGATCAAACTTATAACCTGTCATTTTACCTGACATCTCAGTAGCATCCAATTCAAAGATTTTATTTCAATGCATGGAACTAAAGGCGCTCTTTGCTCCAACTTACTAAAGAGCAACACTATTATGTCGTGCTAGACTTTCAAGTAGAATTGCTATCTGACTGGCTTTAACGGGTTCTTTAAAACAAGCAAACAAAAGCAGTTCTCAGACAGCTGAACCATAGAAGCCCTCAAGCGTTCTGCATGTTCAGGCTGCAGAACCAGAGGAATCCAGGCAGGCAATCTGCTCATGCAGGGTTTTCAGTGATACAGGACATTACTAACGGAGGCGCAGGGCATGGATATATTTAAAATTCTGGCTTGCTCTTGACCAGAGGCGGAGCTAGCTGCTCTGGCACCCAGAGTGGCGCACATGCTGTGTGCCTGAAGGCAGAGCAATGGGGACACGGCAAGCAACCAAGGGGGGTGTGGCCATGGTGAGCATCCCAGGTGGTGGAGCCAACCACCCATGGGGGGTGGAGCGAACTGCCCATGGCGGGCTGCTTCCTGGGCGGGGGAGGCACGCCACTTTGCCAGCAGCCTTCCTCCCTTCCCTCTTCCTTTTGACAGCTCGGGAGAGGCTTCCCGCCCTGCCCGCCCCCAGGAAGCAACCAAGTAGCGGGGAGCAATGGCGCACCGTGTGCCCACAACTCCCAATCCTCCTATGAGCTGTCAAAACAAAGGGGGAATGGGGGAAGGCCACCAGCAAGGCGGCACGGTTCCACCCCTTCCCCTGGCGGCTCAGAGTAGGCTTGGGAGTCATGGGCAGACGGCGTGCCAAATGTCACCTCCCTCAGTGATGACACCCAGGCCGGACCGACCCCACCACAACCCCTTCGTCCGCCCCTGCTCTTGACATCCACTGAATACAGCAACAAAGCACACCTGTAAGCCCAAATAGTTGGAACTGAAATAAATGGAAGGGTAGAACTGCACTGTAAGAGAAGGGAGTGGTGGAGAAGAAAAAAGGAACATATGAGCCTGAGTGGCACTGTCAATCTCTTAACCATGGAGACAGATTCATTTAACAGCAGGTATAGTATGACCCTCAGTATCCCTGTTTATTATAGCACTTGTCTGTCCTTTCTGCTGCCAGTCTTCTATCACACCTGGCTGGCTTCTCCTGCCTGAGCACAGGAAATATGAACAGGTAGTTCATGTGCAAAATATTCTTCTGATATGAAATTAATACTTAATAATATAATATCAGTTTGGTGTGTATGGTGTATATGATGCAGAATTGCCACAAGGCTTGTGACACGAATCCTTTAAATAGTCTTGTAGTTCTTGAGCATGGGTGTCAGATGGGGTGGCACTTTTGCTCTCAAACAATACGTACTTGCATTTCCTGTACATAGCACCTTTTCTCTCTATGTCTCAGTTCTTGGAGTAGGGCCTGGATAAATAGTTCACTATTTGGACTATGTCTGAATCTGTTCTAACGCTGCGTTTGTTTCACTCCGGCTGCTGTACACACCATATGGATATAGGGAAACAGGTCTGCATAAACATTCTTAAACATGTAATATAATTGAGCCTTGTGTGGGCTTCACGAAGCTTCAGTCCTAGTTAAAATGTCTTTTTCCTTTCGACACAGGCTGAGGACCTGTCAAGAGAACTAGTTGCTTTGGGTCTCAAGAGTGGCACAACATGTGTTATGGCACCACATGACACTAATCCTAACCCTGTTTTGATGGCACAGCATGGAACAGGATGAGATCATTAGTGAATAAGATCAGGCCATTAATGAGGGGGAATGTCATAGGCATAGGGCAGTAATTTAGAGAAGATACATTATAAAATTACGTTGAGGCTTGGTTAAATAAAATAGCTTAAAGGAAGTATTTAAAGGATTCATATCACAAGCCTTGTAGTAAATCCGCATCATATACACCAATCTGAAGTTATATTCTTAAGTATTAATTTCATATCAGAAGAATATTTTGCACATTATTTTAAATGTTAATGCTTTTCTAACTTAGACTGCTTTAATCTAACTACTTAAAGATCAAACTCAACACTGCAGTCACGGTGTCGAAAGAAGAATTATACTGACATTCATCGCTTTTACATTTTCACTGGTATAATAAAACAACAACTAAAATTTGAGCGGTGCATAGTACTGTCAGAGAGGTGAATGTCACACAATTGACTTTTAAAATGCTCTTTTCAAAGGATGCTTTTGTTCTGAGACTTTGAAAAGACTTTGAGAAGTCGTTTTGTTCAAGAAGAAAATAAATGAACTGTCCAATTTAGAAAAAAATGGCCTCAAAAATTACTTTTTCAAGAGGGACTATGTTTCAAGAGGGACAGCTTCATATTTCAATATCTGAATGCATTTAAAATGTTTTGACCAATTCTAAACTTATTTTTAAATCTGTCTTAGAAAAATCTTTACAATAGACTTCCTGTACATAAAAAACCAGTAGTACCAGCAGAATACTAGTTAGCAAGTTGGTGTGATTTCCCCCCACCTTTTTTGCTGTCTTTCCACACAATTGTTCGTGTCTTCTCAAAATTTCTGTTCATCCAAATAAGAAGAATTCTTTCAGATGAAGAGTATATATTACTAGACAAAGGATCAGCACTTATACGTGGAACATGTTCGGAGTTTTCTGCACTGCTCTCGGTGTCATCTTCAACAACGGAGACACGGTGGAGAACCAAAATCTAAAATGGACAAACTATTTAAAACTTTCTTCTATATAATCGACAAACACAGATTTACTCAGAATAAGCCCTACTGCTCTAAGTGAGATGTCTTACACAAACTCTTTACTAAGTATACTACCTAATGGTAAGATCCTGCTCTAACACAAAGGCAACTATCTTCTCCCTTTTACTTCTTCTCTATGCTTCAGAAGGGACTCTTGCCTCATGAAGCATATGTACCTATTATCTGTACCTTTAGTCTAATGTGCAGTTCAGAACATAATTATCTTTCGAATTTCACACTTCTCCAAATTTCACGATGTAGTTCTGAACTCAAATGTACCAAAATGCCAAAAGTGCAAACATCACATATTTTAGGATACAATAGGTTTAGAAATATTAACAGTGAAATTACTGAAAAATAGACTCACCTGCCCATACCTATCATAACACACCATGGCTGAGCAGATGAGAAACAAAAGCCGAAAGCCACTCTAAACCATGGTTTGCCTGCTGTACACCTGAAAGCTCAAACTACTGAATGGATTCTTAACTTAGGGTTAGCAAAAACCACAGTTTCGCATTATGTTTGAACCCTTCCCAAGACATATGCACAAGCTTGCTGATCTCACCTTGTATATTTGAAGCAACACATCTGTCCAAGCTCGCTTGCTCATGGCTTCAAATAGACAATCATCCAAAACATAAACGTAACTGTCATTAGGATCAAACGACTCAACCTTCGGATAAATATGAGAAACTTGTGATTTATACTTTGATTTCATTCTAAATTAGACAACAGCAAACACTAAACATTAGCTGTTGCTTTCTAATATAATCACCCTGTATAACAAGTAGAAATGCAGAAAATGCTGTGTTATTATACATGAGGATATGCATAGTAGTGCTACAATTTAATTCACATCTACATGGGTTTCACTTCTAAATAAATATGCAAAAGTTTGTCTGTTAATAGGCTGCCATCTAGTAAGAAGCAAATCCCAACCTTCACCCCGATGAGCAACTTGGTGCAAAACTGAACATTCCCTCCATTACATAACGTTATTATAAGGTAGAGAGAATAAATGTACAGTGTAAGTCACAAGCAAACTTTAAAAAATAGTAGCAAGTATAGCACATTTGGAATTAAACACAGCATTATATGTGGCTATGCCAGTGGGGGGAAACTTATTAATCTTTATGCTTAAAATTAAGCCCAAGATCAATATCGAAGTGCATTGATACATTTACATTATATAAAATTACCTTCACCATAAGCTGTAAACAGGCCCATTTCTTATAATCTTCAAAGTCAAGGAGAAACTGAGGCAAAATGTGAGGAAGGCTGGCTCCTTGACCTCTAACATCAATATAGAAACAAGAATAAAGGATAAATAATAAATAAACAAAGGTCCGTATAGTTAAAGCCATGGTTTTCCCAGTAGTAATGTATGGAAGTCAGAGCTGGACCATAAAGAAGGCTGATCGCCGAAGAATTGATGCTTTTGAATTATGGTGCTGGAGGAGACTCTTGAGAGTCCCATGGACTGCAAGAAGATCAAACGCATCCATTCTTAAGGAAATTAGCCCTGGGTGCTCACTGGAAGGACAGATCGTGAAACTGAGGCTCCAGTACTTTGGCCACCTCATGAGAAGAGAAGACTCCCTGGAAAAGACCCTGATGTTGGGAAAGATGGAGGGCACAAGGAGAAGGGGACGACAGAGGACGAGATGGTTGGACAGTGTTCTTGAAGCGACAAACATGAGTCTGACCAAGCTGCGGGAGGCAATGGAAGACAGGGGAGCCTGGCATGCTCTGGTCCATGGGGTCACGAAGAGTCGGACACGACTAAACAACAGCAATAAATAAAGTCTTGGAAATTGAAGTTCCTTTCTCACACTCTTCACTGATGCTCTGTGTTCATGCCCCCTTTTCTGTGCCAATACATTTGAAATATATAGCTATGAAATTCTGCACAAAGTAGGCAGGCAAGAAATCTGTCCTAAAAATCAGGTGCACTACTCACCACAATAACCTTAGGACAAATATAGAAAATTGCAGTATTAATTTCAGTATATTTCACAAGATGATTATAATGAAAAAGTATTCTCAGTCTGTATGCCTAGATTTCTGTTTAATAAGGCAGACACATTTTTCTCCTTTTAAAGGAATTGCATAAGTGTCCTATTCCTTTGTCTTACCCAGTCAGCAATCACAGTCAGAATTAAACATCCTTATCAGCATTTCCAGCCACAGTCATTTTGCAATCAAGTTCATAGTTACTGGAATTTGTATTTGAGTGAAACATGGGGTAATAAGTCAATTTTATTAACTATATTGGGCAATTTCTATATGAAAAGAACTTTAATGTGGCCACAGTGGCCTATTTTTGATGCTAGACATTCATATAAATCTTAGCACACTGCCTTCACTGCAGAAACTTCCACATTTGGTTTCGTTGGACCTGAACAGCTCTTGAACATGTGATGCAATTCACAGGCTGTGAAGACCTGAATTTATTTTGAGTTGTCAAGTCCTCTGGTACCACTTTTTTACCTATGTATGCTGAGCTACATCTGTGCCTTTCACCATTTGACCTGCTTTTGCCAGGTCGAATGAGGTCTCCCTTGTGGAAAGACTGGTATGAAGAAAGTGTTGAGCAGTTTAGCCATATTTTATAACAACAACATTGCAGCCAGCCAACCTATAGGAGGAGTGCATTCCACAACTAGAGTACTATTACTGAGATGGCCTTTTGATTGGTCCTAGACCTCTTGCAGCTGGAAGTACAAGGAGGTCCTCCCCAGTAGATCTTAGGTCACATAGGGGAAGAGTGGAATGGGGAGAAGTGCTCACTCAGATAATAGTGTCTCAATCCATTTAAGGAGAGACTCAGTCCTCAGATAACCAGGTTCCTAGCTGCTTAGGGCTTACACATCAAAACCTTGAATTGTGCTCGCTAGTTAACTGCCAGCCAGCACAGATCTTTGAGGGCTGCTGTTCAATTGTCCCTGAGGACCAGACCTAGCAGAACTCTGGCAGCTACATTTTGCACTAGCTGCAGCTTCTGAACACTTTTCAAAGGCAGCCTCATGGAGAGCACCTTGTAATAATCTAAAAAAGAACAGCTGTAGCTGGAAATAGGCACTTGGTGCTACACAAGCCACCAGAGCTTCCAGCAGCTGTGAACCTGATCTTTCAGGGGGAAAGCAGCCCCATCCAAAACAGGCTGCCTACCTAATTCCCAGACGCAGGAACCACAAATCCACAGAACCTCAATCTTGTT
Organism: Podarcis vaucheri; assembly: GCF_965113315.1. Classification (NCBI taxonomy): domain Eukaryota; kingdom Metazoa; phylum Chordata; class Lepidosauria; order Squamata; family Lacertidae; genus Podarcis; species Podarcis vaucheri. The sequence continues at coordinate 62,101,123 of NC_138762.1, read as the reverse complement.
AGGATTCAGCTTCAGTTTATTGGCCCCCATCCAGCACACTACTCCCTCCATACGCTGGTCAAGCATGGCTTAGGAATACTTTTCAACTAGACAAAACATAATGGCAAAATATCTTTAAAACACTCACCTGAGAAAAGTGATCATTGTAGAATGCTGCCAGTGAAGTTGCACCACTCTCTCTATGGGGTCACATGGCAACGACTGGCTTGAACTAATTCCAGGCAGCAACTGCCCACTCAAATGGAGCAGCAGGTCATAAATAGTCTTTATATCTTTACCAAGGTTTTGTCTAAGCTTTTCATCAGATGGAGCCATTTGAATTTTACAGACATCACTGAGCAAAGAAATAAAAACAACTCTATTTCATTATTAAAAGCAAGCTAATATTAAAACACATTAATGTGATAACTCTCTGGTTAGAGATTTAATTATGAAATATGTACTCCACTATAGTGATTCTGGTGCTCATCTAAAGACACCAGTGTACATATAGAGCTCTGGGCCCTAATCTATACACAAACACTATATAAGATGCATCTGTGTTGGACTGTTGGATTGTATTTCTGTCTTCTCTGATAAATTAAGGTATAAAAATAAAAATTCTGTAAGATGCCTTTTACAACCATATCATAATCAATTAGTTTATCTATGTGCTGTTAGATCATTAAAACCCTTCTGACAGGTAACTAGTAATAAATCTTTCAACAAGGAAGCCCTGCTTTACAAGAATTCTATTGCCTTCCATTGCTATTTTTATTCTAGACTTATTTGATCAGCATTATTATTATGCATCCCTCCTAAATTTATTTGTAAAAAAATATATATTCAAAAGAACATCTTGAACATCCCTACTGGCAGTCCCTGTTCAGGCAGGAAGGTAGAGCAGAGATGGAATGGCACAGGTGAAATCTGCGCCAAATCATACCATACCACTGGCATTCAGTTTTTGACACACATTTTCTTTCAGCCACCGGGCCCTATGACTTCCCAAGATCTTAAAAAGAGAACTGCCAGCCAAATTTTAAAAAATTAAGGAAGAATGCAAATTAATGTTTGTATAGATAAAACACATATGGTATATATGGTGCGTGAATATTTTCTGTTCCTCCTCAGAATATAAGTAGTGACAGAATACCCAATGGAGCTAAACACAACCTGTGCACATGTATGTGTACAAAATGTCCCAAATTTAACATTTACGGTTATTTAACCAAGTTACTTTTTGTTTAGAAAATGCATCTGTTGGGCTGTAGTGAACCTCCACAAGTGAAGAAAATTAATATACAACTTTAAGCCTTTCTAGCTAATGGAAGACAAAGGCAAATAAGTAAAAATATAATAATATCTGCCTCACTATATGAGTATTTTAAAAAAACAAAAACAAAAAACATCAAGGTATAAAGCTATCAAGCTTTGGTAGTGTTTTTAGGGCCCTGGGAATAAGGTGACTCAAGGGAAGCATTTCAGTCAATGGGTGGTATTGAACTAAGTTTTAATCAGAGTAGACCCACTGAAATTAATGAACACAATTACTGTATTTTTCGCTCTATAAGACGCACCAGACCACAAGACGCACCTAGTTTTTGGAGGAGGAAAACAAGAAAAAAAATATTCTGAATCTCAGAAGCCAGAACAACAAGAGGGATCGCTGCACAGTGAAAGCAGCAATCCCTCTTGCTGTTCTGGCTTCTGGGATAGCTGTGCAGCCTGCATTCGCTCCATAAGACGCACACACATTTCCCCTTACTTTTTAGGAGGGGAAAAGTGAGTCTTATAGAGCAAAAAATACGGTACGTTAGCTGCAATACTGTCAGTGGATCTACTCTGAGTAACAATTAGTTCAATACCACCTGCTATAACTAGAGGAGAGCAAACATATTATATATATTCATTTTTTATTATTTTAAAGAGATATGGTGATCAGAAAGTTAGCCTGTAACCAAATCAAGGCTAACCAAAGCCCCTTTCAGCTGTCCATGCCTCATTACACAGGTCTTCATTATTTTGCTTAAACTAGAGGTGTATATTTGTGGCTTTTCCTCTCCCAGTCTTCAACCTCCTACCAAGATCTCAGTAAAATTCCACTGCAGGTATTTTAGTAAAACAGTTCTTTTAATCAAATGAAAAAGACATTCGCTGTTTAAAAGGTAGGAAGTGTGAAAAAATAATGAGCTAGTACCGTCTTAAAGAATGTGGAATGGAAATGGGATTTGGCCCTTTAGACCAACCAAAGAGAGTAAACCAATTCTGAACTGCTGAAATGACTTTCTCATAAAAAGCATACTCCTCTGTGCCTTCATCAGGAAAAATCAATGATTCAAATTTGCTTCTAGCACGTCTAGTTGGATAGGAAGATTCGCTCTTCAGCCTTTCAAGCATCTTTTCCAATTCTGCAGAAAAATATATGAATTTAGTTGTAATTATACCACTTCCTAGAACACAAAGTAGTAGTAGAGCACTCACTTTCTTATACGTTTGATTTCTGCTGGAGCGATGCATGGAGCGATGCTGCAGGTTCAATCCCTGTATGGGACAGTTGCATATTCCTGCATTGCAGGGGATTGAATTATATGATCCTCGGGGTCCTTTCCAACTCTGCAATTCTATGCTTTTCAAGCAAGTGCCAGTAGCAGAACTGAATCCCTCCCTCAAAGAACTGTGATTGGCCAACCCTGCTAAAATCATTCCCTCTGAAAAGAAGCCAGATTGTCGATTTCAAAACTACTGCTGGATTAGACTAATGGTCCATCTAGTCCAGTATTTATTTATTGTTTAATGTATTTATATTTGGTCTTTTAGGGTCAATCCACACAAGACAGCTAATAAACTAGCTGATATTCTTTTTCTCAGCAGCAGCATCTGTTGAAACTTTCTAATATTGATTCCCAAGAATGTGTTATTTGTTTTGATATCCTGTCCAGGAACATACATAAAATCCTGATTAGCATAGTTAAGTCAGTTTTGTTTGTTGTATTAGTAGGGCCATAGCCACTGCATAGCACATCTCCTAAACAAGGATACCTCTTAAACCTACAGGTGTCTGGAAACTATAGCCATGCTGCAGGATTTGGAATCTAACGCAGAAGCTAGTAACTTCAGACAAACCCTGGAAATCTAAATTGTCATTAACAAACATTTCTAGCCCTCATGGTTGTAAAGAAATCCTGTATATTATACCTGCAAGAGAATCTTCAGAGTTGGTGATTCTCTCAAAAGTACCAGAAGATATTTGCGAACATGATCCTGGAACATAGCATGGATGCTGCAAAGTTTCTCCGGTGCTGTAAATTATCTCATTACAATCTACAAATTTGATTAAAATGTAACATTACACATTTTACAATACTTTCTGCAATTAATAAGTACAAAAGCATTTGCTTTCCTCCCCCCTGCTAATTGCGTTCTACAGACTATAGATGGGCAGCCCATGGGCCATGTTTGGTCCTCATATCTGTTACTGAGTCCCCTAGCATTCATCTGACACATTTTCTCCCCCTCATTATATTCTGCATTATCTCTTGTCCCAAAGAACCCTCTAAATTACTAGTTAGGAGAGCAGAAGCATTGAACAGCAAGTGGAGGCAGAAAAGGAAGAAGTAATCCTAGATCCGTACATCATTGGAGCTGGAGAAACTAGGGTTGGCTGGTGAAGAAGCAACAAGGAGGAACAAAAGAAGGAAAGGGTGCTCCTCGACAAGCTGGGGGAATCTAAGAGTTTGTGGGTTGAAAGGAGTACCCAAGCTCAAAACGTATTCCTAACAGGTTTGGCTGTTGGGTGCGCAAGCTCCTCCGTCCTTTCAAGTTCTCATATTCCTTCTCCTCCAAATACTAGTTTGTGGTGACAGCTAAGCAGCAACAGGATAGGTAGGCCTGGTGTTGGCTAAGAGTGGAGCAGTGGGAATGAAGAAGGAAGTGGTGGTCCAGGAATCTGAGAGGAGAGCCCTTTCCAACGCTAGAGGTCGCTCATATTGCTGCTTCTCTGGATGCAAAATTTATCCAAATTGTAAAAAGTGAAGAGGTGACTTGCAAAGCAGTCAGCTCCCTTCACCCCACATCAATTTCTCAGCAGCATCAGGAAAGTCCCGACTGGAGGCACGGAAGGAAGGGTGTAGAGGGGAGAAAGCACACATGTAAACAGCTGGCTGGGGTATGTGTGTGGATGGATGAATGGAAAGGAAGGGGATGAGAGAGAGGGGGGAGGGAGGGAGGGGAGGGGGAGGGAGGGAGGGAGAGAGAGAGAGAGAGAGAGAGAGAGAGAGAGAGAGAGATATTCTGGAGAGTTACCTCACTTTGTATGTGGAGAACCAGCTTCCATTTACCGCTACTGATTTGCATCTTCTGCAAATTTATTCATTCTTGATTTACTCATTGATCCTCCTCTCTCTCTCTCTCTCTCTTTCTCTCTCCTGCTTATTATCTGTTTTTCTTCATTTGAATAACACTGGGCATTTTAAGTTTTCACTGCTACTCTTTCCCACCCACAGAAGGTATCAGCTTGTACAGGACATGCAATTGAAATGCTGTTTGGTAGCCAAAGAAAATTAGAAGCCCTTTTTAAGGATAATCTCACTACAATGTGTTAACTATGATAAGCATTTGAGCTATCCTTTAAAGTTCCCAAGCAGATAAAACCTTCTCTGCTCACCACTTCTCAGGGTAATTTGTTGGTTGGTAAGGTGGCATGCCAGGTAGGGATACACAGTAAGGAGGCAATTCTCTGCTGTTGCAGACACCTGAAGCGGAAATCTAGAAATACAACAGGAGATATTTTCAATTAACACTTTCAGTTTCTTCGGTACCAGGGCCCCAAACTGAAGACTGCACACATTGTAATGCAAGCATGAGAAACCCGTGACCCTTCAGTAGCTGTTGGACTACAGCTCCCATCATCCCTGACCAGGGGGCACCCCGGCTGGGGGTGATGGGTGGGGGAGTCCAACAATATATTGATGGTCTTTTTCAATGCATACATTCATATGCCTGCACATAAACACTTTTATTCATTTTAGTAGAAGGGGAAGCAATAAGCACACCAGGCAACACACAAACACAGCAAAACAAATTTTGCCTAAAATGGGAAGCCTGTCATAATACCTCCAGAGGTAATGTATGTATGTAGCTTGAGGAAAGCTGAGCTATGGAACTCCTTGCCACAAGGAAAATCCTTGTACAAACCATTTAGAAATTTTGTAAAACGGATTAGATATTAGTAAAAAAATGCTGTAATTGCTAGCTGATTATGCCAAGCTCTGCCTCAATCTTGTGACTAGTGGCGTTCAGTAATTTTCAGCCCTGAGGATAGAAAGAACGTTTAATGTGCTTAAAGACAGACAACTCCCCAAACAACAGCATCACCTGCTTGTTAAGCTTTTCAGAAATTTATGCATTCATAATCAGGTTTGTTATTTTGCTACACCTTTAAGACCATGGGTTGGGAAAACATCTCTAGAGAGCATTTATGGCATAATTGCTGGTTGTTTTAGTCTTCTGGTCCCTGACATTATTTCATGGGATGGGTTTTTAATGTTTTCTAGAAATGTTTATCCGTTTTGTTAGGCATCTGGGGAAGTTAAAATTTTGTGGGGTAGAAATATAAATTTTATACTGTCATTGTGCATCATGAATGTACAAAAGCTTATTTTAAAACAATACTAATTGAGCAACACTCCAAAAACAGGGCATAACTATTAACTCATTCCTGGTCTTCAGGTGAACCTTTATTTACCCAGGCTTTTGCTAGTTAATTTATTTATTATATAATAAATAAATATATTTCAAGGAGTTCAAGGTGGCATGCACACTTCTTTTCCCTCTAAATGTTCTCTTCTGCCAGGTAGGTTAGTCTGAGAGACTGTGACAGACCCAAGGTCATCCAGTGAGCTTCTTGGCTGAGTGAAGATTCCATCCCTGATCTCCCACGTCCTAGTCAAACCCTTTCACCACTTGATGTTGGAAGGCTTGATGTTCAGCAACAATATCTGAATCAGTGTTTACTGAATTATTATTACTTCTTTTTAGCATGCTTTTATTGTTTGTGTTATAATGTTAATCTATGTGTTGCACATAGCCTTGAGCTCCTTTGAAGGAAGCACAATTTATAAATATATTAATATAAATAAATAAAACTGGGAAACGCCCAGGAAATTACAATGGTGAGAAGGAGTAGCAATCAGCTACATGCTTGCTCATCTCCCTCTGTTGCTGTTTCTTTTCTAACTTCACTACCAGCCCACAGACCCATCTTCCAGGGCTATTCCTCTAGAAAAAGAGGTGACAGAACTCACCATAAACACCTTCCTCTTTCTCTTAGAATGGCAATGGCAGCCACCTGAGAGCCGCTGGAACTCACCTGAGAGGTTCTGGAACCCACCTCAGAACTGAGTTCTGAGTTCCCCCTGAAAAAAAAGCCCTGCCACTTCCCTCTTTCATGGCCAGGAGAAGGAGAACTCACCATAAACACCTTCCTCTTTCTCTTAGAATGGCAATGGCAGCCACCTGAGAGCCGCTGGAACTCACCTGAGAGGTTCTGGAACCCACCTCAGAACTGAGTTCTGAGTTCCCCCTGAAAAAAAAGCCCTGCCACTTCCCTCTTTCATGGCCAGGAGAAGGAGAACTCACCATAAACACCTTCCTCTTTCTCTTAGAATGGCAATGGCAGCCACCTGAGAGCCGCTGGAACTCACCTGAGAGGTTCTGGAACCCACCTCAGAACTGAGTTCTGAGTTCCCCCTGAAAAAAAAGCCCTGCCACTTCCCTCTTTCATGGCCAGGAGAAGGAGAAAGTGTAGCTGGAGGGTCCAAAAGACCAACAGGTCAGTCAGAATGAGCTGAGCCAAGATAGAAAGCAGTCGATAGAAAGAGTTTTTGTGCTGAGCATGCCCCATTCCTTGCAACTGTCTTCTTGTTTTTTGTCTCCCCTCTCCCCCTAGTCCTGGCACCTGGTGTAACTCTCCTGAACCTATGTCTATACCAGAATGAACTTCAGCTATGCTGCCATGCCACCTATTAAAAGGGCTACACAGTGTCCTTTTCCTCCTCTTCAGTCCCACTTCTGCAGGTGAGTGGGAAAGAGGAAACCACTAGTGAAAAGGTGGGGAGCTATCCCCTCTTCACTCAGGTGGATGGATTATTTGGCCACTTCATTGGCTCAACGAAGTTAGGTTTTTTTTCCTGCAGGCCACCAAAATCCTGGAACCAGCACTGGGTCACTCGTTCTTTGGATTTCTCTCTATGTAGTAAATCAACCATTTCAAACAGTAGCATTTCAAATGAGATTTGCCCTCAAGACATAATCTGACTACATCTTTCTCCATTTTTTATACACTTCCCCTCAGCTAAGTAACATCTTTTAAGAATTTTCCCAAGTTATTTCTACGCATAGAAGTACCTAAATGTGACTACCTGTTCTTTTCTCCATCAACAAATAAGACATTCTTCAAAAAGGAAATTGGCTTTGAAGAACAGAAACTGACACGGCAGGTAAATCCAATATTGTTTCCTTCTGGTGTTACTTGAATTACATTGCCATTTGGAAAATCCACTGTTAAAGGATTAATCTGATGAACATCCTCTCCAGAGTCCAATTCTGAAATTTCAACTTGCAAGACTGTTGAACTATTAAAAAAAGAAGAAGCAGCAAGATATGTAGTCCCAAAGGATCAACGTAACAAAGTTGAAGAATATATTTTCACAGTTGTTTTCAGATAATTACTTTAAGAAAAAAAATACATTTTATAATGAGCTGTCAGATGAGAATCCTTTGAGTAAAGTAACAGCTAATTTGTATTAAACAAGCACTTCTTACTTGGGAGTTCATAAACAAAAGGTGAAGGACTTCAGGTTATATTAAATCTTATTCATAATTTTAAAAGTTTATACTGTTACATTATCCAGCTTCTTGAAGAGTAAAATTTAGAGTAACACCAAGCTGATTTTGCATATTGCTTTGTTGAGTCCGTTTGCAAAGCCACTTCAGCTAGGAACATCATTTAGTGTTTGTACAAAGAACAATTTTCAGCAAAGTCAAGGGCTTGAACACTCCTTCTTCAAGTGGAAAGGCACAACCCCAAGCTGTATCACAGCGATGTCCAACAGGTTGATCACAATCAACAGGTCTATCCCCGAATCATTGTGGTCAATCGCGGGCTCCCTTTAAATTGCTGGCTGTAATTAGAATTGTGGTGGAAGTCTCCGCCCCCGCCGCCCTCGTTCTGTCCGTGAAATGGGCGATTGTTTGTGATACTAAGCTTATCTTTATGACTTTGCCTGCTTGTTATTGTCACAGGTTTTTTAAAGCGTCTTATGACCTCCCTCCCTAAAGAAGCTCCACCACTTCCCCTAAAAAAAAGCTCAACAACTTTCTGTTCCGCCTGCAGTGTATCACAAGCTGATACCCTGTTCAAGTTTTAAAAGAGGTTTATCATGTGATGTGATGAGTTATTTAACAAACACACATCCAAAGCCCTCCAGGGCATGCATGAATAATTCCTTAGATCCAATTTATTCTAAATGATAAAGGAATGCGTAGATCAAAAACCTATAAAATCACCAACTTATATATTTTGGTGAACACAATCCTACAAATAGCACAATCCTACAAGGCTAGTTGAACCCCCACAGCACCAAAAAAAAAACATCCCAAAAAACCTCCCAAAATTTGGGCAGCTGGAGCTTACTAAATCAAATTCTAGATATGATGCTGTGCACAAGCAGAGCTGTCCTGGCAGCCCTATGGATGCTACAGAAAGAGCCTTCAGCGGACCAACTTCCCTTTCTGCTCAACTCAATGAATTTCCAGAAAAAAAGCCTGTAGCAAGTCGAAACAGTCCAGCATAGGCTAAGATGAGATGATGTCTGGTCCTGAACCAGCACACAACGGGAGCTGATCCTCCATCAAACCAGGATATTATATGTTGACATCCTTAAGTCCAACTTGTTTGCTACAGTGATTCGAATTATCATTTTATACATGAGCAACTACTCTGCAGTCTTGAGCTTCATTACAGCAGTGGAGGGGAACCTCCAGCCCACAGGCCTAATTAAGCACATGGGGCCTCAAAGGTTGGCCCACCTTTTGGGCGCATACTTACTGTATCTTCTCCATGTCTGGCATCATAAGACATCAGGCACTGGAAAGTTGGAAAACAATTCAAGCGGCAGTTCCAAAAAAAAAAAAAAAGACTCAAGAAAGCATACTCTGTAGGCATGGCTTGAATTTGGCACTTTTTCAATTAGGTAACTTTTTTTCTGATGTCATGCAAAGTGAAAAGAAGGCACCAAATTCAAAAAGCTCTTCTTCAAGCTATGGCCACAACAGAAGAATTTTCATTTGCAATTGTGACTTGAAATTTCTGTCCCCTGATGTCATCATATTACCTGCCCACCTGTCCAAGTGGCCTGCAGAGGATTTTCACTTCTGCATCTGGCCATCTGCTCTGATCCAATGCCATACCCCGTCTCACAACAAATTACTGATGCATAATAAGGCACAATTAATTAACCCAAGATCCCTAATACATATTATTGTAAGAATTAGGAAAAGTGATGTAGGTAAGCCTGTCTCACAGATAAACTATCCTGCAACTTCACAATTTGCTGCAACTGTTTTCCCCTATTCATTTATCAGCAGCACAAGACATTATTTTGAAAAAAGAAGGTATAAATTAATCTCATTTTTTAAAAAAATGCCGCTTCCTCTTACCCTTTAAATTAATGAGAGTTTTACAGAAGAACTCCAATAGGGGAAAGCAGTTTATACTTGATTGCAACTTAAACTGTAATTTAGGTAAATTGTAATTTACCTTAAATAATTCTGAGGAATTATACAGACATCTACCCCTGTTTCCACATTGAGAGGAACTGGAGTCAGTATCACGAGCTGAGGCTCAAAGTTGATCTTGGATGACGTCATGGACCCAGATAAAGTGACTATTCGGTAAACAGACACATCTTCATTCAGAAGAACTGGCACTTGAGCTGTATATGCCCCAGCCCAATCTGGGGGGAGGGGAGGGGAATGTAATGGTTATTCATATTAACATAAATTAAGTGTGCTTTTTAAGCAGCAGATTAGACTAGATTCTTGGTAGGCATGCTAAGCTGTAGAAATCTGTAGCATTTCTGTTGGATTCAACTTTATATACTACATTTTCTATGTAATGGGAAATAGGGGTCCAAGAAGGATTCAATAAGGATATAGCATTAAAGCAATGAAAATTAACCATAAAATCACATTTTAAATGCTTGCTGAAATTTTTAAAAAGCAGTCACCAAACACATAAGGGTCATCAAGGCGGGATGTGCCTGATCTCACCTAGGAGGTCCAAAGAACTGGACCTAGAATGCTGAACACACAGCATGTGGCAGATATGAATAATGCATGTGACTCATGGGAACCAGTAACAGGGACTCCCTCAAAGATCTCAGTGATCGGACAGGGGTATCATGCACCTAAGTTGTTATAAGTCAAGAACATTGATTGATTATTAGAGGCCAGTGCAATTTTTTAAGCAGTGGAGGTATGTGCTAGAGGTAACTAACTAGTCTGGCTGCAGCATTTCATACCAGCTGGAGGTTTTCGTAAAGGGGCCCAGCTTTTATGAAGGGCAATGACTCCCTTCAAAGATCTTTACTCTTTACTTCATTCTTGCCAAGTTTAAAAGATACCATACTCTGTTTGACAACTTTTGATACAACATCAGTAGTGAGCAAGTTCACAATTAATATCTCCATAGGTTCCTCAATGATATTGCAGCACATCCCTTAATGTTAAGTATCACTTATATTTGACAGAGGCTTGTACTACTCTTCATCTGGTCAAGCAAAAACTGCTGCCCAGCAGCTAGGTATGAGAGCCTCAGAGACGGTATCTTTTTCACTTTTAGTTGACATATTACTATCATCAAAATGTATGAATAAGTAGGCAGGACAGGGAAATGTGGAGTAATTATTTTTGCGGACTTACTGAATGGCTGATTTAGCAGTTAACTTGCTTGTACCAATCTTGATAAAACTACAGCTCCCTGCTCCTACACCTACCCCTCTTTTTTCAAATACACACTTTGTGATGTGCCTATCACTAGCCCTTTTCATTACTGAACTTTCCAACATAAAACAACAGAAAATGTTCTAAGTAAGCAAGGAAAGTGCTAAGACCCTATTTCTCTTTGTAGTATCTCTATCAAACATTCTATAGATGCACAGCAAGCAAAGTTTTCGACAGGCTGGCTTTGAAAAGAGAGAGGTGAGTTCACAGCTGTACTAGTAGGAAGTTGAATTTAACTTTATCCATGACACAGGCCTAGTCTCGGGAGACTTGTAAGCCCTTGACTATGTCAAATATGTTATACAATAAAGCAGCAATGTCTGAGGCTGCAGCAAAGCAACCTTGACTGACTTCTTAGTATTTCCCAGACTGAAATCCAGTTCCTGCATGGTGGAATGTGGAGCTCAACAACTATCAGCTGATTCATTCTGGCTTGCATATTTGTTTCAAGACAGAAACTGATGTTTCCCAAACCCCTATAAACACATTGCAAGTACACTTTTCATAAGACAACAAATAGGAGTAATTAGAATTCCTCTGAGCATCAGCAAATTAAATTTTGTTCAGAATCAAGCCAACCTCCCTAGCTTATGGTTGTTTATGCATACAGAATTTACCAATCAACTACTTTGCAAACATTCAGTGAAAATTGTATTTGCTTTAAAACAGAATAGGAAATATAAATGGTGGTGCTGCTTTTCAGAGTCTTCAAAACCCTTTCAAAGGCGGAAGCTTAAACATACAGCATTAATTTTAAACACAGAAAGAGAGAGCAAACTGAATCAGGTTTGGGGAAATACTTACATGGACAGAAGCATATGGTAACAACTGTAGATTGGCCTGGATAGAGAACTCCAGTATACAAACTAAATTTGAAAATGCCTGAATCTACTGCTTTGCCAGCAGCATCAAGATCAAATCTCCAAGTAATCTGTTTCTTTGAGACATTTTTCAGGTGTAGCTTCTGTAGAAAGATGTGGAGGAATAGAGCTGGGTCATTACTTTCATTACTGCAGCAAGATATATTTATCTGTTTTTAATTAACATTCAGGAGACTGGAGTTCACAAAGTCATGTACCACCACTCAGATTTCAAGCTTATGTTCCCAAAACCTCAGTAGCAGTCCAAATGATAGCATAGTCATGCAGTCGTCCTCCTGATACCAGTGTTGATATAGCAGTTGCTATTCCTGCTGGCAGACCTGCACTTTGCTGCCAATCTGTGCCACCCTAGACCTGTCCAAGAAAGCTGCAGTAAAATCAGTGTTGGGAGGGCAGCCCCACAGCTCCACACCACACCATGCTACAGGAAAACTTCAGGAGGAATACTTAAATAAATCACGCAAAAATAGTGACATCAGGATGTCAACCAGGTATGGATGGAAACAAAACCCTAGAGTCTGGAAATCACAGAACAAACAAAAGTGTGGATGAGCCCAATGGCTATCAGGTTATTTAACTGGAGCAGAAACATGGGGTCATGTAACAGCAGTCCTAAAAGCTCTGCACTACTTGTCTGTGTGCTACGAGGCTCAATTCCATGTGTTAGTGGGGTTTTACAAAGCCCTGAATGGCCCAGAGTCCAAATAATCTACAGAAGCACCTCCTCCAATACCAGTCAACTTGATCCTTAAAATCATCAGGAAAGGGATTGTCTGCTTGTGGTCCCCACTGGAATTTCGAGTGAGAAGATGAGTAGAAAGACCTCTATGGTAGTAGCATCAACTCTGGAATGATCTCCACTTAGAGATGCATCTGTTTCCCTCATGGTTGAGTTTCAGACCCAAACTGAAAATATTTTTATTTACCAATGCTGTTGTCATTTAACAAACAGAAAACACATTTCTCATGAACAATAAATGTACCTCCATTTAATGATTCACTACAGAACAAGAGTAAAGCAGAACTGGAAGATCCACTCGTCTCTGTAACATACCTACCTTTATGTTACTGCTGTCACTTATAACACCTAACTTCAAACTTCTCCTACAATACTGAAATATGATTTCTAAAGGAGAAACTTGCAGTGGTGGCTGTAATACTGTAGAAAGAAAAAAATACACAGTTATTTTTAAGCTCTGGACAAATGCTTCTGCAAGTATCCTTTGTTTAAAACCAATAATCACTTAGACGTTCCTGGTACTGACTTACTTTCACTGTTTGATTGAGACGTTGGCTCAAATGTCACAAATCTGACCCTCCACAAGAACATGCCACAGGCTCTCACAGTCTGGACTCTCTTCTTCACTTCCTCCCCGCAACTCAAACATAGTTTGCCCATTTACAGAAGGGCAAAACAAAGAGCAGTGTTTTTCAACCACTGTTCCGCGGCCTGGTGTGCCGTGGGGAAAATTGAAAAATTCGAAAGATTTTTTTTTTAAAAAAAAGTCAAATTTTCGCCCACTAGGCGGGCGCCGGACTGTGTCCTGGGTATGGGGGGTGGGGTTTTTGACCCCACCCTCGGCCAGCAGGGGTGCCGATTGGCGCTCCTCAGGGTGACACCTTCCACTTTTCTGATGTCCAGGCTGTGATTGGTCCAGACTCCAGCCTGGACCTATCACAGTAGGGCATCATCTTCTGACTTCCTTCCCGCCCGAGCACAGTGTGCGCAGCAACGGAGAGAAGAAGACGTCGCGACTCGAGTCACCAGGAGGACCGGAGCAGGAGGAGACGGACGGAGACCAGGACTCGGCGGGAGTCGGCACTGCAGAGAGACCGCATCTGGATCCAGACCAGGCTGCAGGTGCAGCGTGAGGTGAGGAGGTCATCTGGAACCAGTCGGTCACGGTTGGGTCTCGGAAGAGAGACGAGTGAGTCCAGCCCTGTACAGCAGCAGCAGCCCGGTATGTTTATATATAGTCAATATAGGCACAGAGTTAAATTTTTTAACATTTTCTAATGGTGGTGCGCCTCGTGATTTTTTTCATGAAACAAGTGTGCCTTTGCCCAAAAAAGGTTGAAAAACACTGACAAAGAGTACTGTGGCAACTTTGCCACAGAATTGTTGAGTAGTTTGAAGGCTAATACCATTATTCCGGTATAAATTATAATAGAGCACGGTCCATTTCCTCAAGTGTAATCCTGCAGCATACCATGTTGGAGAGGAAGAGGGGCACTTCAAGAATGGCATGGTTCAGTCACATCAGTTGGGCCAATCTAGTGCTCCTGTTGGCATGTTTGTGCCATGCCAACTTCACCATCATGCTCCTCCCACTCTCTGGTATGCTGCCATCTGCTGCTGGCAATATGCAGGGGTGGTGTGCCCTGTTCACCACCTGGTGTAAAACAAGAACGTGCTGCCACACCGCTCCACTGCCACAGCCTCCCTTCCCGGGGTTGCAAGGCTTCTGGTGAGATCTTGCGAGGACTTTTGCACTCCGTGAGATCTTGCAAGACTTCAGCAAGATCTCATCGGAAACCGGTGCTGTTGCCGGTGCCACTTCTCTGCCAATGGCAGCAGAGCGGGCAGAGTGCCCACAGTGGCCTTCGATTGCCCAAGACAGCTGCCTCACCCTGCCTCAAAGGTGGGCCGGCTCTGGCTATATGAGAGTGAAGTCAAAGAGAAACGTCACGCTGAAAGAACAAACAGTGACAATTATGGGAAAGCAAAGTACAGTAATGACAGTGACAAATTAACAAAGCAATGTTGCTGTTAACACAAACATCCTGCCATTAGTTAGCTAATTAAAACATGTAATTTAATAAAAATGTATAATCTCAATCCAAAGTGACAAAATTGGATTGCATGCTGAGTTCTAATTCCTTTGTTTGTTTGTTTGTTTGTTTGTTTGTTTGTTTGTTTTGGCCATTTTTATGGTCAGTTGCAGGGTGTTGGTAGGTTGAAATGTTCCCCCCTCCAGGTTTCTGGGTACTATCAGTGCTGAATCAGATTGTGTTAATTTCTTGTTTTGCCTAGAGATTGACCTGTCTGTCCTACATAGAATGCAAAAGGGCATTTCTGACAGATTATGATCCCTCTCATACTAGAAGATGAGCAACTAAACTTTAATTAGTCACTGCCATTTTTAATGATCTGTTCTTTTTGAATATCATTTCACTGTGCCCTCACTCTCCTACATACTGTCCCACCAAAACTTGTCAGTTTTGGATTATACAATGGATCTGATGAAGTTGAGAGTGGTCTACAAAAGCTTATGTCGTAATAAATTTGCAAGTCACAAGACATCTGAATCTTCATAATTTGAAGAATTTGCAAACAGTGACTTGGAAGCAGGCTTAATTGTAGTTTGCTGATCTAGATGTCACAGCAAACTAAGGTTAGAGAAAATCATTATTGGAGGAAATCTGGGCAGGAGAGAGAAGAAAAGAGTAGGATTATGTGAGTCTACGGCATGATTCCAGCCTTGAAACTATGGTATGCAGGACTAGGTTACAAGATCTGAATTGAACCTACATATAACAAGCATTAAAAATTTAAATTTGCATCCAAAATAACAAGAAGAAAATAACATTAAAGCACACAATAATTAATAAAAGGGATGTCTTTTCATATACCTATCACGACGAAGTCAGTATCTCCTTCTTTTCAAACAAATTTAAAGCAAACAATACAGTATTCTTCAAAGACAATGGGAAGTGCTTTAGAGTTGCTGCTAATTAAGTCAAACTGAACTGAAGTAGCATTTAAATCCATCTATTTTAATCATAGTCAAAAAGTACTTTTCACTAATGATGGAGAGTTCAAGTCATACTATTTTCTCTGAAACCGCTGAATGTCATAAACCCATTATTAGCCACTCTATTATTGTAATGGCACTTACATTTTACATAAGTGTATTGATTATGCTTGCTGCTCAAATTTAAGTACAGATAAAGAAATAATAGAAACAGAAAGAAATAATAGCATTACTTTTTATTTCATAGAGTAATTGCTGCATTGAAATAAAGAAATAAAAGTACTATATACAGCCTAGAATTTGATAAAATACTTTTAAGGCTGTGGTGCTATGCACGCTTTGAAATGACTTTCTTCTGAGTTAGTGTGCCACATCTGCATTGTAATTGTTATTAAAGCTAGCTATTACAATGAAAAAGGAAAGCTCGGTGGAAGAGAAGACCAACTGCTACAAGAGCCTATCAGGCATGTCTTATAAGTGATTCACCTTTACATCATATTACGGTATCTTGCACCCAATTCCTAAAAATCTGCAACACTTACAGCATTGTATTTGATGGCATTATACAGTCGTACCTTGGTTCTCAAATACCGAAAACCTGGAAGTAAGTGTTCTGGTTTTCGAATATTTATCGGAAGCCGAACATCCGATGTGGCTGTCAGCTATTGTTTCTGGGGCACCTGCACCAATCAGAAGCTGCGCCTTGGTTTTTGAACATTTCAGAAGTCAAATGGACTTCTGGAACAGATTAAGTTTGGCTCTTTTGTTTTTGCTATTTATTTTGTGGTTTTGTTTTTGAGGTTTTTTCGGTTAATTTGTTTTTGTGATTGTGTGAAACCCAGTTCAGCTACTGATTGATTGTGTGAATGCGGAAATGGACAAAAGCCCCCCATCTAAATAATGTCTATCATCAGTGCAGGTAAGGGAAAAATAATAATTTTTATTTTTATCATCTGCAATACTGTTTTATTTATTTTATAGTACAGTATATTGATTATTGCTTTCATTTGATGGATCAATGGTCTTGTTATTCAAGCTAAATTGCTGTTTTAGGGGTTGTTTTTTAAAGTCTGGAACGGATTAGTCCATTTTGCATTACTTTCTATGGGAAAGAGTGCCTTGGTTTTGGAACACTTTGGTTTTGGAATGGACTTCAGGAACAGATTAAGTTTGAGAACCAAGGTACCACTGCACTGGCATAGCACATTGTGCTATAAAGGTTATACCTGACTAAAGAGCATCAGGGGTTTTCCTGGTTGGTCCAAACAACTACAGCACAATCCTATGCACGCATGCTCAGGAATAAGCTCCATTACTTTCATTCGGGCTTACTTCCTGGTAGAGATGCAGAACACAGAGAAGTGGGGTACAATCAGTGCTTGATCACTGAATGTAACACACACTGTGTAATGCTTGTGTAACTTTTGGTAGCCAGTTACATGTAAAACTGCCAGTCTGGGTGCAGCCTTGGAGTGAAATGCTTCTTTATAACACATGTCCTTCTCTATACCCAGCATTGCACTCAAAACTAAAGAGAGCCAAAGTGGACTGTAAGCTATTTAGTCACTTTTTTCCACACTGACCAATTTCCTGTGGTTGTGGTTCGAGGACCCGACCCCCGCAAAGTAAAATGAAGACACAGGGACACGTGATATAAGGTTAATGGGCTAGAAAAGGCCACAACTTTATTGATTACAGCAATGAAAAGGTATTGGCTTAGGCATTGGATCGCAAAACAAGTGGGTTTATTCACCAGGGGTTCATCACCTGTTGATGCTAATCCAACTATAGGCTCACCCCTGATGTCACCGAGGGTCGTGCCATGGCCTCCCGCCAAGCAGGCTTCGGACGGAATACCCGACCGCCAGATTCCTTTAACGGAATACCCCTATAAATTGAAGGCATAGGCGATGGCCACACCTAGCACTTCAGCACACCACAACACATTATTCCAATGCCTAACCTACCCACCAATACCACCAGAAAGTTGTGACGATTGCTACGAGGTAGGCGAAAAAACCAAATAGCCTAATGCCAAATGGAAAAACTCCTACCAGGCCCCCCGGGCAACCGGGGCGACCAACCTAAGGTCCATAGCAAGGCCAATGACCTAAGCCTAACTCAAAGGGAGTGGAGGGTGGGTGACTCGCACAGGACGACAAAGAGAAATGAGGCCGGGGAGAGGCTGGCACTGCAGCATAAAGGCTGCTGGACACGCCCCCCCCCCATGGCACCTGGTTGGGCGGCCACCGGGGGTGTGTGAGTGCCAGCCAGGTGAGCTGGAGGCAGGGGGCAACGCCCCCTGCTAGGAGCGGTGTTCGGGCTCCCGCCCACAACCACTCCCCTCTCTTTCAGGGAGGAGAGTCTTTAATAAAAGGTGATACTGTTTCAAACAAGAAAAACTGCTGGGAGAGGCTGCAGAGTTAGCAAGTATAGAATGATGTGTACATAAGGGGGAAAATAAAGATGCAAAGTTTATTATATTTTAAATGTATCCAAGATTACTAGCATCATTTCCTTGCCACTGAAAATTACATCAGCCCCTATTTTTCTGTGAATGATAATTGCTTGTTGAATGTTTGAGTGGACTGAGTGATGTGGTCGTTGCAAGGAGAGCGGGCCTGTTGAGTGTAGGGATGTATGTTTATATTAGTTTTGTGCAGTGTGTATGTAAATTATTTTGGTAATTGTATGATTATATGTAAGAGCTTTTTGCATTATTTATGAGATTTTTCTAGATATATACTGTAATTATGTTGCATTTTGATTTTTTGTATAGAATTTGCTTCCATGGTTTTTGTTTATTTTACTTATGTACATTTATTTATGTACTCAGATATATTGCTGTTTAATTATGTTACTTAAAATGTGTAACATTATTGTCATCATCAGCACAATGTTGACTGCGGCTCTTAAAACAGGACAGACACCCAAGTTATCACGTGACTGCAATAACTGCTATGTCAAGGCACAGATCTAGCCCCTCTGTTCTGTCAGCTGGTTTCCCCACTTCTATCAAGAAAAAGCTCAAGGGTGGAGGTGGGAGACAAGAGAGCTATATTACAATATGCACACCAATTTATGTTGTTTCTAAGGTTTACCTACCAGTTCCCTGAACTTTGCACACTTTAGTAGGTATAGTCAACAATTGAGGCCGTGGGACAATGATATGCTTTGCTGAACCAGAAAGACCTGTTTTTTTGGAGTTCAGTGAAGGTTCATCCTCATCAGCGTTAATGTTTATTGGAAGACTGAAGTCATATGCTGCCACCTAGAGGGAAAAAGTCATCACTTTCTCACTGATAACAAAAAGGAATACAGAAAACACACACACACACACACACACACACACACACACAGTGTGGGAATGCCTGAATGGAACAAAGATTTTGCCTATGGACTGGAGCACTTGACATTCCCAAAACACATTTAATAAAAGCTACTTCAAGCCTTTATAATGAGATATTTTACACTCTTCACTGAACAGCGCTATTCCCAGATCATTGGTTATAGAGAAATTTAATATTTTTACCTACCTTCCTTTTAAAATCCACAAATTATGCTTACTTGCAAATCAGTACATCATGCACAGTTTTTTTGGCTGATTTACAGATGTGTAAATCTTTAAAGACCAAACAATCACATGACATAAAAAAAAATCTTGCCTGACTAATTCCAGGACCTTGATTACAAATATTATTATTGGCAGTAAGGGATACCCAATTAGGCTATTTACCTAGGAAGACTGGTTTTCCAAAGGTAAATACCTGAACTCTCAGGCAACAGAAGCAGGGAATCGGCTAACCATTCCTACCAGGCACAGTGGGAATACTGCTAACAGCTTCCTCAGAGCAGCAAAGAAACAGAAATAAGAAGTGCCATGAAAAACCCCTTACTATCCCATACTATTTATGTACAGTCGTACCTTGGATCCCAAACGCCTTAGTACTCAGACGTTCTGGCTCCCGAATGATGCAAACCCAAAAGTTATTGTTCTGGTTTGTGAACTGTTTTTGGAAGCCGAACGTCCAATGAAGCTTCCAAACATTTTGGATTCCGGATTCCGTTCAAATTCCAAGGTACAACAACAAGGTACATGCTTCACTGCTATACAGGCTATACAGGCTGCTATGTAGTAATTTGGTGACTAAGATGACTTCAGCAGGGGTTTTTTAAGTATTACATAGAGTTAACCCTTTTTCACATGATAAAAAATTGGTTGCTTATTATTATCTCATATACTTACTTCTTTTGGTGTGAAACTCAGTGAACAGTCCAAAGCTGAATTTTCTTCTATAATTGCAGTATAGAAACGGGGAGTACCTGGTGTCACAGCTATAAGAAAACAGAGTGTGTTTTATATGCTGTTACCATTTGTACTGATTAGCTTTATAGTTCTAAGCTATTATTATTAGAATTATTATTATTAGAATTTATATACCACCCTATACCCACAGGTCTCAGGGCAGATCAAGAAAAAGGGGGAAAGGAATGAGTTAGGGAAGTGGTTCCAGTCATTTCCGGAATTGCTGGTTTTACCTTTTTGCAAGAAAAAAAGAATTGGATTTCACCCCAAGATCACTGTTCACTGAAGAATTTACCCATAAATTGAACTAACATAGTTCTCCTTATATACTGTCACATGCACAGTAGTAAACAATGTTCCCAAATTCCAGCCACTTAGGATAAATGAAAAGAATTTGCATAGGGTAGAAAACTAACTCCAAAATTGGCTATGTCCAATTTTTAGTTTCTTGGAAGACTGTATATATGCATCATTTAAGCAGTGATGAGCAGAACATATATGCAGGGAAATACTAGTTTATGAATCTTACACTTGAAAACCTGGACTCTCATGTCCTAAACATACCTATAAGGAAGTTTAAAGTCTATTGAACTAAGTGAGGTGTACATATGAGATGTTTTAGAGAGTGCTAAAGCCTCTCACAGAACACAGGGGGCATTATTCAAAACCTTTTTGTAAATAGCTACAATTGCTACAGTATTTGTATGTATTTGCAATCATCTTCTTCAACTATCACAATTCTATCTCAGCCATCAACAGCAGAACAAGCATATTCCCTGTGGTGTATAAACAGCAGTGATGCTTATAGGCAAAGACAGAAGTAAACAACCTTAAGTGATCTTGACTGAATCTAAAATGCTTAAAGTCCACAGAAAATATCAAAAACATGAACAACAGCATATGACTTTCTGTAACAGCAGTGGTCTTTCTGAAAGCTATTAATGGTTAGCTATGTCAGCCATGGTTTCTGGCTAATATAATTTAACAGGCAAAAACGAGGGCGGCTTGATACAAGGGCAGTTGACTCATCTCCGACATAGCAAAAACAATCCAAGTAAATTTTGCCACATTGTGAATTGATGGTATAATAAGTTCATGAAGTTTCCATATCATAAGTATCCTGGTTCCATGATGCCATGGGGCATGTGCTGACTCCCAGTTTAGAAAAGTACTGAAGGGGAGATCAAACCAAACAATTCACCATATTGTCCTGGCTCTCACCGGATGAAGAACTCAAATTCAGAATATGATTTCTGCAAGAACCCAAAGGTCAAAGGCACAGAAGGTACATGGAATGGCTAGGCAAGCTTGCACTCCCATTGTAAAGGAGTGGGGCAGGCATGACAAATGTAGCAAAGAGGGTGCAACTTTGGACTGGGCAAGCAAATGGGGACTCCTCCTAGTGGGTTGGGCCAGAGCCACGGTGTCCTGAGTAACAGAGGTGGAGATAGTGCTGGCTCAGAGCCAGATGAAATCGAGCACCTCTTCCATAGCAGAAACTAGCAGAAGTGGAGGATTCAGTGGTGAGGGAGGCAGATCCAGGACTTTGGGCTGGATGGATGAGGACTGACTCAGCGATAGCATGCTGGGTCCCTCCCTAGGATCCATCTTCCATATCCTCCACAGACAACTCTCACAGGGCCCAAATGGAGCCCATTCCAGCCTGTTAAATTCCTTCCAAGACTCCATCGGCCTCCCTTTAGCTCTTTCCATCCCTTGATTTCATCCAGCAAGCCTGAGGTGTCTCCATGCGACCCATGGCATCAATAATGGAATAAATGGTTTGACTTCCATAACAGAAACAAAAATGGCTGCAGAAGTCAACTTTATCGGTGAAACCAGCATTAAGCACTGGTAAAGGAGCTGGTGGAAGCGTCCCTTGCACACACACCACCCATATTGCTGCCTCCCTCCTATTCTGCAGCCCTCTGGGGTGATATATGTTACTGTACCTTTAAGGTGAATAGACTTAAGAGCAAACCTGTCAGTTCACTTGTTCAATTAGAGAAGGCCCAGTTCAGTTTGTGGATGCTGTACATATATGGGGGCTTGCTTTTTAATAAAATGTTCTAAATTGTTAAAGGGACGCGGGTGGCGCTGTGGGTAAAACCTCAGCACCTAGGACTTGCCAATCGCATGGTTGGCGGTTCGAATCCCCGCGGCAGGGTGCGCTCCTGTCGTTTGGTCCCAGCACCTGCCAACCTAACAGTTCAAAAGCACCCCCGGGTGCAAGTAGATAAATAGGGACCGCTTACCAGCGGGAAGGTAAATGGCGTTCCGTGTGCTGCGCTGGCTCACCAGATGCAGCTTGTCACGCTGGCCACGTGACCCGGAAGTGTCTGCGGACAGCGCTGGCTCCCGGCCTATAGAGTGAGATGAGCGCACAACCCTAGTGTCTAGCAAGACTGGCCCGAACGGGCAGGGGTACCTTTACCTTTTCTAAATTGTTAAACTGAATCTGAAACTTCATACTGAAGACAACACAGAGTACTAAGGAAGGAAATACATTGTGTGAAACTACTATGGAATATCTGAGAGCTCTGCATCCTTTTTCTCTCTCTCATAAGGCAGCTGAGGAAAGGAAGAGGGAGACATATGATTATAAGTGAGGGATAGAGAGAGGAAAATAGTGGATTTAAACAACCGCACAGGTTTGAGTAAAGCCAGCAGGGATGAATAGGCACTGCAGTTTTAAACAACAGCAGATTGTTGAGAAGAGCAAACAGAGGCTGACAGTGAGAGGAAAATTGTAGTTTTAAACAATAGCAGAGGTCTGAGTAGAGCAAGCAGAGACAGAAAAAAGGGAGAAGACACTGAGGAAAAAAGTGGCAGTTTAAAACAATGTTTCAGTACAGCAAGAAGGGAGTTGGGAACAGCTCTTCTGTGTTAGCTTCCATCTCTGCTATTTCTCACTGTTAAAAAGAAAAAACAACCACCCTCCCTTCCCAATCTATTGAGACCTCTCCCACCACTTTCCTCTCTCAGCGTCCTCTTCTAGCTAAGGCCACTGATGCTGTGCAACCGGCCTTCTTTTATGCTCCTCTGCCCCACCATGATTTCATGCAAAGCCAGGACTCTGATACAGCACTACAAACCCTTCAGTGATAAGCTGAATGATAACAGTCTTACATTTTTTTTATTTTAGTAAGAAACACTCCAATAGATTCAGGACTGGATAACAATCCCTAACAATTCCTAGGGGAATGTGCACCCATCTCTTAAACCTGTCCATTGTGCTTTAACACACCGCTCCATTTTCTCCCATGTATTGCACAAATCTAATGACTGCAGCTACAATTTTTAAGGCATATTTTTTACAACTAACTCATTGGAAAATCCTGCATTCTTTTCCTGGTGCTCAGAAGTGCATGGGGAGGACTACTGGCATGGATTCTCATGTGAAAAGCTTTAAGAAGAACTTTACTAACTCACTGGATTTATGTTTATATACATTTCTATACAAACCTGAGCCTAGGGCTTGCTGATCAGAAGGTTGGCGGTTCAAATCCCTGCGACGGGGTGAGCTCCCATTGCTCGGTCCCTGCACCTCCCAACCTAGCAGTCCAAAAGCACATCAAAGTGCAAGTAGATAAATAGGTACCGCTCCGGCGGGAAGGTAAATGGCGTTTCCGTGCGCTGCTTGGTTCGCCAGAAGCGGATTAGTCATGCTGGCCACATAACCTGGAAGCTGTACACCGGCTCCCTCAGCCAGTAAAGCGAGATGACCACTGTAACCCCAGAGTCATCTGTGACTGGACCTAACGGTCAGGGGTCCCTTTACCCTTTACCTTTTTATACAGTAATACCTCTGGTTACATACCGTCCTCCTTGAGAATGCTTCGGGTAATGAGCTCCGCTAACCCAGAGGTAGGTGCTCCTGGAAGCAAACTTTGCCCCAGGATGTGAGTGGAAGTCGCGCGCCAGAGGTGTGCACATGCAGCAGGAAACCCCATTAGCAAAACGCGCCTCAGGTTAAGAATGGTTTCAGCTTAAGAACAGGCCTCTGGAACAAATTAAGTTCATAACCTGAGGTACCACTATAGAGCATTAGAGAAGCGTTTTCCCCTTTTTTTTATTCATGCAGCAACTACACAATATTTCCTTGCTTTAAAAGGGAGATTTTTAGTGTAAAAGTGCTTAAGCCTTTTCTTCTTTTACCCAGACAACTTTCCCCAACTTATTATAGTTCTAAAACAAACAAATAAATACCTCTCTGCAAAGAAAAACGTAGCTCAAAGTCTTCATGTTTAGATAAATCCACAGTCACCTTGGCCCTTGTTTTTCCTTTGTTCTCAATAAGGAATGGAATTTCTTGGGTAGAGCCAACATAAACCCCGGGAAAGCAAAATGAGTCCTTTAAAAAGAAGAAATAACAAGCACTAGAAAGACCTAGGATGAAGGTAAGTGGCTAAATCTGCTAAAAGCCATATTGAAGAAGCAACATCAAGCTGAGTAGCCCATGACAGTAGTTTATTATTCCACTCATTGCCTCACATTCCCAGCAATTTTAAACCAAGTGGAAATATCAGCATCAAGACATATACATGGACCATTTAAGCTATTTAAGCCAATGTTACTGCTAAAATACGTTCTGCTTTATTTAAAACAGCTTTATGTCATCAAAAGGGAATATTGGGGAACAGCCTTACTTAACTGGTTTACAAACTAAGGTAGCCGTCCCTTATATTTTCATAATGTAGCAAGCTCACTGACACCAAGCAGGTCTGAGTTAGCGCCTAGATGGCAGACCACCTGAGAACGCTGTATCAAGTTTCACTGTGGAACAAAGGCTGGACAGAAATGAAACATTTAGTTTATTTAAATTAATTTTGTCTTGTCAGAGTAAAAACTAGATTACATGGCCTCTGGACCGATGCCATGGCACTTTGCCCCCAAGGAAGAGCCCAATCCTTGGAGGGATGAGCACTTCTGCTCTCATGTCGAGGATACGCCTCCGGGAGGTGGGAGGGGAGGAGGGGGTTGGCTTTGTTAAGTGCTGGGGAACATTTTGGGAGAGAGGAGAAGCCTCCAAATTATTCTCTGGTTTAAATTTTGATCTGAATTGTAGAAGAATTTGGGGGCTTAAAAGGTTTCCATCTCCTTTGGAGAAGGTTTTCACCACCGGTTTGGAAAAGTTTGCCAGCATCTGTAGATATTTCTGTAAGTAGTACAGTGTTTTAGCATAAACACACAGCTAAACTATTCTTTGTTTTCAGCTTCCAAACACCTACATGAAAGCATAATCCAGCCTATGTTAAACACATTTAAGGTCATGCTTAAATCCCCCTATAAAATGAGGACAGAAAAAAGTGCCTTTTTCATTGATGATGCCCTAGTTTACTTATTAGCTTACCTACTTAGTTTATTTAGTTTACCTAGTTTACTGCGGACAAACACTGGCTCCCTTGGCCTATAGAGCAAGATGAGCGAGCAACCCCAGAGTCTGGACCTAACGGTCAGGGGTACCTTTACCTTTTTAGTTTACTTATACAAAACAGATACACAAAATCCAATTCTATGTATCTAATAAAGTAAGTTCAATGAAGAATGTCACATATTTACCATACTGATATATATGTCAGGAACATCTACAGATCCACCAATCCTAAGTTCCAAATATTTTGCATGCCGGACAGCTATCTAATTAATAGGAAAAAAGATAAGACAGTAATATATTTTGCCAGTATATCACCCTTGCAAAGCAATCTTTCTAATGTGAAACTTCCATGCTCAATTGTATTAAGACAAAGCATTTCAAAAACTGTTTTCTAAAATGCAACTGATGATATTGTGATGTAGTTCAGGTGTACAAACAATTGCAAGCTAAGATATCAAATAGTGCAGCCATTGCTGAAGCTAAATTTGTCAGAATGGGTTTTTTATGTTTACAAATTGATGTTTACAAATTGAGAATATGGAAGACAGCATAGTGGGAAAGAGTGAAGTATGTATTTGGTCTGGAATAAGCAAACAAATCACTAGTACTTGGCCATAACATCTAGTTATGCAAAGGCCATTATCCCAACAAACAGTGCTGTCAGGGCTAAGCTTGTCTTTACAACTGGAGTTCAGGAGCGACTCTAGAAACCTATTTAGCCCAACCCCAATCTCATTACATTCTGGTTTTGAGTTAGAAAAGCATAGTATCGGTAGTTTTAAAAGCCATCCCCTTAGAGAACAGTGCAAATACAACATTCCTGTTCCCTTTAACCATGATTAAAATATGAGGAGAGGGCAGCGGAACCATATGCTCTTACATTGCATCTCCTCTCCCTGGTGTAGGAAGCCTGCCTGGAACAACTGAGCTCAGGTGATGCTTCCTCTCCCTCCCTAGAGGATTAGACTGCTTGATTCAAGTCAAGTCATGGAACATAACATAATTCGTATCTCTGGGGTCTCATTGTGCGAGAAGGATTTCACTAGCTGGGGTCTCCCAGCATGGTTTCCTGATATCCCCCATTTTAATTTTCAGTTCAGTTCCTACTTTGCCACCTTTCTTTAGTCACCCTCTGGACTGGTTGCCTTTTGAGACCTTCTCCCACTCAACTTTCTAATCTTCAGTCAACCCATGCTTTTCCTGATCCTATTTTGAGATTATTATTTTTCAAGGCAAACCATCCCTTTAATTATCCTCACAGAAGCTAAGGATTCTATTATTGGCTGTTTTATGTCATCGGCAGATATAATCTGGATTACTATTTCATTGCATCACAGAAGCTCGGCCAATCAATGCAATCTTAGCCTTCACAGGCATTATCCCCCCAAAAAAGTATTTGCATATCAAAATACGAGTATTTTTTAAAAGCCAAGCAAATGTTTTAGATAGTTATTCAATATGTTAATACCTCCACTCTGCTATCGAATTTCATTAATGCATTTGGTCTGAAATAGATGTTGATTTCAGTGTGGCCTCCAACAGGTACTACACCCTGAAAGGGAGATATAATCATTCCAGGAAGAGGATTGGCATCAATGACCTGCCAAGAAAAACATGAATCTTGAATTTTAGGTTTCT
Source organism: Podarcis vaucheri (assembly GCF_965113315.1). Classification (NCBI taxonomy): domain Eukaryota; kingdom Metazoa; phylum Chordata; class Lepidosauria; order Squamata; family Lacertidae; genus Podarcis; species Podarcis vaucheri. Next base: position 62,074,123 of record NC_138762.1, on the reverse strand, counting down.
CTGCAAATATATTCTCACACCTATTTCCAGCCTCCCTGATAAAAATTTCAAAGCAGATTACCAAAAATAAAATATACTACCAATAAATTTATCTCACATCCAAAACACAGAAGAATTAAAATAAGCACAAACCAAATGATTCAGTTAAACAAGAGGAATAATTATTGAATGACTTCTCGAATAAAATGGTTCTGAATGCCTGTCTCATACAATGTGGGAGAGTGGCCTGAAATACCATTTGTGAGCACTCCAGCAGCTGAAGCTTTGGGGTATGAAGGCAAGAACACACAACAATATGCACAATGCTATCCACTTTGGGTATGCCTCACCTGAAAGTATGCATGGTTATGTCCTACATTTTGGAGAATGGCTGTCTTGCAGGTAGTCAAATGCAGAGGAGCATGATTAAAGGTGATCCTTTGTTCCTTAAACTGAACACTGGTGGTGCCAAGCTAATATCGAGAAAGAAAACCAAATAATAATAATTATAATAATAAATAATAATGATGATGATGCATTACCATCAGTGCACTTGTTCCAGCACACATTCAGATTCCCATTACTTCATAGAAGCTAGAATGCAAGCATTATTAAAAATAGACAATAGTTTTTAATGAAAACGATGTTAGATTTTTTTAAAAATCAAGAAAAAAATCCACTGTTTCTCTCATTGAGAATGGTACCTTGGCACACCTGCAGCACGGTTTTATTTTAACATTCTGTAGTTAATTCTGCAGCAGTACAGATTTCATTTTACTTATTTAAAGTTGTCATTTTGAACCAGAGTTAGGAAGCTGCCTTACACCAAGTCAAAGCATCAGCTCCATCTAGCTCAGAATTGCCAATGCTGACAGGCAGGACTGTTCAAAGTTTCAGGCAGGGAGGGGTCTTTCCCAGACCATCTGGAGACATCAGAGTTCTCACCTGGGACCTCCGACTTGCAAAGTATGGAGTCTACCACTGAGCTACAGCCCTTCTCCAGAATCATAAGGAGTCACAGGCCACATGGGAAAAGTACTAGTAAAAGATTACAATGTTACCTTTGCCAAGCATTTTAGCTTAAGGGTTTTCCCCTGATGCACACACAAATCAAATTCTCCTCTTGTTGGAGCAGAGAAACTTGGGTGCCAAGCCACTTCACACTCTAGATCTTGACAGGCATCTACGACACCTAAATTAATAAAGAAAATGAATATATTACAGCTGCTAAAAATGTAAAGATTATGGAAGGTGACAAGTAATTGGGAAACTTAGCTTAAATCCTGCTCAATATGAATACACATTGTTAAGAAATACTATTATAGAGTCTGGGCTTCAAAACCACAAAAACTGGCATAGTGTACGAAAGTAAAATCTTAACTTGTCAAACTATTCCACAATGATTAAAAATAGGATCTGAATTAAACAGGCAATGCTCCAAAGCCAACCTGTTGTATTTCAAAGACTTAGTCAACTCTGCTAGGTTAGGTAAATGAAGAACAAACAAAAAAAAACCTCCGCCATTTTTATTAGGTGACTGCTGGCCATAGACAGAGGGTAACAAGACTTTTTGTTTCATTGACTGCTTTTTGTGGAATGCAGTTCTCACCTTTCCTGATACAGTGGTACCTTGGGTTACATACGCTTCAGGTTACATACGCTTCAGGTTACAGGCTCTGCTAACCCAGAAATAGTACCTCGGGTTAATAACTGTTTCAGGATGAGAACAGAAATTGTGTTCCGATGGCGCGGCAGCAGCGGGAGGCCCCATTAGTTAAAGTGGTGCTTCAGGTTAAGAACAGTTTCAGGTTAAGAACGAACCTCCGGAACGAATTAAGTATGTAACCAGAGGTACCACTTTACTTAAAAGCCTTTGATTACCTTGGAGGGGGTGGAGACAATAAAAAGGTTGGTTATTCATATTATTCTGCTTAGCAACACAAGCTATATGATGCTGGACCACAATCTTAGCTATGTGGTCATGGCTCAAAAAATATACTGAAAGGCAGCACAGTAATTATGACTGGTTAGTCAACTAAGATGTCATTAAGCAAGCGGCAGCCCTAATTTCAAACAGTTCGTCAGGTTAGTAACTGACCCATGTAGTTAGTGTCAGACCACAATATGAAAGACGTGGGTAGACTTAGTTGGTAGAGCACAAGACTCTTAATCGTAGGGTTGTGGGTTCAAGCCCCACGTTGCGCAAAAGATTCCTGCATTGCAAGGGGTTGGACTAGATGACTCTTGTGGTCCCATCCAACTCTATAGCTCTATTAGGACCACCTCTCAGTCTAGCCTATTTCACTGGGTTGCTGCAAGAATAAAATGGGCAGTGGGAGAACCATGTATGCGGCCCTTTTCGGAGAAAGAAAATGTGGTAAGAGAAATAAATGAAAGAGTACCTTAAATACCTGCAAACATATCTGCCCCCAAATTCTGAACAATAGACCTATTCACTTCCATATAGACTTTCCTTTTGCAGAACAGTGGCTAATGTGACAGAGGGCTTCCCCTTGCCCTCCTTCAACACTTTAAATATCAGATTGCAGCATATGCCCATCACATGTTACTTTATTTTATCACTGCTTGAAATAGTCCCATAATATACTCTACCTTGCTCTGGGCATATGGAAAATGCCATTCCTTCATCTGTAATTACAGGCTTCCACGTGAATTTTGCAGGGCAGTTTCTATGATTGTATAGTGTCACTGTTGTTCTAAATCCAGTTTCTGCTAAGTAGCAAAAGGCAGGATTTAAAGTCAGTTCCCTTGTAGACATTTCCAAAGCAGCAGGTACTACTAATGCGAGCACTAACACATGTCCAGTGTGATGCTGGTTTACTGAATACATGAAAGACCTGTAATGCAGAAGAAGTTGCATGTATGATATTAAAATGAAACATGTGAAGAAGAGGATCATAAAAACATGTTAATTCAAATATATTTTAAAATACTTTGCAAAAGTATATGCTTGGTAAAGGTAAAGATACCCCTGCCCGTACAGGTGAGTCTTGATAGACTCTAGGGTTGTGCGCTCATCTCACTCTAGAGGCCGGGAGCCAGCGCTCACTCTAGAGGTCGGGAGCCAGACATTTCCGGGTCACATGGCCAGCGTGACAAGCTGCATCTGGCGAGCCAGCGCAGCACACGGAAACGCTGTTTACCTTCCCGCTAGTAAGCGGTCCCTATTTATCTACTTGCACCCCGGGGTGCTTTCGAACTGCTAGGTTGGCAGGCGCTGGGACCGAGCAACGCGAGCGCACCCCGCCGCGGGGATTCGAACCGCCAACCTGACGATCGGCAAGTCCTAGGCACTGAGGTTTTACCCACAGCGCCACCCGCGTCCCAAAGTATATGCTAGTTGTGACAAATACTGGAGCATCTTAAAAAACTGGGCTTTGTAAATTATAAGACCACTTTTCAGGGGGGTGAAATCAGAAATAGTAATCTATTTTAGTAACTTGCATTACTTAAAAGGTGTTTGGATCAAGGGGAATTTTTTTAAAATAAAATCCAATGCAAATGCTTTTAAGTGTGCATAGGATTGACACCTAAATGTTATATACACATATACATATACATACATAAGTGTGTGTGTGTGTGCGCGCGCGGGTGCAGGTACGTATCTAAAATGTGTGTGTATATGTGCATGCGTACCAGGGCCATATAGTGACCAGGGCCATAGCTTGGGGATGGCGAGGTGGGCCCCTGCCAGGGGCGCAGGCAATTGGGGGTGCAAAATCAGCTAAAAATATGTCCATAAATATAAATATCAATTATTGCCTCATAAGAAATTATTTTAAATAGAAGGTGAATTGAATAGGTGGAGGAGAGGCAGAAAGAAGAGCTCGTTTATCCATGGCTAGAGGGCACAATCTGGATGGTTCTGTCAGGGGCGCAAAATCACCTAGTAACGGTTGATAGTGACATCAACACAGAACTTTATTTGGTTCCTGCCCTTAAAAACAAGTCATGCCATTTTGTCAAGGCAACATGTATAAAATAATTGTGCAAATATCAGCTTGCTTTTCAGTTCACAGTTTCAATTCCTTTTCTTTGTTAAATTTAAAAATAATAAAATATTATTTATAAAAAAAGACAAAATGCATAAGAACCCTTTCCTCCCTCAGAGTGCTTTACTCAAAAAGTTATATCCCCCCCCAAAAAAAAAAGTCAAAAAGTTTTACTTTCGAAAGTTTCCCAATTTCTTGTTCTCAAACACAACTGGAATATAAGTCTTCGTAAAAGGTGGAATGACGTGAGACAAAGGGCTGGTCTGTTGCAGTTCCTCACTTTCAATTCCTACTTGTACCCAGATGTAGACTGGGAGATTATTCACCAGATGCATTTTTCTGGTAGATGTAGAACACACGCAAACCTCTCCAAAGTCAATGGTAGAGGGGCCTGAAAGGAATGGAAAGGAGATGTGGCTGCAGAATTTTTAAAAATGGCTTTTTTCTATTGTGAAGAATTAGGATCAGAATTTATAATTAGTTAATTAATTAATTAATACTATTACCATATATTTATTTATACCCCAACTTTTTCCTTGACAGGGACTCATGGCAGCCTACAGATAAAAATAAGAACAGCTAAAAATATAGGGGGGAAACAATCCTTAAAAAAGCAATTCAACACTGATATAGTTGTAATTCTATCTCTCTATCTATACACACAAACATAAAATATATTAAAATGGCATGGTATGTCCCTTTCTTTACAGTCACTATTTTTAAACCAATACATGATTTTTGTCTCTTGTTGTGTTTAAAGGAAGGAGAAATCTTACCAATGAATATTTGATGAAGCTGCTTCGGCGTCAGAATTAAACTACAGTCTTCAATCTCTTGTGGCGAAGTTGGTACAGGGTTAAGCCCGTCACCCACCTGTAAAAATAGCCAGCAGAATAACCACCTGATATCTAATATAGCTAATAATATCTGAATGTGTTAGGCTTTTGTTCAAATGTATTGAACACAGTCCATAGAATCTGGGTAAGCAAATAAACAGGAGGGCAAGTTTATGAGAGGAAACATATTCTGTAGGCTGACAGCTCATTTCCAGGCAAACAGGAACGCAGAAGGCAACACTCACATGCATGAGATGTTGGGCACTGTTTATTGACCAACATTTCAAAAAGAAGTTTACAATACGCACCCAAGGGAGCATGGAGAAGCAGCGTGTTTCGTGGTTCAACATTCATTATCACAGACCCTACACAAATTGTACATACTTGTACAACTAGTACACACTATACAAATGCACTGTGTATCTCGGGAGGATGGACAACATGTTCCCCAGAGGTATTATTGATAGTATTAAAAGCTGGAAAAATTAGATTCTCCTGCAAAGGAAACACTACCAGAAGAAGAAAGATACCCAGAACCACAACTAGAAGGCAACACGGGAATATTTAATACACAAAATCTTAATCTTCAGAATTCCTTAGGGGGGGAAAGAGGCTGCAGCCCTGAGTGTGGAATCCTAGGCACACTTTTCTGGTAGCAGTCACACTGAAATTAGCAGGACTGTTGAGGAAACATGGATGGGATGAGGCTACATAATATTTGGGGAAGCTGTAAGCAAGCAAGATCATCTTCAAACATATTTAGCTTACCTCTCTGGCTGAAGTTTTAGATTCCACTTCTGCTAACTGTTGACTAGTTAATAAGCTACTCCTTACACAAGCAATCTCTTCCTCCAATTTCTCCTCCTGTAAAATTTTAACCCTTGGAGATTTCAAGCCTGATGCTGGTTTTAACCCAATATCCACAGGATTATTAAGTGATTTAAAGATCCTATGAGTTGGAAGTATGAAGAAGTGACATTCAGCTATGAAGTAAACACACTGCGAAAAGTTACAACATTTTGAGTACATACAATATTTTGATTAACTGAATTCACTAGAGAGAGAAAATTCCCAATGCAAGCCCTGATATTAAATACTAACCTACACCAAGTTACCTTTTAATTATAAAGACTGTCACAGTGCATATATTTCAAACGTGTCTTCCTCAAATTACCTGGGAAAGATAGATAGATCTCAGAGTCCAATGCAGTTTGTGGAGGAAAGGAGGGAGGAAAAGTAACCACACATGACAAGACAATTAGCTGACACTGGAGGAAGCAGCTGATCACCAGGGACTGCAATCTGAATTTCTAAATGTCACTCACGTGGGATTCATTGTTCTCAAACCCATTCAGGTACGTAGAATTATTCTCAACCTTTAAGTCACATTTCCTATACATTATTCATACTAGGATTTGTAGCTTTTTATAAAAACGAAGAATAAAACTATAGCGTTATAAATCTGGAAAGTGATTGAGCATTTTGGCAGTTTATTTGGAAACAATGTTTACCGAGCAGCTTTTTTATGCAAACGATGCTGTCTTAAACTCTGAAGATAGCTTGCATAGTAATCCTTATTCACTTGCTTTTCCATTTCTTCAAATAACGTGTAAGAAAACTCTGGATCCACATAACTGTATCTGGCAACCTTTGTGAAAATAGTCCTAAATGTGTGAAAAGAAATGCAGCCTCATTAGAGCAGGAGCCATTTAAATGTGCGCTGGATTCTGAAAACAATTCTACTTTTGCTATATAAATGTGCTATTCATACGTCCATTATTCCACTGATCATTACTAGCATTTGACCTTGCCAAGACAATCCTAACATAGGACTGTTGCAATTTGATATGAAAAAAGGGAAATTGTGGGTTGAGCCCAGAGTTCCACTCTGCATTGGAGGTGGGAGGCAAGTAAGCTATCTTTGCAGATTCCCCCTTCTACTGGGCCTCTTCAAAAGCTGCTCCCAAGAATTGGGAGCCCTTCTGGAGCAGCATGCAGTAGTACCAGTGGGATGGGTTGCAGAGAGAATATGGCCCCTTTCTCCCCTGAACAGAAGCCCTTTTGTTTGCACAGCCATCACTCTGGAGCCAATCCAATATTAGCAAAATATATTTCAACACAAACAGTAATCACTTGCACTTGAATTTGGGTTCACTATATATTTAATTCACAGGGACAAACATTAAAGGCTACAAAATAAAATATTTAAAATAGCACCCAATGTCACAAGAGATTTCCATTCATGCAATGAATCTTCCCCCTTCCCACTGATTAAAATAATCTGGCCTGGGCAGTTAAGGCGGCTATTTGGAACAGATCTGAGGGCACTTAGAGAGTGACATGTTGGAAGAGAAGAAAGGGATGTCCTGTTGCACAAGCAAAAACCTGTTGTGCTATATGATGGGCAGTCTTTGACTGGGCAGTCTTTATCAAGGTGATATTTTAATTATTGTTATTGTTAGGGACTGGCTAGATGATGATGAGGGGTGGGAGGTACCAGCTGGGAAACCCCCAAGGGGAGCCCCAAAGGAGGAAGGCTTGGAGCCCAGAGGTTGGTGGTGGTGACAGTGGGACACTGAGGAGAGGTCAGAGGGAGACTGGGGAGAGGAATGGTTGAATGTTAAAGAGGCAACAGGCTTTAGTGAGCAAAGGGAGCCTGTGACAGGGAGCAGCTCAGACTCAGAGGCTGAAGAAGATGGGGGGTCCCTCTGTTGACTCCACAAACACGCAGGGCAATGCGTAGGGCAGGGCAGGGCAGAGATTACAGGTTCCCCAAGATAGTCTGAAGCTGCTTGGGAAACATTCGGCAGAAAATGAGACCTAGAGGAAGTAAAAGGCAGGGACCATCAGTCCTGGCAACTGCCCTATAGTGGCAAGTCCTGTTGGGAGGTATTGCTAAGCTGTATGCCATTTTCTTAAATAAAGAATTAACTACATTGCCTAATTCTGCGTCTTTTTACTGACCTGCATCTGAACCAGCTCTGACAGTTATAAATCATTATCGCTTTTTCAATATTACCTGTAATCCTTATGCAGTTCAGGAGGTCTTATGCTGGCTTGACGATCATTAGGAAAAGCTACCAATGCATTGCTCAATTTTTTTTTTATCCGGTGGGCATGAATTTGTGTCCGATCTGATTTAAGAAGTGCCACTGAAGCAACATCAGTGGTTTGTTCCACCTTCCTAGCTACAAATACTCCCACTTCATTGGAAATCTGTGGTGTTATACCTTAGTCAGAATTTAAATAAAAATAAATTATATGTGTATCAGATATCATTTTTATTCCTTGAATTGCAGAAAACTCAATTCCTAATACTACATGTCCCCCCCTAAAAATAAAGGACTACATTCATAGGCTAGTTTTATAAGTGCGCTTATACGAGTTATTATATAGGGACAGCTCAGGACATTTTGCTGCCTGAAGCAAAGAGCATGACAACAACCCTCCCATTCCACACAGAGAAGCTGACTGGACTGTGACAGGTGGATTTTACTTCAACACTGCTATCCAGATAGTGTCCTCTGCACCTCAGGTTAGGAAGCTAGCTTAGGAGTACAGGGCAGGGCAGAAACGATACACAGCTCTATCACCCAGCAAAGAAAAATTGGAGGAACAGACAAGCTGCATCCCAGCATGTGCCACCTGAGACAATCGCACAGCACATCAGCAAAATGACCAGGGAGGAGCAAGGTGATCTCTCCCAAAGTGTGCACATTTGCTCATTATCCAAAGTCAGCGTGGGGAACTTTTGGGCCTCCAGAGACTCCTGAAGTACAACTCCCTTCAGCCCCAGCCGATGGCCAGGAAGGATTTGAGTTGTAGCTTGGCAGTGTCTAGAGAGCCCCAGTTTCCTCATACCTGTGTTAATCCATGGTTTGGCTTAGCATTACATGTGAAAGAGGGAAATGGCAGGGATCAAAGAAGACCGTGCACATTCTGAATACAACAGGTATGAGTTACCTGACAGAACTCTCAAATTGCTCTTTAAAAGCCTCCATTCAAGCTCAAGAAAAGGGTTTATCAGTTAGGTCTGCTCCTGACCTTCAAGGTCACTTCTCCACTGGGGCAGGTGTAATGTGCTGGTGGGCAGGTAGATGGTTGAAGAGTTAGAGCCACAGGTGGAGACTAATCAAACATCAGTTCCTCTCAAGAAGCTTTGAGTTTCAACTGGAACACTCAAGGGGCCCCAATTCATTTTCAGGGCGTGCAGGAGGCTGCTCACCCAGCCACGGGATGAAATGTGACTAACTTGCTACTTCACCAATAAATTATCAGAGCATTTGAACAAATTACCATGCCAAAGTCACCAAAAACTAGTTCTAACATTTCAGCCTCTGTCCACCATTTGTCTGAATTATCCCACAAAAGAACTGACAGAAATGTAATTTCAAACATGTTAAAATTGTAACCCCTTTTTCTTACTAACTTACCAAGGTTGGGTTTCAGAACCACTTTATTGGTTACAGAGTTACAAACGCCAGAAAAAATTAAGTATAACTGATGGAAAGGTTTGATCTTCAGTGCTGGTAAGCCATCTTTTTTTGCCACTGGACCAATGATATCTATCACCTGCTTCGCTGTGAAGGTTCCTGCGTGACGTGGCATAAATGAAAATATAATATCCTAAAGATAAAAATAAATAAATACAGACGTTTAGGCATTTCAAAATGTTACATCATGCTCACTCATTGTTTCTTTTAAAAAACAACAACAACCAGGATGTTAAATTCCCAGCATTCAAATAAATAGTTTTCATTTCTTGAACTTTAAGTAGTAAAATTCTCTTAAACATCCCTATCCAACTACTTAGGCTTCGCAGTCTGTTGACTGCTTCATACACTATGCAGCAAGCATGGTTCCTTACAATGTACTTGAAGACTACAATTCTGTAACCTTTTACCCAGGAATAAGCCCACTGAACTTGACAGGATTTGCATCTGAGTAGATGTGTAGAGGCCTGGGAGAGAGAAGTTGAGGAAACAGAGGTCAATGGTTGCCAATGAGCAGAAGGACAAGAGAGGCTCAGGTGGCAGTGAGAAAGTTTGTGTGTGTCGCTAAGATGGCTCAGTAAAAGGATTCAGCAAAGGCAGGTTCTCACAAAAGGCCAAGAACATGATATTTTGAAGAGAAAGAAGTACAAAGAAGAAGGCATCAAGATAGGAGTGGAGTTTGGCAGCAGATTAGGTAGACAAAATAGAAGAGGAAGAGGAAATAAGGGAAGATATATGTGGCTTTAGAAATAAGGAAGAGAAGCTTGAAATTGATGTGGAGTTTGACAGGTAAACAATGTAAAGAAGAAGGGTAATGACTGCTAATAGAATAGAGTAAAATGTTGTAACAGGTGCATTCTCATTATATACTCATGGAGGGTTGTGGATGAATGGATAGGTTGAAAGAAGGTGGTTATGATAGTTAGCTTTAAGCAGAGAGAGGAGAATGTTTCTCATCTATGTACTAAGAGTAAAAGGTGCTTCTTGTGGATAAGAGATGGATAAAGCAACAATTCTGTAACTGCTTTAAAGCAGGAAGACAAGAGAAGCAAAAAGGAGTAAAATTTCATGCATCTCTGAAACAGTCTCTCAATGACAAGGGAGTGTCATTATACATCTTTAGGCGCCAGGCAAAAATGTTCTGCTTCAACTGGCCTTTGGCTGATTAATATTCTACAGCTTTTTTAATCTGCTTGGGGGGGAGGGTTCTTCTTTTGTTTTTGTTCTATTTATCTGCCTTTTGTCTTGTATTTTTATCCTGTGAACTGCCCTGAGCTCTTTGGATGAAGGGTGGTATATAAATTTAGTAAATAAATACTTTAAAAGCAAGTTCTGGGTTTTTTGTTTTATTTTAAGTAACAATCATTCATGCATGCCATCATTACAGTAATACTGCTTTAGCAGCAACTTAAATTTATGTTATTGTACAATGCAACACTTCACAATATAAAGCACTTTTAAAGTTAACTACATATATGCCGCGTAAGATGAAAGAAAAATACAAAGATAGTACCTGTGTAGACTTTGCTTTTACTTTTCCCTTTTCAGGACAAATATTATAATGTGCAATCTTACGAAAAGCAAATGATACTGGAAGAATATCGCATTCATTTTTGAGCGTGCAAACAATATCTGTATGTTCACCCATGTAACACTCCACAAAATTAACAACTGGTCCTGGTTTGAATGTCAGAATGACCGGAAGCCCTGAGCCTATCAAACCCAACTCAACCTGATGACGATTCTTCTCTGTAAAAAGCATTGAGATAAAAGGATATGCTATTATTTACAGCCGAAAGACAGATAATATAGCAACCAATTTACTTATAGATCATGAAAGACTGTCTTCATATAATTTGCCCCCATTTTATATGATCAAGTCATACATGTATCAATGTACAGTCTACCTCCTGAAATTTCAGGCAAGACACATTGTATGATAAATGTACATAAAATGCCCTATTGTAATCAGATTTTTTTTTAAAAAAAGATGGCGCAAAATCATCATAAAACCCCAGCCTAGCTTCCAAAAGTCATTGCTTTCTGAACATACATGGGCTCAAAATTTGACTAGTATCCAGGATAGAAAAGTGTATTTGTTGTGGGCAGCCACCAAGCATGAGAAATTGGTGAAAGCACCTGGGGAAATTCCACATACTATTACAGACCCCAAACATATGAGTCAGATTCCTGCAGGTTAACCAGCCCTTCAGCCAGAAATCAGTGGCACTGAAGTAAGGAAGTGGAAAACCTATCAGGTTCTGGAGGTCTGCCTTGTCATGCTAAACCTAACCAGAAATCCTTACATGGTAAGAATAATGTATGATGTCATTACTGCATGCTGGGACCTAGCAGCCACTACACCTTCTGCAGCCAGCACAGAATTAATTGGGATCTCTCAGTCATCCCTAAGAAGTCATCAAAGGAGGAGAGATAGCAAGGAATGCCTGATGCCACAGAAGGTGCCGAGATCCTGAATGATTCAATCTGTGCACAGAGATTCCGCCTCACCCCTACCCAAGCCTTACTCTCAGAAAATGCCAAGGGGATCCTTTCTCGGAGTGAAACATTTTTGGTGAGCTGGCCTTCATCACAGCAAAACATGGAAGACAGAGGCACACTCTTTTGGCCATTTTGCCCAAAATGTCTTGCTCTGAAGAAGGATGTCCTTGGCCCTTTCTCCGAGTGAGGCTCAGGCAGGGAAGAGGTAGAGGTGGAAAGCCTTGCCTCTTCAGGGAGCCAGCCAGCCCAAGAATGGAGTGAGTGGGGCACCAGGGCACTAATTTGCTGTTGCCTCACTCTTGCCACCTAAAACAAGCCTCAAGGTATGTAATTCACACCTTCTTGTTACATGCAGAGGTAGGAGTTTTCCAGTTAATTTAGGTATTCAGATTATAGATTATTTTATGCAAAGCCCATTACTCTTCTTGGAAATTTACAGAGAGAAAGGTACAGTTCTAATCCCATTCCATTTATTCAATATTTATAAATGCCATACCATCTGTAGGTCTGTCGCCACCAGCCACTGCTTCCAAGAAGTCGTTTTTGCTTCCTATAGCTTCAAATTTCAGAAAGAGAGCATAATCTTGCCTTGGTGGAGTTTTGCCAAGGTCCCCCCTGTCTCTTTTCACCATTCTGAAAAATTCACAATTACATTTATGTTTCTAAGCGGGGAGGGAGAATATATGCTGTTAATGTCTTAACAAGTTTAAACAGAAAAATTAGAGCAATTAAGGTTTCTTATGCAACATCAATATAGCAACACTAATTAACGGGGTGTTTCTGCAGGGTCATTACCTCACTCACTGTGCAGGATAATAAATACTTGGTTCTTGACTTCTCACTTGTCACTATGCTAAGAATGTTCCTTATGTACCAACTTCCAAATCATCTAAATATACAACTCTTTTCATAATGCTCCATGTGAATTGATACCACCCCCCTGCCCATTCAGCCTAGTTGCTGCTGTCACAATCCTTGAGCCTGCATAGTTTCCAATAATTCCAACTGCACCTCTTGTATTACACTCCCCCCCCCCCAATTTTTCCTACACTTTTTTCGCCAATTTTTCCTCTGGCCTCAGCTAGGCAACTGAGACAAGAAGTGATTGGTCTCCAGACATGGTATACCCTTTCCTGTCACCCACTGCAGCTAAAAGAGGGCATTCATACCCCATATTTTCTTTGAAAACAGAAACCTTTCCCATAACTAGGAGAGCAGCTAGTCAAAATAAGTTAATTACAAAAGTTAGAGGAGTGCTTTTTCAGCTATGAATGAATCCTATATCAAAAAGAGGGGAGTGTATCATATTTGGGGTCAATTTCTAGTAATTTTAATCATATATATATACATATGTATCATATATATTTTAATATATTGTTGTGTACTGCCCTAAGATCTAAAGGTATGGGATGGTATACGAATTTAATAAATAATATCATTAAGTTCACATTCCATGCTTACTTTGGGCTAAAACAAATAGAGATCATCATTTTCTGATCAGGCTGCAGTGTTCCTTCATTGGGAATGCAGGCAATCAGAGCGGAAACATCTTGTTCTGCTTTTCCATCAGTGTAATGTAAATCTCTTAAAACAGCATTGGTACTCTTCTGAATATCTGTGCCCTGTAAGACAAAGTGAGGTATAAAATATATTAAAAGCCACTCAGTTTTCTCAGTTGTTAATGCTGGTCTTTTCAGACAAAAAAACAACAACAGAAAAACATTATGCATCTTGAATAAGCCTAGTTGTATTATATAGAAAAGCAATAAAAATAAAATATCACAGTCTAATACTGAAAGAGTAGCAAGGAAAAACTGCCATTATTTGAAAGAAACTTGTCCCTAGCACTAGATGCCTCCTAGTTTGTATTTATTAGACATAACTGGTATAATATAGCTTTTATTAAAAAAAAAGTAATAACTTTCTACAGAATTTTTATGCCCTAGCAAATATGCATCTTTCGGACAGGTGGAGTATGTGGGGTTGGAAGGCCCTTACACTGCAGGAACCCTGAGAGAATGCAGTTTGTGCTTACACAAAAAGATGCATTAGAATTTCCCCATGGAGTCCTTTGGTGTATTCACAATGCTGCCTTATTGTTGTCATTTAGTCATGTCCGACTCTTCGTGACCCCATGCACCAGAGCACACCAGGCACTCCTGTCTTCCACTGCCTCCCGCAGTTTGGTCAAACTCATGCTGGTAGCTTCGACAACACTGTCCAACCATCTTGTCCTCTGTCGTCCCCTTCTCCTTGTGCCCTCAATCTTTCCCAACATCAGGGTCTTTTCTAGCGAGTCTTCTCTTCTCATGAGGTGGCCAAAGTATTGGAGCCTCAGCTTCAGGATCTGTCCTTCCAGTGAGCACTCAGGGCTGATTTCCTTAGAGTGCAGTAAAATTGTTTTCCTCTGGTACCTTTCATAGCTCTTTCCCCCTTAGCTGTTCACAACAGCAGACTTCATTTTATTTCACCAGCGGGTGTTGACAGGCAGGGATGCCTTTATCCTATGCAAAGGTGTTCACACTTTGGTTGGAGATAAATTAGGAGTGACTTAAGGACCCCAATTGGTGTGAAGCTGGTTTATTTATTTATTACTTATTTGTTGCATTTCTATCCCACCCTTTTCTCCAGAGAGCTCAAGGTGGCATACAAGGTTCTCCCTGTCCTCATTTAATCCCCAGAAAACTTTGATCTCCCAGGTTCTAGTCCAACACTAACCACTACACCACACTGGTTCTCCTACACACTTGTTGAGAAACAACACATCAAATAGTAATAACAAAGTACAGAATATATGTCCATTTTAGATGACATCACGTGAACATCAATGAAAAGTCCAACACAGGAAACACAGTAAGCACACAGTATACAGGAGTCTGAACACAGGCCTTGTTGACAGAGGCCAAGCCACACAGCGTAACGGTAATGGAAAGGGTTTGGTTCTATCACAACATTAGGCCCAAATACAGCAGTGTTTTTTCCACACACAAGTGTTTTATTTATTCTTTCTTCCTTTCAGCTTAATGACCACTTCCCATAAAACACCCATAAACTATTTAACAATAAACACACATATTAGAAACCATGTCAAGTCTAATACAGATAATAAAAATGTCCACTTAAAAGGCTTTAGAAGGAAAGTAGGTCTTCAAGAGACACCAAAAAGATAACAGAAATAGTAGGTGCCACCACACTCAATAC
Source organism: Podarcis vaucheri (assembly GCF_965113315.1). NCBI lineage: Eukaryota > Metazoa > Chordata > Lepidosauria > Squamata > Lacertidae > Podarcis > Podarcis vaucheri. Next base: position 62,059,099 of record NC_138762.1, on the reverse strand, counting down.
CAACATTGTATAGAATAAGCCTTCTGATGAGATTTTATCTTCAAGAGGCCCTCTCCTACACAGCACAGTCATCGGTTGGGCACATAAGGGTGAGATGGTATACTACTACTACTATTTACCCACCTTTCAGAGATGGCACACATTTGCCGTGCACATTCTTCTTGTTGTTCATACTACAGTGTGACACAATGCTGTGAGAGCTGGTGTCAGTTCTATCCCTGCCCTTGGTATTAGGTGTCTGCAGAACCCCAGGTGGTCTCTTGTCCCTAGTGGGCAAGTTACTCAAATAATTCCATTGACATCTTGCATCCCAGAACTCCACTCTCTTTTTGCTATACAGTATACTATATCTGCCTTTTCTCTCTTCTTCGTCAGTCTCTTATATTGTATATTCCACCTGACCCCATCTTTCCTTATACTGTTCTTCTGTTGATGCCCCTTGTACAGTTTCCTTTCCTGCTAGCTTTTTCACCGTTCTCTTTCTGGCAAGCCACTAGGGATGGCAGCCCCAGACCCTTCTGTCCTATTCCTCTTTCTCCTTCTTGTGAGAAACTGAGCCACATCTTTTCCCTCTACCTACCGTATTTTGTGCCCCATAAGACGCTCCGGCCCATAAGACGCACCTAGTTTTTTGGGGGGGAAATAAAGAAAAAAAATTATTTCCCCCCCCCCAGGTGCGGGGCTGGAAGAACCAGGTCGGGGAACAGTGGGAAGGCACGCTCTGCCTCCCCGCTGTCCCCCGAGCTTGTGGGGCTGGCGATGGGGAGAAGTGCACCAGTCCCGGGAGGGCAGGCAGCTCTGTGCCGCCATCCCGAGCGGGGCGGGACTTGGCGCCCCGCTCCGGATGGCGCCGCAGACCTGCCTGCAGTCCCGGGACAGCAGGCAGCTCTGTGCCGCCATCCCGAGCGGGGCGGGACTTAGCGCCCCGCTCCGGATGGCAGCGCAGAGCTGCGCTGGTCCCAGGACCGCAGGCAGCTCTGCACGGCCACCGGGAGCGGGGCGGAGCTTCTCCCCTGGCTCCCGGTGGCCGGGCAGAGCTGCGCTGGTCCCAGGACCGCAGGCAGCTCTGCACGGCCACCGGGAGCGGGGCGGAGCTTAGCGCCCCGCTCCGGATGGCAGCGCAGAGCTGCGCTGGTCCCAGGACCGCAGGCAGCTCTGCGCGGCCACCGGGAGCGGGGCGGAGCTTCGTCCCCGGCTCCCGGTGGCCGCGCAGAGCTGCGCTGGTCCCAGGACTGCAGGCAGCTCTGCGCACCGACCCCCCTCGCTCTCCAGGCTTCAGCGAAAGCCTGCATTTGCCCCATAAGACGCAGGCACATTTCCCCTTCATTTTTGGAGGGGAAAAAGTGCGTCTTATGGGGCAAAAAATATGGTAATTCTTCTTGTTCCCTCATAAATTTCTCCTCATCCTCCAGAGCGCCCTGGTTTCTCTGCTTCTATGTTTCTCCTCTGTCACTTCCATCCCCTTCCATCTTCTTCCCTGTGAGACCTGGCTCAAACACTCCCACATGCTGACCTCAATGCTCTTTGTATCCTTCCACCCGCACAGTTGGAAGAGATACATATAGATAAGAAAAACACACAACATTGACCAAAAGAAAAACTCTCTTCTACAAGACTACAACTATGGAAGGGAATCCCTGCTGAAAAACAGACAGAAAAGCAGGAGTAAATTCATCAGGTTTCCTTACATTTGAAAAGATTTTTAAAAATAATTCAAAAAAGGTTTCCTTACCATCTCTCCACCAACAGCATTATCTTGCAGGATTGCCACCCAATCCATGGGCTCTGGGCTTTTATTATGAAGAAGAACTTCTTCAGTCTTGGTGGTTCCAAAATAGACACATCCAAAATTGACACATTTTATTTTGTTTGATGGAGGCACACCCAAAAGCTCAAGAACTTGCTCCACTATATTGGCTTTGATGATTATCTGAGCTTTGGGCCGTCTCTGCAATTTCACACTTTTGAGTAAACAACAGGTAAGAAGGAACAAAAGGGGGAAATATGAACAGATAAGAACTGTGTTACAATAGTGCATTAATCTTATGGACTCAGTATTTTACTAGAGCATTTCTACAACACACATATTTACAGCTGAAACTTATAGAAGCTGCCTATTTCTACCATTCCAAGCTGGGTTGAAAGACAGATTATTTTACTGGGAGACTAATGGTGGAACCTGCCTATGTCACTAATATATTAAACATATTTACAGCTTCAGTGCTTCCTGTCAGAGTATACAGTGGTATCAGTGTCACACAACATTCTGAGCAGAAGGAAGACTGCAACTTACATGGCTGTCTCATTAATTGTTCTGGGTACATCTGTACAAATCTCCATATTAATCAACTGTTCTGATCGGGGTTCCACCACTCCACTGGTTGGTGCTATCAAAATGGAGACATTTCCTTTGTATTTTATAGCAAACGTACCTACAAAATATATAAGCATATTGTGCATTGCATGTAAAATGAACTATTTTCACTTTGATACATGGTAGCACAAAATGTGGGCGGAGATGCACTTTACTTCCACACCTATCTTCACATAGCAGTGGGCATTATCCTTCTACTTGTGTAAACAATGACAGAAGAGAAAGAATTCTTGCCAGAGGAGATAGCATTCTAAACCTAAGCTCATACAGAACTTGATTACCATTGAACCTACTAACTCAGCATCAGGAGTTTATCTCATTTTTTTAGCAGCTCTTTTTTTCTGTCACACAACTCCAGAGCAATCCCAACCCTCCAGCATAACTCCATCAGCAACAGCATTTACATTCCATCTGCCTAACATGGTGAAAGTAAGTCCATTGGTGGGATCCCCACCAGCTGACCCCAGCAGAAACCCCCAAAAACAGGGAATTCAGAGAATCCTAAATCAGTTTTACAGCTGTTGCCAGAAGACATAGATCTCAAACGAGACCTGACCACTGTGCTTGCCTAGAGCTGGTGCAAAGATCAGGCCCAGTCATATTGCCCTTCACTTTCTGCACTGTGAATAGCAAGGCTGTGAAGGTGGCAAGAGCTCCACAGAACCACCACAGCAGGTTTGGATTGCACCCTTAGCCACAGACTGCAAGTCAAATCACAGGCATGGCATGTGGAAGCAGCAACTTGAATTCTGCCCAGTGATGTATGCACACATACCTATTTCTCTGTCTTCGCTATCCCAAAATACAATGACATGCTCCCAAAATTTTAAAAATTAATGGAAAATGAGGAAGGAGAGAAAAGCCGTTTTGCTACCTTTGTCTACCAAAATGTGACACCATCTAGGGCAGTAGCTTTCCCAGAAGTTGATAACCCTAGTTTAACGTGTCTAAGAACTGTGAGACAAAAATGAATATTTCATTATACAGTGGTACCTCTGGTTACGTCCTTAATTCGTTCCGGAGATCCGTTCTTAGCCTGAAACTGTTCTTAACCTGAAGCACCACTTTAGCTAATGGGACCTCCCGCTGCTGCCGCACCACGGCCGTGCGATTTCTGTTCTCATCCTGAAGCAAAGTTCTTATCCTGAGGTACTATTTCTGGGCTAGCGGAGTCTGTAACCTGAAGCATATGTAACCCGAGCTACCACTGTATACTGTAGTTAGGAAACCCATCAATATACCATGTTAACAGAAAAGGAATCTGGAATAATCTGCTACAAAGAAAATATTTACCTGGAGATGATCCATAGTTAGTAATTTTTAGATTTTTATTAATTACGTTACTGTTTGCAATCGCTGTGCCAAAATCTATCTCAGGTTCAATTTCTAGGCAGCAGCATGGGATTAATCTGGAAAACAATTGCACTTTTAATTGGCTTTCTGACATTACTTTGTTGGCTGCATTTTTTAAAGATGCTTTAGGAAAGAAAGCTTTCCTCCCATTTTCAACACACAGAGAATTTAATTATGTAATCTAATTTAGCAGCAACATCAGCAAACATAAGAGGTTTATTAAAATGTCATTTTGCTTTCTTAATTATTGGAACTTAAGGACAATTTAATCACATTGAGTTGCAACTATATTTTTAATTAGCTTGAACATCTTTGTTTCATCAAATTATAAATTCTTAAAATGGATCTGGTCTACTTACACTTAAGAAAAAAACACTGATCACAATTTAATATACAATGAGTACACTGGAATACCCCAACAATTTTATAACATTATAAAAGTTTCAATATTGTATGAGCTCATGATGACTGCTGTAACAGACATTCAGTACAAGAAAGTTAGAGAAAAAGATAAAATCACAGTAAGAACAATATAATTTGGGCTGAAAATCCCATATGCGCTTGCCTGAAAATGAGCACTGCTGAGACTCAGTAGAACTTACTTCTAAGTAAACATGGATTGGTTCACATTACAAATCATGACTAATTTTGCATAGAATGTGCCCATTATATAACCTAGCAGCAAAACATCACTGAGTCCTAAATCTCACTGTTTTAATACATTCTGGTAAAGAGCTAACAAAACAAAATGGAAAGATTAAAAATCTAGCGGCAGCTACGAATAAGGATAGCAAACTGGCCAGAGTTAAACCTTGAGGGTGCTGCATGAACCATTTCTTCTGGAGGTGAAGGTTTCCTTTATAGTCCAAAGCACTTTATACTATAGGATGGTTTAACTACCTGGTCAACTTTTGTGACTTCATTTACACTACTGTGATGCATTATACATGAAGCTGTCTTCAGACAGTTCAAAACTGCAGTTAGTTCAGAATATAGCTGCTAGTCTGATAATTAGAACTGAAAATTAGGAACATATTATGGTGGTGCTTTGCTAACAGCACTGGTTCCCTACTTCATTTCTAGGCCCAATTTAAAATGCTAGCTTTGACCTTTAGAGCTTGGTAGATCTTCACAGCTTGGTAGATCCAGCATGGAAGAAAAGCAGGACACAAATGAAATAGTACAAATACAAAATACAAAAAATTATACAGATATAAATAAAAAAAGCAGCACAGTAAAGGGTTGACAGTACTGCAGCCTGGGTCAAAACTCATCACTGAACTGGTAGGGCCACTCCCGCAACAGTAGCATAATGCCTAAGGATGTCAGTATCATACCTGATAGACTCCCTGCACCCAGACCAGAACAACATCACTAGCTTCTGCTCATAGAGTGATACTAGCATCACTCCACCAGTGCAGAGCTCCTTGTTCCACTGAGAGGGCACGTGAATTGTAGCCCCAAAATATAGTACTATGGGGCAGGGAGGGGCTGAGGCAAAACAGGGCCTACTGGATCCTAAGACAGCCCCACTAACACCCCTTGACAACAGCAGACCCAATCACTAAGTCAGCTCCAAGGTGGCATAGAGCATAATTTTGCTTGCCCCCTCCCACTTCTTGGTTCTAACCAAGTGAGCAATGCAAATGTGTTGGTGGCTCTTACAATGCAAACATGTGTTGGTGGACACTGGTTTGGATTATGCTATTAATTAATGCATTTAATAATAATAATTTATTATTTATACCCGGCCCATCTGGCTGGGCTTCCCCAGCCACTCTGGGCAGCTTCCAACCAAATATTAAAATGCAGTAATACATCAAACATTAAAAGCGTCCCTAAACAGGGCTGCCTTCAGATGTCTTCTAAAAGTTTGGTAGTTGTTGTTCTCTTTGACATCTGTAACATCATTTAAAAAGTTAAAAAGCACTAATCTAGTAATAAACATCAGTCAAGTGGGGGCAGTGTTGGATTTTTTTGTCAGAATCATGATCTTCATCCTGTTTACACACCCACACCTACAGCTATTTGTTGTTGTTGTTTTCAACCTATGGACATTAATTGATTACAAGCAATTAGCATGTAGATCGGCCCTTAAGGCCACTTCACACATAACAATTTTAAGTCACAATAATCATATGGAGGAAATTTCACCTTGTTTTAACAAAAGTTAACTAGTGGAGCAATACATTGAAATGGCATACCCTATTAGAGGAATCTCAACTATCTTTTTTCCTACGTGAAGGAGTAGCCTGTCCTGAAGGTCTATCTCTTTATCAGGATGATATTCCACAATGGCTGTTATGTGAAGCCCAGAAGCAACAGAGTTCTTTTGATTTTCCACAATTAGTTTGAACTGCAAAAGAAGAAGAAGAAATAAACCATTTGATTTCCAATTCAACTGCCATTAGATTTCAGCAGGATCATACAGTATATTCATTGCACATCCATGAAATATATTTTGCTGGAAGCCGCCAGAGAGGCTGGAGCAACCCAGTCAGATTGGGGTGGGGCATATAAATAATAAAATTATGGTTATTATGATTGACAAGTGATGGGCTTTGATTCAAAACACTATTCAGTAACTCTCCAGTGGCAAACGCTCCGCCTCTGGGTTTGTTTGGTTTTATTTAATGCCTATTTGATCTGCCAAGATTTACATTGTTACGAACTTGAGGAGGGGTGTTTTGCATTTTTTTTTTGGCAACAAGTGCAGCAGCAAAGGGGAATGGAGGAAGAAGGTGCAGGCTGGGGACGTGGGCACTACTAACAGTAGTCTCAGAAGGAGGAGGAGCGTTGCGAAGGGTGCAAAGGAGCCTTTTTAAAAGGAAAGGCCAGTTCTCAGCTTGCCCCCGCTCCCACTGATTCCTGCCTCCCCACCTGAGGTTGTTCCGGAGGCATTAAGCGAAGAAGGCAGCTGTGAGACTGCAGGTTCTGGATGCTCAGCAGCGCCCGGTAGCGCCCTCCGGGCACCGCGTCCACGAAGCACACCTCGGAGGGCGTAATGCGCACCCCGGCTACGTGCCACGAGGCTGCGGGGGCTTCCATGATCCTTCCGCAGTCGCCGCCGCAGCCGCCCTCCTGCTCGCTGCCCCGGGAACTCATGGCAGCCTTCTGGCCAAACCAGCGCCCAGCCTGGAGCGTCCCTGTCTCCAAGGCGACTCGAGCTTCCTTCCGCACGCCGCAGCTTGGCAACGGTCACCTAGCAACGGGACTGGCGCTGTTGATTGGAGGCGAGGCTTCGAGCGAACGTTCCGAAGCCTGTGGCGGAAGTTTTCTGGCTTGCCATAGAGAGACGGGGGCATAGAGTGGAGTTGTGCTGAGGTTTACCCAGCAAAGGATTGTATCAAGTCAGAAATGCAAAAATGACTTTATTAGGGCAGTGGCCACTGCGGCTGAATGCGTAACAAAAAGGCTTTGCTGCGTTGTTGTTGTTGTTGTTCTTCTTCTTCTTCTTCTTCTTCTTCTTCTTCTTCTTCATTTTTTATTTGTATACCGCCTTTCTATCTTACAATACTCAAAGCGGTTTGCAAGCTGAAGAAACAAAAAATGTACGTTATAACAACCTAATGCAATACAAAAATGTGATAATAAAACATAACTTTCAAATAGGCAACCTCCATCAAAAAAGTAACATTCAACAATCATTAAAATAGTATAAATTAATAATATCAACATATAAAAGTTAAACAGAAATCCACTCAACAGTTACAATAATATCTAAACTATAATCAATAAAACAATGGCAAGCCACAGTACATAAAACAATACAATACCCATTGAGAAGCAGAGAGTGGGGCAAGACAGGTGGAAGGAGGCCTTGCCTGATGGAGTCTCTCCCCTCAGTTCTTCCTCCAGGCACAGTTCTTCTTCTATTGAAATCCTGTTGTTTTCCCCGCTTCCTAGCAATTGATATGATAGTCCAAGGGCAAAAAAAATGGGCATTGCTGGGTCTTGTAACAGTGAGCAAGGGATAGCAGTCTGATTTGTAGCCACTGTTCGGTGAGAAAAATGTTGAGGCAGGGAGACCCAGGCTGCAATCCTCACTGGGCTCACCACTGGTGGCGGGATCCTGGCTGAAGCCAAGGTTAGGGGTGTTAAGCCGCTATGCTGAGAACCTCTTGGCTCAGCAGGAGAACTGCTGGATCCCAACCCCACGCATGCAGGTGGATTTCTCATTCAGCCTACTCCGCAATTAATGAGGTGGTTGCAATAATACAACCAGGAGAAGAACTGTTTTTCTATACCTCCTTGAGGGAATGGATGGGGAAAATAAAATAAAAAGAATAATCGTTCATTACCTGTGGTGACTGACCGAAGCTCGGTATCGGAATGCATATTTGGTATGTGAAGGGTTCCATTAAGTTATGGTCAGATACGCCTGGGAAAGAATCCTGTCTGAAAAACTGCTGACAATCAGTGTCCACAAATCGCAATATTAAGCTAAATCGATCAATGCTCTGACTTGATATAAGGCAGCTTCCTTTGTTTCTATAAACAGTATGTTGATTTGAAATTAAGCACCACTGAATTAAATTATTCTTCCTGATAGATAAATGTACATCCCAAACTTGCTCATCTAGGAGTAGGCACCATTGTACAAATTAGGAATTGCATTGGACTAAACATGCATAGGTTTGGATTATAGTTTTACTATGAGTTATGCAGTTTTCCCAGTTCAAACTGTTTCATCAGTTGCTGAGACCCAAGTTCAAACACACTCAGTATAGGAATGCTTTATTTCTTACCTTACGAACTGGGAAGGAATGTAAGTGTACAGCATATGGTAGATGCACAATGATTTTTAGTATCAGAAATATGCATAAAAACTATACTGAAAAAAGAATGAGTTTGATAAAGAAGAATATGTGTATAATAGTGCCACCTGCTGACTTCCTCTTAGTATGCAGTAGTGTTTGGCGGATGGGAGAGTTGTAAATCAGCAGTTTGCTAGATACGATAGTGAATACACCTTTGGTTTTGCTCTTATTTTGAAAAGCTCATTTATGTTCACTAATGTATAAATCCATAGTGTGTACTAAAGTTGAAATCTTGCACAGTTTTTTGGCCATAAGCTTCTTTTAGCTCTGTGGGACTTGTGCATGCTTACAAATTAAGAAAAAGCTGTAACCATAGAAGGGTGTGGGATTTGTTTTATTCCCATTGGCTTCACCAGCAGCTTAGAGGTGTAACTGTCCTGAGAACCTCGTCAGTGATACTTTACAAAGAAAGGGCAAAATGCTTTCTACTCATTTATAAAATGCTTTAAGTAGAAGCAGAAAGAAGAATACTAGACTAAGTATCTAGATATGCTAGCCCTTGGTTGGCTTGATGGTGTGGCAACATAAGCAAACCATCTGTCTTTTAGCCTGCCTCCTTTAAAGATTTGTTTGTTCATTTTCATAAGAAATTCTGAAAGTGTTTGCTGTCATCTATGAACAAAGTATTTATTTATTTATTTATTGTTACCCATAACATTCTCTGGATATTGTATGTGATTAGTTACATTATTTTGAATGCCTATATGGTCTTTGTTTGGTTTTCTTGCATTTTAGCAATATTTGATTACACAACTTGGGTAGATGGTTTAAACACTAAAATGCACTAAAACAAGAAAAGCAAACAAAGATTATATTGCCACAATAGCATATCTAATCACACACAGCACTTAAAAACAGCCTTTCAGACCTGGAACATATCTCATTCTGTCTATGTAGACAACTGAACTGACAAGATACAGAAGATAACAATTAACTGCTTTTCGCCTGTGATGGACTTCAATGTGGCTCTCTGAAAAGTATTTCAGATACAGTACAGTTCACCTGTATGTGACAGAGAAATTCCAACTTTAGATCTGCCCTTAAATGAACTACTTTAGCTTTCTGCATTCTTTTTTCTTATTAAGTTGTTCTATACAGTATCCTTTTCATTGATACACTTTGTCTCTCAGCTTTATCATTTGCCCAACTTTAATCATTGGCACAACCTGACCTGTTCCTCAGGGCACAAGTGGGGTTTCTGATAAATCCATGCAATGTCTGACTTTTGAATTCATCTTTTTTTTTATCTGGGTTAGGACCAAATGACACATTATGTTTAATGTGTAATATGCAGCTACCTCTCCTTTTTATTTTATGAATTACGGTTAGGTGGGATCTTTACCAGGAATGTGGTGCATGACAAGATATCATTTCCTCTTTCCTTCCACTCCCAGCCGCTAAAATACCTTCCCGTACAGTTAGAACACTTAGAACAAGCTTTTTAATCACGTGAGGAGGTGGTTTTAGTTCTGATTGCACCAAGGAGGAAATTAACAAGTCTCCTCTCCCTGAGCACTGCATTTCCAGTAAGAATTGCACACACTGCACTCATAATTAATAAAAGGGCAAAGTAGATGCCCACTACCCACTAAGCTTAATGCATAGTTGGCTCTCAGATGTGCAGCAAATAAAGTTTTTCACACGTCACACAGGTTACCTGTGGATTCTTACTTTCATTGTTTACGTAATATATATACTGATTTTCAATCTGTTTATAAAGCAGTTTGTAACTTAAAACCATATATGAATAATTTAACAGTAGCAAAAATCCAGTGAAACCAAAGCACGTAAAACTGGTCAACAAAACCACTGAAGAAACAGGAGGCCTAAATAGCTCAACTTCTAAACTCCCACCTCAGTTTTCTGGGTATGATTCTCTTTTTTAAAAAAATGTGAATAAGAATATATCTGTTTTCTGAAAGAAATGGGATAGAATGAGTTTCCTGGGGCAACTACTGAAGGCACACTGCTAGTGAGTGCTAAACAGACATCCACAAAAAGTAGTACACTTAGCAGCAGGGCCCTGCAGAGCTTGTCTGAGGCCTGGGGTGGAAGCCTTGTTGGAATTCAGTTATAAACTCAAAAAACAGCCCGTCCCTCACAGGCCAGCAGGCGCTCCAAGGCCTGGGTCAGGTGTACCCAGCTACCCTCCACCCTACATGGACCTGCTTAGCAGGATCTCATTGTTAGATCTTAAAATGGGAGATGTTCCTTTAAATACCCCAAACCATTTACAGGAAGGTTGGAGAGCCAGGCTGCGGCCCTCCAGATATTGCATACCTCCCAAGTGTCCTGCTTTAAATGGGACATCCCAGATCACAGAAGCCAATCCTAGCTTCTGTTTGGATCCTGGAGTGTCCTGTTTTTTGGTCCGGCACTCTGGCGTGAGCATCAGACTAAAAGAGCGCTGGACCAGAAGGTGTGCCCCTCTTGACGTCCCAATTTTGGTACAAAATTGTTGGAGGGTATGATAATGCTAGATGCCAACTTCCATTGGTCGGAGGTAATGTGAGTTGTAGTCTAACAATATGTGGAGTGCCACAGGTTCCCCATCACGATATGGGGATTTATAGGTCAAAAGCAGCTGCCTGAATTGGTTGTGAACACACCGGTAGCCGCTGAAGTGTAGTATGTTCTCACTGATCAAAAATGGACAGCAGCTTAAATGAATTAAGCAGTAGCATTTTGAAGTAGGCTTCCAGGCAGTCTTTAAGGCACATTACAACTGTCTTAGTTAGAAAGTCAAAAAGGTAAGCATTGCAGCGGCCAGGCTATGCTCCAGTAGCAGATGTAGTGGCAAGGCAGCTTAAGCTAAAATAACGCTACAGCTGCTTTTTTAGTTCCAGCACTGCATCTCCCACAAGTGATACAATTGGCTCCCTTCTGGTTGTTTTTTTATATAGGCTTCTAAATATGATTCAATTCCAATCTGGTTTTAATTAGAATTGTTCTTTTACTATGTGTTTCTGTTGGCTGTGAGCCAGAGTGTGCCAGCTTGAGATCAGATGGTTCTAGTGCTCTTTCTGTTTTCCTATCTAAATTGTGAACTTTAAAAAAAGGTTTTGTTACATTTTATGGTGCTTTGGGAATATATTTTATTTTGAAAAGCAGCTAAGAAGTATCTAACAGACAACTCTTTTTAAAAAGCAATTTCATCTAGAATGAGCATTTCCCCAGCCTACCACTCTGAGTCCTCTACGATGATTAACTCTAGATTGAGTTTAAGTTCCTTCACTCTGATCCAATCCATTATTGAATCTAGACCTGTTCAGAGACCCTATATGATAAAAAGGAGAAATAGACACGTCAAACTATATATATACTGCTTCACGTGGCCTGTGCCGCTTACAATGCATTTTCATTTAGTTGTAAGTTACTTGAAAATATGGTGACCATCCTGACTACATTTATAAAACAAAAAATAACTTTCTTCTATCAGATATTATTTATTGTATCTCTTAAATGCATGGTGGTTAAAAGAGAATGCAAATGGTGAAGTGAAAGGTGGTGGGTGTTTAGCCTACTTTTCCATATGTGCATAGTGGTTGGTATAAAAGGGTGTGTGGTCTAAATGGAACCATGTTAAAAGACAGCACATGTCTCTCTTCCAGCCCTCCTTTGTATTATTTTATCTCAAACATTCCTTTTTATAGTTTTTATGGTCTTAAAGTTTATTGTTTAAAGATTTAAAGTTTATATTTCAGCAGAGGCAGTATCAAAGTTTTAACTAGTAGAACTGGGTTTGCCTCTCTTAAGAGATAAAGACCAGGAGAGAAATAATGAGCAGCATGGTTTGTGCAACAAAGGAAGAAACCATTTAAGTTGGAAGATAAGTAACACCAGAAACTTTGAATTGTTAACAAGATAAATCTCTTTATATTTCTTGTCAAGTGTTCTTTGAGACTGGTTTATTCTTATGTTACATTGTAATAGAAATATACACTTTTGCAATTCATAGTATGTATATAACAAAGTTTTGTTCTGGTTTACTTGGCCTAAAATATACACCAATAACTTATCTCTAACTCAGATTTGTTTTAAAAACAATAACAGATGGTGACTGGCTGTTTTCCCTTTATCAACATAAAATGAAAAGTGCTCCCTTATCACCCAATTTGCTGCAGTTAATAGTAAAGCATTTTGCACAGTTGGAAGCATCTGAGATCATAACCACATCCATCTTGAGTTATTTAATTGCACAGAGTATAAAAGTGAGCATTTGCAAAACTTTTTGTACATCTAATGAAAAGTTAAATGTTGCATTTCAGCTCTGTTGTTAAAGTTCAACAAGTTCAACCTATGCATTCAGAAGTAAGCACCACTGGGTTTCATGGTGTTTACCCCCATGGAACTATGCATAGGATTACAATAATGCCACATCAGGGATGTAACTTAGATCCAGCCAGCCAAATTCCAACATGATGCTCATTATACCACCCTTTGGCAGCTCACTATTCTACAACTTTAAGCTGCTCCTAATAAATTGGGTATCATGTTCTGTATTGCTGCTTTTTAGTGGGCAAGGGTATATGAGCAAATCGATCAACAAAGCTACCCTCATCATTTTGACTCTTTGTTTTTCAAAATATTTTCTAGTGCATTTTCAAAACTTTACAATAAAATACGAGCAACGAAAGCAGCTAACAAATGTTTCTCCGCAAAGAGCAGCCAAACACAAAGCAGACCTAGGAGAAAATTGACCAACATTTTAGTCTAATAAATCTCCCCATATTGCAATGTTTCTGGGCAACTGTTTTATATGGTCCTCATGCCACATAATATGAAATAAATGGTTGCCAAGTAACATAAAAAAGGTAATGGGTTCATTTGACTTTTTGTGATATGGATTCTCATGAAGAGCTCCTGCACTTTAAAATTTACCACTACACTGCTGATGTACTTATAATATTAAAGCAATATAGGCAGGGGAAGTATTCAGCCTTATATAAGGGAATGGCTTGTGGGTTAACTGTGGATTCGCCCAAGCAGTTTAACCACTACGAAAACAAACTGGCCCAACTGAAATGCTATTAAGGGCATGTGTAACTCTTCCAGCTGAGCTTGGTATATCTTGTTTCTCTGTCCATCTTTTTAAATTATAATTATCACAGCAACAAATACGGTGATATTTGTGACAAATGAAGCAAGAAGCACAGATTGCTCAGTGATGGTAGTTCATGATCCACAATTGCAAGCATTACTGATCATTGTGATTGTGCCATGTGTTGTGGCTATATACTGCAAAGCTTTTTCTCAGGGCTACTTCCCACGAAAAGGGTAAAAAGTACCAACCATCCAGGAATAGTCTGGAGCATTCATTCAACAAATATTAAATATATTTGTTCATTTCACAGTCCTTCCTTTGAATTTCATGGAAAGAGAGTTGAGAACAGTTGGATCAGAGAGATCAAAGTCTGAAAAATTAAATTTGTAAAAGACAAGACTCAGCTGTAACAGAGCAGGCACATTCAAGTGAGACGGTTCATTAGACAAACTGTTGTTAATGATAGGGATATTTCAACTCTACAATGAGTTTTTCCCATGGGAGAGCCAGTGTGGTGTAGTGGTTAAGAGCGGTAGTCTTGCAATCTGGGGAACCGGGTTCGCGTCTCTGCTCCTCCACATGCAGCTGCTGGGTGACCTTGGGCCAGTCACACTTCTTTGAAGTCTCTCAGCCCCACTCACCTCACAGAGTGTTTGTTGTGGGGGAGGAAGGGAAAGGAGGAATGTTAGCCGCTTTGAGACTCCTTAAAGGGAGTGAAAGGCAGGATATCAAATCCAAGCTCTTCTTCTTCATCATCAAAATCGATTTTGCTAAGTAGAGGAAATGTTGGCATTTTTTTCCACTCCAATAAATAAAAATCACTTTGACTTTGGTGCTTTGTATTAAAAGAAATATTTTCTCTGAGGTTTCACAGTATTATATTATGAACATAGTGTCTGTGGTGTATGCATTATGCTAACTGGCAAATTGCAAAAATTAGCTCTTACGTAGTTTCTAAACATTTTGGTTTCTAAACATTTTGTAATTTCTAAAGATTTTGGTTTCTCACTATTCTGAATATGACCATAGCTAAAATCAGGGCTTTTTTCAACTGGAACACACTGGAACTCAGTTCCAGCACCTCTCAGGTGAATGAGGAAGGTGTTCATGGTGAGTTCGGACACCTCTTTTTCTAGAAAAAGAGCACTGGCTAAAATGCATTGCTTTAGAGCAGGGACAGGAATGGTTTGCCCTCCTGATACTGTTGGACTTCCATCATACCTGGCCATGGCCATGCTGGCTGTGCCTGATGACAGTCAGATTCCAACAATATCAGGACTACTGGCATATTATTTTTCCTTGCATTTTTTGTGATCAAGGCTGGAGTGACAGCCACTATCCCTTTTTCATGTAATAGGCAATTGACGAATGCATTTCATTTTTGGCTTGAAATAAGTATGCATGTTTCCAAAATAGCACATGAAAAATGTCAGTTACTTACAGGCTGCAGGCTGATGTCCTTGCAGGTTTTCAATTGTCTCTGTACCTGGAGCCTTACACAGTAAAGCACATTCACACACAGCCACTGGTTAGCTATCTGTAATGGAGAGAGAGAGAGAGAAATAGGGGCATGTCACTCGGGTCCACTAACACGGATGAGCCATCCCCAGCTTTAAGTATTTTGACCACAGACCCTGAGCTCACTGTGGTGCAGCATATTTCAGGAGCAGGCTGTATGAACCATGAATCCTTGGCATTCCAACAGAAGTAAAGATACAGAAGAATTATAGATGTACTGTATCCCACTTTGTTTTGTAACTTTGCCATTTGCCATTTGCATGCATGATATCTCCCTAGACTGTATATCTTTGAATTTTGTTGGAACAAGAACTCTGGTCCTAGTCCTAGCTTGGAGCCTTCTTTTAGGCAGAAATTACAGTTCTGGTACTGTGATACAAGCTCGGCTTGGGAAATAGAAGATGAATCAAGAACCTCCTGTTTTGAAGTTGGGATTTGGTCTAAGCCACGCATGGCCAAACTTGGCCCTCCAGCTGTTTTGGGACTACAGTTCCCATCATCCCTGACCACTGGTCCTGTTAGCTAGGGATGATGGGAGTTGTAGTCCCAAAACAGCTGGAGAGCCAAGTTTGGCCATGCCTGGTCTAAGCTATCAGCATCAACCACTGTAGGTATCAGTGGGGGAAAACAATAAACCATGGTTAGCAGAGTTGGAAGCGTGAACCCAGACTTGCTGCTGATTGTTGGTGACTGGGTAGCAATGTAACTACTGCCCCATGTAGTAAGTGAAGCAACATGCATCTATAAGTTCAAGGAGGAAATAACTTGATATATATAGAACTTCTTTGTTTACTGCTATATATCATTGAAATGATGGTTGCCTATTATTGGACACAGAATTCTATATCAAGACCCAAATAACAAGCTTGCTTGCTTGCATAGTACAATCACTTTTTCTTACTGTTGCACCCCAAACTCCAAGCAGCGTGAGAGTCCAGGGGTTCCAGGCACTTACCCAGCGTTTGTGTTTCCTTTTGGCAATGAGGCACAGTGGAAACTGTGGTGTCTTTATGATATGTGGTTTATTAGCATGTATATACAACCTGCACCTGCAATGGAGGAGTTCACAGCATCAACACCCCAAAAGGGTATTGTTTTTCCCAAAGCTACCGTCTTGGATTCAGACAGAAACATTGCGCTCTGCCCCTCCAGGTTGCTGCTTTAACCCAGGCTGCAACCTTTTTTCTCTGCCCTAAATTCTGGCTTATGTCCTGCTAGCTATCTAAGAGCTGGGGGAGGGGCCCCACCCATTGGCTGTCTGGCAGAGAGTCCCCTCCCTTTTGCTTTCTTAATGGCCCATCACCTTTCCTTTGTTCCCCATCCTCATGAGGAAGCTAGCCTGGTTTATATTTTAAAACCACACTGAATCCAGGGGTTCAAAAGGCTTATTTAAATTCTTACTGGGTCCAGGAATTTAGGGGAGTCTGGCTGGCATCCCTGAACTCATACATATTATCCAAATACTTTTAAGTAGTTAACCATCTAATGTGTGGGGCAGGATCTATTAGATGCCCAATTTCAGCTAGATTAAACTGTTCTTCATCTCTGTTCAGTCTGTTACAGGCCACAGCTCAGGGCAGTGCTGTCTGAATACTAAATATGCACAGTTAGCTTCACCTTCTCTTATTGGTTTCTAACACTTGTGGCCTATAAGTTATACACCATAATTAAACATAACTCCCAAGAGAGAGAACTTAATCCCTGGTTGTCTATAATAGGGCACTGATAATATTATTTTTTTCTTGTAATAATGATTCACACTCTCTAGGGGAGATGCTGTTTTGGTGTGCTAATTGCACTGTGATTGGAAGATTAAACAGCAATAGGGAGCATGTGAGTAATACAAAATGCAGAACCAAAGCACATTGCAATGGATGGAACCTGCTGCAATTAATTTGTGAGGTTGGACACTGTGAAATGAGGTGATAAAAACTGTGTTGCTGCTGAAAAGGATATAAATGTTATTTCAGTAAACAACAAAGATGTAAATATAATTGACCAGGTATGTTGCAATCCAGTATGGTAATTTATTACCTATAAACACATAAGCAAACATAATTTGGATCAATGTACTCAATACAATGTGACTATCTCAGATCTTCCTTGTCACAAATAGCTATACAGCTCACGCAAATATTTGCACAAAAAATGACAAAAAAGGCACAGCACAAAGACAATACAATTAAATATTGTGACATAACGGTATTAATGAAGTTGATCAGAAGACCAAGCTGTACAGATCTCATCTATAAATCAGAATGGAAAATCAAAATAATTATTAAGTTTATCACTGCAAATTGACTAGTAGCCCAGTTCTGTGCCTGTATACTAGGAAATGTTTCATTGCATTCAGTAGGACTTGGTCCATAGTCGTGTGCTGGTATTGCAGTGTTGGCTACTTGGGAATTAGTGGTTTAAAGAACAAACACACAGTTCAGAGCTGAATTGACAAAGTTCAGGAGAGCGTACAAATTGTGTCATCGTACCTACTTTGCCTTTTAAAATTATTTCTCAGAAAACTATTTATGTACCGTACTGAATGCTGCTGTGCTGTCAAATATCCCACTGCATCTGTGCACTCGCTTGTACACTTGTAAATAGCTTGCTAGCTCTCAACCAGACTATATAGGCAGTCAGGCTAATCTATATGCACTTACCTGGGAGTAAGTTCCATAGAATTCAGTAGACATGAACTGAACTGCAGTGTCAGTGAAGTATCATTAAAGGCATCACCAGCTGAGGCACAGACTTTCATTTTCAAAGTAGCTTTTGAAACTTGTTGGGTGAATTACAAAACAGTTTGCGAATGGTGAAGAGGCTGCTGCTCTGTGAAAAGATATGCATGTCCACAGGGTGTGTGTGATGAGGCATTTCTGCACGGCAACCAAATTTAAATTATTGCTTTATCATTTTATAGCAGGTATATGGCAATTTAAAGCCAGGATGTAGAAACTGTGGCATTCCAGATGTTCCTGGACTACAGTTCCCATCCTTACCTGCTAGCCACACTGGCTGGGGCTGATGGAAGTTGGAGTCCAACATGTGGAGCGTCACAGGTTCCCACCCCTGGCTTAAAGACAATATTATAACTCATGGCATTATCTCCAAATATATATGCAAAAATTGCATACACACTTACTCATTAGTTTCAAAAGGAATCACAAAAAATACCTTGTATGTACACAACTTGTATTCTTGGGACAAAATTGTTTACTTTGCCTGCAGTCTTTCTACTTGTACAACAGCCAAATGCCTATTGACTGCTGCTCTAGCATTTGCAATTGGACCGGAAGAAAATTCCAGTGACAGTTGGTGGTTAAATGCATTTATTTCACTGCTTTATTGATCTTGCAGATCTCGCTTGGAATCTTATATCAGGGGAAAAGTCAGTCCAGAGGTGACCTGCTGGGATAAGTGGTGTGCATCCTTTGTATTTTGAAACAATTGTGGAGAGGAGGAGGAGGAGGAGAATAATAATAATAATAATAATAATAATAATAATAATAATAGGAACGTCACTTTGATTTAGCAACATGCACTTTGTTGTTGTTTAGTCGTTTAGTCGTGTCCGACTCTTCATGACCCCATGGACCAGAGCACGCCAGGCACGTCTGTCTTCCACTGCCTCCCGCAGTTTGGTCAAACTCATGCTGGTAGCTTCGAGAACACTGTCCAACCATCTCGTCCTCTGTCGTCCCCTTCTCCTTGTGCCCTCCATCTTTCCCAACATCAGGGTCTTTTCCAGGGAGTCTTCTCTTTTCATGAGGTGGCCAAAGTATTGGAGCCTCAGCTTCACGATCTGTCCTTCCAATGAGCACTCAGGGCTGATTTCCTTAAGAATGGAGAAGCATCAACTCTTTGGCGATCAGCCTTCTTTATGGTCCAGCTCTCACTTCCATACATCACTACTGGGAAAACCATAGCTTTAACTATACGGACCTTTGTTGGCAAGATGATGTCTCTGCTTTTTAAGATACTGTCTAGGTTTATCATTGCTTTTCTCCCAAGGAGCAGGCATCTTTTAATTTCATGACTGCTGTCACCATCTGCAGTGATCATGGAGCCCAAGAAAGTAAAATCTCTCACTGCCTCCATTTCTTCCCCTTCTATTTGCCAGGAGGTGATGGGCCCAGTGGCCATGATCTTCATTTTTTTGATGTTGAGCTTCAGACCATATTTTGCGCTCTCCTCTTTCACCCTCATTAAAAGGTTCTTTAATTCCTCCTCACTTTCTGTCATCAAGGTTGTGTCATCTGCATATCTGAGGTTGTTGATATTTCTTCCAGCAATCTTAATTCCGGCTAGGGATTCATCTAGCCCAGCCTTTCACATAATGCATTCTGCATATACCGGTAAGTTAAATAAGCAGGGAGACAATATACAGCCTTGTTGTACTCCTTTCCCAATTTTGAACCAATCAGTTGTTCCATATCCAGTTCTAACTGTAGCTTCTTGTCCCACATAGAGATTTCTCAGGAGACCGATGAGGTGATCAGGCACTCCCATTTCTTTAAGAACTTGCCATAGTTTGCTGTGGTCGACACAGTCAAAGGCTTTTGCATAGTGGATAAAGCAGAAGTAGATGTCTTTCTGGAACTCTCTAGCTTTCTCCATAATCCAGGTCATGTTTGCAATTTGTATTAAGATGGGAGATGTGCATATTTTTAAATCATTAGGCAATGCTATTCCAACACAAGTCACCTTATCATCAATTTTGTGCCACAACAAATATCATAGCTGGTGAATCAGCAGCCTGTGGTTCTGATGTGGCCAACCAGTCCCCCAACTTAATTTTCCAGTAGCAGTGCCACCACTGGAAAGCACCCTCTCTCTGCTTTAGCATTATAGCAGGCTTGGAATGATAGCGAGCAAAACTGTTCCCTCTTCATAGTTTTAACCAAACTACTTAACTTGCGGATTTATGAGTTTGCTGAAACTCTAACCGTTTTGCTGAATCTAGAGGTGATTGGGAGTCGGCCTCTACCCCAAACCTATAACAATACAAAGCTGCCTCCTGCCAAGTTAATCTGTTCAGCATTGCCTACATACTAATGGTCAGCAGCTCTTCAGAAAGAAGTGTTGTCTCCCCCAGTCCTACCCAGAGAGTCAAGAGATCAATGCTGGGGCATTTTCTCCTCTGCTGCAAACAGAAGAGGCTTTCAGACTGGTTTATTGAGCATTTACTCAATAAATGTTTGCAAGTTTGTTTGCAAGGAGGCTAAACAATGATGTATCAAAACAAGTGTGATCTCATCATTTTCCTTCACTGATAGTCCTATTTTTTGGAGAACCAGGTTTGTAGCATGGTAACTCCAAACTAGCTTTAATTGTGCAACCTGAACTTACCAGTGTGTGATGAAATCCCACCTGACTTACAGTAACTGTCTGGAAGCACCAGAAATACCAGTCGTTTCACACATCTCCCCCAGGCTGTTAACTTTGGCCAGCTCAGCTCACTTTTAGTCACAGCGCCATGAAATGAAACTGTTGCATGAGCTGCCACTGTGAAAAATCAGGGCAGAAATCATTCTTTATAGATTTCTGGGACTCGAGGCTATATTTTTAAAAGTGTTTGTGTACCTATATTGAACTAATAATTGAATTAATTTCATTAAAATTGAACAATTTTGTTTTTGAAACTAGCCACATAGCTTGATTTATAAAGCAGCTGAAGCAAGCTGAACTAAACTTAAATCTAACCTAACGCTAAATTACTGGTGCTGCCCTTGGAGTGAGGTCAAATATATGTCAACATATATACCTGGTAAGGCATGTAGGCTCCTGCACAAGGTAACAGGGATCAGAGGAAGAAATGCAATTTGCTCCAGAGCCAAATGCCAATCAGACCTCAGTGCATGTTCTTTCTGGCGCATGTAGGGTAGAAAGAATACAAGAGCTCTGAATGTGTGTATGTTTAATGAGTCCTACTAGTTCAGTCAGGCAAATGATTCTATGCACAATTCTATGCACATGGAAGTTAACCCTTTGAACCGCAGGAATTACTCCTGAGCAAACATGTGTAGGATTGGACTGTACATCTTTCTTACTGTGTGAATTTAAGTGCAAATAATGTCCTCCTTGAACCTCTACATTGTCAATCTACATATTTGTTTAAAACAGCTGTTGATGACTAGCCTGAAATAAATCAGGTCAGGTTAACAGGTATCAGGTAGCCCTGGAAACTGGACTTGTAATGACAACGGTGGCACAGACATCAGCAGGGTAAATATGCAATATACAGCGGCTAGCCAACGTGGCTGAACCTTGTTTAAGAGGGATTATCTGTAAGCAAGATAAAACAGCATGCAGCACCCAACCCCCATCTAGTTTGCTTAGGAAGATACTTACCTGATAAGCTATTTTTGCAATGTTGTAATATGCCTGCAAGTGGTGACATGCTCAATCTCTTAAAGTAATGCAGGCTTTGCAATTGACTGCAAATTGCTTACAGCCAGGACCCTACCTAGGGGTTGATGTTGGCTCCTGCAAAGGGCAGAGGACCAGGGCGCTCAAAATTGCACCTCTCCACCATGCCTCAGAGTGCGATGGCTGATGAAAAGCAAACTTTTTGAGTTTCTGGTCTATGGTCTCTCCTGGCTTTGGAGCCACAGATACAACTCATTGCCAAGAGAGCCTAGGTATACCTCTGCTTACAGAATAAAGTTGTTAGGCAGATAAAGTAACCAAAAGTAAAGGTGTTTCACTCACTCGTGTTGACCAAGCTTTTAAGAAGGCGTTCACTTTATATTATGAATTAGGGATGCATTAATGTAGCCACCTGCCTGGAAGGAAGCCCTGTTAAACTCAATCAGATTTACTTTTGGGTAAACAGGCACATGATTGATTGCACTATAACATTACTGCCTCTTGGGCTACATACATATTAACAGCTTAAAAGGCAGCAAGGTTGTTCACACACATTCACTCTCACTCTCTCTTATACACTGCATTTTAAGGTGCATTTTGACGTCGCTGTACACACGAGAAAGTGATGGGGATGCTTTCACTCGATGCATGTTGTCCGGCTTGTTTCCCCCACAGTTGCAACTTTGCTCCTCAAACTCCTATGCAATAAAGCCATAATCTGTACAGGTGCAACGAGTACCTGAAATGTTCACATTAGCTTAACTGCAACTTCAGTTTTCAAATCAGATGGAAGCTGGTTTGAATTTTGTGTGTGTGGATGTGTGATTAACTCCAGTGGTTTGCAGTGCCATCAAAACTTCTTATAACAAAGCTTCTTATACCAGTAATTCACATTAATAACAGAAACTTATTCCATGTCCGTGTTATACCCAGTCTAACCATAACTAAAAGGAAAATTACCAAAGGTTTTTAAGCTAGCTCAGCATTAATTTATGACAAAATAGAAGCCAGTTTGGGATCTAATACCAGTGAATGGCCAATAACGATCATAATTTCCTTAAGAAATTGAGCCCAGAAAGTGTGAGCAAACCCACCATGGGTGCCAATATGGAAGCATATATAGACTGCAGATAATGTCAAGTGTACT
Organism: Podarcis vaucheri; assembly: GCF_965113315.1. Taxonomy (NCBI): domain Eukaryota; kingdom Metazoa; phylum Chordata; class Lepidosauria; order Squamata; family Lacertidae; genus Podarcis; species Podarcis vaucheri. The sequence continues at coordinate 62,036,477 of NC_138762.1, read as the reverse complement.
CAGCATCAAACACCTACAGCGGGACTGCACTGGAGCTGGAGTAAATAGCAATGTGTACATAGGTTTGTACTTGATAAAACCAAACTGGTACATATGTGCGAAAAACCTAACAGCAAAGTTTAATTCTGCTTTTCATAGTTTCTGCTGCTATATTATGGGGAATTTTGACAAGATCTCACTTGCTGCTCTGGTGCTGGAACTGAAGACACACATTTAATGGACCAGAAAAGGGAAGGTGTTGAAATATCTATATTTATTTCAAAAACAAAAGCTAGATGTTAAAGCAATCTGTGTGTGAAGCATTAAAGAGTCTATTCAGTCCCTCACAGTCCATTTCACACCACAGCTATAGACCCTTTGAAGTTAACTTAACTTCAATAGATCTGATCTACCGAGTAAAACTTGGTTGAGTTCCACCCTTAATGTTTCCCTGGTATGTGACAAACAATAAATGTTTTTGTGTGCTTAAGGATACATTGTCGATAGTATATTTCTTGTTCATCTAGGGGGGGGGCACAATCATTAACTGTCCACTAATCAATATGCAGCGGGCTATTTTTCTCACGACAAATAAGGTAGAAGGAAACCTTCAATTCTGGTAGAGGTTTTCTGCACAGCTTCCTTGCTTTTCCCAGGTCTGGTGTCTGTGCACCATGGGGCAGTAGAGAAAAAAGCTGCAACAGGCCCCTAGCAAGAAAAGTTTGGGTGAGGATGTCTCAAGTGGGTGGTGAATATCCGTAGCTATGGACGTTCCCGCGGGCTTAACATTTAAAGGCAAAGAAAATTATCAAATATGCTCTATGTTCCCTTGCCAGGTCACGCCGCTTACGGAGCTAAGCCATGGGAGCAGACATTTCGGCGCCAAGATCGGAGTGAGCAAGCCGAAGTTAGCAGCATATGGAAGCCAGGCGTTTCTTCGGCATGCCCACTGCTTTCTCCACGGAAGGCCTGCCTCTTGGTTGAGAAGGATTGCTCCGGCTAAGTAGCTGGGACGCACAGGTCCAGCCTTTCGCCTCCAGCGAATTGGCTGTGACCCCACAAAGAAGCAACACCGGATTAGAGAGCCATTGTCGTAGGAGGGGCGAGAGTCTCCCCGCCCCCGCGCGCCGCTTTCCTTTTTTCCCAGCTTCCCTAACGTCGCGGGGGTGTTGTCAGGCGCGCGTTGCGCCTGCGCTGGATGCGCCTTCCTGAACTGGGAGCGCTGCAGCGCCGGGAAGTTCTCCGAGGCTGCCGGAGGGAAGGAGGTGCGGCGCGTCAAGGAGGGAGGCTGCGGCGCGCTCCTGCCGCGGAGAGGTTCGTGGCTCCTGGGCCGCTTCCCGGCGCCTGGCGGGGGGAGGAAGGGCGCTGGCGACGGCGGGGGGGGGGGATGAGGGAGGAAGTGAGGGAGTTGTTTGGCTCTGGGAACGGCTTTGGGAAGGTGGCGGCGGGAGATGAGCTGGGCAGAGAAGTCCCGGAGCCTGGCTCTTCTTCCCTGGGTAGGGGCCGCGGGGGTGCTGCTGCTGCTGCTGCTGCTGGCAATAACAAAGCGGGGTTTCCTTTGGGCAGCTCTCCGGGCGCCCCCTCTCCTGTATCCGGTGATCCTCGCTGTTGGAAAGGGGAGGTCTCCTTCCTGACTGCCGCAGGAGTTGCTTGGTAGGTGGCTGGCTGGGTGTCAGCCAGCCAGATGTTGATCTGGGCGCAGGGAGTTTGGTTTGTTGTGGGCTGATGTTTTGTGCCCGGCAGGACTTATTTCAGAGGGTCGCAGCCCAAGTTTTGGAGAGACGCTATTGTCGGATTCGGTTTTTTGTTTTCGGAAGCCGAGATGATGGGAAGTTTTAGGAGCAAGTGATCTAATTTCTTTAAGACAAGAGTAGTTCTGAGATTTGCGTCCCGAGGAGGGAGCTGGCTCCAAGTACTCCAAAAGAGCGTTTTAAATGAATCGGAAGGGGGGGAGAATGGCCTGTCCTCCTCGCTTTCCGATCACGGGCAGCTGCCTGCTTCCTCCCTGTGAAATGGCTTCTCTGCACGAAGTAACCTTATGTCCCCCACCACCTCCCTGCCTTTCGCAGCATCAAGCACTCGCTTTCCAGTCTCACCCGTTTTTAATTTATCAGGAAATTGTTCTGCACTATCTTTGTTTTTCTGCAGTGAGATTTGACCTCCTACAGCCCTTTCTGTGTCATAGGCATCTTTGACCTGCCATGCGGTTTTTACAAAAAGAAGGTATTGTACTTCAAAGTATGCTGCAGAAAGCGTGTGCACTGCCAAGTGGCTGTGTTTGGTTACTTGGTGTCTAATATATCTCTGCTTGCGCTAGCAGTGCAGAACTAAATGTTCTTTTTAAAGTTTCTTGTCTGAGACTTCGAATTTTGCTGGCTGTGTTGGAAGTGTGTGTTTGGTGATGGCACAGATTTCACATGTTTTGATTTGGCTGTGTGAAGGCCCAAGTACAGACCTGTGCATTAAATATGAGAGGTACATGCATGTATTTAGTCTCCTTCTGTTTTGAAGTACACATAAGTAGGCTGACCCTACTTATGCATATATTTTAGCATGAAATGAGGTTTAAAATGCATAGATAACACATGTTAATATCCTCAGCTGTTTAGATGCTAGCACACAAATATTTGAGAACCTGCATGGTGTAGTGGTTAGTGTGTTGGCCTAGGATCTGGGAGATCAGGGTTCAAATCCTCCATAGGCCTTGAAGTTCACTGGGTGACCTGGAGCTTGGCTTAACCTATCCCGTAGGGTTGCTGTGAAATACAGTTTGAAAGGGGGAGAACTCCTTGTGCAGGGTATTCTACCCTATGCACATGGAGGAGGGCCTCTGGTAAGACATAAAGGAAAGAATGCAATTGTGTTCAACAATTGCTATCTATCAAATGCATCAGCAATCTCTCCCAGGAAACACCTGGAGATGCTGTGGAATGAACCTGAGACTTTTGTATGAAAGACAGATGCTGTACCACCAGCCTTCCCAGACAAAACCCCAGCAATCCTGGGGTTGGCTTCGACAGACAGTAGTTGTTGAACACAAAGCCCAGTGGATGGCTTTTAAACAGGAAACTTCTGCTTCCTGACTATGGCTTTAACGTTTTGCTTAGTAAGCTGTTTTTGCAGTTTGCATTGTTGACCAGAATGACTTTTGTTGCCTGAGGGGTGTATTAGAATTTTGCAGGTTGTTTTTAAGTATTTCAGCAGTTTGATTTTTACTGGAACGAGTTAAGAAAGCATAGACACTTATGAAATAGTACACATATGTAAATTTGGGAAACAGTGAATGAAAGTTCTAAGGGTCATGACTAACTTTAAAATGACATAAAGAGTCATTAATAGAAACAGACCTGGAAAATCAATGGAATGCCAATACAGACTAAAAGAATAAGTCTCAAGGAAGTACTAGGTGCCTTCCTGTAATTCGTGGATCTCAAGGTTCCAGTGGCACTAATGTGTAAAGTTTAAAAGGAACTGAATAATATAGAAAAACTGTAGATGGAAATTAAGTTATCTACAAAGTGGGTCAAATCAATGGACCATCTCGGCAAAGACCAGATAATATGCTTGGACCTAAGAAAAGTAAACATTTTCAAATGCCTGTCATAGAAGAAATCATTAGTAAATTAGCAAGAGCAGCAATATTTGTAGTCCTGTGAGCCCGTACTTGACAGTTTCAACAAAAGTTCAAAGCAATTTCTTCAGGTCCAGATGTAGCAAAGGATGACCCATCAGGCATGTGAAGGTCTTGATAGTGTTGCATGTTTTATAGATGATAATGATGATTATGGTGTGGGGAAAGACACAGGAAACAGGAAACGTGCCTTATAGGAGTCAGACATTGGTCCATCTAGCCCAGTATGAGCTACACTGACTGCCAGCAGTGTTCTAGGATTTCAGGCATTTCTCTCCCACGAAACACCTGGAGATGCTGTGGAATGAACCTGAGACTTTTTGTATGAAAGACAGATGCTGTACCACCAGCCTTCCCAGACAAAACCTAAGAGTGACATGTCACAGAGCTGTGTGGGCAGAGTTGCATCTCATCAGACATAATTACTCTCAGTTGTGGCCACTGCACGCATTAGGAATTTCCCACAACAACAGAGTACAGATGATGCATGCACTTTCCTGCTTTGAAGCAATGCCGTTTTTCCATGATGTAAAGTGACCCTAGGCTTAGAAGCTTCCTAGCCCTGCACTGCTTGAAACTTTTTAGCTCCAGATTTCCAATGATAGTATAATAGCTGTGTATTTTACAGTACAATCCTATACACATACACTCTGAAATAAGATCAGTTGAGTTCAACAGGGCTTACTCTCAGTAAGTAGGTAAAGGATTGACTACTTTTGTAGTCCAAGAGTTCTGGCCATATTATCTGTCTGACTCAGTGTTCACACCCAGTCAAATACAGGAGATGGGCTTGTATGTGTACATACTGCCTTATGAAGTAGCAACTTAATGGGGCATCTAGGCTACAGGACATCCCAAGAACACCCGTGAATTAGGTTTACTTAGTAATGCATATGATTTTGTGCAGATTTGTGTCGGGACACATGCAATATAAAATCTGTAACTTAGCAAAATCAGACACCCTCAAGCTCCACTTCCAAACGTTATGTTGTCATAAGGTACATACTAAATAACATTTCCTAATATAAAATTCAATGCTGACATTGGGGAAAGCCCTACCCCCGCAGCCCAGCAGCCATTATCCATAAAAAGTTCCTTGTTTACCTCAGAAGGCACATTACTAAAAGTCATATTGTGCTGGAAGCGTTTTGCTAACCTCTTACTCTTTACGTATCTATTTAATAAACAAGTAGCATACAGAATTCTATTATCTGACCCACAATCCAGCCCTATTGCTGAGGTCAAAAGAAGTTACTTATGACTATTTCCATCGGACAAATTATCAATGGGATTCAATAGTATGGCTAACTTTGGATTGGGGCCGTTGTATAATATGTTTTAAAATATCCTAGTGCCTTGGTTCAGATATGAGTGATATCATTTCTAGGACAGTTAGCTCAGACAGGGAAAAGTGAGTATGCAGCACATAGTTAAATTATGGGATTCACTGTCACAGGATGGTCACCAACTTGGGTGGCTTTCAGTGAGGATTAGAAGTATTCATGGAGGATAAGGTTATCAATGGTTATTAGTCATGAATGATGGCTATGTTGCTACCTCCACAGTCAGAGGCAGTATGCTTCCAAATACCAGTTGCTGGGAATCACAAGCGGCGAGAGTGTTGCTGTGTTCTGGAACTGCTTGCCAGTGTCCCATAAGCATCTGGTTGGATGCTGGACTAGGTGGGTCTTTGACCTGGTCCTGCAGGGCTCTTAGGTTCTTCGACTTTCATCTGGCACCATAACCTTGTATGGCATGTAACATTGCTATATTGAATTCTATTTTTATTGTTGCTGCTGCTTGGTTATTTTTTATTCTGCTTTATATTCTACACATGTCTGTACCTTTGCATGAAGAGTAGACTAAAAATATGGCCAAAAAAAAAAAAAGACTTGAACCATGTCATACGCACATTGCAGTCACTCCCAAGATTAGATTAGCCATATCTCTCCCTCCTCAGCAGTACTTGCAACACCTTTCAGTGTTGACTCCTAAGAGGAATGTCCGTGTGTGTTTGTGGGATTTGCTCTCTTTCAAACCAGCCGGGAGCAAGCTTTGCAGAATACTCTGCACCCCACAATAATTTCATGCAGTTCTCTAAACACCCACAAGGTGCTTCATAAAACTCACATGTCTTGTATACATGCACAAAACGACTCTGTTGTATTGATTTTTTTTTTTAAAAAAAAACATGTACTTTATCAGATAGGGAAACTTGTCATTGGCATTTGCTGTATAGTTTGGGGAAAAGGCTGGGTTTTGAATTCTAGCTCCCTTGGGGGGGGAGATGCATTGTAAATACAATGCAATTAGACCTTGGGAGCTGGACTATATTGGGGGGTGTGAACGAATTCCTATGCCCCACAAATAACCCAGAGATGCATTTTAAATAAAAGGACACATTCTACTCATGTAAAAACACACTGATTCCTGGACAAGTTCATGGGCCGGATTGAGAAGGGGATTGGGCCGGATCTGTCCCCCGGGCCTTAGTTTGCCTACCCATGTTGTAGACACTCAATAGTAATGATTTACACAAAGAAGCTTATACACAATGTATGACAATAAATAATGCTCTCCTGCCAGTACCACCATTAACTAAAATTTGCTTAGTGTAATGCAGGGCACTACCTTCTCAGTGATGGGATCCCAGTTTTGGAATACTTTCCTCTCTGAGATACAGCTGGCACCGTGCTGTTGAACTTCTTGTGCCAGTTAAAGATGTGCATTTTTGCTCATGATTTTGCTGGAGTTTAATGTCAGATTGATGGTTGTGATTTTTGTTTAATTGTGATTTATCTAGTTTTATTATGTTGGTGTGCAGTACTGAAATTCCTTGCAGTGATTGTTGCTTCATTCTATTGGGTGGCATCCAGGTTTTAAAAAGAAGATAGAGGATTTCCATTTTCTAGATGTGCATTACTTAGGACACTTGCTGCTTTTCAGGCCAAACTCTTAATACTCCTCCAAAAAGGGAGGTATAATAATAATAATAATAATTTATACCCCACCCATCTGGGTGCGTTTCCCCAGCCTCTCTGAGTGGCTTCCAACAAAATATTAAAATACAATAGTCCATCAAACATTAAAAGCTTCCCTAAACAGGGCTGCCTTCAGATGCCTTCTAAGCGTCAGATAGTTGTTTATTTGACATCTGATGGAAGGGTGTTCCACAGGGCAGGCGCCACTACCAAGAAGGCCCTCTTCCTGGTTTCCTGTAACCTCATCTCTGGCAGGGAGGGAACTGCCAGAAGGCCCTCGGTGCTGGGCCTCAGTGTCCGGGCAGAACGATGGGGGTGGAGACGCTCCTTCAAGTATACAGTGGTACCTCGCAAGACGAATGCCTCGCAAGACGGAAAACTCGCAAGACGAAAGGGTTTTTTTGTTTTTTGAGCTGCTTCGCAAGACAGAAACGTCTTGCAAGTTTGTTTCCTTTTTCTTAACACCGTTAATACAGTTGTGACTTGACTTCGAGGAGCAACTCATAGCACGCGGTGTGGTAGCCTTTTTTGAAGACTTTGGTGATTTTTGAAGCTTTTCCAAAACTTTTCCGACACCGTGCTTCGCAAGACGAAAAAAATCGCAAGACGACAAAACTCGCAGAACGAATTAATTTCTTCTTGCGAGGCACCACTGTACTGGGCCAAGGCCATTTAGGGCTTTAAAGGTCAGCACCAACACTTTGAATTGTGCTCAGAAATGTATTGGGAGCAATGTAGGTCTTTCAAGGTATCCTTTCAAGGTATCCTTAAATTACAATTAAAATGCATTGTTTCAATAAAAAGGGCAGACAGGGTCTTTTTGTTGTCGTCAAATAGTTTTCTAATGCTTTCTAAATGTAGATTCATTTAAATCTAGCTTCAAACCTGGGTTTGTCATTAGAAATTGCTTTTATTGCTGTTTCAGAAGGCCTATGCCTCCTGTTGCCGGAAAAAACAATACCAGGAGTACTACCCTGTTAATTCTCCTGGACCCTTCAGGGAGTGGCTTTTGATGTCATTGACTACAATATCCTTTTGGATAGACTCTTCATGTTTACCATATGATGTTCAGGTGGTTCTGCTCCTACCTGCGTGCCTGATTTCTAAAAGGGAGCACTGAGGGACAACTTTGGCCCTGAGGCATGTCTGCCACGAGATGCCACAGGCTCCGATTCTGTGTCCCATTCTTTTTAACTTCTGTGTGAAACTGCTGAGTGAGGTCATCTGAGGAGTTGGGTGTTGTCTGTATGCTTGATGACGCTGAACTTTTTAAAAGCTGGTTTAAGCAAGGCAGAGAGTTCTCTAGGATGAGTAATGAGAATAAGAGCCAGTAAACAAATGTAGTCCTGACAAAATGGGGTGTACTTCTGATGGGTGGTTTATTTGGATGGGATTTAACAATTAATTAAAGTGGGGATTTGAACCCTGATCTCCCAGGTCCTAGTCTAAAACTCTAACCCAGCCTTTCTTAACCTTAGGGTCCCCAGATGTTGTTGGACTACAACTCCCATCATCCCTGACTACTGAGCCTGCTAGCTAGGGATGATGGGAGTTTTGGTCCAACAACATCTAGAGACCCAAGGTTGAGAGAGGCTGCTCTAACCACTAGACCACAGTATGCCATATGCACTCCAGATGCTGTCTAGCCTGTTTCATTACCCACAGATCCCCTAAATTTATGTATCGGCATTGCAATTCATTACCTTCAAGAACACTATTTATTTACTTCTGTTCAAGATATTTGTTTACACTATAGTGAAGGGCATGCTTCGATCTTCTCTGGAGAGCAACATGTGAAAGCGCAACCAGGAAAAACTGAACTGCATTCCTCAGCTTCTCTCATGGGCTGCTCCCATATCCACAAATCTCATGTGGGAGAAGGGCATGTGTTTCGCACAACGCTGAGCCATGTGCGTTCTTGCCTTCCTTTGAATGGGAACAGCACTTTGTGAAACTGGTTTCCATTTAAGCCCAAGTCTGCAGTATTTCCAGTGTCCAAACCAGATTACTGTCCTCCAAGCAGCCATGTGAGATGGATAAGACTGGAAGATTGTATTGTCCAAGGCCATTAATTAGTTCAAGATTTATATCTTTAATGCTCCAGAAAGTAAACGCCCACACTTGCTAATAAGCAAAATTAAAACATTAAGAGAAGCACTCTTTAAAGCCTCTAAAAAGCTGATGAGCTCTATGGTTGAGCAGAAGTTTGAATTTGAATACCCCAACCCCCATCCAGACCTAGCACTCCTGTTGTCTGCATCCTGCCAATGTGGTTCATGTATTCAAAATCATGAAAACAAAAAGGCTTCCCATGTTTTGAAAGGAATGAACGGTCATTACCTAACCTTTGTGTAAAGTTCCTGTGCTTTATGCACCTAGTAGAATGTTTCTACCCGTTCCAGTCTTTGTTAATGATGATCACTATATTAATCTAAATAAAAATATAGTTTTTGTGTTTAGTGCTACTAAACAAGATACTGGAGTTGAACAACAAAGCTGCTTCTCTTTTCAAACTTTGCTGGCCATCAACCTAACAACATTTAATCATTTTTATATATGTCTTCGAATAAGAGATGTTCCTCACATTTAACAATGGGTGCCTTCTTTTTTATGTTACAGCTGACCTCTCCAGACAGCAATGCTAAACATGGATGGTGGTAAGTTTATGTGCATGTTCTAGTAGTTTGTGTTTTCACTTGGAAGAGTGTGTAATGCCCTGCCAGCATCTTTGGTCTCAGAGTATGTGTGCTGGAGCAAGGGGCATTGTCTCCTTTCCATGCCTATATCTGCTGTTATGTCAGCTATTAGATCCTTCCTTTTCTCCACCCCAATAAAGAATTGTCACTGTCTGACAGGAGTCAAGTATTAACTCTAGCACAAAAGGGCTCATGTCAAGTACCTGTAGTGGGGAAATCACAAGAATCCATCCCTGGATTAAACTGCATATCCATTATGGGCACTGATTAGGCTTCCACAAATCAGATCATACACAGTAGGTTTGGCCTGACCTTAAAAGCTCAGCAAGATACATGGTCATCTCGTTCAGCACTTATGGCAGCTGAACGAACCTTGAATCTGGGCACTACAAGATGTGTATTTAAAAACTTGGGTTTTGACTTGATCTGTAAAAGCCACAAATCATTTATCATCCCTTCTTCTGCTATTATATTCCAGCCTCGGAAGCTGGATTGTTTCTGTGCTGACAATTCAAACATGTTCAAATCTTACAGAGATGAGATGAGGTTGGCACTTAAAATGCATTGAATGTCCTGTTCACCTGGCTTGGTAATGTTTGAAATGTTGTTAACTGCTCCAGGCCCTTGTGCTTGGGACAGTTAAAAATGATAATCATATAATCACTAGACACACATGCTTTATTTAGAAATAAGTTTACATATTCTTGCCTTAGAAAAAGAATTGTCCTGAATTAAATAAAATAAATAAAACCTAATGTTTCTGTTTTAAATTGCCACTGACCTCTGTTTTTTGTGTTGTTGTTTTTTTGCAGTGTTCATCTCAGAGACTAAAGCCAATTCTGTCCTGAAAAGATATCCGCGGGCTAATGGGTTTTTGGAGGAATTAAAGCAAGGAAACATTGAACGCGAATGCTTTGAAGAAATTTGTAACAGAGAAGAGGCAAGAGAAGCTTTTGAAAATGATGAGAAGACGGTAAGTTAGCTATGCAGTTGTAAAGGTATGCTTCCTGGGTTAACTTTCTTTTTAATGATACTGATTGGTTTATATTTCTTTTCGACATAATGAGCACAAAACTTTCTTTAATCTCTGAACGAGAAGTTAGTTCAAAACTGCAGCAAATTGAAAGCAAGAAAAAAGAGAACCTGGATTACTAGAAACTCTTGCCTCCATCTCTCTTACCTCAAGCACTTGGGTAATGGAATCATTGAGTGGTGTTCAGCTAAGTTTTACTTGGTTGGGCCCATTAAATTCAGTGAGTAAAAGTGAATCCCACTGAACTCAGGACTAACTTCTGAATAAGCTATAAATTTGTGACATCTCTGTACCCTAGTTTCTCAGATAATTTCACTCACTGTTGGATTTATATTATGGCAATAGAAAGTGGAGCCATTTGAGCCATAAATTGAAATTTGAATGTTACAAGTAGCTGTCCAAGCTGAAAGGGGGAACTGCTATACTGTGCCAAACTGCCCAGTATTCACAAACATTTAGTGGTGGCTGGTGCTCATTGGGCCAGGTAGGGTAGAAACTCAAGAGGCCAACAATAGGTAGAATCAGAGCCAGTGACAGACAAATTGATTACGGTTTTGTCCCCATCCTCCCTGCTGAATCGTACCAGAGAAACAAACCAAGGAGGAGGAAACTGACAGCCAATGTCCCGCCTACCCACTGCACCCTGTCCCTTGTATTGGTTGTTAGTAAGAAGGCATGTAGGACAGGCAGTTTGAGGCAGACTGGGGCTGGTAGGGGAGTGCCCATTTGCTGACATGGACCAGCCTCCACAGAACATTTTGTGTCTGAAGGAGACAATGGCTACTCGTTACAATGTCTGTGCTCTATCTCCACAGTTGGAGGCAGCAGTGCTGGAAACCATGGGAGGAGATGGTGCTCTTGTGTTCATGTTCTGCTCCCTGATTTCCCACAGGCCTCTGGTTGGCCACTGGGAGAACAGGATGCTGGGCTCAATATTGTCCTTATGCTCTTAAGAGCCGTGCTATGCCACAAAGTAATGTAATAATGCTGTATTGTTTTTAAGATTTGATTAGAAGCCGCCCAGAGTGGCTGGGGAAACTCAGCCAGATGGGCAGGGTATAAATAATAAATTATTATTATTATTATTATTATTTATTAGGAAGATATTTTGCTGTTTTATATCAATATGATAAACTGTCTTTTTTTCTACCTCTTCTCCCTGCAATTATGAGAAAGGAAAATAATTACTCTTAAATGTGTGCACAAGTGTTAAAAGAGCGTCTAATGGAACTGAAATGAAAATTGGTTGATAAGAGGTCATATACTGGAAACCTGCCAGAATACTTTTGTGCTGACTCCTGAAGCAGTATTTTTGTGCACCCATAAAACCTCTCATTTCTCCAATCATAAATAGGGGAAAGACCTCTCAGAAAACCTATTTTCTTCTATCATATTTTCAGATGGAGTTCTGGAAGGACTACACCAAGAGGCTCAATGGGGAAATCAATGGAGGACATAACTGGTATCCATTTTACCTTGTGATTCCATTAATCATTGGCGTTTTCGTTATTCTTATCATATTTATCACATGGAGGTGCCTGTTCAGAAAGAAAATGCATAGACGTTCCATGTATGCCCATAGCAGAACCAGAGAAGTCGCCGGTGACAGAACTGTTGCAGATGGAAGCAGTCCACTTCCTCAGCCACTCAGCATTCTTCATTCCCCCCAGGAAGAAATGTTTGAAGGCAATGGACACTCTCCAGGATATCTGAGCTACACAGACGGACGTTCAGACTCAATATCAATCAGGTTGTCAAATTACGACCCACCGCCATCGTATGAGGAAGTGGCTGGTGCAAATGGCCCGAGGAGAAAGGAAGCGGCAAATCACTCGGATCCACCGCCTCAATATGAAGACATTGTGAATAGCATTTCAGTAACTCCTGTTACCACTAAATGAAGCAGTGAGAATTCTGGGCCCATTCTTTTAAAGGGGATGAGGAGGGAAGCGTAATACTTTTTTAGCACTTTATTGCAGCTTAATTATACATTTTAAAGATTGGTAATGCTAACACCACTTCCTCTTCCCTGTCCCATATTAGTTTTGTTCCACATATTCCCCCAGCCCTGGAAACAATGCAGTCTTTGAATGGGTTGTGCATACTTCCAGAGGTGCAATTTCTGTCTTTCTATATTGCTGGAAGTGATCTTGCAGCAGACCTAAAGGGCTCCCTAATCACAAAGGTACACACACACACACACACACACACACACACACACACACACAGGAATCTAAAACCAAAAAAGGCCAATAATTTTTGTCCTTTTGCTTGTTGTAATTTATAAGCCACACTCAACAGAAACCAGTTAATCCAGCTGGCATAAATGGTGATAGCTTCCTCTGCCAAAGAGAGCACATTGCCCTAAGTAAGGTTGAAACATTTTGACAAATAACACTTAGTACAGTTGTGAGAAATATGGTAAACTACTGATTAATTGTAGGTTCCAGCAAAAAAAAAAAAAAAGAGGCCTCTGCTCCCGAGGTGGAGTATAGTACTACATATATTTTTCCGATTATGCAAACTAGAAACACATACTGATAGTAATTAATTTTGCTCCTGTCTTCAGTGTAGCTATAACAACCTATCTGCCAGAGTAAAGGTTAAGAGACGATAGATTACAGGGGAAGGGAGCTTTTTCTGTGATTGAGATAAGATGTGATAAGCCCTGTACAGAAGCTCTCTCTTTCCTACTTTCTGTGGGAAGTGTGTTGACTTGAGAGCCCAGTGTACTAATTATCCCATGACCAGTAGGAGTATACCTTATCAGTATTTGGTTGCAGTTCAATGAATTGCTCCACGTTTGTATTAATTTCATATTTTACACACTATGAAATGGCCTATTGTTTTTTTAGTTACAATGCTCAATTCTAACCCGTCTGTGCTTTTTCACTTCAAAGAGGTGCTGTTAAGATCTGACTGGTCTCTTGTTTATGCATGCTGGCTTTTAAAAGCAGATAAGAGGCGATGCTTAAATCACCAGAAATCTATAAACCAGAAACTTTATTCCAAAAGCAGTGCTGAGAAAGTGCTGCTTCTCTTCGCCCACCCCTTTACCAGGGTTTTTTTTTCCTTTTTAATAGCAGCTCTTATTTGTCATGGGGGGGGTAGGAAATTGAGTGAGAAATGTGAAGGTGGGGGGACCCTTGCCTGTACATATTTATCTCTTAAAACCAATTATTTTGAGCCATTCAGGGCGAACTAGAACAGTGCATGAAGGTAAGAAGAGGGTAATTCCCCCCCCCCCGGTAACCTCGTGTCCTCCAGGTGTTTCATATTACAAGCTCCATCATCACTGACAATTGACCAGGCTGGCTGGGGTTGGTGGGAGTTGTTGTCGAAAGCATCTGAAGGCAGGTACCTCTACTGCATTTCTGCATTATGGGTGTTATTTGGATCATTCAGCCACTGTTATTAAATAAATATTACGCAGAGACCCAAGAGCAGTGTGTTTTACACAAGAGCAGCAGAGTGATCAAAGCCACACCCCCAGCTCAGAACCGTGGGCAAATTACTTCCCTCTCACACAGGGTCGTTGGCAAGAAGAAATGGCCACTGTCTCAAAGGAACGCTTTTAACAACTTATTTCTCTCAGCACACTTGTGATTCTCTCACAGTCACAGTAGTTTGCGCTAACTCATATTTTGGGAATGACTGGTTGGTGTATTCTTCAAGTTAAAACAGTATAGGCACACTTTCAGATTTGGATTTAGCATATCGTATGAATGGAAGAAAGCTTAAAATGTTGAACCTGTTAGAAAATAGAATCATTTTGTTTTTTCCCCTCCCACACAACTCTCTTCAGCTTCCATGTTGGCGGGAGGTGTTCTATTGACAATGTGTTGGATCCAAGCATAGTTGTGCTTGAAGCAGAGCCAGTGGAATCAATGGGACTCAGCTGTGACTGAAGTTCCACTGACTTCAATGAGTCTTTAGTCTAGATCCAACTCGCAAGGTGCATATGGTCTTAAACTTGAGGTCACTGATCATTGTGGTTATACCAAGTGTACTAAGTAGAATAAAAATGGGGTGATTAGCTGTAGGCCCATGTTCACATTCTCCTCCCCACACCCTATTTTCTTTCCTGGCTACTATATCTCCTTTCTTGCTTCCCTGTGTGTTCCCATTTTGTATTTGCACCCCAGTTTTTGGACTCTGGATTCTGAGCCACAGTGGTAATGTGAGTACAGAATCAAGAAGCGGCCCTTTGTGTCTGTGTGCATTTTTCAGAAGTGTTGTTCCAAAGCAAGAAGGGGCCCGTGTCTATCCCTTTTTGGGTTCCAGCAAGGTGCATTGCTTTTTGGCAGCAGTAACCACCATGGTGGAGGGATAATTTTACCTTTCTGCTTCGGGTATGAAAATACAGCAAGTCAGTCCTGCCTTTTTCTGCTGGAAAACCATCCCATATCTCTGTTAACAAGGCATTTATTAGTATAATCTTGGTCAGATGTCACACACACACCCCGGTTACCCCAAAAAGCTTGTGAAATCATAGCAAGCAGTTAAACTTATAGAGCAGCAAAGTCAGCTTTGTGAACTGGGTGGCAAATGGAACATGCTTGTATTCTCCAGCAAGACATTTAGCTTTGCTTCCCTTGACTTTAAATTAGTGCATTGTGATGGGAAAATCTCCAGTGTCTGCTGCTAAAGGGCTCGCTTTAATATCTGCTAAAGATAAATGCAATGAGACTGCACAGCCTTCAAGGCCAGACTGTTTCCTTCTGTGCACCTTTACAGATGGAAGTTCCTAATAATATGCCTCTCTAGATGCTTCTGTTTTTACTTTACCTCAAAACACCTTGATGCACAGCCAGAGTGAATCATTCCTGTGATAAAGTGCCTCATATCTGACTTACAGAAATCACTTGGGATGGGGCAAATCTATTGTTAAGATTACTTCTATTGTTGGCCTTTCTGTTGCTGCTGATCAAGGAACGCACGCATGATACATACTAAGAGAAGCTCCCCAGTTTCTGTTGAATCTCAGATTTTCCTCATCTCGTATATAAATTTAGTCCTGTCTTGCGGTGGTTCCAATTATATAACCTACAAAAGTTATATAGCTTGATTTTTGTGTGTTGCTGTTCCTGAATTGATCACATATTAATCCAACTAACATAATGATTTATACAGAATGTTTATTTTTTCAAAATATGGTTAACTATTTTTAAACGGTTGTTGCCTTGCAGTGGATAATATAACACATAACCTCGCCTATAAATGTTTTGGATGTGTGTATTTTACGTTAATAATAGGCAATGTGATATATTTTGCACCTGGAGTATAACAATGCCATTATCTTGTGAAGTTCTTAATACTTCTATGTTATAAAAGAAGTAAGGATGCAGAAGCCATGTGTTGTCCATAACAGTTATCCTGACTCTGGTGACAACTTGTTCAGTGCATGTAAATAACCCCAATTTTATTGCAGTATTAATTTTTTTTATATGGTTTACATTTAAATTAATGTTATTTTAAAAACATTTGGGGGGTGGGATCCTGGTATGCAATAAAGCTATTTTTAAATTCTTGGTGCCTTGGTATTTTACTCAGAGCAGAATGGTTCTGTCACAGCCTTGCTTTTTTATTGTCTGGAACAAAAGGTTATGAACAAGTTTTGATATATTGGCACTGTAAGACTAATAAAAGTCCAAAAGATTATCAAAGCTTGCTGCAGTATGTAATCTTAAGTTACTTTGTTTTTAAGTGTTGTTCAAAATGAAATGCCACTGCTAATTTCCCCCTGGAGTATACATTCATCTTTGCCTAACTTGAGAATTCCACAGGACGATCACTGAGTCATTGCCAAGACCAGAGTAATAGGATAACATTACTTGTTATCACCTTCCCAGAGGCCAGAGAGCTTATTTGAAGGAAATGGATGTACGTAGTGGAAAATAACCGTCAGTTAATTCCAAATTACTTCAGGACCTTGAGCCAGTCATAATAAGTCCATTTTCATTGAATTGGTTATCAGTTTCAGTTGTGTACATCTTACAAGGCCGGAATAAAATGTAAAACAAATTTGGAATATATCTTAGCGTTGGGGGACAATAAATGTTTTGACGAAGCATAGGGCACGTTGAGGTTACAATTATTCCTGCCCCTTCCTTTAGGGAGTTTGGAGTAGGTGGTTTTCTCATGCTCTCTCTTCCTACCCTGGCCTATCTAGCAGGGATTTCAGTGTCAGTCTTCAGGTTTCACATCAGATGCAATACCACATTGTAGTTCCCTAGCATCCTTATGCACAATTATTTTAAATGAATGGGATCATCACACACACTGCCCTGCATGTAGAAACTATCCCCCTGCCCCAAATTGCTTCCATAAAGGTGAGTGTTGAATGTGTGTGCTAATATGCTTGACTGTGGAATGATGTGGAAACAATTGCTTTCTGTGGGCTGTCTTGAACTCTTGTGTTTACAGCTTTCAAGACTCAGGAAGTGGATTCTGTAAGCAATGTAATTGGTCAACACTCCCACAAAAATCTCACTGGTGGTCTTTGGAGTTGTGGGTTGCATCGGTACCCCAAGGAGATTTAAAACAACAAAATTCATGTTTGGTATATTTTAGTTTAAAATGCACCATCTCCTTTTAAGTATTTCACTGTTTCCCTCAAATAGGAAGGCTTAGGTTCACTTTACACTTGACCAACTTTTTAAATGTTCTGTTGCTATAAAAGCTCATACCACAATCAGCCTACTTGGTCTTGCCTTTAAAATAAGCACCCTAAAACAGAAAAATACAGTCTTGCAGGATATGCTTGAAGACTGTTAAGACTGTTGGTTCCAGATTCTTGTCGTTTAGTCGTGTCCGACTCCTCGTGACCCCATGGACCAGAGCATGCCAGGCACTTCTGTCTTCCACTGCCTCCCGCAGTTTGGTCAAACTCATGCTGGTAGCTTCGAGAACACTGTCCAACCATCTCGTCCTCTGTCGTCCCCTTCTCCTTGTGCCCTCCATCTTTCCCAACATCAGGGTCTTTTCCAGGGAGTCTTCTCTTCTCATGAGGTGGCCAAAGTATTGGAGCCTCGGCTTCATAATCTGCCCTACTAGTGAGCACTCAGGGCTGATTTCCTTAAGAATGGATAGGTTTGTTCTTCTTGCAGTCCATGGGACTCTCAAGAGTCTCGTCTGGTTCCAGATTACACTAAAGCAAAGTATAGGGATCAGAAGGTCGGCGGTTCGAATCCCCATGAAGGGGTGAGCACCCATTGTTCAATCCCAGCTCCTGCCCACCTAGCAGTTCGAAAGCACATCAAAGTGCAAGTAGATAAATAGGTACCGCTTTGGCGGGAAGGTAAATGGCATTTCTGTGCACTGCTCTGGTTCACCAGAAGTGGCTTAGTCATGCCAGCCACATGACCCGGAAGCTGTCTGCGGACAAACGCCGGCTCCCTCGGCCTATAGAGCGAGATGAGTGCCGCAACCCCAGAGTTGCCCGTGACTGAACCTAACAGTCAGCGGTACCTTTACCTTTTTTACTAGGTACAAAATATATCTATCTAGCACAATCTCTGTTATATTTACTATGAATGCCCTATGTTTTCCTTAATCTAAAATCAATCTCTTGTTCTCTCTATGGATTGAACAGGAAAACAACAGCTAGTAGCTTGTTCTTCATTGAGGCCCCTCCCATGTCGGTTATTTTGAAAGAAAAATGCACACAGTGGCAAAATGCACCTTTTCATGTAGTGTGTAGTTTCACCCACCAATAATAAACTGGGCCAAGAGAATTTACAGTGATGAAGTTTCCTCATCTGGGGCAGCCAGCATCTGAGGATTGGGCTATGGTGCATATGTACTTTTCCCGCCTCCAGTGCTTGTGGAGCTGCCTGTTTGGAGGCTGGGAGCTTCTAGAGAAAGTGTTCTCTCCTTGAGAATTCCTTCTCCTACTAGGAAAGCTGTAAGCAACCCTTCCTGGCTTAGACCCAGCATAAGGCTCCTCGGTCCCAGGCAATGCAGTGGTAATCTGCTACAATACTTCTAGTGCTATTCATAAATACCCTGAGAAGGCACATGTGGTGCACGAGAAAGTATATTTTATAAGTGAGCTTGTTACTGATAGCAGTATAGACTTTCCATCCATTTCTGCTGAAACAGCATGTTTCATCTATTCGTAAACATTTAGCACTGACATTGTGCAGAGGCTGAAATGAATATAAAGGTATTGCAATTAGCATAGATTCACCCAACTAATGAGATCCTGGTTTAGAGAAATAATCTTATTTTGTTTACTTAAAAGTAACATGTTTGCTGCAGGACCCAATTATTCTCCACTCATTCAAATTACAAACTCGTTTGTGATTGGTGTGGAAGAGAGTAACTGGCCGTATGGAGAGTCACCAATATGCCCTTGTCTGAAATAACTATCATTAGCCTGAATCTTTGAGCTACAGAAACCCAGCTCAAAGACTTGCGTTTCTGAAGAGTGCCTGTAAAACTAACGGTTGAGTTGCAGCTTCAGCTACAATCTCTTGAAATTACTGTCATTGCATGCCATACAGAGGGAGCTGATCTGCAAGAGGGAGAACTAGCTGCAGGCTGAAGGTGGAAATGCTGTGAAAAGAAGGTTGACTTTTAAAGCTTTTGTCATTGTTTGCATTAGCCTAATTCCTTAATGTTTTTCTTGTCAGTTTGTTTCTTTTTCTGCTAAACACAGAACATTTGTCCTGCATGTGTCCTCAGTCCATCTGAGGTGGGGTATTTTAATAGAGGCTGGATGGGATGCAGAAGGTGCCACCTTTTTTTTTTGTTCACTTAGTATATTCTAGATGCTGTACGCAAATTAAAAAGCAAGTCCCTGTCCACAGGTTTGCTGGCTGAAAGGCATGATATAAAAGGGAAGATGAAGACGCTGTCCCACCTCTTCCTTTTATGTAACTAGGTTGGAAGGCTGCTAATAGATGACAATTCAGGGAGACAGAAGGAATCAACCTTTTAAAGCAGCAATGTACCATGTTAAACGGCAGGAGTGCCATCATGGCCCCACAACTCTGGGTGCCATGCAGTGTGCATGGCCCTGGCATCAAAATTTGTGGGTGCCTGGGCCCTTCATGGGGAATTTTGTGAGTGCTCAGGGCCCCCATGGAATTGGCACCTATGTTAAACAGTCATGGTTTCCCCCAATGAATCCTGGGAACTGTTAGGAAAGGCTTGGGAAGAAGGATTGGTTGTTAAATTAGTCTGGGAATTATAGCTCTGTGAGGGGAATAGAGACCTTCTAACCAACACTCAGTCCCTTTACAGTTCCCAGGATTCTTTGGGAGAAGCTGTGATTCCTTAAATAGGTATGGTACTGCTTTAAATGTCACCCTATTAAGTGTCACAGTTGTCATCCTATTCATTGTTGAAAAGGAACATTGATTCAATCAAGACATCTTACCACAGAAAATTATACAGTGGTAACTCGGTTTAAGAACAGTCCTGTTTAAGAACGATTCGGTTTACGAACTCCGCAAAACCAGAAATAGTGTCCCGGTTTGTGAACTTTACCTCGGTCTAAGAATGGAAGCCGAACGGTGGAAGGGCGCCAGCGGTGGAAGGCCTCATTAGGGAAAGTGCGCCTCAGTTTAAGAACAATTACGGTTTAAGAACGGACTTCAGGAACAGATTAAGTTTGTAAACTGAGGTGCCACTGTACTTTATAGCAAAATGCATAGGTAGGGTCTTGTTGCCTCCAATTCAGTGATTTGGAATTTTATTTATTTTAATACATAAATTACCTCCTCAGCTAAGATACAGAGGGGAAATGCTTTTCCATGAATAGCTGGCCAATGCAGCATAATTTGAATGTTCAGGTGGGTGTCTATAGTGAAAACAAATAAACAGGGTCTTAATTTTAAAAATAATAATAATGGCATGTCACAATTCTCACACAGGAATCATAGCACTTAGTTTTAGATGGAGAGCTGTTTATGAAACGGGCATGCCAGGAAAACAAGAGCTCACTGTGTCAGAGAGAACTTTTCAGAACTAGCTTTTGTCTACTGTAGTAGGTTTTTTAATTTATTTATTTTTATGTGCTAGCTGTTTGTTTCCAACAGCTGCTGCATCAGCATAATGCCACAATACAAGGCATTGTAGGGGTGCCATGCTGGACATTATTCTGGCACAGAAATGATGTTCCAACTTAGCTGACCAACATCAAGGTAGCAAAGCCATGTGATTCCTGAGTGAAATGACCAAATAGTATGTAGCTTTTACTAGAACATCTAGGTTTGAAAGTAAAGAGTTGTGAGCTGGATTCCACTTGTGAGCAGATACAGTATGGGCCACTACTAAAAATAGTATCTTTTTGAATGAGACAAGCGCATGGGAGATGAGTCATGGCTTTTAATTCATCAGGACTATTGAATCCGTACACGCACAGGAGTTGTGTCTTCAATTATTATTATTGCAGCCCATTGTTTTTTTTCACATAAAGAATCCCATGGAACAATTCCCACATTGCAGTTCTATTTGCAGATTTATTACATAGCAGCAATGATGTATATGATGCACAGACAATGTGGACTTTCTAGGGGAGGAGTCGTCCAGCTGTTGTTGGTCTCAAAGTCCCATCAGCAAAGGGCCAGCATAGTAAATGATCAGTGATGATGGAATTGAGTCCAGTAACATCTGGAAGGCCATAGCTTATTCCAGTTCGAGATGGGGGGGAGCATAAGTTAGTAAAAATTTGTGAAGAGCTTGAAACAGTTTGCCTCCCAAGTGTTGGCAGCTGGAAACTCACCCTTTTCTATGATTCTATGATTCTGTTATTCTATTTTGCAGCACTTAAGTTATTTTGATCTCACTGAATTATTCATGCTGTGGTTTTTTTCTCATACCTTTGCCAAACTACATGCAGAGTATAGCTTTCTTTTTTCTTGGGCAGTGAAGTAATAAATACAGATACAGATTGATAGATATATTACTTCAATGCTGCCTCATAAGAAATTCTAAAATCCATTGTAGAGTAATACCTTGGTACAGGTGTAACCAATGTTGTGCCCATCAGATGCTACTGGACTCACATGACCCCTGACCATTGATTGTGCTGGCTGGAACTGATGAGAGTTGTAGTTCAACAACTTTGAGTGTTCACATTGGCTATGTCTGCCTTAGGTCAACCAACATTTTACAAAGTTATGAGCAAGCTTTCAAGTTCTCCAGAACTCTTCATAAGGCTGGAGATTAAGCAAAGTAGAGAAAGGGTATGTGATCTTTGTATTTTATGTTAGCCAGCAGGTATATTATATATGCAAGTTATTTCACCCTTCTCGGCAGCTTGTAAAAATTATGATGAATTCAGCAAACACTAAACAAGAAATTCAGTTGTCGCAAAAGCCGCTGTAGCTGTCTAGTCTACAAGTACAGTGGCACCTCGGGTTACATACACTTCAGGTTACATACGGTTCAGGTTACAGACTCTGCTAACCCCGAAATAGTACCTCAGGTTAAGAACTTTGCTTCAGGATGAGAACAGAAACCGTGCTTCAGCAGCGCAGCAGCAGCAGGAGACCCCATTAGCTAAAGTGGTGCTTCAGGTTAAGAACAGTTTCAGGTTAAGTACGGACCTCCGGAATGAATTAAGTACTTAACCTGAGGTACCACTGTACAGTATACTTTTCCTGATCATTGATACTGTAACAATTAACCCCAAAGCTTTATGCAATCACATTTATTTATGAAGCTGTAACTGTGTGCTTTGTAATTAGAATTGATCAATAAGATTTCTTTAGCAGTTGCTGTTAAAGAGTTAATCTTAAGTTTTTAAGCTAGATCACAACTCCCGAAAGACCTGGGAAGCCAACCATCCTCAAAGAAGGCAGTCCATTATTACATGCATTCCTATCATCTCATTATCCATTCAAAGACGATTGCCATCTTTCCTCTGCTGTAAGTTAATATGAAATAACATTAATTTGGATCATAAATCCAAGACACATTATAGATCTCAATTGCTTCTATGACTGTAACCAATTTAGAGTTACCATTTTATTATGGAAAGGAAAAGAGAGAGAGATCACAGCCAAAACAGCAGGCTTAGCACTACAGGAACAAATTAAAGAATGCATTGGGAAGTCCATTGCTTCCTGGAAGATGTGACAGGGTTGCTTGTGCATCTCTCCTGTGTTGAAATGTGCATGCTCCAGATTAAAGGAGAGATCATGGCCCTTCTGAGGGAAGCAAGTGATGCACAGAGTTTTCTCCTCTGTTTGTTGTACCTAAGCTTCCTTGTAGTATATAAATGCAGGATAGCCAGCGAGGGAAAATGTGGATGTCATGGAAACAAACTGCAGTGAGGCAAAACACACGGCAACAGGCAGAAGTGTGTGGTTCCCTGTCACACAATGAGAGATCCTCCACATAACACACTGGATATAACTTATCCCATATCTTTGTTGCAAACTAAATCTAAAAGAAACTTCACACTGACTACATAAACCAGCTTCAGCTCACCAGAACTATTTAAACCTGTTTTGAGAGCTTGTCACCATCCATCTTTCTGTGCAATTGTTCACTATTTCCTCTCTGTTGACTGCATTTTTAAAATCTGAATGAAAGTAGGCCAGAGTACTTTTAAAAGAGAAGTTCTCAAGTGTATTTTGTACTCCTGAAACGACTGGTGAAAGCAAATGCTTGTTGTAGGCAGATTTTTGATTAAATGGCTGGAAAGTACAGAACATGTTTTCATAGAAGGAAACGGCAAGCAAGAGTTTTAGCTTATCTGTTTCTTACCAGCTTGTATTACCTTGCAATATGCAGATAGATTGAAAACTAGAACAGTATAATACCAGCATTAAGAAGGATTTGAGCCCCATTTCTATCTAGTATGAAATCATCCTTGGATCACTGGTTACCTAGGCAACCTGTTTTCTACCTTCATTTATTCCAGTTTCGAGTCAGAATGTAATGTGACTACCCTGCCCCACCCCTCCCCATTTCACCCTTGAAACCAAAAGGTGGGCAGGAATCCATGGAAGGCTTATGCTTATGATCTCTGCACCTTTTCTGTTCTTGCCAGATGGGCTCTGTCAACCAAAGAACTTGCTTTGCTTTTAAACCAATGCATGTAAGTCTCCAGGGTGCCTTTA
Source organism: Podarcis vaucheri (assembly GCF_965113315.1). Lineage (NCBI taxonomy): Eukaryota > Metazoa > Chordata > Lepidosauria > Squamata > Lacertidae > Podarcis > Podarcis vaucheri. The sequence continues at coordinate 62,013,078 of NC_138762.1, read as the reverse complement.
AGTGGGCTCAGATCTCTTACTGCCTATGCCACTAGCACAGCTTGTAAGCAGAGTGAAACATTGGAAAGACACAGTACCACTACTGCAGATTAACACCTCCTCAAAATTAGGGGACCTAGAGAGCCAGTGGACTTCTACCTGTCCCCTCCCCCATGTGTGGTGTTTGCACAGGGCCCCAGTGACTGTTGACCCTGCACCACCACGGCTTCCCTTTTCCACTGCCACCAACCACGTTTCCCCAGTAATATATTCAGACTCAGGTTATAACGTATTAACAAAGATTCCAGTTTATTGTGAACGCAAACAAGTTTTAAATACTTTGAAACACTGTAATCCGATTCACTCTCTCTGCCTCCCCTCTGTCTCTAACTCACTCTGACTCTTATGCCTCCCACCCACAAGAAACCAACCAAACTAACTGCCAAAACCCCTGTGTTGAACCTTAAACACAATTCGGCTCTGCCCCTGGGCTTTCTTATTGGTCAGCCTATTAACCCTTTCTCTCTCCCCCCCCAGTACGACATCTCCATAATGACAGTCTACATCTGAAATTCCTTCTTCTACAAAACCATTGAAATATTTCCTAGAATATTCCAATGTATAAATTTCCTAATTTTTTTGAATAAATAGTTAATCTGAGGCTAGGATTCTGTTGCTTTCAGCTAGATGTGAGTGCATGGAGAGTTAGATAGGAATGAAATGGGGAAGAATGAGGCAGTGGACATCTTTTATATATACTTCAATTTAAATATGTACATAGGTGAATCCGCATAAGATGTAGATTATGGTTATCCATATTCTAACTAGGGGAAAGTGCAACTGGGACTGCTGCTTTTTGGCAGTTCTTTACTCAGGTCACCTTGACATATTGCAGCATTTTCTCCAATAATGCTATGAGTCAACATTTGCTGGGCCACTGTTGTCACTCTTTTGCATTTTATTACCTATGGTGCTTTCTTTAATGTTACCATCTGGTTCTTATCAACAAGATGCAAATGATGGAGATGGGATCCTTCAGGAGGAGGGGTGGGAAATAAATTGAATGAATGAATGCATAAAGGTTTCACTTCACTGGCGCTGTGATGCAGCAAAGTTCCACTCAGCTTGCACAAAGTGGCAGAGAGTTATACAAATCCATCAGCAGGGCCAGCCAACAGGGTGCTCCCCAGAAGTTGCTGAACTACAGTTCCCATCACCCCTGATTCAGTCAACGTCTGAGGGCACCATCTTGCCTATCCTTGTATTATTATCATCATTTTTGGCCCAACATGGCTGCTTTGGTGTTGGCTGCAGTCAGTGGCTCCTTCAGCCCAGTAGGGCCTAGGATAACAATACAGAGTGTCATATGGTAACTCAAAGACTAAGGGATTTATTGTGACATAGTTCTTCTCAGTTTTTCTCATTCAGTTACATGCTGCAGTTTGAATCATTCTTCTTGTTCTTCTTGGCGGTGTTACTTCATTCTATCACCAGGTGTCCCCCTTGCATTTAGTAGAAAAATACACATTTCATGAATTCAGATTTATTCACTAATTGAGACAAATCACTGCATCCCTCCTCATCCTGGTTCCCAGTTACAACATTTGCATGTGACTCTTGAAACGCTACTGCACAGTCATTCTTTGATTACGGATGCTGTTTTTGAAGCAGTTTTCCTATTTTAATTTCTAATGTAGTCATTACAGGGAACTTGTTTTCTATTACTGTTACTAAGCATATCAGTTTTCCTAATAGCAGGGCTACATCTTAAAAAGGTGATTGCATTCAGTCTAATCACATTCCTTCTGTTTTCAACAACGTAGGTCTCTTGGTTCAAAATGCATTCATGAATTTTTTAATAGAGATTTTTGATAAATGTACTGGGGGGTTGGTATTCTTATTCCTGTTGAGGTATGGCAGCGGTTGAGCTAGGGTGGAGTAACGGGTGTCATTCAGACATTAGGGTGGGGGAGAAAGGGTTAATATTTCCTCCACTCATGCCATGATTCTGATCCGTATCAGGGGTTTTTTCCCCTCTTTGCACAGACAAACAAATGTAAATATGCTTTTAAAGTAATTGCAACATGCAATTTTGCCCTCATTGTTTAGCTGCAAATTTAAAACCATAACCTCCTATTTATTTGGAGAGAGAGAGAGAGAGAGAGAGAGCGCAAACATTCAGAGAGCAGCATAATTTGCTCAGGAAAATAGCCAAGAAAGTAGGGCTGAGGGAATCACACAAACCAGATTCCACAGCTGAGAGTTTCAATAAAGTAAAGAATGAATAACATCCTGGAACCTTAGAGCAGAACATATTTATTTTCATTTTGACAGACGCTTTGGTGGACTACAATCCACATCATCAGATGCATTAAGTGTTATCACAAGTTACAGGTGATACACATGATTTGGGGGTAAAGAGTGAGGTCAGCCCAAGGGTTGTGTTTCCTTCCAGGCAACTTTTAGAGGCCACAGTTCGGTGATGAGTGATGACAGAAGCAAAAGTGGGCGGAGCAACACATGTTAATTTACTCACACACCCAGCCAGTGTGGTGTAGTGGTTAAGAGCAGTGGACTCATAATCTGGTGAACAGGGTTTGATTCCCTGCTCCTCCACATGCAGCTGCTGGGTGACCTTGGGCTAGTCACACTTCTCTGAAGTCTCTCAGCCCCACTCACCTAACAGAGTGTTTGTTGTGGGGGAGGAAAGGTAAGGAGAATGTAAGCCGCTTTGAGACTCCTTGTTGTTGTTTAGTCGTTTAGTCGTGTCCGACTCTTCGTGACCCCATGGACCAGAGCACGCCAGGCCCTCCTGTTTTCCACTGCCTCCCGCAGTTTGGTCAGACTCATGTTTGTAGCTTCAAGAACACTGTATCTGCTTTTTAAGATGCTGTCTAGGTTTGCCATCGCCTTTCTCCCAAGGAGCAGGCATCTTTTAATTTCGTGACTGCTGTCACCATCTGCAGTGATCATGGAGCCCAAGAAAGTAAAATCTCTCACTGCCTCCATTTCTTCCCCTTCTATTTGCCAGGAGGTGATGGTACCAGTGGCCACGATCTTCGTTTTTTTGATGTTGAGCTTCAGACCATATTTTGCGCTCTCCTCTTTCACCCTCATTAAAAGGTTCTTTAATTCCTCCTCACTTTCTGCCATCAAGGTGGTGTCATTTGCATATCTGAGGTTGTTGATATTTCTTCCGGCGATCTTAATTCCAGCTTGGGATTCATCCAGCCCAGCCTTTCGCATGATGAATTCTGCATATAAGTTAAATAAGCAGGGAGACAATATACAGCCTTGCCATACTCCTTTCCCAATTTTGAACCAATCAGTTGTTCCATATCCAGTTCTAACTGTACCATCTTGTCCCACATAGAGATTTCTCAGGAGACAGATGAGGTGATCAGGCACTCCCATTTCTTTAAGAACTTGCCATAGTTTGCTGTGGTCGACACAGTCAAAGGCTTTTGCATAGTCAATGAAGCAGAAGTAGATGTCTTTCTGGAACTCTCTAGCTTTCTCCATAATCCAGCACATGTTTGCAATTTGGTCTCTGGTTCCTCTGCCTCTTGAGACTCCTTAGGGTAGTGATAAAGCAGGATATCAAATCCAAACGCCTCCTCTTCTTCTTTGTCTTCGTCTTTGTCTTCTTCTTCTCTCAATCCTCTCACCAGGCAAGCAAGAATTATCCAAGTTCAAGGACACATTCAAGCCAGGCAGAAATACTTAATGCTTAAGGAGGCTGCAAAGCATGACAGGTGTGACTGGAATGGTGTGTGGCTTTGAGAACTTAGCCCACCTTACCAAATCTAGCCAAACTCTTGCCCAACCTTAATCAGAAATAAAGATGAAGATTCCACCACACGCCCGAGCAGTTTCCTCTTCTACTACTTCAGCTGCAGTCCTAAGGCCAGGCTCAGTCTTTTTGACTGCAGCTCGAACCCATTATCTGCATTTTGTCCATGAGCAAAACAACTGCTCCCAGCTTTCCTGTGGTGGTGGTGGTGGTGGGAATTATGTGTTGCTCCGTGACATAATGGATTACCTTCTTGCATATGGACATATAAATTTATTCATGTTTTAAGATCTTCCTTAGAGGCAGTGGTGTGTGTAAGAGAAAAAGAGTATGTGTGTGTGTGCACACAGGGAAGGCCTTTTCAACAGTAGCACCAAAGCTCTGGGACTACCTCCTCTATCATTCTTTATTTATTATGGTCATTCTTGAATTTATATCTGACATTCCCTTCAAGGTGTTCAAGAAGGTGTCCATGCCCCCACTTTTATGTTTGTAGGTTTGTCTGAGAGATGGCCACTCGGTGACCATCATAGTTGTGTGGGTATCTAAGCCTGTGTCTTCCCAGGCCTAGACTGCCACCCTAACCACTACATTCACCCACTTTTACACTGTTTACTGAACTGGCTGGTTCAGTCATGATAGTGGTCAGGTGTTTTCTACACATGAGCAGAGAAGAAAGCAGGATTGAGCTCCCTGCCCTGGTTGCCCTGCATCTGCATCATCACCATCACCATCACCATCACCATCAGTGGTTTCCCCTTCCACTCTAGGCAGCTCACAGCATATATTATTTCCCCATGCAAAGGATCTGCATGCCACTGGCATGGTCCCCTGAATGTTTGTGTATTGATCATTGCCCACTGTGAGAACAGAATGTTGGATTATTGACCATTAGGCTTTTCTTATGTTCTTATGTAGGCATCTGCAAAGGGGAACCTACGTTTGAGCAACTGCTCCTGTGTAGGGTTCCACCCAATGCCAGCAGCATCATGGATTCCAAAGTTACAGAGGTCCTTGCTTCCCCCTGTGCAAATGTTTGCACCAAGACATGAGTAACCAGAAGGCAGGGGCAAGGCCATGTAGGATGCTGGGAATCGTGCCAGCGATTCAACCTCACTGTCCCTCTTCCCCATGCAAAGGTTCTGCATGCAGAGAATGCCTGAACGGGGCTAAAATTACACAGACACCTCGTCTGAGAAACCCACCGCAAAAACCCTTTAAACAAAACAGGTAATAGCTTCCAATGTAATGGTTACCTTCATATCTGTTAGCAGACGGACATAGTGTTGCTTTTTCAGGAAAGTATCCTGTCAACAGCAAAAGGAACACACACCAAGCGCTGCCTTTGCTTTTCCCTCTTCAATCTAATGCACACACAACACAGTCAACATCCTACCACTGCATAATACTGTGATATTAAAAGATAAAAATGGATGTCTATGTATAACCTGCAAAGTAATGTATAGTGCATTTTCCCACTACAGGAAACAATCAGCTCATGCTGATTTTAGTAAGTGTCTTGAGTGCTGCTAAGGGAAAATGGGTACTGAAGTGCGTGTCAATCATATACGTATTGCACCCTTCCATATTCTGTCATATCCACAGCAGAAACAATACTCAAGAGAGTAAATTAAGCAAACCTTTGCACTGCAGGAGCTTTTCCATTTCTGATTGACATGATTCCTGGGGCATTTTTCTGGCCAGATACTCACACAATTTATCATGTACTAACCCATGTTTTGCTGAAATGGCAACAAAGCATAGAATCACAGGCAGAGGTGTCAATAATTTGGCCATCACTGACCAGCATGTACACACTATGTATGAATGGAATGAAATGTATACGTATGATTGTGACACACACATCAGAAAAGATAATCCTGCCTTGGTACATGTTGACAGCCTGATGCAAGACGGAGAGTTGATAGTGGATGGTAACCTTATACAGGACACAATATAGCTGGATAAAAAAAGAAATACAACAAGGAAAAGAGAAGGTGATGGGCTCAATTTTTTGGTACGTTAGATCAGCATATCTGAATCTGAACTGAGTAGAGTGAACCAAATTAGTGAGTCAATGTGGTGCAATAGTTATACTAGTGTTAGAGTGGGGTGACCCAGATTCAAATCCCCAATCAGTCATGAAGTTTGCTGGGTGACCTTGAACCAGTCACCGTCTCTGAGTGTCCTGGCCCATTTTACAGAGTGACTGTGAGGATATAATGCTGGGCAGAGGGGGAGCTGTCCTGAGCTTCTTGAAGATACGGTGGAATATAAATCTTTAAAATACACAAAACATTGCAAGGCCAGTGTCATAAGCAAGGCAGCCTTTATCCTAAAGCAGTCAGAGCCAATGCAGAGGTCATGCTTTGTCATTTTTTAAATCTGATTTAATGTTTATATTCTGCTTCTTCAACAATAAATATTGAGCTCAAAGCAGCTCACAATAATAGCATTTAAAAATAACAAAATTGCAATCACTATAAAGTAGCACATACTGTAAATAAAACACAAAAAAACCCTCTCAAATTCATCAAAACAATGCAATTTGATACAAAGTGTGTGGGGGAATGATACTTCCTTTGCTGTCCTTCAGGCATTTAAATATGTTTCTACAACAATACATTTCCATATTTGATTTTTTTTTAAGGCAATTCACTTGACACAACATTAGCAATCTAACAGAATACATCTCCATGTGGAAAAATGTGTGACAAGAGCATGCAGCACAGCTCAAGCGTTGCCCACAAGGGCCCTTCAGCATGGCAGAAATGGAGTCATGTCTTTATTATGCAGCTGGCTGGCAGTAGTTAAAAACATTAGAAGAGTCTCTTGTTTCCAGCAACAGCCAGCCAAATACTACTGGGAAGCCCACAAGCAAGAAAATCAAGGACTGAAAGCAGCAAACCCTTTCCCCCCAAGGTCTGGTATTCAGAAACATATTGCTTCTGAAGTGGGAGTGTCTGCTTAGCAATTATAGGACAGAGTCACACTACAGATCACTCTCATCTCACACAGGGGTTACGTTCTGGGGGTGGTGTGTAATATTGAAATCAAGTATAGTCAAAACTGTCCCCAGAACCACACACACACAAGCAATCTTACCTTCCAGAGCTGGCACACCAAACAGGTCTTAACACACACACACACACACACACACACACACACACACACACCCCAGCAAGGAATGCAGCTTTCTTGTGGGGCCATCTGAGATCTTGCAAGAGCCTGCCAGAACCTGGTAAGCAAGGCTGAGAGCTTAAGAGCTCTTTCTGCATTGCAGTAGGCTACTGTGATTTCATTCCCCTGACCAATGACCCACATCCAGCAGTCTTTCTGTTTGTGTAGTGTAGTGGTCAAGAGCGGTAGTCTCGTAATCTGGTGAAACAGGTTCGCCTCCCTGCTCCTACACATGCAGCTTCTGGGTGACCTTGGGCTAGTCACACTTCTTTGAAGTCTCTCAGCCCCACTCACCTCACAGAGTGTTTGCTATGGGGGAGGAAGGGAAAGGAGAATGTTAGCCACTTTGAGACTCCTTAGGGTAGTGATAAAGCGGGATATCAAATCCAAACTCTTCTTCTTCTACTACTACTGTGCCTTCCTGACAGTGGGTGCCCAGAACAGAATTGTCATGACCCTGGTGTCAAATTCCCCTTCTTCAGAGGTTGAGGTTTGGAATTCAGAACTGGGAGAGGGAATTGCTATTGTGGTCAGGCTGAGAAGCTCCTAATCTACTGGAAGCACTTCTGCAAGAAGAAACCACAGGGCCAGTTCCTCTCCAGCTCTGACTCCAGCTTCATCCTTGAACACCACTGCAACCTAAATCTCCCCTCCTCCATCTGAGAAAACATCTGGCTGAGAAGGCTGGAGCCCTTTAAATGAAGAGGCACCTCTCAGCGGAGCTGTAGCTGGCTACTGAGGCAGAGCTCAAGTTCCTATAGAGGTCGGAGAGCAACTGCTGCTGTAACATCTGAGCTCTGTTCTTATGCAGTACCCTGTGTAGTATTTATCCTAAGCCCTGCAGGGAGCTGTCCAAGGTAGCCATACCTATGCTGAGGTCAGCATTTGCATCAGAACAAGAATAGGGAGCCTGTTGGTGTACAGTGGTACCTCTACTTATGGATGCGATCCGTTCCAGGGTGCCGTTCGCACCCCAAAAAGTCCGTAAGTAGAGCGCCACTTCTGCACATGCGTGTGACGCAATACAGCGCGCATGTGCAAAGTGCGCAGAACACTTCTGCACGTGCATGTGCTGTGAAACCCAGAAGTATATACTTCTGGGTTTGCCGTGTTTGCAACCCGAAAGTCCGCAACCTGAACCTAACGCAACTAGAGGTATGACTGTACTGTCCATCATGCTGCCTAGCAGTTGTCATTCCTGAGCTACCCGGGGTGGCCTTGGTGGTGTTCCCCAGGATTTTAACACACATGTGCAAACTGCCCTTTCAGGAATGTCTCAGGATTTCATGGTTTATATGGCAACCATGGATATGCCCCAAGTAGTTTCTGACCCCACTCACTCAGCGGGGCACACTCTTGACCTGCTTTAGTTTGGTTTGTGTTGGATGGAATGATAATGATCTCAATGCAGCAGAGCTTTTGGATGATGCCCCTCAAGAGACTGATGGATTCAAGTGGTTTCCTGATAGGTCTTGAAGATTTTCCTATTGCCTCAATAGGCAATCCTATTGGTATTAATTAATTAATTAATTAATTAATTAATGGACTGCCCTTCATCTGAAGATCGCAGGTTGGCTGACAATAGAAAAATACTAAATGTGAACACAAAATACATAATAAAACAAAAACAAACCAAGATCCCCTCACCCACAAACACATTTTAAAGCCATAGAATGTTAATCAGCCAAATGTCTGGTTGAAGAGAAATGTTTTCACCTGGTGCCTAACGATATGTAATGCAGGTGCCAGGTGAGCCTCCCTGGGGAGAGCATTCCACAAACGGAGGGAGCCACTGCAGAAAAGGCTTGTTCCTATATTGCCACCCACCAAACCGCTGTGGAGGAGGCACACAAAAAAGGGCTTCAGATGATTATTGCAGATGCCAGCTTGGCTCATACAGAGACAATCATTGAGGTATTGTGGTCCTGAGCTGTTTAAGGCTTTATAGGTCTTTGCATTGGGCCAGAAACAAATTGGAAGCCTGTGCAGTCATGCCAAGATTGATGTTATATGTCCTGGTGAACAATTCAAGCAAGAGCCTTCTTAGTGGTTGCAACCAGATTTTGGAACTCCCTACTAAACTTTGTGATGCGGGTGGCGCTGTGGGTTAAATAGGTGTTTGGTCAGTGAAGTGATTTGTTTTTCTCTGGTGTAAAAGTGGAGTTTGTTGCCAATTTCAATCCAGAAAAAAGTGTAACAACACAATCTTATGCATGTCTACTCAGGAACTGAGCTCAATGAGAGTTACTGCAAGATAAGTGTGTATGAGGTTCACAGTCAGGTATCAAAAGCTGGGAAAACATGGAGCTACATCATGAGTCAGACTGATTGACTTAAGTGCTTTCCTGGACAAAAGCCTATCTGTGTAAAGATTCCTTTTAGCACCATAGTCAGAGCTTGGTCACAGTTTGTGAACACTTTGCCATAGTAATGAAGAACAGGATGTTTTCTTACATAATTCATGATGCTGGGTGGGTTATTTTTATTTTACTTTCTGACTTTGAAGGTACTACAAATCAGGGCAGAGTACTTAGAAAATGAAAAGTTGCTATATTTATTTTTATGCCATTGGATGCCCAGATTCTGCCAACTCCGTCAAGCTGGTATATTTTACTGAAATGCAGCTCATTCGAGATTCTTGCATTGCCAGGGATTGAACTAGATGACCCTTGGTGTCCCTTCCAACTATGATTCTGTGATTCATTTCTGTATATATACATATGCAGTGACTGAGTCAAAGGTAAGGAACCCCAGAAGGCAATTTGTTTCAAACAGAATAAAAAACATACCTGACAGAATCTGCTAGAAGTCTATTACACCACCAATTTTAGATGCTTGCATATTTTACAAAAATGAAAAGCCAAGCAAGCAGAAGCTTCCACTGACATCACAAAATGCACCCCAGAGTAAGGGGTGCGTTTGTAGTTTATTTGAATTCTGAACAAAAGTATTGACACAAGCTGTAATCATTACAAATTAAACTTTCCCCAGTCCTTGACACTTTCTGCACACTGTGGCTGCTTCCAGGCAGCCTATTTAATGAGTATTCTGCCTGATTTGCTGGCGGTGAGATTTAGACAATGTCGCATCAAGCAAGTGTTATCCCACAGTTTCCAGTGCATTTCGCTTTTATTATTGCAAGAAGCCCAGTCTTTTGTTTCAATAGTGCTCCAAATCAGCTTTAATTGTGCAGCCTGAATTGCCAGAATGTGATTGAATCCCCCCTCCAAATTCCATCAGCCCAGAAGGGTCCTGTAGTTGACTTGTAGCAATAACACGGGGACAACAAGTGCTTAGCAGAAGAGCAGTAAATACATGTGAACAAAAAATGATTTGGAAATGTTCTTGGCAGCCATCCAGACAAGACCTTCAGGTAACCTAAGGCAAACTATATTCACAGACCTTATTTCAGGATGTTTATACTTTGGGGAGACAAATTATGTGGTTGAGAGACCCTACTGCTATCTTCTACAGATGTTCTGTTTAGCCTGCTGTCAGCTGCGGAAAGGGAAAAAGCCCCAGGTGCTTCCTTACCATTCCCAGCATATCAGGCACTGGGATTCTGGATCACAGACTGTGTGTGGTTATGATTATAGTTGTGTACATTGAGGATCGATATATTTGATCCTCCAGGGTTTCCCAAACTGTGGTCCATGAATCACGAGTGGTCCACAAGCTTAATTCAGGTGCTCTGCAGCATCTTTGTAAAAATACAAGTGGTAAGGTGACAGAAGATAGAGCTGTGTGTGCCCTGCTTGCATTCCCTAACCAGGACACTATCCTAACACCTTAGTGTTGATACTGAATATCCAATATCCCTTGCCTCAGGCTGTAAAATCTCTTAAGGATGGCACAGCTGAAACTGGAAAATGGGACAGGTGGTGACCAGGGAAAGCAGTTCAAATGATGGCACTATATAGTAGAGTTTCTTCACTTAAACAGCTATACATAGCTTCCTCTCAGTTCTTCAGTACATCTTGTACCTAGTGCCCCCCCCTTCCTGACCCTAGCCAGTTCCAAAAACGAAGCAAAATTATGTTAGCTTTGCTGCTTCTTTCAGTACAGGAGTATTTATTAACTTGTCAACTTTCTCTTGTATGAAAAAGCCTCCACATTTAGAAAGCTTTACAGAAGGTCTGAATGCCAAACATGTCTAGCACCTGCTGAGAGAGAGTACAGGGACTGACTTGAGGCTGAGGAAAATGCCCAATAGGGAACCCATCTGAAGTTAAACACCGATGTCAGGTTTAGCCGTTGGATTGCAAATTAGGTTTAGGAGAAATGAATCCATACAAATTGAGCCTCATGAATCAGTGTTTTAAACAGAATTTGTTTCACTGCCAGAAAAGGGAGAAAAATAATTTAATCACCTCTGTTTTAATGTGTTTACTTATTACTGGAGATAGGAGAAATATCACAGTGGAACATAAACAATTTGGCCACCTTCTGCTCCCTCTAATTTTGAGTGACACATTATAAAAGGCATAGTTCTGGATCAGCTTGTTTCAGATGATCATACCAGTTTAGTATCACGGTATCCATTTTGTAAAGCAGCACTTTAAAAGACAGTTTCCTAAGACAATAGCCAAGGACACCATGTAGAAATGTGCTTTGTTTTTAAAAGGCTGTGCCAGGGACTGCTTAGCTGTGATGCCAACAGACAAAGGCAGAAAGTATGGAGAAGAATATCCAGGTAGATATTTGAGATAAAAAAGCACTTCTCAATGCTGAGTAATTTGAAATACTTCCAAATATGATGAAAAATAGCACTGAACACACACACACACAGCACTCAAGTATTTTGTAGTGAAACAAGCTCTCATGGTATGCACTACAAATATATTTATCATTGTACAGTATTTGAAATAAAATACATATCAAAGTCTGAAAATAGCTATAGATGTTATTCACATTTTATATGAATATAGATATTGTTTAAATTTAATCTTTATTGAGAAGTACAGTACGTGTATCAAGAGAATAAATGTACAGTGTAAGAACAAAAATAAATTCAAGTGGGAATACAGGAAAAGATTCTGCTGAAAGATAATTGACTATTTTGACCTTCTGTTAGAGAACCACCACAGGGAATTGATACTCATTTATGCACCACAGATAGATAGATAGATAGATAGATAGATAGATAGAGATGATAGATAGATAGATATAGATAGATGATAGATAGATAGATGATAGAGATGATAGATAGATAGATAGATGATAGATAGATAGATGATAGATAGATGATAGATAGATAGATAGATAGATAGATAGATAGATAGATAGATGTTCTACCTTGCATGCAGCACTGATACTTAAAAGATCTGGGGGGAAAGAATCAAAAATGAAATAATTTACCAAAAAGTATTATTGCAAACATAGCCACACCTTCTGAAATATTTAAGTGAGAAATTCTCAGTCTAGGTCAGGCATTCTCAGGCTGTTCCCTCCCTGCCTGATCAAATGTGTTCTGTTTCATTGCTGTCCAGTTGGAGGATTTTGCCTTTTCCAGATCCACAGTCCAGACCTCTACTTCCCTCAGGAAAAACAAGCTGTGTGTTGGTGTTTGTGGGTGTACTGTACCTGCCTTCCCTGAACCCTTGCCCCACTATAGCAACACTAGCCTACAACACACCTTTTTGTAACAAGTGTTTTATTTTTGTCTTGCTAAGTTGGTACAAATTCACCATACTGCCAATGCAACGTATTATTGCCAACTCTTCTAGTCTGAAGGTGCGTTTTCCCAAGGTCTTTCTTGCTGAAGTCAGTTTAAAGTGGCTTTAAATTATTCAGCTGTGCCCCTGCAATCATGTTTTGCCATCATAATCTGTCACTGCGTTGTCTGAATCTGTGTATCAGTCTGAATGCACATCCACCAAATGCGAAGTGCATTGATTTAAAACAGGAATTCCCAAATTGTGGTCCATGAACCACCTGTGGTCCACCGGTGGCTCATGGCATGTCAGTGGAGAACACTTACAGTATGAATTTTATAGACTTCTATGCAATTCAAATTGTAGTATAATAAAATAAGCAATAAAGGCAGTAAAAGTGGTTGGCCAAGACCCTCATGCAATTTTCAAGTGGCCTGTGGCGCAAGAGGGGAGTTTGGGAACCACTGATTTAAAACCACTTGGAATTGTTGTTCTCGGAAAAGGCACAAGTCCATAACCTGATTTTTTTGTTTTTTCTCATTCTGCTGTCTTTATCATCAAAATGTAACTAAGGCAAAATATATACAGTGGTGTGCCTGTAGGCTCTCACTGCTATCTAGCCCCTGGGACAAGTTTTTTTTGTGAGTCTATGTCAGGAAAAAAACAGTGCTATGAAAAATAGATGACTGTTTTATTGTATCTGCTAGCAATATCCGTTAACACATGATCCACATAACTGATGGAAGTAGAATTCACACAACCATTTTGACAGGGCAATGATATGATGAAGCTAAGAGAAGTTACCGATAACTTATTATTTTTTTGCTGTGCTGTGCACTTTGGTGCATCATCTGACACTTTGTAAAATCATGGCTCAGTCTGTCCTACATTTAAACCTCTGAGATCTGACACAGACAGTTCTTCATCCATGACAGTTCTTCACTCCTGGCTTTTCCTTTCTTTTTTGCCGCAGCACAACTACTAGAATGTATGAATTTGCCCTAATGGGAGCAGGTGGGCAAGCCTTGTCCTTATCAAGGAACATGCAAACTATGCTAGGAGCTATCCAGAAGAAGACTAGATAATTATTTGGGGAGGTGGGGGAGCAGAATGATGAGTCTAGAAAAGACAGCACATAATATCAATGAAATGGAAAGGATCTGCAAACAACAGACCAACTAGAGGTGAGTTTTAATAAACAGGCCGTCTGGACTGAGACTATTGGAAGAAGAGATATTTATGAATCCCAAAGTTAACAGCAGTAGAGGATGCAAAACTTTCCAGGTAGTTCTCTTGGCTTTGTGCTTTACAGGCAGTCTGTGTACACTTGCCCACTTTATTGCTTAAGGGTGATATCCAGTGCACCTATTCCTAAGAGGCATACACTAGCAAAACAGATTTTCCCCACCTCGCCTCTCCCTTTCAGCCCCCACAAGCCCTCAAAGTCAGTTCTAGCCTCTAGGGGATTGGGGGAGGAGATCTCTCTGTGTGTATGTGTGCAGTGGGAGGAAATGAAATGAAAGTGTCATTGCATAAACAGAGCTCCTCTGGTGCTGCTTTAGATACAATCCTCAGTGTGGCCATATTGGTTTTCCCAGTTCTGAATTTACTTTTTTTTTTTTATTCAGGATTTTCTTGTTTTACAGGAGTGTAGTGCCTCGTATTTTTTTTTTCCCCATGTAACATTTTTACAAATCCATTTCATTTGTTGAGGCATTAGGGGGAGAAGAAAAGAAAAAAGAAAAAAGAGAGGGGGTGGAGGGAGGGAGGATGGATAGGGGTGGGGTCGGGTGGCGGTGTTTCTATTATGTTTAATGTATGTAGAGTTTGGTGTCAGCGTTGCTTGTGTTGTTCACTTGTGTTCCTTTGGTGGTGAGAGAGGTTGGGGTTGGCCTAGGGTGTGATTGTTTGCTTGCGATTGGCTGTGGTGATCTTTGTTTTTGTGTGTGGGTGAGGTGGGTGGGTGTTTTGGATCAGTTTAGCCATATTGATTTGTATGCTGTTGGTGGATTATTGTCGCTGTCCTGTTGGGCTGTGTATGTGATAAAGGGGAGCCATACCGGGGTGAAGGCGTCTTCTTCTGTTTGTCTCCGTGTCAGTTTCAGTTTGTTAGTTAATTTTTCTAGTAGGGCTGTTTCCCATACTATTTGGTACCATTGGTCCATGCTTACTCCTGACAGGTCTCTCCAGTGTCTGGTTATGGTGTTTATGGCTGCTGAATTGTAGCTCCCCCTACCCCCTGCAACTATCTACATGTAACTTTTAAATAAGCAGCAGCCAACATAATCTGGATCAGTTCCCTTACATAACTATCTTAAAATAATTAAAATCATGCTTTTTAAATGAGAGATTAGCATTCCATGTGTTTACAGGATTTCCTTCAGCATATTCACAGAAATCACAGCAAAAGGGTTAATTGCAAGGCTTTAGACTTCATTTTCACTAATTTGAATTTGTATTCAAATTAATATATTCCAAAAATATAGCACCATGGTAAATATATTTTGTAATGTATTGTCACATCTGGCTTAGCCTAAGGTTAGAATGCTAATGTTGATCCCATAAAGCACTTGGACACACAATTAACATTCACAATGAATTATTCATGTTCTTAAGAGTGTTTAAAAGCACTGTATGAGCCAAAACTGAATTAAATTAAAAACAGTTTTAGCTAAAGAAACATGACATTAAATACATCCCTGTTCTGACCATAGTTGTCATTAATGCACAGAAGGACCTCAGAGATACGTGTTGCTGTCTATGTCAGTTAGTCAAGAGAGAGTCTCTGCTAAGGACTACTAGACAGATGAGTTGGCCACAAATCACTCAGTCAATCAAATAAATGGCCCTTAATTACTTATTTAAACTGATATGCTTTTGCATCAACAAGATCGCTCCTTGTGGTTCTTTAGCTGCTAATCAACTTGCCTGTTAAGATTCTAATCAGAATAGTGGTGAAAAGAATAAATATTCTGTAAGGAGCAAATGCATGGAAATACCTGGTAAGTACAAATATATGAAGTTGCAATCCTTAAAAAGTTACAAGGGAATAAGACCCACTGGACATAGTGTGGTTTACTTGTGAGTAAACAGACACATGCACAAAAGAATTTGAGGAGCACATTGCTTTATCAATACTAATGATAAATAAATAATATTTTTTTACCCTGGGGTTAAAGAACAGGAAGCAGATAGTAGGAATAAATGGATTGTTCTCACAATCATCAGTACTGGGACCTGGAGTTAGGGGTAACTTTACATATACATTTACTGTACAAGGTTTGAACTGGTGGGGATTGACCAGGAACGAGACCTCAGGATCATGTTAGATACCTTGATGAAAATGTTAGTGCAGCATGCAGCAGCTATGAAAAGGGTGAATTCCATGTTAATAATCATTTAAAAAAGGATTGAAAATAAAGCTGGCAATATTTTAAAGCAATTATACAAATCTGTGGTGTGACTGCACTTCGAACACAGTGCCAATTCTTATTGTCACACCTCAAAAAGTATATTGTAGAACTAGAAAAATGCAAGCAAAATGATTATGAGACTAGAGTAACTCCCTTATGATGAAAAGTTAAATTTAGGGGTTTTTTAGTTTAGAAAAAAAGTCATGAAAGAGAGATATGATAGACGAGAGGTGTATAAAATTATACAAGGTCTTGAGAAAATAGTTAGAGAGAAATCTTCCTGCCTCAGCTGAACGCTGGAAGATTCAGAACAGATACAAGGAAGCACTTCATAAAGCAGAATATTTAAGAAATGCAAACAACCTTGATAGCCAAGGTGTCTGTAACAGTAACTGTCGTAGCACACATGGTGCAGGAAGAGAAAGTTGACAGCATAGGAAGCTGCTCCCTCTGCAAGGTAATGTGGTTTAGGAAGTAAGAAAAACTCCAGCTGCATGAAGATTGTTCCTGAAATTTTCAAATATGCAAAAGTTGATTGTGCATCTTGCAATTGCATGCATGGAGTTTTATAGATGCAAGTGCATTTTCAAGTTTGAAGAGGTGTAAAGCAGGGTTTTCAGTTCAACCATGCATTGATGTTCTTTGCATTCTTCTGCTGGGTGCTGTTTTTGCTCGAAGTGAATAAAGGAAGACCTTCATTTTTTAAAGCAAATTTTGTTTCTTAAAAGTCTAGGGAGAAGATTAAAAGTGAAAACTAAGGGATGCTACTAAAAATTAAACATATGCCTCTGGGAAACAGCTGTGTGTGTATGTGATGGTATGCGTCTCTCTGGGTTAGGAAGAGTCATTATGTATGGGTCTCTCCCTGCCCACCATTGGAATGCAGCACTATTGGAATTATCCCAGCTTTCCACTGGGATAATGTGGCCCATGCCTCCAATAAAGTTCCCCACCACTCTTGTAAGTAGAGGTGAATGACATTTGGCACAAACCATCATGCATTTTAAAGGAGATACATTGTCCGTTAAGTCCTATATCTGCACTTCATCGTGA
Organism: Podarcis vaucheri; assembly: GCF_965113315.1. Taxonomy (NCBI): domain Eukaryota; kingdom Metazoa; phylum Chordata; class Lepidosauria; order Squamata; family Lacertidae; genus Podarcis; species Podarcis vaucheri. The sequence continues at coordinate 61,996,006 of NC_138762.1, read as the reverse complement.
ACCTTGGCAAATGAACAAGCTTAGCAGAGCCGAGTCAGATAACTTGTGAAGTATTTATAGACAAATTGCCTTCAGGGAATAAATGCTGGTAAGCTCATGCTTTTATCTAGATTTGCAACTTAAAGAAAATGTAATTGGGGAAAGGACACAAAACCAGGGAATAGGAACATAGTATGTGTTTTTGGCACTACCTAATACAGTTTTCTAAAACGAATGTCTCATAGCAAGCACTGCCAGACACTGTTGGCTGCAGTCAGTGAAAATCTGCTTCGACTTTACAGTTTCCTCTAATAACAGCAAGGTCATTGCCACTGTGGGTTCGGAAAGAGCTGCCTAGTGTAGCAATTTGCAGAGGAAGTGCACCTGTGCTAGCAGTAAAGCTTCTCTTTTCTAGTACTGCATCTCCTCCGTTTGTTCTGTTCAAGATGAAATTCCTTGCCCTGTTCAAGTATTGTAATGTATTGCTGAGGATGAAAAGAAGCACAAAGCTTATACTGACATGGAAATTAAACTGGCTGTGTGCGTGCTTAGGTTATTATTACTAACCTCTTTTTGTATTGAAAACACATTTTCAAACATCTTAACACATTCTACATTAAAAACCACCGTCATCAAAAGTTACTTGTGAGTCCCAATACATTAAAATAGCAAGACGCCTTATCACCCTCTAATAACAACAATAATTAAAAGTTTCCTCTTCCTAAAAGAAAAGAAAAAGGATGTGTTTCTTATTGGCCATGCTATATACACAGTGTGTGTGTGTGTGTGTGTGTGTGTGTGTGTGTGTACACGCCTCCACTATCCGAGCGGTATTTTGGCAGACTGCATGAAGCCCTATTAAAAAACCTATATAATGAAATTTGCACTCATTGATGGACGGGCGTGTGGGAGAGAGACAAGAATACAGTAAGCTTTGGGAAAAAGCTGTATATATTTGAAACAATGGCTCTCTCTTCCGCCGCCGCCGCCCCCCGTCTTGCCACGCGCGCGCACACGACAGACTTCAGCGAGCAGGAACCGCGGTGGGCGGGGCGCCGTGGCGATGGGTGGCGCATTCTTGACAGCGGCGGCGGCGGCGGCTGCTGCTGCTACTGCCAGGCGCTGAGGGAGAGCGGCCGCCTCTTCTTCACACCACAGAGGAAATAGCGGGAGGAGGAGGAGGCGGGCTGCTGTCTCTCGCAGACATTTCAGGCAGGACTGGAGAGAGAGAGGAAGCGAAAGGCACGGGCAGAACATGCCAGGCGCCCTGGCGAAGGGCTGAGGGAAGAACTCCACGACCTGATAGTTCCTCCCTCGCCTCTCTGCTCCCAGCCGGCAGAGGAACGGGCTGCTCGGGAGTCGGACACGCCTCCTCCAGGGGGCTCCGCTCGGCCTCCCGGCTGCGGAGCGAGCGACGCCTCGGAGCCCCGGTGGGTGGCTGGGCGGGCGCGCCAAGAGCGCCAAGCGACCCGCGCGCCGAGGGAGCCCGGCTGGGTCCGCGCCAGGCATGGAGAGCAAGCGCTGCTTCGCCAACCGCTTCGACGACTACAAGGGCAGCCTGCTGGCCGGGCAGGGCAAGGAGGCGGTGGCGCCCTTGGTGAGGGCCACGGTGGACCGCATCCTCAAGGAGGTGCCCCCGCTGGGCGGCGCCGAGGCGGCGGGCGGCCTGGGCGGCTGCCAGGGCGGGCTGTACGGCGGCGTGGCCGGCGTGGCCTACATGCTGTACCACGTCGCGCAGTGCCCGCTCTTCGCGCCGGCCCGGGACTCGTACCTGCGCGCCGCCCAGCAGCTGGTGGACGCCTGCGTGCGCTACGAGGAGGACTGGGCCGACGCCGACGCCGACACCCGCGCCGCCTTCCTGCTGGGCGGCGCCGGCGTCTATGCCGTGGCCGCGCTGGTCTACCAGGCGCTCGGGCTGCCGGACTGGGCCCGGCCGCTGGGCAAGTTCCGCGAGCTGTGCGAGCTGTGCGCCCCGCTCACCTTCCTCGACTGCGGCTCCGACGAGCTCTTCGTGGGCCGCGCCGGCTACCTGTGCGCCGCCCTGGTGCTGAAGCAGAAGCTGGGAATGGAGGTAGCCTCAAGTCCCTGCCACGCGCCCCACCCGCCCTTCGCCTGGCCTTAGGACAGGGGTTCCCAAACTTGTGGTTTGGGAACTACAACCCCCATCATCCATAGCTAGCAGTACCAGTGGTCTGGGATGGTGGGAATTGTAGTCCAAAAACAGCTGGAGACCAAAGTTTGGGAAACCCGGCCTTAGTACTTCTTCCTTCCTTCATTTCCCTGCAGTAGGCATGTGAGCCTGGTGCAGCAAAACCTGAAGAGAGTCTTGTGGCACATTATAAACACATAAGCCTTCGTGGACTAGAGTTCATCAGATCTGAGGAACTGGACTCTCATCCAGGAAAGCTTATACCAACTTTAAAAATAATTGGCCTTTATAAGCTGCACCAAGGTTCTCTGTTGGGCTTTGGTGAAGGGTTAAATGACTTTCCTGGACGCAAGAGAAAAGGTATTGGCTTGTTTCCACACAGGTCATCCCACTCTTTTGGGATGTTCTTTGCTCCTGCCTTCACAGTTTTGGATGTGATATTTGATCTTTTTGTCTTTACAAACCACTGAAACTTGGTTCATGCGTTTAGCCTTGTAGAAATGGAAGGTGTGCAGGGTGCATGCAAGATCATGCTCTGTTCTTGACTTTCCCATATTTACCCAAACTTGTAGCTCTTTAAAGATATTCTAACCTTGTAGAAGGCAGATGCTATCTTGAAACAGGTGTGTTTGTCTGAAAATCAGCAGCAATGGATTCAAATCACATGAAAGGGAATTCCAGCTGAACATCAGGAGGATCTTTCTGACAGTAAGAGCTGTACAACAATGAAACAGACTCCCTTGGAAGGTGGTGGACTCTCCTTCCATGGAGGTTTTTAAGCAGAGATTGGGTGGCCATGTATGATCTAGTTGAGATTCCTGCGTTGCAGGGAGTTGGACTAGATGACCCTTGTGGTCCCTTCCATCTCTATTATTCTATTATTCCAAGCTCTATGCACTTCCAATTGATTTATAGACATTCTGATGTTCATAGGCACATAGGTTGGTAGCAGAACTTGCTACTACACCCCCTTCCATGCACACACACATGCATTTGTTCTGTACTGCAGCATGCCTGTGAAGCAGGGATAGGGAACCTGCGACCCTCCAGATGTTGCCGTGCCACAGCCCCCTTCATCCCTGACCATTGGTCACGCTGACTAGGATTGATGGGAGTTGGAATCCCCACATCTGGATCCTTTAAAGGGTTTGTGGATAGTGTCTGTATGTGTACAGGTTGAACTTATGTAGGCTTTGTGCACAGGTTCAAGAGAAGCCATGGTAGTTGGGGACAGGAATGGTGGGCATGATTCAACTCTTCCACTCTACATGCCCATTTCTGTATGATGATGAGTGCCTGAAAAGACTTTTCCTTCTTACTAGAGGTTCTCCAGAATAAATAATTTGGTGTCTTCCAGCCTTAATTTTGTGGCCTTAATCTTGCTTCCCTCCCTAATATCTTGAACGCAAGGGTGCAGTTGTTTCCTCCTCAAGGTGACAACATCTGGGACAGGGAAGGAATTGTGATCTCTTAAGCATTTTTGCATTTGCAACCTCTTATTTCCTTGCTCCACAAGCAGGTGGATGGATATTCTGACCTAATATGGGGCAAGGGGCTTCATTCATAAAAGCCAAGAGGTACAATTGCTCTAAAGCCTCAAAATCTGTTATCTGAAGGGTTTGTCTGGAGGCAAGCAGTGAAGAGTGCTTCAAACACAAAGGAAAAAGCTGCACAGTGAATTGGTTTCGAGATATTTATCAGGGAAGTATCTTTCAATGCTTCTTGAAAAATGCTTGGGGCTACTTCTCTTCCAGCTCACCTAAGCAGCCCCTGGACTTTTTCATTGGTATAAGGGGGGGGGCAGTTAAATACTTAACTATCTGAGGTTTTGGGGGGTGGGCCCGACATAAAGCCTGGCTACACCCATGAACTTTTTCCTTCTGGGCTGGGGCAGCAACTCTTCAGCCTCTGTTGCAGAGATGGGGAACCTGTGTCCCTCCAAGTCTTGGAGTGCAACTCACATAACCCTTCATGGTTGGACATACTGGCGGGTGCTGAGGAAAGCTGAACCACATCTAGAGAGTCACAGGTCCCCCATCTCTGTTCTGTTGGCTTGGGCTAGTATGTTTCTCAACTGTACTGGGTAGCCTATTCATCTACCCCATTCTTGAGGGGAGATTGATTATACTGGAAACACTTGGCTAACCCTTTTTTGGATGTAGAAATGGTGACTCACTGATCACTTTCACTTTTCTTCATCTCAGGGGCTCAATTTTAGCAGAAACCTAGTGTTACAACGATGGAAATTTCATATATAAGTAGAACTGACAGGTCATGGAGAGAACAGGATGTGAAATTAAGGACATCTGGTTTTTGGTCTCTGAGCAGTGCTTTTCTGAAATAAGGGACATTGCTATAAATTTAGAGGTAGCCCTTGAAATATGGGATATCCATATTCAAGTGTAGTTGTGGTATAAGTGATGTGAGAATCACCCTCCTGATATCACATGCTGAAATTACAAGATACAAGACACTGTGTTGTGATACACATGTTTGTTTGGAAATTCATCTTGTCTTGCTTCCTGATGTTTGTGTGTGCAGGATGAAATATTCCTAGTTTGAGAAGCACTCAATCAGTAATTCAGCTACTGTTGTAAAAGTCAATTAGTTATATAAGAATCAACAAAGTTCACTTACACAACATCTTCAAATCTTTCTTGTTTAAACTTACTTTTAAGTTCTCTCCCACCACCATAAAAAACCCGACAGAAAGTGAATGAACACTAGGTTTAAAGTAAGTGTACACTTGTGCTATATATTATAAAGCTAAGTGTAGATCAGTTTAGGTTCAGATTTTGGTTTTGGAAGAAAGTGGTTTAGGGATAAGCGACTTCACAACAGTTAACTACAGATTCTGCAGAAAGTTGGTTATTGGTTTCCATTATAATGATTAAGATTGTGTGTCTCCAAGTCATCATCAGTATTCCTGTTTACTATACCCTGCTCCCTCTCCTTGGATTCTATTTTATAGGAGGCTTGGTTATAAATAAATCAAATAATTCATTGGACACTTTATCCAGTTTATATCAACCTTTGTCAAAACAAAGGAGTGACTTCAGGAGGCTGCAGTCTAGCAAAACTAATAATAATAGTGTTCTTCTAGTTCATATAGATTGTTTTCATAAACCACTTTGAGTTTAATTCTTTAAAAAGTGACTAATAAATAATTGTGTGCATAGTATATAATAAAAGCATTGCCCTTTACTTTAACAGTTTTTATTAACACGGCCACTTGCATGTTGGGTGCTGATTAATCAATTCCTCCCTCCTAACTTGTTGCTTTAGAGGAAGAAATAAATAGTGGAAGTTGCAGACCATGGAAATCATTACAAAGGCAGATTTAACACACATAATTAGGTTTAGGTTTTGACTTTGGTATCTGGTGTGCATGACCATATTAACCAAACTATTCACTGACAATATTGCAAGAAATGTTTGCATATGTTTCCCGCCCCCAAAATATATGATGTTCTGTGACTAGACCTTAGACTAGGATGTGTGAGCTGCTTACTAAGATTTTCCCCATTTTCCAGCCACATAACTGCATTAATTTTAAATGGAAATTGCAGTTAATCCCACATATTGTTAAGAGCCGTTACTTCCACTTAGGACTCACAGCCCTAAGAATGTGGTCTGCAGGGGATTTGATTTTACGTTGTGAGAAGGCTGAACATGAGAATTTATATTTTACTCATCTAAATTAGACATCCCATATGCCATAATAGACTTTTTAATACCAATATAATTGCATTCACACCAGGGAATTGCACCAGCAGAACTGCTTCAATTGTGACAGCATAAAACCTCCGGTCTAGGGCAGCATGAAAAATAACTTTCTAACATTTATGACTGGTTTAAGTTACTGTACTGCTTATAGCATTAACAGCATAATATATTTTATAACTGCAGCATTTTGCATCTGTAAATTTTAAGCAGCGGGAGCTCAGTGGTTTATTATTGGCAGTGTACATCATTAAGCCCAGTGTAGAGAGCCATTTTGCCCTTGAGCTAGTCAGGGGGCATGAGCAGTGCAGTGGCTCAGGAGGAGAGCTTGGTTTAGGGCTATCCGAGCTTAAACTCACATTAGCCATTAATTCACTAGATAACCTTTAGATAAGGCTGTGTCTCTTTCCCTCAGCCCAGCTCCCCTCCAACTGTAGTATTAGGATAGTGTTACTTACGGTACCTATCTTAGAGGGTAAAGAAGACTGAAATAATGTGCCTTAAGTGCTTTGAGCACTATAAAGGCATGTATCTACAACATTATCTGGCTCAGATTTCTCTGCAGGGTGGGTAGCCAATGTGGTGACCTCCATTTGTTGTTGAGCTACAGCTCCTGTCATTCCTGACTACTGGCCCTGTTCGCTAGGGCTGATCAGAACTTTAGTCCATCAACTCCAGGATGCTATGTTGGCTGCCCATCTCTGGACAGCTTCCTTACAGTATCAGTAGGTACATAGTATGTTCTCCATCATGTGCAAAAGGCAAACGCTCCTTTGTTTTTTAACAATGGGTCAAACTAGGTGTGACATTTGCATAGCTGCTCTCCCCTGCTGCCCCCCCCCGCACTTAATTGCATAGCTGGCATTGGAGCCCCAAGATGGATTGACACTGGTGGTGCAAGAGGAAGAGGGTGTTAACCCTTTGCCCCTGCTGTAGTCCATATTGTAATAGAGGCCTTTTCAACCTACTATTCGCAGTGGGAGGAAAGCTGGTGTTGGCACCAGTCCATCATGCGTAGTTTGGCCATGTCTGTACAGATCTACCCTCCAACATTTCTCTGATAAAAATAGGGACATCCCATTCCATACCTTCCAACATTTCTCCTAGGAAAAAAGGGACATCCTAAGGAAAAGCGGGACATTCTGGGATCAAATCAGAAACCAGGACTCCTTCTGTAAATCTGGGACTGTCCCTCGAAAATAGGGACGCTTGAAGGGGTCTGCAGGGGCCTATTACCTAAAGCCAAAAAAGTATGCATCTCTTTCCCCGTGCCTCTATCTCTTGGATACATTGTATCTGCTTGTATGCCTACTAATTTTGCAGTGAGGAATATCTGTAAGGGATTATCCATCAACACAGTTCATTTTGGAATAATGAAAGCGTGGTTTTCTAGGCTTAATCCTCAAATGTAGAGGTTCTCAGTGGGAGTGAGGCTCCTAATGTTGACAGTGCTGCCTGACTTATCGCCCCCCCCTTCTTCATCACCCTTTCCTTTGGGGCTATGTTGGTGGCCATCACTGACTTATTGTGGGAGCAAATTCCATATTTTAACAATGTTGTGAGCCCAGTTCGGTGGTGCACATGTGACATGTTGGCTTTTACATGTTATTGTAATTATGGCCAACCCTTTGGCTTCATGTTAATTCTATCAAAATTCATAATGAGAGTTGGTTAAATGAATGTTATGGGATTCCTCATTTACTAAAAACTATGCTGTAAGTATTTTTATAGCATACGATAAAACCCATTTCCTAAAAACTAGAAGAAATGTTAATTGAATTTTGGGTCACTTAAACTGAATTCTGTTTGACACTATTTAAGGTAGGACAGTTAGCATATGAAACAATAATTTCCATTTTTAGCAATATTGCAATTTTGCTGCCCACCTAACCTGCTGCCTGAGGAACATGCCCCCTTCCCCGCTCTTAGATCCTGCACTGAGACCAGCTGAGAAAGAACAAGGAATTCGAAAATCTAATCTTAACAGATGGCTTGTTGTCAAAATGAAGGGCTGGTATCCCAGGACAAAAGCTGATCATGGACAAATGCTCTAATTTTAGCAACTCTGTGGGAGATATTGCAGAGTTTAAAATACTCTATTAACATTTGAAAGTTTCATAATGGCATGCAAGGCACAAAGCCCAGTCTCTGCACACCCATTTGCAGCCACCTTTCCATAAAGCACCTTTAGGTTCTACTTTGCCACTTGTTAGTTTCAGCCCCAGAATGACAGTCCTCGAAGGAGGTAACCTCAGCAGTCTTGCTCTGCATCACAAGAGAACAGCATGAAGAGAGGAGTACAGATTTCCATGCTGATTCTATTCTGCATACAGAGAGCACTTCAAACCTAGCACTCCCTCTGAGCCATATGGCTGCTACAGAAGCACCATTATACAATGTCACTTTATCACAGAAGTGCTGATATAGTGCTGCTGTCAGGAATTTTTTTTCCAGGATAGAAGATTAAGTACCAGAGCTCATAAAGTGTCAGGAGCACAATTTATTTTCTTTAAGAATGTGCAAGTGTGGCATGCAGATTCTAAAATTATAATACCCCCTAAAGAACTAAGCCGCTTCAAAATTTGTATACGTAGTGCTGCTTGGTAGTATTACTGTTGTAAACTAAAATATTGTGCCTTTTGAGATAGAGGGCAAACATTTAAATTAATTAAATATTACATGTACCTGTACAACCCTCCTTGTTGGAAGCCTGAATACCTATTGGAAGATTGGTCCACCTGCGTGGTTGTGAGGACTAGGGGTGCATTGATCAACCTCTTCCTGCCCCACACCAATGTTGTGTGTACACATATATATAACTAATACACACACACACACTGGTACACTACTAGTACATGCAGAAAATGAAACCAATGTCCAGCATTTTGTGTGCTGATTAGACAAAAGACTGAAATATTAGGAATCCATTCAATCCCTCATGCTTCTTCTACCCCAGGCCAAAATTATTCTGAATAGCTTTTATTCTGCATTCATGAATCATAGAATCATAGAGTTGGAAGAGACCACAAGGGCCATCGAGTCCAACCCCCTGCCAAGCAGGAAACACCATCAGAGCACTCCTGACATATGGTTGTCAAGCCTCTGCTTAAAGACCTCCAAAGAAGGAGACTCCACAACACTCCTTGGCAGCAAATTCCACTGTCGAACAGCTCTTACTGTCAGGAAGTTCTTCATGGATACTGATGTGCACCCATGCTTGTGCTTCCTGACTCTTGTGTACTAGGGACTGAGGAGGCCTGCATAATTCTCCTTGAGAATACAACCCACAAGCTACAATTACTTAATGCAAATCTACTGTGCTTGTGAAAGATGAAAAGTTTTTTTTAAAAAAAGAAAAAGAAAAAGCAGGCAAATGTCTTCAGTAGCTTGGAGGTATATTTAAAATTCAGGCATAATTAAACTCCATTCATTGTTTCTAGTCATCCAAATGCTTGCTGACATTCAGTTAATCTTATGCACACTGTATTCTGCCTGAGCAAAATATAATCTTACATCAACTTAGTGAATTCAGGGATGCTAATCTGTCGAAGAATTACAATTCTAATTTCATATACAAAAATATTCTGAGCTAAGGAATACAAAAATTTGGGGAGCCTGCACACACAATATGGCAAGCTTCTTTAATTCCCTTGAACATGTACTGTATAGTCTTATAACATATATTCTGGCAACAAATTGGACTATATAACATCAGCCATACTATGGAGTGTTCATCCAGCTGTACATTCTCCAATGTGGTCTATGCCATCACCTGTCAACAGTATCCTTCTGCTGTTTATGTAAGCCAAATAGGTCACTCTCTACGCAAAACAGTAAACTGAAACAAATTAGACATTAAAAACAGCAGTATTCAGAAAGCAATGGGAAACCATTTCACTTCGCTGCTGAGCTTAAAAGTCACCCTGCTTCAATGAAACAGCATCAACAAAGGGCCCCAGAATGAAGATGTAAAGTTATAATTCATAATATTAAACCGTATCTAATTTCTGGCTGTGCTGATGATCCACCAGTATGTTGCTGCTTTGAACAATGAGTCCCACATTGTTTGACTCTTGCATTTGTTTGAGCTCTGTCTTGGAAGGGGACAAGTTGGAAAAGGTAATTTTATATACAGAATGGAATGCACAGCCAGAGGGAAACCCATATCTCCCTCTGCACAGAACAACCCTCTAACCACATATCCCCAATAGGAAACAGGAGAGTAGCTCATGATGAGGCCTTTATAGTTTCCTGGGATTAGAGCTGCGGTAAATCCTCATGACATCCCTACCCTATAGCTCTTCACCTGACAAAAGGGTAGAGTAGATTTACCACTCAGAACGAAGGTTTTCCATACTTACATATGCAGGAAGTTGCTGAAGATCAACCAGTGCCAGATCTACAAATTTTGCCACATAGGACAAAAGTCTGTACTGTTGCCCCTATCTCCCTGATTGTGAATGCCACGCAACAAATTTTATGAAATAAATTCCATTTCTCGATTCACACATACTAATTGTATCTGAAAGAATGACTTATCCTAATCTTATCAACAGAGTACTATTGTTGGCATCAAGAGACAATGGAGTGCGCCTCCAGGGGTGAAGTCAAACTGCCGCGTTAGAAGCACTGAAGTGACCTCCCCAGAGTGCAAGCCTGGGCAGTGTGTATTTAGAGCCTAGGGCTTGCTGATTAGAAGGTCAGCGGTTCGAATCCCCTCGATGGGGTGAGCTCCCGTTGCTTGGTCCCGGCTCCTGCCAACCTAGCAGTTCGAAAGCACATCAAAGTGCAAGTAGATAAATAGGTACCATTCCAGCGGGAAGGTAAACGGCGTTTCCGTGCACTGCTCTGGTTCGCCAGAAGCGGCTTAGTCATGCGGGCTACATAAAGCTCCCTCGGCTAATAAAGCGAGATGAGCGCCACAACCCTAGAGTCATTCACAACTGGACCTAATAGTCAGGGGTCCCTTTAGCTGCCCAGATGACAAGACATTCCCACCACCACCCCGGCCTCACTGATGTGGCCCAAAGGAAAGTAAAGCAATATGTTTGGCACCAGCTTGGCTACAAGAATTGCGGAAGGAGGCGTACACTCCTTCCAGCAATTCTTCTTTCTTTCTTTCTTTTAGCTGCTGCAGCTAAAACAACAAGGAAGAGACTTCTGGCAATTCCAAAAAGTTAAAGTGGCATAAGCCTTCATGGGCCAAATTCCAGTTCCCGAGATGAATGAAGTATAACCATAAACTGGCAGGGTTATATACACACATGGGTGGTGGAGAGGAGCAAGACTAGATGGAAATGAATTATTATTATTATTATTATTATTATTATTATTATTATTATTATTATTTATCCTGCCCATCTGATTGGGTTTCCCCATCTACTCTGGGTGGCTTGAAACATATAAAACACAACAAACCATCAAACATTAAAGAAACAAGATAGCCTATACAAGCAACAAACCAACCAATAAATCAACAAAAACCAATAACAATAATAACAATAATAAATAGTTTACAATTATATCAAAATGGAAGTATCTGCTAACCCCAATTTAATATTTAACCAACACCAACCCAACAAAAAATGAAACAGAGGAACCAAAATTAGAACCATTTAAAACATTTTAGCCAGTTGCCCCAACCCAGGCAGCAGCAAAAGAACAGTGATAATTGACACAAACAATTGGCAAGTCAATTTCTAGTAAGGTTGCCATGTTGCTTGCTTGCAGCAAGATCTACCAAGTCTTGTAGCACTTCAAATAATGACCATGGCTCTGTGGTATAAAATAATTATATGAATTGTTTCACTGTGTCCATTTAAGGCTCCTGTAACCAGAGGACCCTAAAATTATAATCATAGCAATTTCCCTTAAACTCAAGAAGTGACATTTGAGATATGCCTTTCTTCCTTTCTTCCCCTTTTAGCTCCCTGCTAAATGTTGATTTTCTATTCAAGCCTGGACTTCCTAAAGATTTTTCTGTTTAATATTTTGGCAGCTATTCAGCTGAAAAGCCCAGAATTGCATTCCTCTGTCTTTTCTACCCAATCTGGAGCAGCATTCGCCTTCTGGTTCTTCTTTTGGTTCTGCTCTATCTTGTCTACTATATTGCTTACTATGCTCATTCTTTTTGCCACATGCTGCCTGCATCTGTCCTTCTGGCCCTTCTCTTCTGGCTTTGTTTGTCCAGTCTCCCAAGCATCACCAGGCATCTGCTGTCTCCTCAGAGTGCCTCCTTTTCATTTGCAATCTATTTTCACATTCTGTTTTCCTGAGCTGCTCCAATATGTTGTGCTGGCACAGGGGAGCAGACCTGCAAATTGAAATTCAGCAGACTATTTTTGTAAGCGTCCCTTTGCAGACACAATGACGTGCATGCTAAAGAAGGGAGCTAAACAGCCAGCCAGTTGGTCGCTGGAGTTTTCTTCTTTTGAGTAACTCATGTGCCATCTTCTGCAAAGTGAAATTGGGGTGAGTGGGGCTTCCGGCACTTACTCCAGAATTGTCTTCCTGTGTGATTCCATTCCACATACCTCATTTCCAGAAGGCTGTAGCTCAGTGGCAGTGCATGTGTTTTGCATACAGAAGGTCCAAGGTTCAATCACTGGTATCTCCAGGTGTAGGGATGATGGGAGAGTCGCTTTTCTGAAATCCTGGAGATCTACTGCTAGTACAGTGCTGAGCTATATGGACCAATGATCTGATTCAGTATAAGGTAGCTACATTGGCTGAGGAATATTTCCATTGATTTGTTAGTTGTATATACAGCAGATAACAGTGCACACTACTGCTAGTTCATGGGTAGCCAGCATGTTGCCTTCCAGATGTTGGATTGCAGCTGGCATCATCCCTTGCCATTGGCCATGCTGCCTGGAATTGATGGGAATTGGAGCTCAACAACATTTGGAGGTCACTACATTGACTACCCTTGCTGTAGTTACTTCTCAAAATAACTAATTGCACTCTGAATCCAAATACAGTAGTTGCAACTTAAGTCCTGTTGATTATTTTCAAGCAATAACTCTTGGATCAGGAGTTTATGGGTTTTTTTATCTCCTAATGCCATGTTATTTTCTACATCTTTTTTGTGCCTAAGGGTGACTTTGTGTGTTACATCATGGGTTCTCACAAAATGGTGGCACAGGGTGGAGCCAGTCACAAAATGGTGGTGGACTTGGTGCTGGGCATGTTATAGTCAGCTTTTACCTAATATTTGAAAGGCATTCCTGTGGCTGAAAACACACCGTGAACACACCCTGGGCAAAATGTCTCTTAAAGATTAGAGAAAATATGTAATAGACTCACATTGAGGGAAAAGGGAGTCTTCTTTACCCTGTAATGTGTGAAAAGAATCTATCCGCCCTTCCTAGAACAATTTTAGTGCTTAGCATTTAGCATTTGAATGCAGGTGGGATGAAAGCATCACCATTAAGTATTTGATTATTAGAAAATCTTTAACCATGTAATAAGCTGCTCCCATCAAAAAACAGTGCCTTAGCAAACCCACCTTGCATACTAAGGACATACTGTTTTGGTTTCTAGTGTGGCTCTTGCTTGTCTTTGTCTTGAAGAAATATTTTTTCTTTCTACCTATTGGGAATATTTTTATACTGTCTGAATCACATTTTCTGACAAAACCGTCTTTTCCTCCCCCAAGGAATGCTTATTTTATATGCAGTGACAGCTGAGAAGGAGGCACAGGAAGGCAAGACTAACATAGCTTTAACCTTGCCTGTATCCAAGGCTCAAATGCTAAATGTTTAATGAGGAGAATTTACCTTCCTGCTCTTTTGCTACTGCAGATTGAATGGGGAGAATGTGCTCCTTACTTCCGTTGTTCCTCCAATTCGTTTTTGCTTTCTCTCTCTTTTTCTCTCTCTCTCTCTTTGTTCTTGGAACAGAGCAATATCAAGCCTTATGTGATGTCTGCATTCAGAATGTGACTTCAGTTGTGCTTGGATTCATGTGCTTGGTTCCAGGCAATGGCAACAGCTGTCTCTTTATGCCACAGGAGTTTCTCTGGTTGTCCTTTTGTAGTTGTCTATGGTGTGTGTGTCAGAGAGAGAGTGTGTGTTATATAAGAAATGAAAATGGATCTGGCATGGAGGCTACTGGGTCAAAATCATAACCACTCGTTTATGGGGGAGGGCATAGAATACTGTAAAGTTAAAGTGTCTTGAGACTTCACAACCTTCATTTGATCTTCCTCTCTTTTACAGATCAGCATTCTTCTGTAGCCTGAGCTAATGTTTCCATTCATTGGGTTGTTAATGCAGCACAAATTGCAAATCAGCAGGCAAAATAAAAGTGGCTCTTTGCCAATGTGGAGTTCTCTTCTGTTGTGCTTGCTTGTTAGCACCAGTGGAATATTAGGAATGCTGAGAGTACGTATATGAAAATGATCCACTAAAGAAAAACAGACAAGGTGTTTTTTTTTTTGAGTGAGCATTTATTGTGGCTTGCTTTATTTAATCATAGCTCTTCTAGATATACATTTTAATTAGCTGACTCTTCCACCAGTCAAATACACTTTTAGAGGTCACCTGACACGGGTGGCACTGTGGGTTAAACCACAGAGCCTAGGACTTGCCGATCAGAAGGTTGGTGGTTCAAATTCCCGTGACGGGGTGAGCTCTTGTTGCTCAGTCCCTGATCCTGCCAACCTAGCAGTTCGAAAGCATGTCAAAGTGCAAGTAGATAAATAGGTACCGCTCTGGCGGGAAGGTAAACAGCATTTCTATACACTGCTCTGGTTCACCAGAAGCAGCTTAGTCATGCTGGCCACATGACCCGGAAGCTGTACACCGGCTCCCTCGGCCAATAAAGCGAGATGAGCACCGCAACCCCAGAGTCGGCCATGACTGGACCTAATGGTCAGGGGTCCCTTTACCTTTACCTTTAATTCTGTTCTGTTTTACAGTGAGTTGTGAAAAAGGATGAGAGAGCCATCATCACCTGCTGTGTGTTTTCTCTTTTAGCTATGAGCATTCTTCTGTAGCATGAGTTGATGCTTCCATTTTAGGGGCTGTTTATGAGGCATAAATTACAAATCATTGAGCAAAATAAAAGTGGTAAACAGATTTTTTTTCAGGGTTCCAAAATAATTTTGAACAGAGACAACAGCAGAGAGACCAGAAATGAGTGCATACAACAAGAGCAACAAGATCTCAACACTCTCAGAAACTCAACGTCTGTCTCCAGCCACTACTCTGTAACAGTGTGCCATCTCTCTCCCTCTTTCTCTCTTTTCCCACTTGGCAAAATAACACCCATAAATGGATAGATGAGTTGCTGTTTGATACCAATAGTTGCAGATAGCTGTTGCAGTTTATTTTTTAAAAAAATATGTTGTTGTGATGGTTTACAGAGCAGAACATGGTGACTTTGTCCCACAGTCCTGCAAGTCAGCATTTAATACCATTGCTACAGTATAAGAAAGATTATTTTGGGTGACTGTAGAGTTGAAGAATCATTTTGTGTGTTTTGATGCAGAGGATGAATGTGCTAAAGAAAAAGAAAAAGTAGTCCTGAATCATGAAAAGTAGCTAGCTTACTTGTTATATCCCTGCTCCTGGAGATCACTGGCAAAATTCAGAAACAAAAAACATACAAAGCATCACCTTCCATGACAAAGACTTGGAGTAAATCACTGTTCCTATAGGCTCCATCAGGAAAAAAGAAACTGACCTGATGGCACTCAAGTCCAGTTTTTGATGTGCTGCATTGCAGCACAGCTTTAGAACAGTGTTTCCCAACCACTGTTCCGCGGCACACTAGTGTGCCGCGAGATGTTGCCTGGTGTGCCGCGGGAAAAATTAAAAAAATTGAAAGATTTTTTTTTTAAGTCAAATTTTCGATTGGGGCGCCGTCACTAGATGACCCCTGGGGTTCCCTCCCTCCCTCCTGCTCTGCGCCTCCCTCCTCCTCCTCCTCCGGGGAGGCCCTTCCTGGTTCTCGGCCAAGGCTTGGCGGCTGCCACTCACACACTCGCTCACCCACCCGTCCCTCCATCCCTGCACCCGGCCTCTCCCCCTCTGTCCCCGGCATGGGGGCTGCCGGGATCCGTAGTCCCCTCGCCCTTGGGCTCCGCGCCCACGCGGGGTGCACAAACTACGTTTCCCAGCGTGGCCTGGCGGGCCGGGCGTTTTATTTGAAGCACTCTTCTCCTGGCCATGGAATGAGCGCGGCGGCGGCGGCTGGGCGGGCAGGGGCTCTTCCGCGCAGACCCCACGCAGCCTGCCTGCGCCCCCGCGGAGATCGGGCGGCAGGATGGAGCCCGGGCATCCCCGCGGAGGCGGAGCGGCGGAGGCTGCCCCCCAGGTAGGGCTGCGTCGGGGGTTTTTTATTTTTGCAATGCTGCATCCGCGCCGGAGGGGACGCATTGGACCGCGGGGAGACCCCTTGGCGGGCATGCAAGGCAATGCATGCATGCAGGCGTTGCATGGAGTGCAGTGCAATGCAATGGCAACACGGCGCCCTGCATGCATGCATGCAACTTCCACCGGCGCTCCGGACTTGGCAGGTGAGGGGGGTCCCCAGTGGGCGGCAGAGAGAGCCGGGAGGGCGAAGGGGAGCCGGGGGGGAGCAGCGCTGCTCCCCGAGCTGAGCCCGGGGGGAAACTTCGGCGTCGTTGCGCCGGGTGTTGGAAGCGGAGGCTGGCGGGGGCCCCTCACCTGCAAAACCTGGTCGCCTCTCATATATTTCGTGCATTGCATTCATCGCCCGCTTTCTCCTCCAAGGAGCTCCCGGGGGCGTGCGTGGTTCTCCCCGTGTTATCCTCGCAACAACAGCCCTGCGAGGTGGGTCAGGCGAGTGGCCCAAGGGAGCACCCAGGGATTGTCCTGGTCAGGTGGGGTGATTTGAACCCTGCTCTCTGCCCGGTCTTCGTCCTCATTTAGCCCCCACATGTGCATGACTGTGCATGACTGAGGTTTTCCCCCCTCGTCTTGGCTATGGTGTGAGTCTGTGCTGTTAATTAATGGGGTTCTGCCTTCGGAGAAGATGAGCCAGCCCTCAAGGAGGTGATTATGTAATTTGCTAGCAATTCATGTCCCTCCCGGCGTGACGCTGCGTGCTGACGTCACGGGGCTGTAATGGTGGTGTGCCTCGAGATTTTTTTCATGAAACAAGTGTGCCTTTGCCCAAAAAAGGTTGGGAAACACTGCTTTAGAAGCCTATTCTACTGGGCCAAAACCCTCCGAAGTTAAGTTAGCCTGTTGAATACAAACTGTGTTCTGCATTTCATAGCATTCTTTGTGTATATCACAGCTGCTGCAAAAGCTCCCTCTGCTGTTCATTCTCCACAGTTGTGAGACATAAAATGAATGCCTTTTGTTGATGTCCTTACGAACAAGTATCATACGGAATAAACCAAATCTACATAGCTGACTAATAAATTCATCTTGTTAATTCTTCATCCTGCAGATTATAAGATCTTGTGGGTTGTGTGTGTGTGTGTGTGTGTGTGTGCGCGCGCGCTTTTTTCTTTTTTTCTTTTCTTTTATGGCAGTATATATGAAACTCCAAAATTCAGAGTTGGGGAATACCTTTGTTAGGCTCAACCCAAATATGTACCACAAAAGTGTGGCAAGCTTTCAAGTTCTCCAAAACTCTTCAGAGCTCTTTAGGTGAATATTTACTTCATACAGTGGTACCTCGGGTTACATACGCTTCAGGTTACAGACTCCACTAACCCAGAAATATTACCTCGGGTTAAGAACTTTGCTTCAGGATGAGAACAGAAATCGCGCAGCGGCAGCAGGAGGCCCCATTAGCTAAAGTGGTACCTCAGGTTAAGAACATTTTCAGGTTAAGAACGGACCTCCAGAATAAATTAAGTTCTTAACCCGAGGTACCACTGTATATGCAAAAGTAAAGGAGTGAAGGTAGGAACACTATTCAGGTGTTGCTCCAATTACTTTGGTGGAAGGGAGCAGGTTTTGTCTTCCTGAATGCAGCCTGTTTCTTATGCTCCATTGAACTTCAATAAGAAGACTTGAGAATCAAGCCCACTCTTGCGTGTATAGCCATGCCTTGGGTGACATTTCTTGGTCATGCTGGAGTGGGACAGTGAGAATGAAAGCAGTAACTGTCTTTTAATATAACATAAATAAATCAGTATCCTGCCCTATAATGATGTAGTGCAATAAGCCAAAGTTATGAGTGTTCTAACTATTTAGGAGAAAGCATCAGACATGGGATATTGCTTGACAGCCCATTCAGCTGTGATGAAGGACACTGAAGGTTGATGCCACCTGGGTTTCCATGTTATATAAAAGTATTTTGTAACATTTGGGGCTTTATATTGCTGTTTATATAATCATGTGAGGGGGTTTTTTTTTATAGGCTTGGACCAATGAAGCATGAGTGGGACTCCACCCATGCAACAGGCTTTCCTGCTGCGCATTATTGCATGCCCTGAAAAGCTTCTCCTGAGGGAGAGCCTGTGGATTGCTGTGGAATGGGAGGTTGCGGGCAGCTGCAGACAGGAATCAGCAGAAATCATTGGTAGGCAATTGCTTGAGCAGAAATGCCTTCTCCTCACACAAGAGACCTTTTCTCTGCTGTAAATTCCCCCTCTAAATTCTTCCTAAATGATATGAAGCCTACTGATGAAGAAAAATAGATTAAATAGGTACTGAGGAAATGGTTTAATTAACTGAAGTGCATATCGTTAGGAGTCTAATTAAGAATATGCAAAGGAGATTATTCACTCATTTTGTACGCATGTTCTCCATCATTGTATAAAACCCATTTCAAACAAAGAAACTGGTGGCTCCTTCAAATGTACCTTTTATGTATTTCATTTCATCCTTCTGGATGAAGCATGGAACTCCCATGATGCATCCTGTTGCCACAAAACATCTCTACCCTGTTTGCAGTGATCTATTTCTAGCAGCACGCAAAATCTGCCAATCTTGTTTACCATTTTTCCAGCAATGTTCTAAGTGATAAGGAGCACCCATAGGCAGTGTTTACTGGGAAGTAAGGAGCAGCAGCAAGGTGCTGGAGGGCAGAGTTCTCTTTGTGTGTTGTACAGCCTTCCCTTCACCCCCTAAGACAGGCTGCCACCCTCACATGTGGGATTGATGGAAGCTGGAGTTCAGCAACATCTGGAAGGCCATAGTTTCATCAACCTTCTTTAGGGACTTGGGGGATCTTTCACCTTTCAAAGGATATCTCAGGATGAAATGTTAGAAATTACATTTCACGCCTACCACGTCTGATAGGTTTTTCTCCCTTTAGGTGTTGACTCCACCACAAATCAAGTCAATTTGTCAAGCAATGTTAGAGTCTGGGAAACAGTATGCTCTGAGGAAGAGAAAACCAGTTCCACTCATGTACTCTTACTATGGAACAGAATACCTTGGTGAGTAGAGACCTTTAAATTAGGTGTATTCCTGCTGATTTTCTAGGAAATTTCCATTGCATTTTAATGGAAGGATCTAAGAGTAAGCCTGAGTAAGTCCCATTGACCTAAATAGGGCTTGATTCAGAGGAGACATGCATAGAATTCCACAGTGAGATATAAAATCTGTGCACCCAAGAAATATAATATACAGAGAATATATATGGACCCAGTCCTTTTTCCCCTAAAAAATGTTTAAGGGTACTCTCATTTTCCTACTCATATTGAAATACTGCCCCTCGATGAGGCCAAACTTAGATTCACAAAATGTTTAGGGGTATGCGTCCCCCCAGAAAAAAGCACTGTATGGACCAAATGCACATCCTTTGTTTTCTCTGTCAAGTGTTCAGATGGATCATCCATAAGAATTATTTTATACTATTTTATACTAGGGAGTCAAAACAACAAACCTGGCTATGAAGTGGCCTACACGAGCAATAGGTAAGGATGAGGCTCGAAAATAGTCAGGTCTAGAAACATTCAACTGGGGGATTTTTGTCTTGAAATATATACTAGGCAATTGATATATATGCATGCAGAAATCTTGTCTTTCGTGGTGAGCCAGAACAGGGTAAATTCTGTTAGGCAAAGCTTTTCACCCTTACAAAAAGAGGGCACCATATCAGCAGTCTTGCGAGGACAGGGGTGAAAATGTTGTGCTCTTTTTTAAAATTTGAAGGTTACTCGCTGCACCATACTCTGAAGGATACTCCTCCTGTCTGTTGGCTAGCCCTTTGCCTGGAGCTGATCCGTGTCCCTTCCATTCTCTTGTTTAAATCATTTGTCAAATGAGGGAGAGGGTTCACACTGTGCAGTGTCTGACACAAAATGTACCTTTTCTTTTGCAAGAGGTGGCTTGCCTTTGAGTGGAGCTTCAGCCACCCAACAGCAGGTTTCCTCCAAGATGCAAAACCCTGCAAAAATTCAGTGCACCGCTACCTACTTTATTGTAACTGTTTCTGTTCTTCACAGGAGCTGCTCACGGCCTTTCATCCATCCTACAGATGCTGCTTTCCTACTATGAATATATTCCACCTGCTGATCAGGAACTAGTATGGCAGAGTGTTGACTTTCTTATGGATCAAGAGCAGAATTGCAACTGGCCTCCAGAACTAGGAGAGATGATTGAACGGGAGAATGAGCTTGTGCACTGGTGTCATGGCGCTCCAGGTTCTTCTCAATGTAGATGCTGTGAAGTAGATGCCAGAAATTAGTCATTAAAACACAATTTCACCCAGTGCTGTTTTGCTGAGAAACAGGCCAAATTGTATCCATTCGTAACATTTGATGTGAGGCTGACACAATTTTAACATTACGCTCTTAAATATTTTGTATTACTGAAGTGACTAGAAGATCAGACAATGGAGGGAGCTCTCAAAACACATGGAGATTCCTTTGCTACTGCAGCCATTAGAAATCTGAATGCATTGCAGCATAGCTTGTTCATGTGACTATGACAGTTTACTTGCATTGCCAGAATCCAGAGCATCCTTTGAGGGACTTCTTTCCGGTGGAAATTGATGCAGAGAGCATCATGGTCCTTCCGGGACTAAAACCTACTCATGAAGAATCAAACAGGGTCAATCACTTTTGTGATCAGCCCTATTCATTCTTTCACAACATCCCCTCTGTATATAGTAATGCAGGTCAGAATGTATCACGAGCCTGATACACTGCTTAATTGTGCATTGCGGCATGTCTAGTGGACTTGCAGCAATGTAAGCAACACATGCATCCTTTAAACACCACCTTCTGCAAAGTGTCTCCCCCCAAGCCTTTTTTATTTATTTTAAAAGCCCACCAGTGATCTTTGCTATCATCTATGCTACCAGCCCCTCCTTATCATCCCACCCTTTCCTGCCCATAATTTAGATTGCAAACAAGCATCTTGGCAGGTGTTTCTCCCGCCCTTAATTGCAGTAGGCAATAGGGAAGGTGTGGAGAACATTTGGCCCTGTGGATGTTGCTGAACTGCAACTCCCATCAGCCACAGCAAGCATGGCCAATGGCCAGGTTCACTTGGAGGGCTAAAGGTTCCCCACACCTGCAATAGGGAAGCAGGTTAGTGAATCAGAGTACTTTAGTGAAGACAGCTGGGGATTTGATTTAATTTTAATTATGTTCTTACATTTATATTCAGCTTTTATTTTCTCGTGGAATCATGGTTCCCAGGCAGTACCTGGCTAGACCTGCTTAGCTCTTCTCATGCTTTCAGAATACATCTTATCGGTCTATCCATCCTACTATGAATTATATCATTCAGTCATAAAATAAGATACCTGAGTGGGCAGTGGTGGGCTTTTAAAACTGAAAAACAGTTTTCTGTTACCAGTCAACTAACCTGCACTTCACACCTATAAATATGAAGGAGAGAATACATATGATCTTATGTAGTAATTGTTCCATTATTCATTTCTTCACTGGTACTTACAACATTTCTTTGGTTTGCTATTTTCCTAGGCATTGCATACATGTTTGCAAAAGCATACTTAGTTTCTAAGAAGCCCCAATATCTAGACAGTTGTATCCGCTGTGGAGAACTAACTTGGCAGAAGGGACTACTGAAGAAAGGACCTGGAATATGTCATGGAGTGGCTGGCAGTGCTTATGTGTTCCTGCTCCTATACAGGCTAACTGGAAATTCTAAGTACATCTACAGAGCACAAAGGTTTGTTCTTTAACAGAACCTCTTTGAATATTGGTGTAATCCTTGTTCGGCGCACTCTTTTGTTGTAGGTCATATTGCTTTTTAATGCTCCTTTAAGTTTAAGCCTCTTGGAGATAACAATGTCCCTGTTGTATTCAGACTGATTTCTCAGCAGTGAAGAGAAGAGACCTAAAATACTGTTATGCCTCCCTAAGGACCAAGTTACATGTACCATTAAAAGCATTTTTCCATTTAATGGGCTTGTGAATTTTTTAAAACATGGAAATAGCTGCTGTAGGGGTCTCCTAGCAGCAGAGGTGGGGAGAGAGTATAAACTCCCCGTCCCCGGCTGTAATACTATTTTTTTAATAAAATAAACCTGGACACTGCTATTTTGCATTGGCATCAATAGGAGCTTTTCCTCCCAATGCAAATAGCAACATGGGAGGCAGAAGAACATGTTTTTAATTGAGATCACAGAAGAAGACAGTTTGCAGGATCACTTTCTGACACAGTGATATTGCTCCCCCCATACACACATACATGCACGACAGCTATTTCCATTTTTTTTAAAAAAAATCATGCAAATAAAATGCAATAACAGAGTTTTAATGTCATATGTGGCTTGGCCCTAATACTCCAAGGAGTGAGGAGCAACTGTTTAGTTTCTTTTGAATGAGACAGCACTAGAGAGTTATGGCATTTCTGTTATATTTTCGTTATTTAAAAATATAAAAGCAGAGCCTACACATGGAAGCAAACAGGCACTCCTCCAAGTCAGTAGATCCACTTCACTACACCAGATCCCTCAAAAGTAAGGTTACCAGACCTCCCCGTTTCCCGGGGACAGTCCCTGGATTTACAAATCAGTCCCCATACAAAATCCATTGAAGCTGAAAAGTGTCCCTGGATTCATTGAAAATAATCTGGTAACCTTACTCAAAAGGGACCTTGCACCCCAAAGTACTTCACCTTGGGCCAACTCACAGCTCATTCTCCCTCTCAGCCTCTGTCTCTGTAGTCTCTTCAAAACTGCCAATTCACAGCTCTCTCTGTCTCCTCCTCTGAAGGTGAATTGCCTATTCAGGAAACATTCACGGCCATTAAACAACATTAACATTCTTTTGCCAAAGGTGCTGACTCCTATCAGTTGTCACTTTAAGCAAAACTAAAGTGATAGACCCAATTACTGGTGTCGTTCAGAATAGCACAATAGCTCCTCCATGAGGCTTTTGGAGCCCTCTGACTCCAACTGGCTAGGAAGCCAGATAAGCCGGAAGAAACAGAACAAAGGATTGTTATCTACAGCTTCCTGTTTCCGGTGCGCCAGAAACAGCTTCCTGTTTCCGGCGCGCCAGGAATGGAGTCTCCCCCAACACCAAGGGAGAGAGACAGACAGAGACAATCAGAAAAAGATGGGGAAATATCATTATCTGCATTCCTCTTTGAATGGAAGAGGAACCAGGCTCTCACCCACAGTTTGCCTGGTGGTCTGGCATTTGCTTCCCCATGGAATGCGAGGGCAAGCAAAGGCACTGAGTGCATGGAGCACTCTGGCTGCCATGACCCCCCCATCCTGTTCCTGGAAGCACAGGTTTTCCTGCTAATTGGATTTTAATTGGAGTAAACTACAGACACGTGCCAGAGATGATGAGATTAAAAATAGCGAAAACAACCCAGCTCCAAGGATGTAAAAGGTTTGGACTGAGAGCGGATTTCATTCGGTGAAAGCGACAATGGAGGCAGGGGAGCCCACGGTTTGCTTATTTAAAGCTTTTTTCTACATTTATGATATGGCAATCCTCCCCAGAATGCAAGTTTTATTAACAATATCTGCACAAGTGAGGATGGAAGAAATTGGAATATAATATGGAATTTAGCAAAATTGGAACTATGTGTGTGAGAGAAAGGAACTGAGAGGGAAGGGGGGGAGAAACGATATGCTTTGAAACTATAGAGCAAAGTCCTCCCTAACCTCCATTATCCACAAAGGAATGTATTTGAGATCATGATAATTGGCCATAAATCAGCAACTGGGAGGAAAGGAGTCTACCAGTTATTTGAATACAGTGGTACCTTGGTTTACGCACTTAATCCGTTCCGGAAGTCCGTTCTTAAACCAAAACCATTCTTAAACCGAGGCATGCTTTCCCTAATGAGGCCTCCTGTCGCCGGTGCCCTTCCACTGTTCAGATTCTGTTCTTAGACCAAGGTAAAGTTCTCAAACCAAGACACTATTTCCGGTTTTGCGGAGTTTGTAAACCAAATCATTCTTAAACCGGACTGTTCTTAAACCGAGGTACCACTATACATGTTTTTGGATTAACTATCTGCAGTCTGGATTCAGACCTTTCTTCCTAGGCTGGGAAAATGGTGAAGACGGCTTGTTTATGGAAGTCGAATCACGGGACGAAGTGATGCAGTGACTTTTAGAAACTGTGAGATAACAGCTTCTCCTGGGGCATGATGGGAACCATCAACAGTTGCAGAAATGAACAATACAACACCATATATGGATGGGGAAACATCATGGAAAAAACTTTCACACACAGGAAAGAATAAGGATTATAGCTATAGTTCCTCACTTGAAACTTTACAAATTATCTGTTATGCCAACATGAATAGAAATCACAAGGTTGAAGCTGCTATATAAGAGATTATTATATCTGAATGGAATGTGATGGAAATTATCAAAACTTTGGAACGCAGAAGAAATGTAGAAGAATGAACTCATTAACTCTAGCATGCGAGGGGGGCAGTTTAATTAAATTATATAATTTGACACTTGAATAATTGGTATTAATAATTGTATTAACTGGATAAAATTGATATTGTTATAATGAGGCTATTGGAATGACACTGGAAAATTATATATATATATATATATATATATATATATATATATATATATATATATATATATATGCTTTCGTAGATTTTCACGGGTACAGGAATGCAGGTTTTGGTGTCTTCGGGTGTCTTCCCGTGTAAGAGTCGGGGTGTCTGGGCGACGTTTCGACGAGGTCTCACTCGTCATCTTCAGGCTGGTGCTTTTGGCTTCTTGTTACTGGAACATATATATATATATGGATTGTTATCTACATCTTGGCAATTTAAAGTTTCTGAAGTAGTATTTTGTAGTTTGGCTTTGAAAAGTAGCTATGAGTATTAATAATCATATCAAGACATAGGCTTATTTTCACCACAGAAAACCTCCACTCTTATTTCTTGCTATCTCTATGATCAGCCAAGAGCACTTTCTTAATTTCTGCATCAAATTAAGGCAGGGAGGACACATAAGGATGCTTTTGAAGGCTGCACCACAGCTGTGGAAGCTGAGACAGCTTTTAATCCCAAAGAGATTCATATTTTGAAGGCTTGGTCTTGGATGCATTTCATGATACTTGCAAAAAACAAAAACCCTAAAAGCAAATCACACATTTGCTGGTTCATCGTGGGTGGGGCTGTGTGTGTTACTTTGCTTTTGCATTATAGAGATATGAGTAGTAAAGGTTTTGGTAGAAACTGCAACCTGAGGTTTTTTTCCCGTGGGAACCAAGACACCACTATCCTTAATGGAGTTTTGTGATCCCCCCTCCCGCCCAGATCTATGGAGCTCAAGTTTGGATCCAGAAGGTCACCTAGTCCAACTTCCACATTGCAACACGTGGTCCCCCATCCAATTTGAAACCATACCAAGACGTAGCTTAGCTTTGTAAATGTGCTAGCAGTTATATTGCTGCCATACTCTTTCATTGAAATTAGTGGGTTCTGGCGGGCTGAGGAGTTTGCAGCAATGCAGCAGTGCCAGTGTCCCCTCCATGTGTGAGGTCTGGGGTGGTTTAAAAATGGTCTGGATGCAGCCGACCACACAGCCAGGGAATGAATCTGTCCATAACACATAAGAACACATTTGATTAAATCTGGTTCCAAACTGAGGACAATTTTGAATCCAGCTTGAAATAGCAACATGTTGACGTTACTGTACAGAGTAACTCTCTCCTTTTTGTCTTGGTTTCTTCTTCTCCTTAGGTTTGCTGAATTCTTGTTTACTGAAGAATTTAAGGCTGGATCCCGGGAACTGGAAAGTGTTTACAGTCTGTATGAAGGTTTCTCAGGGACAGTTTGCTTTCTGGTTGACTTGCTACAGCCTAACCAAGCTGAATTCCCCCTCTTCAGTGTCTTTGTGTAAAATGGAACATGTTCCACTGCCGGGACAGGACAAAGGCACTGTTTCAGTTCACTATCAAGGAAAGCGATTTTAGAATATGTCCATTTCTGCATTGCCACTAATGAGATAGCCTTAACGTTGCAGGGTGCGGGGTGGGGAGAGCAGGTTTAACACACAGACACATATATATTCTGGGGCTTGGGAAGGGAAGCATGTGGTTTATAAATAATAGGTAGCAATTTTATTCAAAGGTTAGAAAAGGGTCTGGCATTTTTACAAAACTGAAAAGGAATAAAAATTCAGATGAATTAAGGGAAGTTAAATGAAGTTCACAAAAACTGACAGCGTTCTGTCTTCCACAAGGTAGATTGGTTAAAAGACAAAATGCAAATTTGGATTTCAGAGAAGTACAAGTGGTGGTGGTGGGGGAATGTGAACAATGCATTATTTAAAAGCACACAAAAAGTATATTTTTATGGTACATTGGCACATTTTTGGGGGGAAGGCAGGCAATGAGAAAAGTAAAACTGTCAAACATCTTTGACATATTCCAGAAATTCATATTAGGACAATGTCTTTATTAGGCCAACCAAAATGCCACAAAAGAGCATGCCGGGTTTTGAGCTCCCCAGAATTCTTCATCAGGTTAGGTGGCAACAACCTGGGATAAAGCCGCCCAGCAAGAGTCTTAAGATGGAGTGTAGGAGGCAGTAGACATTCAAATAAAGCCCATTTTACGTACCTTGCAGGAATCAAGCTCCATTGTAGCCTCCTGGCAAGGACTAACCCATAATGGCTAAGTGCCCTTAAGAGATGGGGACTCTGCCATTGTTGGCTGGGGATGAAAGGTGCTAGTCCAGCAACACCTGCAGGGCCAGAGGTTCCCCACCTCAATTCTAGGTCACTGTTTCCCAGTGTAGGCAGGTGAAATTGTTGCCTTTGCTTACGTCTTTGGCAACAGGTTTTCTCCCCTCTATAATAAGTCATTCTAACCCTCAGCTATAGTAAAATTGCAAAATCCTGCAACAGAGATGGGTGCTTCTTACTGCATGGGTCCTCATAGGCTAAGAAAATAATCTTTGCTGCTGAGCTACATTTGGTTTCATAAAATATATTAAACACTATCCCCTTGGATTGAAGCTAAGGCTCCCTGTGGATGATGATCTGCTCTCAGGATGCTAAGGGAGTGAAGTAGAATTGGTGCAAATTGTGCCCCGCCCCCACCGCCACCATTGGCGGTATACAAATTAAATAATAATAAACAACTATATATTGTACAGTTATTTCAGGAATGTGTAACATCTACCTAAAATTGCAAAAACAGACTGAAACAAGGCAAGATCTTGTAGGAATCCAAGCCTACATGTTTGTTTAGAAGTCCTTTGTGTTCAGTAGGACTCGCTGTCAAGAAAGTGTGTTTAGGATTTCAGCCCAGGTTAAATTCTTAAATGTACTAGGTTGCTTCTCTGTGAAGTTAAATAGAAGTTTAAGTAATATAATGTGTTTTAATTATGCTTTCTTAAAGAATATGGGTTATTAGTCTTTGCCATATATTGTGTGCCTATTTGTGATGTATGTTTCCTGCATCCTGGTGTGTAAATCATCCCCTAAGGCGCTATGGCCATTGTGACTCATGAGGAACAATCTTCAGATCATAGTAAAGCCAGCTATTTTAACTAAATGTAGAATTCTTGAGTAAAAGTATGAAATATTGTACTAGCATTTTTTATTAGAGCTGAGCTATTGTTTTAGTACCAGATATGTACATGTTAGTAAATACCTATTGCTTTTTCTACAGATTTAAAATTTGCTAGGAATACTGTGGTCCTAGCTTTGCTTATAATGTCCTTCCCCCACACTTTGTTTTTAAATGTTACAAATATTCTGTGGGGGCTGGGAAAGCAGCTTCTCCCCCTTGATCTCTCTGCATTTTGATGTTGTGCCATGTAACTTATTTCAGGGAGAAGTGCCACTGTCTGCCTCTTCACATAATATTATTTCAGTACTAGTCTGTGTATGAACTCTTATTCCTCAGCCAAGGCAAACAGCCACCACTATACTATATTATATTCAAATTGTTGACTGGAGGAGAAAATAGAATTTACAGGGAATATGTCCAGTCCAGCAGCTTATCTCCTAAGGCAATCCCACGTGGTCAAGTAAAGGAGGTCCAAGTGCACATTTTAAAAATATAGATGAAGAAGGATGTAAAATCATTTTATGGATTTGTCTTTATTAGAAAGGCTCTTAGGAGATTTACATATTATGCTTCCACTTCTTACTTTCTGAAGTCAGTCATACCTTGGATCTCGAATGCCTTGGCTCCCAAATCGGCTCCCAAATGATCAAAAACCGGAAGTGAGTGTTCCGGTTTTTGAATGTTCTTTTGGAGTCCGACGGGGCTTCTGCAGCTTCTGATTGGCTTCAGGAGCTTCCTGCAGCCAATCAGAAGCCGCGCTTTGGTTTCCGAATGTTTTGGAAGTCAAACGGACTTGTGGAACAGATTGCATTCGACTTCCAAGGTACAACTGTATTGCCCCAGGTGTATTCAGTAGAGTGTGAGCTTCCCACCTCTGTGACATGAATATAGAATGCATACCATAGTCAGGATCTGTTGGGTATACAGAAAATAAAATTTCAGCAAAGAAATACATAAGGCTAACAAATATAATAAGCCCACAATATTATGGGAAGCTAAGCCAACAAATACACAAGGAGCTACACAAAGTCCTGTCTCAGTCTGATATCGCAGCCCTTGACACTGACTTGCTCTTGCAACAATACAATTGGCTAAGTAGCTACCAGCGCGAAGGTAATTTCAAGGCAAGAAACTTACAGTGCAATCCCATGCACATTTCCTCAGGAGCAAGTTCCAGTGAGTTCAGTGGGACTTATTCCCAACCCAAGTAAGTATGCATAGGATCACAGCCTTAAAGCGCAATCCTTAGAGTGTTTTCTCAGAAGCGAACCTCTCAAAGTTTAATGTGTTTAAGATCACGGCCTTAGAAAATAACCAAAAAAAGTCTTATACTGCTGAGACAAAAGCATACATACTGCAAAGCCATAAGCCAGCAATACTCAGGGCCCATGAAACAATACAGTATTTTTAGGGATGTGGCTAGGCATATTCCAACGAAACAGCACAAATCTTGTTTCATCATACAACTATTTATTCCCCATATACTGCACTTAAAGAATTGAATTGCCTTGAATATCAACTTCAATTATAGCAGGATTTTATCATAATTTGTGTGTACTGATGAATAATTTCTGTTCATACAGACTTTGCTAGTAGTCCCTCGTGCTATCAATTTGTATATATACTTAAGTGCATATTTTCAGTGAACAATATTGTGATTAAAAAAATATATTCTTGTGTTATTTGAAGAGAGCTGTTATTATACTTCTGGATGAAGTTTATCAAAGTTATTATTGCTTTTAGGTCTCTGTGCATGCTCCTCACATTTTGGCATGTTTTGAAAATTGTAGTTTTCACATGTTAACCCTGATAGTAATTGGTTATAAGTTAAGTTTAACTAAAGCAATATGGTATAGCAGACCATGATATTTAATATTTATTTTAGAAAGCAGAGTGCTGCTTGCTGATCAAAAATATTTATAATGTAGTAAGGTTATATAGTGATAGACCAAAAATATTTTCTATACAATATTTGTATAATATATACAGTGGGGATAATATTCTTAAATCCCTCTGTTACATGTAGAAAGAAACTAATCTCAACCATTACATTCTGTGTTAATCCTTGTTGCCATTTCCCTGATGGAGGGAAAAGAATACAGTGATAGTGGGCTTGAGCCTCTATTTGGGGCTATTTTTGGCAGGAGCTCAGAAATACAAACAAAGACTTCCACAAAATCACTTAGGTCTCATCTGCACTACACATAGTGGTTAAGAGCGGTAGACTCGTAATCTGGTGAACCGGGTTCGCGTCTCCGCTCCTCCAGATGCAGCTGCTGGGTGACCTTGGGCTAGTCACACTTCTCTGAAGTCTCTCAGCCTCACTCACCTCACAGTGTTTGTTGTGGGGGAGGAAGGGAAAGGAGATTGTTAGCCGCTTTGAGACTCCTTAGGGTAGGATATCAAATCCATCCTCTTCTTCTTCTTCTACAGCAGTATCATACCACTTTAAACCATCACGGTTTCCCCCAAACTACAGTTCCCAGGATTCTTTAGGGGAAAGCCATGACAGTGAAAGTGGTATAATGCTGTTTTAAATATGTAGTGCAAAGGGGGTCTTCAATCCTAAAAGGTGATGTGTCAGGGAACACTTACTTGGAATTAAGCACATCACTGTGAAGATGAAGATGATTACATTTATACAGCTTCCTATCAATGAATATTCCCTGACTAGAGAAAACCATGCCACATCTAATGCATTGCCTTTGAGGATGATTTTGTCATTTGTTTGTTTTAGAGCGCCCATCATCCAAATAGGATGACAAGGGGTTCATAATACAACAATAAAAGAACAGAATAACTTAAGAATAACCACTGGATACAAAAAAATACTAAAGTAACTAAAATCAGAGGATTGCAGCTCCCCACATGAGTACTGCAGACCACAGAACCAGTGCACACAATGACCCTGACCATACCTCAGTATCAACCAAAAGCCTGGGTGAATAAGTAGTGACTTCAGTTAGTGACAAAATAAGGGTGATCGATACACCTGTAGAGGGAAGGAATTCAATAAACAGACGTCGCAGCATTATCACTATAAATGTTGGCATTGACTGAAGTAGATTCAAGCTCAAAATGTTAGTAAAGACCAGAGGTCTGCTCGCAAATGTCCATTAACAAGTTCATGTGCTGGCAAAGCCACAAGCTGGTGGCACATGAGGTAGTCTTAAAGTAATGTGTATATCTGAGAACCAGCAAAGAGCAAGGAGAAATGTTTTCATGTTGCTGATATGTACCCTTTATTAGTTACCTCTGTCCATTTCTTTCAGCACATGGTAGTCATTTCATTAGTATTGAAAACCCTCTGCTTTGATACCTGCTCAGTGTCATATATCGTCTCTTTACCAAACAAACTTGATTTATTCTTGTAGAATCGCACCTTAAATAAAAGTCCATGCCATGTTTTAAACACTGTGATATTTCAAAGCGTGTCTCTTGTACTCGTTTTGTATTGTACACTGGAGGGATAGTTAAAATAGGGTTGTTGTTTTTTAGCTTTTAAAAGCAGTGATCAGAATATTGGCTTAGCAATGAGAGAAGAACTCCATGTATCCATGCTATTTATATTTAACCTATGTGATATTTTGCCTTAATTCAAATAAAGTATAACTGTATTGTGGCTATTTTGTATTTATTGGAACAACGGGCCAGTACAGATACAATGCTAAACTGTGGTTTGGGAGACGGATGGGGGCACCTCTCTCCCTTCTGATGTTGTTGGACTCAAACTCTCATCAGCTCCAGCCAGCAAGGTCAGAGAAGAGGGATGGTGAGCTGCTCCAGGGAATGAATTTTTAGACACTTTGGAAGCCACAGTGACCTGCCTGCAAGCCACTTTGTGGATAAAGTAATCCACCAACAGCGTGAGGCAGGCAGAAATGCTGTCAGCAGGGTGTCATGCAGTGATATTTTTCGTAGAACAGTTGGGACCAGAGGCACCAGCTTGCGAAGGTGATGGGGGGTGGGGGTGATGTCCTATGTGTGAGCATTGCACCTCCCTCCCTAAGCTGGGCAGAAGCTTCCCATGCTTTGGGAAGGAAGCGCCAGGCCTTAATGCTTTAATACTCTTAATTTACCAGGAACATTTAAGGGACTAGCCTATTTCCCCCTAGTCCACTGACTATATGCCACTGGTGACAATGGGGCATGCACACCTGTGCAGCTTACAGTTTCATACACTTCAAACAATTCTCAGAGTGGAAGGAAACGGATTTCCAGTGACACTGATGGGTGATGATATCCAGACATCCCTTGTGCAATGGACTCCTGCGTGCACAAATGGGTCTTCTGCTTCTCCCAGAACCTGCTGTACCCCCTAAAATCTCTTCCAGGGGGTTGGGACTCCTCCAGAGCAGATTGAGAGCTTGGGGAGCTTGCAGGGGGAGGTGAAGTAGGAGAGTCCTGCTGTTTCCACTCTGGAACAATGTTGAATCTCACCCAAGGTAGGTGCTTGTGGAATGTCAACTACATTTCTCTTTTTCTTTACAAAAAATGTTTTTAAAAATCAGCTGTTCTATACCTAAAAAACAAAACCTGTCTTTTGTGGTTTGAGTGTTTGCTTTTCTTTTGTAAGTCTGTATGTGTGGTTGAACTATTTGTTCTGGCGTGGGAGGTGATTATATACAGGGATCCTGATTGGTGTCATTTCTTTGTATTGAAAAGTCTAAACTAAACGATTACCTTTGGCTTACCTTTGTACTACAGCTTGAGCTGTCAGGCCACTATAAGAAGGTAATTCCTTGGCACAGAAAGCTCCACCCAAATGCTGGCCATAAAGTTCAAATACAAGCTGTGAGGAAGCTGGTAGTTGTTCAAATATGTAAATAGGACCAGGGCGTGAGCAACCCTTCTGTAATGCAGAACAAGGAAACAGTGGAGAGTCATGTCCACTAAAAACGCCTTGTTGGAATGTTCAGTGAACAATTCCAAGCCTTAGCATTTATTAGGGATTAAGTCCTATTGAACTCAGAGGGACTTACCTTTGTGCTCTGTAATAGACTGCATATTTAAGATATGTACACAGGAGCCTTGTGGAATCAGACCAATGAACCATTTAGCCCAGCTCCCTGTTCTCAAGAGTGGCCTACCAGATGCTTCACTTTTATCTCGCCTTTCCTCAAATTGGCACAGTATGCATGGACCTCACCCCACCCACTTTATCCCCACACCAGCCATGTGGGGCCAAGCCTGAGAGACTGTCCAGTGTGCCTCATACCTGGGCAGATACCTGAACCTGGATCCTCTCCTGGTAAGTGGTGTTGCCAGCTTGTTTTCTGGTGAGGCTCATCTGGCGTTTAAAAAATACACCAGGTGGAGTCTCTTATCTCTGGGAAAATACAGGCAATGGCCACCCATTGAATTTCTGCCTGTCGTAAGTTAAAAGCATATTTAATATGCCTCTGGTTTGGTGGGAGGATGGCTATCCTAGTAGCAAACATACCAGCCAACTCCTAAGGGTCCAAGTCCCCAATAAAATATTTCAGGGGGCTGCCACCAGCAAGGTCAATGGGCATTGCCATTCAAATGCTGGGCATGTGCCGTGACTTGTGAATGATTATGTGTGGCAGGGCTTACCTGCCCCTCCCCCAACATGTTACTCAGATTTGTCCTGCTGCTGGTACAGACTAGGATGGGCTACCCCTGAGCTTAACCTGAGCCAGGCCCAGGCCTTGGAATCTAAGAAGACAGGTGAACAAGAGCGCACCTGCGCATGTACAGAGCGGCCTTCTCAGCTGGGGAGGGAGCCGCAAGCAAGCAGCCAGCCAGCCCCCAGGGACCCGGGTCTAGGAGACAACGGCAGCTTTCGCAACTCCAGGCCCGGCACTTCGGATTCTTTCGTGGATCCTCCTCCGCCATCCCCTCGAGCGCCGCCGAAGACAGCGAGCCTCGTCCAATTGGGCGGCCGGCGCCGCAGCAGCAGCAGCTCGCCCAGGCCTGCCCCCTAGCGGGCGCTTGGCGAAGGCGCGGCTCGGGCGTCTCCCGCCGCTGGCAGCTTGGCTCCTCGCTGGGCTCCGGGAGATGGGCAGCTGGCGGCCTCGGCTGCGGAGCTCCGCGCGTGGCCAGCGCTGCCCTGCTCCTGCCCGCTGACTGAGCCGCTGCCCGGCTGGCTTCCCCGCCGGCGGCGATGAAATTCCCGGGCTCGGTGCTGGTGTCGCTCTTCCTCTTCGTGGCCGAGACGGCGCTGGCGCTGTACCTGAGCAGCACCTACCGCTCGGCGGGCGACCGCATCTGGCAGTCGCTGACGCTGCTCTTCGCGCTGCTGCCCTGCGTGCTAGTCCAGTTCAGCCTCGTCTTCATCCACCGAGACCTCAGCAAGGACAGGCCGCTCGTGCTGCTCCTGCACATCCTGCAGCTGGGACCCCTCGTCAGGTGGGTGGGGGGCGGGGGCCCCGATCCCCGCAGGTGCTCCTGCAGGAGAAGGACCGCCCAAGCGGGGAGGGCTGGCCGGGGGCGGAAAGGGGGTCAGGGGAGGGGGTGGCCGCCCCAGCTGCGCTGGAAGAGCAACGCCCCACAATGGCTGTCATACATCTCAGAATGCTGGACACGCACTCGAGTGTCTGAATTGGGGACCAGTTCCAGCCTTATTGTTAATTTTAAAAAAGCTGATCGCTTCAATGGTGGATTCTATGCCGAGAGATCTGGATAGGGAATTGTGACCATTAAGATAGCGCAAGAGCTCTTTGTTGGGTCAGATGTGCAAGATAAAGGACCATTTTGTTTATAGTGAAATAAAGGTGTTGGGGTTTTGTGTGTGTTTTGTGTCTGTTTGCTGCATCCATCAGGACATGGTCTCCTTTTATATGCTTGGAAATCTCCCTCCCTCGCCATGCATGTTAATGGATCTGTACTGTGTGCGGTTAAGGGTCTGTGATGCTTCCTATCTGCACAGCTGCCTGATCCGGTTTTGCCTGTGAGCAATAACTGGCAGAGAAGCATGCCTGCGTTTGGTCACAGGCACGCCCATCTGTAGAGTGTGCTTCTGGAAAGCTGTATTGGAATAAGGGAGGCAGTGGTGAGAGAGCTGGACTTGAGAATATAACAGGTTCACACATCTTGAGTAGTCTCTACCTTTTGGGTTGAGTGAAAATATTTCAGCTTGTGAGTAAGACTAAATAAAGAGGAAGGAGGCTGAGTTTCTTGTGGACCACACACAGTTGCTCTTTGAAAATTGAAGAAGAAACTGGATATTTCAAACCTATTTTTATCTACTGAAAATATTTATAACCTCCTTTTCAGGCACCTTGTTTTTTGTTAACATAATAATAATGTAATAATGCCAAAATCAAACTGCTTTGATTTTATTATTTTTAAAAATATCCACCCACACACGTCATCATCCTGGAAGCAATTTGCCATTTTCAACTCTCTCTCTCTCTCTTTCACCACCCAGAGGTAAACTGTGTTGCTTCAGTATGTATTGTTTCAGCAAGTATTTTCCCAATAAATTATTCTATCAGTTTCCTTTCTGTTTCTGTTGTTTTTAATTTCAGGGAGGTAACTGTGATGGTCGGTTGCAGCAAAAAAAGAGAGAAAAGCTCATGGCATAATAAAAATGTCTTAGTCTTTAAGGTGCCTTAAGACTTAAACTTTTGTTACCCTTTATTGCTTTTGTTACCCTTTATTGCTCTCTGAATATATCATATCTAAACTTTGACGACATTGTAAGCCACCCAGAATAGATTTTTTTGCCTAGAAAGGCAGGTTATGCACTTTAACAGAAATAAATAAATTTGATAAATCATTAACTATTGGGCAGTTATCCCTTCAAGCAAAGAAGCATGAGCAGTATTAAGTTTCTTATCAGTTTGTTCCTGAAGCCAAATTGTACATGCAAATCAAACACCAAATTGGGGGGAAAGCAGAGGGAGGGATAACATAGCAATGTTTTACAGGGCCTAATACTGTTATCCAAAACTTTTCTAATATTATTGGATGTATGCCATCACCTGCCAGCAATCCCCTCCTTGCTTTCTAAATAAAAGGTGGGGTATAAATACAATGTTAATTAATAAATATTAAGCTCTGGAAAAACATTTCAGTCTCCCAAGTTATTCTGCTGTTGACCTAAAAGTTACCATGTTTCAATAAAGTAACTTCAGAGAGTAAGTCCATATACACAGCTGCACATAAGGAGCCTGAACCGGAAGCATTTAGTAGTACTGCATCAGAGCAATCATTCCATGGTTTCTCAACTGGCCATGGTGATTGTAGGAACTCTTGACATAGGGAAAGCCAGTTAAGTGAATTAGCCATCAAGTTTACACATCTTATTTATACACTATTATACTATGTGTTTCTGATGCACAATAATAATGATTGAAATGTTATTATACAACAATAATACATATTAACTTCCTAAGCAGGCTGCAGAATGTCATTCCTTAAATGTTCTCAAGAACAATTTGGGCAGGGACCTGTCAAGAATGTGTTCTCCATAGGATTATGTGATTATGTGGAGTTGTGTAGAGCTTAGTGCAACACAAATATTCCATCAGCAAAAGGATCTCTACCTGCGTAATGGAATGCTCTTCCCCTCTTCTCCCTTTGCAAGTGGACATCCTTCTGCTTGCTGGTGAGGCATGGTGGTTGAGTTCCACCCATGATTTTCAAATCTTAAGAATGGGCTAAAGGGGTGTTTCTCATGCCCACCTTAACTTCTTTCTAATCGGACATCCTACTTAAAAGCAATTGTGAACTTCAGAAAAGTTATGTTAAAGCAACATCTACTCTTGTCCATTTCGCCCCACAGGTGCGTGGAGGTTTTCTATATTTACTTTCATGCAGGCAGAATAGAGGAGCCTTATGTCAGCATCACCAAGAAGAGGCAAATGCCAAAAGATGGACATTCGGAAGAAGTTGAGAAGGAAGTGGGCCAAGCTGAGGGCAAGCTGTTTACACACAGATCTGCATTTAGTCGGGCATCGGTGATCCAAGCTTTCCTAGGCTCTGCACCGCAGCTGACGCTTCAGCTGTACATATGTGTCCTCCAGCAGGAGATGACAGCAGCCAGAAGTATGTATAATTGGTACATTTTTCAGTATTCCATTTTGGTGAGTGTTTAGAGATAGGGATTATGGGTAAGTAATAGCTATATCCTCTCACTTAATGTGCTATTTAGGAAACCAGATGCAGGTGGAAATGGTTAATGACCTACTTTATGGTTGTTTTGGCACCAGGTGAAGAGTTATTAAAATTCCCCCAGCCCTTTTGAAAACCTGTGCTTTTAGCGTTCTGAATCTCTGTGTATGTGCTGTAAATATATATTTATTTGCTTTTACTCTACTCCTTGTTGGAAATGTGTGCGCCAGAAATCTTTAGGATGCAATTTGTTATTTAATGTAGGCTATTACGTTTTTGATTGTACTACTGTCATTTTTGTGCTGAAAGCCAACCAGAGAAAAATGTTATTGAGTAGCTTTACATAAATATAGCAAATAAATTAAGCAGACTGTTTCTCTACTAAGAGTTACAGACTAGGTTATAAGAAGCGGAAAGCCCTTGTACGAATTATAGCAGGGAGAAGAGAACCCCCAGCCAGCATGGGCAAAGGTCAGAGATGAGGGAACTGTGGTCCAGCAACACCCGGAGATAACAGGTTCCCCATCCCTAGGGATGCATCCCCCCCCCAGTGCTTAATTCATAAAAGTAGAAACAATGAGACCAAGACTCCCCACTCTGTAATATCTCATCCCTAATCTTAGCTGCTTGGAGCATGCTAACAGGACATCTTAGAAGAAGAAGAGGAAGAGTTTGGCTTTGATATCCCGCTTTATCACTACCCAAAGGAGTCTCGAAGCGGCTAACATTCTCCTTTCCCTTCCTCCCCCACAACAAACACTCTGTGAGGTGAGTGGGGCTGAGAGACTTCAAAGAAGTGTGACTAGCCCAAGGTCACCCAGCAGCTACATGTGGAGGAGTGAGGAATCAAACCCGGTTCACCAGATTATGAGTCCACCGCTCTTAACCACTACACCACACTTAGCCCAGGGGTAGGCAAGGTTTACCTCACCTGGGCCAGTTCACTCCAGAGGAGATCTCTCCGTGGGCCGGACTGCACACACACCCATGATTTCCAGCATCTGCGTCCGTGCAGATACAATTTTCAGTGTCATGGAAGTGAGTCCCCGTGCTGGGGGGGGGGACACTTGCTGAGCGGGTGGCTCAGTTTGGGGGTGGCTCATGGGCCGTTTAAATGACCCCCGTGGGCTGCTTGTGGCCCATGGGCCTTAGGTTGCCAACCCCTGTCTTAGCCTTTTTCAAACGTTAACACACTTCTATGGACACAGACAGCTGGCTACTTGATTTTTAAAACTATGTTTAAAATATTTGCTTGCAGTGATGCTTGGGGAGGAGTCACTAAGAATGCTGATGTTGCAA
Source organism: Podarcis vaucheri (assembly GCF_965113315.1). Classification (NCBI taxonomy): domain Eukaryota; kingdom Metazoa; phylum Chordata; class Lepidosauria; order Squamata; family Lacertidae; genus Podarcis; species Podarcis vaucheri. The sequence continues at coordinate 61,957,850 of NC_138762.1, read as the reverse complement.
ACAAGCAAAGAGCGTAATTTTGTCTCGCATCAGAAATACATATAATATAGTAAACTGTTCCAGATCTACATTGGGGAATCTGGATATAGAGACAACTTCTTGCAACACATTCTATGTGAAAATTAATTCAAAGGAGCAGCTTGAAGACACCCAGAGTTACAAGAGTATATCTGTGGGAAATCCTATTAGAGGTCTGAAATTAACTTTAGCACTTTCAGACTCATGTCCAGCGATTAATTGCTTTAAAGTTAAACAAGTTTCAGGAGTACATTGAAATAGCAGTGAATGTGGCCCTGAAAGATTAATAAACCAAAAATCCTGATGACCGCAGACAAGTGGATGGTTGCTAAGTATTAAATTAAAATAAATGGAGCAGTTGTGGTGAGCTAGTCACTTGACTGATCTTGCATTCCCCCCCCCCCCGGGAAGTGTAAGTAGATTTAGATAAAGCACATAAAGTTAATGTGCAGGTGACTCATGCCCTATTGTAATAGCCAATCGTGTACATCTGTTCTGTGTCAGCCTTTGGTCCATCTAACTCAGCATTGCCCACGCTGTCTGGCAGCAGGGTTTCAGACAGGAAGTCTTTCCCAAGCCTACCCAAAGATGCCAGGGATTGAAGAACCTGGGACCTTCTACATGCAATAGCCGTTTCCTCGAGATGCATAAATTCTCAAACATACATTTGGAACCTGCATATCTTGCTGTGCAAGTATCCTCTTCATGGGCAATGTAAAAAATCAGAAACCAAGAGTGTGGATCACTCACATACCCACTTCTCTGGAACTTCCAGTTATTGTACAAAATGGATTTGGGCTGCCGCATAATGTGTAAATTGGCATTTTCATTCTCCGCAGGGCAACCAATTGAGCATCTAGCAAACACTTTCCTTTCAGAAGCTAAGATGAAATGACTAGATCCAATTTCTTTTTTTCCATTGAAAATTGCCGAGGGTTCTAGGCCTGAAGTTCCCCATACCTGCATTGCATAAAATGAGACAACTGCGGTACCTCAGAGAGCAGGCACTGGGGGGGGGGCACATAATTTGCATCCCCAGCTACTGTTTTCTTTCTTCACTGGTCCACCTACCCAGATTGTATGTAGCGCTGCAGAGACATGCCCTGCCTTCCTTCTCCCCACTGCAACCTCCCCTCCCCTGCATTTACTCCTTTCCTCCCCCCTGAGTGCTTATGGTCAGAAAACGTATGATATGGGAAGCAAGCTGTAGGTAAGCCGTTTGGGGTCTCTGGATGGGAAATCACCCAGAAACCAATGTATGCTATCTTGAGTTCTGTCATGGAGGTTAGGTGGGTTAGAAATGCAATGTGATCCAGTTGAGACTTTGGTCTTGCTACAAAACAGTGAAATGCTCTAGGATGCTGGCATTATTTTATTATTTATTTTTATCTATTAGATTTATGTACCACCCTTCAAGGTGGTTCACAAGATAAAAATACAAGGTAAAAGCACAAATAAATAGTCAAAACAGAAACAAAATAATAGAAAAAGATTGCTGAGTCCTGAGTTCCCTCTGTGAGCCCGTGAGACCCTGTTTTTATTTGTTTAAATCTACGGAATTCCTGTTTTAATATGATTTTATACTACTGTTTTATGTTTGGTTTAATGATACTGTTTATTGTATATATATATAGAGAGAGAGAGGGAGGTTAAATCTTGCCACCCTCCTAAATCTCTCATCACACACACACACACACACACACACACACACACACAATTTTTTAAGGTTAAGAATTTAAGGTCCTAAATTCAGAAGGGCTTCAGAATTGCGCCTCTTCTGATAATTTGGCTCTTCTGCTACACTCATAATTTATTTCATTTGTTCCGTTTAGTTTTGAGTGTGTGGTCAGTTGCCAGTCTTTAGCAAGTATGGAGCAAAGTGTGAAATTTTCGCTGACACGGTCGAAAGAAGGTAACTTAGCAGGACGTGCAGCAATTCAGGATTCCTTTGTGCAAGTCAGTCAGGGTGACCAGCCTCCGTGGTGGAGAGGCTGAGGAATGGGGTGCCGTAAGCCCCTGCTTCCTGCCTGAGCCTTGGCTAGCAGTGTGAGGAGGACAGAAGGAGTGATTTGCCTATTCCTGAGGCTTGGTGGCAGGTGGAGGGGCCAAGTTTCACTCCCCTCCCGTACCTTAAAAAGGAGGCACGTTTGGTTTCGTTATTGTAATGCGTCATTATGATGGTATAGTTTGCTTCTTGAGGATTTGCAACTCGCCATACAATTTCCACTTCCAGGAGTGGCCCTCAGGCTGTTCTAGTGTGTCTCCAGTCACCCTGACTGCAAAGCCTTGGCACAGTCCCTGACGCCGCCCCAACCAGGGGACAGCCCTGTGCTGCTCCCTTGCTTGGATGTTCCTTTGATGTTTGGTTTGAGTAATAATGGGAGTTGTAATCTGAAATAATCTCTACCTGACATAGCTATGGGAAGGTAACAAAGCAGTTTCTGGCAGGATATGGCTGAAATGAATGGCCTGGAACAAGTCCAATATTGGTTTAAAAATACATTGAAAAACCAGTTTGAGTGGCAAAAGAAATCCAGTACTTGCATTAAAAAAAAAAAGACCTTCAAGTGTGTGTTTTTCAAAAATAACAAAAACCCAACTACCTGCAAAGCAACAATTAAAAAAACAACACAAAATCCAAGCATTAAGACTTCATCAAAATAATATCCATGTTCTTCACTCCACTGAAAGATAATTGCTGTATGTAGATATATTTGGAGCACCTGAATGACAAATGAAATACATTCTTGTAAGGTCTTGTTATTCTGTGAAAGCACTTGCACATTTTTTCCCATAACAAGTCAAGGACCCATATTTTAGGAGAAAGCAAGCATTAGATATGAATGGCTAGACTCAACATGTTGATCTAATTTCATTCACATTGCAACAGGATAATCCAAAGAGAGTAGATTCAAGACTACAGTGTATGTGGAACACTATATTAGATTGTATTGAACTTGCAAAGCTTGGTAACAGATTTCATGAGTATGGGTCATCATTCAAAGCTCTACCCACACAGAGGCACCCCAAACACTGTGATGGTTAGTATTGTGTCATTCATCTCTCTCCCTGCCACCCTGTTTGCCCATTCAGTGCAAAGCACCTTAAAGGATGTAATTAAGATGTGGAGAACCAGAGGATGTGGCAGAGACACCCCTCTTGATTGCAACACCCTGCCTGAATTTAAAATAAAACCCTGAGGGAATTGGTCATCTGAGTGTTGCCCACAGTTTGAATCCCAGGAAGCCAACTGGCATGTATTACTCCAGGCTTCCTCAACCTCGGCCCTCCAGATGTTTTTGCCTACAACTCCCATGATCCCTAGCTAGCAGGACCAGTGGTCAGGGATGATGGGAATTGTAGTCTCAAAACATCTGGAGGGCCAAGGTTGAGGAAGCCTGTATTACTCATTGAAGTGTTTACATTTGTGCCTGTGGAAAGGGAACTGAATTAAGACAGTCACCCTCTGTTTGTTAAGATTTGTTAAGATGGGAAGCATCCCAGAAGGTCCTGGCTCAACGCCTATCTCAACTACAGAGTTAGGAAGTTGTTATCATTTCGTTTTGAGCTGTGGCCCCTCCCCCAAGTGGGCAAAACAGGAATAACACAGTATTATTGAATGAGGAATAGTGAAATGCTGCTAGTTAGCACTTTGCACACTTAAAGCTCAGTGACCGAAAGCCTTGAGTTTGCTCTTGCAGCAAATTCAGTACAGCTGCTGAGACTTGAATAGCTTTGTGGTTTGTACCTGATGCTGATGAGAATGCTGGAGTTTCTCTCAAGGCCCAACATGCTAAAATATTGTCCTGGAGCTGCCATGCTCACGGTGTGAACATAATAGTTCAAGGAAAGCCTTTAGCACAGGTCCAAGGAGCATGCATGCATTTGAGGGCCCCAGTTCATTTCTCAGTGTTTCTACATGGTTTAGGCACATGGACTAGGAAAAGTGTGTACTGGAATAGTGCTTAAGAAGATAATATAAGCCGCATCAGTTTAGGCCACTTGAGTCAGCCACTTCCAATGAAAGCGTGTTCCTGCCGTACGATGCTCTCTGGCTGCTTTCAGAAATGTTGATTGCCTTGTCTTTCCTCAGGCATCTTCATGGTCCTTTCTCTCCTGTCGATCGTATATGGAGCACTGCGATGCAACATCCTGGCCATTAAGATTAAGTATGACGATTACGACATCAGCGTGAAGCCTGCTGCCTACCTCTGCATCTTCCTCTGGAGAAGCTTTGAGATTGCCACTAGGGTGATAGTCCTGGTCCTCTTCAGCTCTGTCCTTCAAATCTGGATCCTCCCTGTGGTGCTAGTGAATTTCTTTGCTTTTTTCTTTCACCCGTGGATTCTCTTCTGGCAAAGTAAGTGCACTTTGCCGGAAAATATAGAGAAGGCTTTGAGCAAAGTGGGCACTGCCATTGTCTTGTGCCTTCTCACTTTCCTGTATGCCGGTATTAATATGTTTTGCTGGTCAGCTGTGCAGCTGAAGTTGAATGATTCCGACTTAATTGACAAATCCCAAAACTGGTACAGGCTGGCTTTATATTACATTGTGAGGTTCCTTGAGAATGCTTTTCTCTTGCTGATGTGGTATATGTACAAGACTGATGTCTACACGTATGTATGTGCCCCTTTGCTGGTCTTACAGTTGCTGATTGGCTATTGCATAGCTGTTCTTTTTATGCTCGTCTTCTACCAGTTTTGCCACCCGTGCAAAAAACTTTTCTCCTCCAATATTTCAGAAGGATTGGCACTGTGTTTCAAGTTGTTTTGCTATGTATGCAAACCTCTTGCATCCAGCAACTCTGGGGAAAAGGCAGACTTGAAGACCCCAGACGATACTGTTGATGATGCCCAGGACAGCTGCAAGGCAAATGAATCCTATAATGGAAATGCCCACCAAAGTGTTTCGTCCAATGCCTAGAACTGCTGTCAAGGAGCCACCACTCTCAAGACATGCTTATTTTAGCCCCTGGGTCTGGAAACCTTTCTGGGAAACATCCCAATGGTGGGCGGGTCTAGAGGGAAAAGTGGGCGGAGCAGCAAATGTAAATTTTTTCTTTGTACAGAAGGCTAGTTTCTTCACATACTCCTCTCTCCTTCCTAAATCCAGGCAAGCAAGAGGCATAATCAGAGTTCAAGGGCACATTCCTGCCAAGCAAAAACATTCAAGGTGGGTGTGACTTGGGTGGGGGTGTGGATTGGGGAGGCCTGGAGGGCCACATATTGGGGCCTCAGGTTGCCACCCCTGGTTTGGGTGGTTTAGAAAGAAGGATGCACTCTGATTATCCCTCTGACCGCCATGGCAGGAGGCGCATTTAAGTCCAGCATTGCAGTGCTGGTATGGTAGTTCAGTGTGTGAAGATAATTGGGATTTTAACTGTTGGAAACAGACAGCACCCCCTTATGGATGGGGTGCTTCACTGCACCTTGACTTTAGATCAGGGATTTGTAACCTTTGTCCGGGTGGACCTCTGCAAGCCATGAAACAAAAGGCAAGGCAATGACAAAGTGGCTGACTCAAGGAACTTCTTATTTCATGCAAGGACCAAAATCGATCAGTGAAAAGGAGCGTTCAAAACCTCACAGGTTAACAATGTGCTTTAAAGCTTTATACAAACTGGGCTCCTTCACCTGCCACTGAGTGCTGAATTTATCTGGGTTACGTATGACATGATCTCATCCTGACTGCGTGCATTGGAACTGGGAGCTTCTGAATCCATAATGGAAAGTGATAAAATAACTTGCTGTTGATTCAGGCCTTAGCCCCGTCCTGTCAATTTTTCCTTCAAAGTGCCACAAGTGTTGATTCTCTCCAAACAGCTTAAACACTTGGTTTTTAGGTTTGCTTCTGTTGTTGGATTCTGATTGTCTTGGTCAATTACATTTCTGCTTTGTATGATGCTAAGAAAGCTTTGGTGAATGTAGCAGTAGTTAAGGAAGTATTTAGTCAATGAAAATTTTAGCAATGTCTTGCAGTTGATATCCACTCTTTTACATGAATATTTCCAAATGTTTCCATTAAGTCAAACCTACTGATATTACTGAAAATGGGGGGGCTATTCACTAGAATTATTACATTAAAGTGATTAGGTCTCCAAAACAGTGGCCAGGTTGGCAGAGTGGATTTCGACGTTGAGCATGGGAGGACCTGATCCAAAAGCCAGTGAGCTGCAAAAACCATTGGGCGGGTTTTGAACAAATAATTATATTTGACTGTTTACTGGGTTTGCATCTTGCCTTTCTTCTAAATTTCTCAAAGTGATGATTTGCAGGCTGGTCCTATGCATGTTTACTTGGAAGTAAGTCTTACTTTGTTCAATGAGGCTTATTCCCAGGAAAGTGTACTCCCAAGAGAGAACTGAAGTCTTAACCTCCCAATAATTTTGACTGGTCAAGAGTATCTTTTCCAAGGCCACATCAGTGCTGGCCAGGATCAGTCTGACTCCCAAGATCAACACTCTACTTACCCCACAAGGTTACTGTGAGGATAAATGAAGTAAGAATTGTAAAGCAACTTAATACACCAAACCAGTTCTATAAAAATGTTTAAATAATATTTAAAATGACCTTTGCCACCGCAGTGCCGACAATGGTTGGCACCATGGTAGCTGAAATCCATGGTGCAATTAGCTGGTGCAAGGTGGAGTCATCGTTTCCTGCTTCTGGTTTTTATTGAAACACACATAAAAAAAGTGCTGGCTTTTGCCCAGTTCTACAACCGAGCAGTATATAAATTTTATAAAATGAATTAAGTGTGTTTGAACAGTGCAGCCATGTAACAGCAGGATCAGGGGGCAAGTTTTAGCGTGAATTAGCATGACAAATGTGTATCTTTATCTTTTTATACAAAATATAATACGGTCACCTTATTTGTGCACATGTAGCAAACTCCCCCTCCTTGATATTCTTATTTTTAAAAAAGAAAAAGAAATAACACCTGATGGTTATTGTTTTATATCTGGAAAGCTGATTTGTTCCCAGAATAAAATAATTAGTCTCTGAAGAGAAAATGCTGTATGGGTGTTTGTATTTTACCTTCTTTGAGTTTTGAGCTGGGAGGGGAGGGCAGCGCATTACTTGGAACGCAGAATGTTATAGTCAGTAGGAGAAGTTAGTTGAGCTGTTGGTGATTTTATTTATTATTTTCACTTCTTTATTTTATTTATTTATACAAGTATTCCTATACTGGCCTCATAGCCTGCCCGTTGTAAATTATCCTAGAGTGGGTTACAAAAATGTCACAATTAAAACAAGCGCAAAGCCGGAAAACCAGTAAACTAACCAATATCAAAACAGCAGCACAGAACAGCAATGCAGTAGGGAATATATCCACTAAACTAAAAGGCCTGAGTAATGGGATGTGCCTTGACCAATAGTTGAAAGGCATACAATGGAGAGCATGTATTCTTCTACTTGGGGGACCATCACAAAGAAGGCTGTCTCATGCTCTGCTGCCCAGCCAATCACAGAGGGTGGCGGCACTACCAGCTATCCCCTCCGGTTCTCCCTAGGCAGGGTGATGGAGGAGGAGGTGCTTCTTCAGATATTTGGGCCCCGCCAAGTTGTTTAGGGCTTTATATAGCAGTATTCAGACCTTGGTAGCAAATTGGCAATGAATTTTGTCAGTTGGAGAAGGAGAAAGGAACAAGGGTTGGCTGGGAAGCAATGGGTTTAGAGATTTCTAGTGCTTATCACATGCGTCTTAGATCTCATTTTACTATGGATTTGTTTTAGCACTAATCCGAAGCATACTTTAAGCACCATATGACTGTGGCACAGTTAATTCAATTTTATTATATTTTTGGCCAAGAAATTAATTTATCAAACATAACACCTGAGAATGCATCTCTGAGAATATTTAACCGTATTAGAAGGCTTAAATAATCTCCATGCCTCTGTGCTGATATTTAAGTGAATATCTGATAGTTGTTAAAATCGAAGGGAAAGTAAAAGAGATAAATTTGTAAGAATTCTTGCTAGCACATATTTTACCTTCACATTAGAAACCAAGAGCATTTGTAAGCAAGAGTATCATACACACAAGTTATGTACCTCAATTTCAGTTAGGTCTGCTTCATAAATGGGGATTTTCCTATGCTTGGATCATCTTTAAGTAGAAAAACTGTTGCATATGAAATGCTCAAGTCTCTCAAATAGGAGGTACTGAGGGCCAAACAGGTGAGTCATACATGTCAAGATGTGTTTGGCCAATGTGCTTTGTGTTTTCCCTGTTGCACTGGTCAGATTTCTTTTACTGGTTCAGTCTGACACCAAGATTTGAACATAATACCAAACCATAAGTTGGTTCTATGAGGTCAAGCCTGGATGAAGTCTCAGACTTGTGTGCTCCGTCCTTCCCTCCCCTACTGATTAACTGGTTACTAACTGGTTTTCAGCAATCCATCATTTGGCATCATATTCATGCCAGCATACTGTGGTTTGTACTTGCCCATTAAAACCTATCACAGGCCTCCTCTTAGGATTCAAGAATCATATAAACAAATAGAAATTCTAAGTTATAAAGCACAAGAGTTAAAAATCAGTGCTTTATTCAGGGAGTGACATTATCATGAAGAGTGATGGTAAATATTAAGCCTGACTTCTCCATATAGCTTTTCATAATGTTAACACTAAAAAAACAAAAATCCAAAGGTTATGTGTTACATCTGTGCCTCTCATACCTCAATCTCCTAGGCTGACAGAAACAAATTGAATTTAAGGTGCTAAAGGCCAATGAGAAACACACTCCTCAGTAATCAAAATGCAGTTTCAAGCTTCCAGATGACTATAAAGAAGATTAATTGAAGAATAATTGCTTTACAGGAGTTCAAATTTAGGCACTGCACCATCTTAATGGGGTGTTTTTTTTTTGGGGGGGTAGTGTCTTTACAGCAACATCACAAGAACAGGTATAATAATCTCCAGTGCACAGAACTCCAACTAAATGTGACATTTAGTTATACAAACAACAGAACCTTGTAAAGCAAAGTCCAAGGTAACTTTAAACAAATAAGGTTTCCCTGCCGATGGACTGTTGCTGTCACATGGCAACTGTGAGTTCTGCTCTGAGCCTGGAAACAAAAAATATACTATATGCTTTATTCAAAATGTTTAAAATCTGCTTTCCCCCATAAGTCCCAGTGTTAGAGCTCATAAAGCTGCCAACAGGATCTCCTGAATGTTGTTCTGTCTCCTTAATCGGTTCATTTGCCACCCACCCCCGCTAACTTGAGCTCTCAGGTATGCTTCAGCGAGTATCGTTTCCTTTCTGCATATTTCAGCATAGTGGGCACTATTGTCTTCATTTGTGCAAACTGAAGTCCAGACCCAATTCTGACACACAATCTTGCATACCTCCCAAGTATGATCTGTAGAATCTGTCTGCCAGACTTGTCCTTGATCCTCCAGATATTCCAATATGTTTGGTTGGCATTTGTGCCTTTAATAAGTGGGGGAAAGCAATCTCCGTTCCATGTTTAAAATGTGTGCAGCCCCTGTCCCTATCTTGCTGTTCACCAATGGCACTCTTTCTTCATGCCTGGCGTGGAAACACATTACAATCTCCTCCTGCAATTTGTAGGTCCTGTTTCCTTTTCTTTTGTGTTCCTCCCCACCCCCTCCCCACTCTAGCCATTTAGTTTCTTATAAATCATTTATGGGAACTCAGCCAGGTTAAAGATTGAGGGCTCACTGCTTTCTTCCTGTGTGTCTTATTGAGGTGGCAGGGCGTGCTTGAAATTCTAAAAGCAAATGAAAAGGGGACACATTGTATATGAATTAGTAGGGAGAGCAGGAGAGAGGGGAAATGGTAAGACATTACACGATATACATCTGATCAGCAGCGTTGTAAATTTCAGTGCTGGGTTTGCTTAAACTCATGCAGCCTATTGCCAAAACCTCACCAATTGTCAAACAGTTCTTCTTGACTGCTTCTGATCATGTACTTTATTTATGCATGATCTACCTTAAAACTCTACTTCTTTTCTAGGTCAGGCTGTATTCAACTTTTTTTTACTAAATTCAAACACAAATACATGGCACACATTTTACCTCTGAAATGTGTATTTTCTTCAGTATTCCCCTTTAACATAATCTGGATTCAAGGAGGTGTGATAGTGAAGACTGACCTCTCTGTGTGGACTAGGGGTGAGTGAATTTGTCAATTTCAGTTTTTCTTAGTTTCTCATTTTCCCACTCTGGAGTTCAGTTCTCTGCATTTTCGCACCAGTTTTTTATATATATTTGTAGAGACCTCATGAAAATTCATGAGTTTTAGTGTGACTTTCTTCTAATATACACATTTCTGCTCAATACTGTATGTGCATCTTTGCAAAGCAGTTTTCCCAAATGGAATGCACTGCTGTGTGCTGTTTTAATATCTGCATTTTTGCACACATTACTTGGCCAGAGAATTGCATTGCAGAATTCAGGAAAGTGCAAATATTCTTTTGGAATATTATGTAGATTTGCCTTTGAATGCAAACTGAATCCTATTTCTCCTTATCCCTAGTGTAGATAGAGGCCAGGAGGAGCTGGAGTCAAGTCTGAAAAGATTGTCTGTGGATACAGGAAAACTCTGGTTTTACATAACCAGAGAAAGAAAAGGAGGGGAAATTCTAAATGAGCTAAAATCTTGGCAATACCCCTCTGACAGGCATTTTCATATGATCAAAGTGTTGCAAAATCAATGTGAATTTTCCATTTGTTACACAAAACTTTCAATCACCACATCTCATTTGTTAGATGGGGGAACTTTTTGATGAATAGGTTTATGACTGTTACACATGATATGCTGCTCTCTGGACTATGAGGGAGTGGCTGCCATTCAGACAGAGCTGGAAAGAGGTGGGAACAAGAAATAAGCACATTCTTTGACATACATCAAACTTGATCATTGCGTTCTAATGAAGAGTCAGTGTGGTGTAGTGGTTCGAGTGTTGGACTAGGACCTGGGAGAGGAGAGTTTAAAACCCGATTCAGTCATGAAGCTTGCTGGGTGGACTTGGGCCAGTCTAACCTACTGGGTTGTTGTAGGATAAAACAGGAAGTAGGAGAACCATGTAGACCACCTCAATCTCCCTAGGATGGAAATGCAGTAAATTAAAAATATATTTATTTGAAGCAAATTCCATTGATTTTACTAGAACTAACTTCTGAACAGTAGCACAGAGCCTGTTTATTTCAGAAGCACTCCTTTGACAACCAGTCTAGTATAAATTAATAAATTCATGATTTCAATTTTATTCCATACTGAAGTTGAAAACAATATTTTGATGGGCAGGCTTTGGATTTAAGACCACAAGCTTATGGGGCTTATGTGTTGCCCCTAACATTTGTACGGCGCCTATCAATTTTAGGTGCTCTAATAATAACAAATGTTAAATTGACATGAGAAAGCATTTCAAGCATTGTCTGAAACGAGAGTGATATTTTTAGTTGGCAGCTTAGTTTCTGCCATCTGGCTTTCTTTTTCCAGCTCTGTGGTGTGTGACTCTGTTCTGCTGTCTTCTTGTCTGAGAGAGAGAGAAACACAACAGCCAATGTGATGGTGACCCCCTGATGAACACAGTAAGATACAGCTAGAAACAAGGGGAGCTGTCCTGGAGACAGGCAGTGTGCTCTGCTGCCTCCCATCCCCTGCCCACTGCCCTGAAACTTCAGTTCTTGTTGAATGCCCTGTAGTTCCAACCATCCATGTAGACCAGTGGAGGGCAGTGCAGGGTAGAACCATGCAGCAAAATGAGGATCGGTAGCGAATCATTTAATGAGCTGCTAGATCAGCATCTTACATTAATTTCACTGTTTTATAGTGCTGTTCCTTAACACTCCATGGCCGGTATTCAGTTGTCTTTTTCTCATAGTAAGTAGACCCACTGGATTTAATGAACATGACAAAATTAGGTCTGTTCATTTCAATGGGTCTATTCTGAGTAAAGCTTAGTTGAATACTACCCTGTGCGCCTCACATGCATTATCTTTGTAATCCATACAATGCATATAACTGTACTTAGGCCAGTTATATAGTGTATCAAATAAACAACATGATATTGTCAGATAATGCATCTGATGAAGCGGATTTTGGTCAGCGGGAGCTTATGCAATAATAATACATTTGTTCGCTCTTTAATGTGCCGCAAGATTCTTCACTAATAAACCCTGGGGTGGAAAGAATGAGGATAGTGGTTTGTTGGATGCAGTAAGTTTATTGCCCAGTTGAGAATTGTAACATCTCCTGCCTCATGCTGTTAACTAGTATGCTTGCTCTCTTGCAGGTTTTGTTTCTGTTGCACACTCAGGACAAACACTGTACAAGTGTTACATGGGACCTCAAAATTGCTTCTGTGTGCTAGCTTTTCTACAGGCAGACTATAATGTGCAGTGGATCTTTAGACTGCTTCCCAGGCAAAATATGCCCCCCAAAGTGGTTTCCATATTATTTGTTAACACGTGCATGATACAATATAATATTAAAGCTATTTTATACACCCATTTCCTCCACAGCACTATTAAAAGACAGCGTGAGTCATACAACCATAATGATCAGCATAATTATAATATTTCAGAGCCAGACTACAATACATTCCTTAAGCCAAAGTCATAATTAGCCACTAAAGGTCATGTTTTATTTTGTTTTGTTGTTTTGTTGTTAATGTCTTTTTCAAAGCAGAAAGGGGCGGAGATCTGATATCTTGCTTACAGACACATCACAGCAGATACACTGGCAGGCGCAGAGTCCCCTTACCCTGCTCCTCAGCTGATGCTTCCAGATCAGCAGAGGAATTAGGCATTGCATTTTCCTGTCCATCACAGCACTGGCTGGGGCAGTTGTCTGGTTGCGGGGGTGGGGGTGGGTGGGATGGGATGGGATGTCTTAGAGGCCCAGACCTGGCACCTAGGGCAATTCAGCCTCCACAACTGCTGATCCATTTATATGGATGTGTGTATTGCAGGGGGCTACTTCAAATTCCTGGGAAGTAGACACTAAGAAAAATTCCTTTGTGCATAAATGAAGGTGCAACAAAAGTAGAATTCAGAAGATTAAGTTATCTTTTATCTCACCATTGTTCTGAAGCTCAGGGTGGAGGGAGACAGGGAATTAAGCAGTGAACTTGCCTGATACAACAAATTATCAGGTGACAGCAGTTCCCAGTGTTGCACCATTTATGTTGTTGTTGTTCTTTAGTCGCTTAGTCGTGTCTGACTCTTCGTGACCCCATGGACCAGAGCACGCCAGGCACTTCTGTCTTCCACTGCCTCCCGCAGTTTGGTCAAACTCATGCTGGTAGCTTCGAGAACACTATCCAACCATCTCATCCTCTGTCATCCCCTTCTCCTTGTGCCCTCCATCTTTCCCAACATCAGGGTCTTTTCCAGGGAGTCTTCTCTTCTCATGAGGTGGCCAAAGTATTGGAACCTCAGCTTCACAATCTGTCCTTCCAGTGAGCACTCAGGGCTGATTTCCTTAAGAATGGAACCATTTATGTTACTGTACTCAAAAGTTTATATCAAAATCTGCTTGCGGCTGGCACAGGGGTTGGATGGTGTTGGATGGTGTGCATAAGGCTGCAGATGGAAGGTGGAGTTGGTGGAAAGCCTCTTTCCTGCCCCACACCAAATGAGCAACGCAATCCAAGCCATTGACTATAGGAGCAAACAAGCACCTTCATTCCCACAATTCCTTTCATTCAACAATTCCTTTCATTCATTTTACTAATGTGAAAAGGATGGACATTAGAAACATGTATGATGTATAAGTGATTAGCTAATTGCATGCAAACCGAAATAGGGAAATAGGCTGTGGCAAGCCTGTAAGCATTCACTTCCTGTGGAGGGAAAGTCCCCAAAACTCACATACCTCAGAACGATCTGTTCAGTGTCTCTCAAGCAGCGATCAGAATGGGCAACTGGATAGAAAATGAGGGACTTTCCATATTTGTCATTGTAAGTAATAAATTTTAATAAGACTATTTTTCTTTCTTTCAGTGATTGCCATTGGTTTATTTTCATGCAAACCTCTTCATCAATAAAAGGTGTTTTTTAAAATATATATGAAAAATTAAAATAAAGGCATTGGGTTGTATCCAACTACATTCCACTCTGAAATTAATGTACCTCAGTGGATCTATTCTGTTCGTGACAAGCATTAGATACACATCCTTAATGTGATGGAAAGGAAGCATCCAGAACGAGGAGGTTCATCTAAAGGCTCGCATAAGAATGTTTGGTCTGTGAAAAAACAACAACATTGAATTGAAATGTAAGAAAATATTGTAGCTTTTAAAAATATTTAGTCAGTTTAGCTTGATCGAAGGCAATCAATAAATAACAAAATATTCAATTGGAAGGGGCGGTAAACTATGTCAGGCATGGAAACCACAGCTTACAGAAGTCTTACAGAAGTTTTCCACCTTTCTGACGAAGTTCTTGATGCTACCTTCCAACCAAAAATCCATTAATGCGATTAATCTAGCCATGGGTAATAGAAGGGGCTCAAAGTCTCAGAAAGTAGAATTATGTATGAACTTTTAGAATCTGTGTTGTACACGAATGAGTAGCTTTAAATACAATTTTTATGTTATTGTACAGTATTTTCTTTATGCACTTGGTTTTACGTATATGTAACCTTTGTGTGGGGACGCGGGTGGCGCTGTGGGCTAAAGCCTCAGCGCCTAGGGCTTGCCGATCGAAAGGTCGGCGGTTCGAATCCCCGCGGCGGGGTGCGCTCCCGCTGCTCGGTCCCAGCGCCTGCCAACCTAGCAGTTCGAAAGCACCCCCGGGGGCAAGTAGATAAATAGGTACCGCTTACCAGCGGGAAGGTAAACGGCGTTCCGTGTGCGGCTCTGGCTCGCCAGAGCAGCGTTGTCACGCTGGCCACGTGACCCGGAAGTGTCTCCGGACAGCGCTGGCCCCCGGCCAATAGATGTGAGATGGGCGCACAAACCCCAGAGTCTGGCAAGACTGGCCCGTTTGGGCAGGGGTACCTTTACCTTTACCTTTAACCTTTGTGTATGTTCTGGAACTGAACATCACTTTAATAAAAAAAATCTTACACAGTTGATAAATAAATGGGGGGGCTACACTGCACATGAAATATATACTATCCCTAATTTGCAATTTACCACCTACATTTTAAAAAATGTTATTAAATAACAATCTCATTGTTTAATATGCACAGTGATCACATGGAACTGATAATTATCAGACTGTTTAGATTAAGTTGAACAAGAATTGATGTCAAAATTCCTGAGATGTTCAAACTAGTTTTGACAAATCTTTGAAAAGTTGTGCTCGTCTCATGTTAAAAACTGGTATGATTTATGCCTGGAGAAAGGGGTATTTACCAGAACATGGAAGATTTCCTCATAACCATGGGTGTTTCAGGGCTAGTTCCACGTTTAACAAGACATTTAACAATTTCTGCATCAATGGGCTTCCTGGGGTGGCAGCAGGGTGGCCTTCCATGCCAGGAAAGTTGGCACCAGCATTTAATAACACCCTTGATGTGGCGATGCTGTGTCATTGGGCATTGTTGAAAATGCAAATGGCTACCACCACCACCATCCCCGTCCCAGCTCCTAGGGCAGTTGTCAGTGCAGTTGAGATCCTAGCTGATTCCCAAGGGTATTGTGAGCATTTCCCTTTGCCAAATAATTTTAGAAAATTAATTTGATCCAGTTCTGATCATTTGTTCTGTATTTTATGTTGTTTCAATTATTTTATTGTAAGTTGCCATGATTTCTTTTTTTAATGAGTGGGTGGTATAATAATAATAATAATAATAATAATAATAATAATAATAATAAAACACTCTGTTTCCTAGGAAGAACAGACTCAAAAGTGTTCTAGTTTAAGTGTTCCAGTTTAAACTCTTGATTTCTCAGCAACTGAAAATAAATTAAGATCATACATTTTTTCCCTTCAGATTGTGTGGCTGGCTATAAACATCTTCCTCTTCTGGTGGTACTACTTGGTATATGACCTTGGAAGGGAATACATCTATACAAGAGAACTTCTTGGGGTAAGTACTAGATGCATATTTACTGTAAAGGTAAAGGGTAAAGGGACCCCTGACCATTAGGTCCAGTCACAGACGACTCTAGGGTTGCGGTGCTCATCTCGCTTTATTGGCCAAGGGAGCCGGCGTACAGCTTCCGGGTCATGTGGCCAGCATGATTAAGCCACTTCTGGCGAACCAGAGCAGCGCTCGGAAACGCTGTGTATTTACTGTACACAGATGTATATTTACTGTACCTCTGTCAAAAGAATGTTAATTTATGCTGCATCTCAGGCCTCCTTAACTGGGTTGTAAGTAAGCCCCACTGAATTCAATAGGATCTATTCTGAGTTAGACACAGACTCCATCTGCACTAGACATATGAAGCAGTATCATAATTTTTAAAATAGTAATGGCTCCCCCACCTCTAACTGTAGGTGGTTTCCAGGCAACTCTGAGAATGCATGGGAAATGTGAGGAAAAATTGATTGACAGGACATCATATAACCTCCCTGTAAACAAGTTGGGATAAATGACCAATAAACAGGTAATCCTAGAACAATCGTGGTTTCAACTTGACTATTCAAAAATACAGCAGTCCGGTATGTTCCCACCCATTCACTTTTAAGCAATCATAGAAGTTCCAGTATGGCCACTTCCCTTCCTTGCTTCCATTTCCCATTTTCTTCTCTCACTTCTTGTCAGAATCAACTACCAACTCAGCTGTGACTCTCAAAAAGATGTTTGTTATTTGGAAATGACTGTGGTGATTTGGCAAGGCCTCCAGAGATCAGTTGTAGGAACATTATGCAAAGGTTCACCATCATGATTCTTCTAAGATCAAATTAGACGTTGTTGGTCTAGGCAACTCTTATCAGACTCAGCTAGCATGGCCAGTGGTCAAGGATTATAGGAGTTGTAGTCTCACAATATCTGGAGGGCCACGGGTTCCCCAGCCTTGGTGTGGAGACAGTATTTTTCAATTTTATCATCTTCCAAAACAGTTTTTAATTAAAAACTAAACAAAGAGAAATATCACACTTAGCATATGAAAATATTTCCTGTCCAAGTGTCTGTGCCATTACAACAGGTTTAAATTCCCCAGTGGGACAAAAAGAAACCAAACACAGAGAGAATAAAATTCCTTCACATGTAGTCACTCATTCCAAGCTTGCAACACAAGCAAGTGTGTGTGTGTGTGTGTGTGTGTGTGTGTGTGTGTGTGTGGAGAGCAGGGTTGGCCCCACTGGTAAGCAGAATGAAGTAGCTTATTTGGGGCAATATGAAAGGGAAGCAAATTATTAATTATTTTATTATTACAGCGATACCTCAGGTTACAGACGCTTCAGGTTAGAGACTCCGCCAACCCAGAAATAGTACCTTGGGTTAAGAGCTTTGCTTCAGGGTGAGAACAGAAATCTTGCGGCGGCAGTGGGAGGCCCCATTAGTTAAAGTGGTGCTTCAGGTTAAGAACAGTTTCAGGTTAAGAACGGACCTCCAGAATGAATTAAGTTCTTAACCCACGGTACCACTGTATTATGTATTCACTCACAGTGAGAGTAACTTTTGGAATTTTATGCCTCAAGTGCCAAAAGTAACTTGGCCTGCCTTGGGTACTGTATACCTTGACTTGGGGCCTGGGTCTCAGGAGGAGCATTTCTGCCTCAGGCAGCAAAATGTATTGGACTACCTCAATGGGGTGAACTTCAAGGTACATCAAAATGGAGTGCAAAGAAGAGAAGGGATTTTGGGGGATGCCTGGTAAGATTCCCCCCCCCCTTCTGCTTAAGCATGTGCTTTTAGTTATTTCCCTTCCCATCTCAAAAGAAAGGTAACCTTTTTTTTTTTGAGGTGAATACTGTAAGGAAATGTTTCATTCTGGGCTCACTTAAAATGAATTCACCCCACCAGTTGAGGTGGCAATTTACCAGGTAATATTCTTGCCTCCATTAGAGGTATGGAATTCACCTGTGGCAGCTAGTTGACTAAACGTGTTATCTTCTGCTAAATCTGATCATGTAAATTATCTTTCTATAAACCATTTTGCAATAGACGACCTGTCCTTCCATTTAGTCCAATTCTCGTTTTCTTCACGTTCATATATACTGGTCTGGCATCCTTAACGTTGGTGTACCTGGAACATAAAGGTTCAGATTAGTTTTCTACCTCTCTTCCAATTTATCCTTCAGATAATGCTGCTTAGTTGATTTGAATCCTGTTGTCTTACATTTTAGCCTTTCCTGGCCCTGGCTCGGGCACCTGCAGCATGCCTGAATTTCAACTGCATGCTGATCCTGCTTCCTGTCTGTCGAAATCTGCTTTCCTTCCTCAGAGGCTCCAGTGCGGTAAGATGGAGAAGTATTTTCCATTGCTAGTGATAGTAAGCAACCTACAAAACTGTGCTTGTTTAGTGCAACTTTTGTTACAATGAATGAAGTATCTGTGAAAATATTCACCCGATCTGTTTCTGTGATGAAAGTATGAGAACATTCAGTGTTGATTCATATTTCTTTCTGTCCTTTTGACACAAAATGCAGGAGAGCTTTCAAAATATGTTTGTTCCCTGTCAAGAAAAACTCCAGATATTACTGCTTTTAGACAGTTGGCTTCACACACTGACAGCCAGCCAGGACAGAACGGGGGGGGGGGGCTACAATTTTGAGAAGACCTACTCTGTGTCCTCCTGGTTAGAGGCAAAGGGGAACTTTTTGGTAAAGAAATGGGACCTACATTTCCCATCTGCCCTGGGCCTATTACGAGCTGTGCATTGCCCTGCAGCCAGCATGCACACAAAGGAAGCTGCAATCACACTTTGCTGGCAAGTGCACCAGCATGTTAAACATTAGCAGAAGGCAAAGATGGGGTGGTGGCCCAATCCTCACCTGACTTGCAGTAGATTGCATCACTCAACCTTACTGAGAAGCAGAGAAGGAGTGGTTGGTGCAGTGCAAATCAGAGGTCAGATGAGCCCTGCTGCCCCCGTGTGCCATCCACTACTGATAATAAACTTTTGAATTCACAAATTATGTTTTTGGATGTAAAGTTTTTTAAAAACAACAACAACAACTTATATTCATACCTTTAAATGTTAGAGTGAGAATTCTCTGTCACATTATTTTGGAATGCCAAGGGTGACCTTAAAGTCAGAAATATGAAACAGGTAAGGAAAATACATTGGACTGTTTTGATTACAGTGCTTTCCAGAAGAGTGGTGTGCTTTGATGGATTCTTCTCTTGGGCAAAAAGAAATTCTCTGCCTGATAATTAGGGAACATTTGCCTGTAACTTGTACTGTAATGTAATAAGCACCCAGTATCTCATGGGAGTCCAGCCACTGTGGTTCTTATAGGAAACAGTATTCCTGCCTCATCACTCTTTCTTCACTTTATTCCCTTCCCCCCAATTGTTTTGATTACTTTTGAGCTTGTTAAACCCAGGACTGACACACATAAATTAAGAAATCATATATAAGAAAGCAAACATGCTCAGTTCATCAACAATGATGTCTTCATTACAAAAACAAATAGTCAGATCAGCAAGACCATACTAGTTGTATCAGCTACTGGTAATGCAAGCTCCACTGCCCCCCATAAGTGGGCTTCCTCATTCACTTAAGTGGTGATATCAGCTCTGCATACAGAGGAACACACTTAGCAAATTTAGGATCTGGCTACAATAAATTACTGGATTGGATCAAATATGTCCATTCTTTATAAGACAGCGTAGCAAAGAAAGAGATAGTCATGCACTGTGTGTGGGGGGTTTTTTTTGTTTGTTTGTTTTAAGCCTTCATTTTTCCAGCGTCATCTTGAATTCAAAAAGACACAGTATGCATTCAACTTAACAGGGTTGCATGGAATAAGATTCTTCTTAGTTTTAGCAAAGCAGCTTCTAATACCATTGACCATAACAGCCGTATTACTCAATATCTGTCCAAGCTAAATCAGGGAACAAGGAACTTCCTTTACTGGCAGAACTATGGGGAAAACAGCTCTTTTTCCAATCTTGGGGATTAATTTCACTTCTACTTTCACAAGTAACTTCTAAATTTTCCAATAAGATTTTCTTTACTGAATGAGACAAAAGCAGAAATAATGGCTACATTAACACCAAATATCCACCCTCTCAGATTCTCATTTGTTGCTCAGCCCTTACAATGCATGGGTTGACAAATTGTGGCCGTTCATTCAGCTCCCTGTCTGTTTGTTTACTAGATTTTGATACCACCCTTCAACAAAAGGTTCTAGGCTGGTTTACAGAGAGAAATACAAAAACCATTACATGCAAAACCATAAAATACACTTCAGACAGTAAAACAACAAGGAATCAGCTGATACATAAAATCATAGAATCATAGAGTTGGAAGGGACCCAAGGGCCATCTAGTCCAACCCACTTGCAAGGCAGGAATCTCAATGAAAGCATCCATGACAGATGGCCATCCAACCTCTGTTTAAAAACCTCAAAGGAAGGAGAGTCCACCACCTCTTGTGGGAGTCTGTTCCACTGCTGAAGAGCTCTTACCATCAGAAAGTTTTTTCGAATGTTTAGTCAGAATCTCCTTTCTTGTAACTTGAAGCCATTGGTTCGAGTCCTACCCTCCAGAGCAGGAGAAAACAAGCATGCTCCCTACTCCATGTGATACCCCTTAAGATAATTGAAGATGTCATATCTCCTCTCAGTCTCCTAATATATGCAAAGTTAATATCTCCTCTCAGTCTCCTAATATATGCAATGTTAATGGTAGTTAAAACTGTTTTCAGAGCCTGTGAGGGTGAAAATGTATTTGCCTGGCACTGTAAAGAGAAGAAAGGTACCTGTGGAGACTCTGTAGAGAGACAGTTCTATCTTGGCCACAACCGAGATAGTTCATTCCTCAGCTGCCACCAGCCTCAGACCGGGAGGCAAGGAGCCCTGGAGGATGGTCTTTGTCCATCAGCAGGTTCATATGGGAGAAGACACTCCTTTAATGTAAACATGCACTTTAAAACAATTATCAGCTATGAGTGAAATATCAGTTTGTTGTTTCCCAGCAAGGGATGATTCTGCGTTGTGATGAAAATCCCCATTGGAACTCTTTAGGGAAAAAATAGTATATCATCTAATTCAAGACTGAATAATAGCGTGTAAATATAGGCTTTCATTTTCTTACCTCAGTATTTGATTTTACAAAGAATCTTCTTTTAATTAAGATATTACATGACTGGTATGAATTGATTACTTCACTCCCCCTGCCCCGCCAAGGTGGCAGAATAATTTATTCTGAAAAGGTGGGAATGTACTGCTTCTTCACTGTTTTTATAGTAAAAATTTGAGTCAGAGGACAAGGGAACACTTGCTGGCTTCTCTGGCTCGGTGAATGTAGTTTTTTCTGAACCCCCAGCCTGGAATCCAGAATAAGCAAGCATACTCTCTTGCAACAACTTCATCTCCATATTACATTGTTAACATACCAAGCTGGTTTTTAGCCACTTTGTTGTTATTATTCTAGCAAGAAATAGCTTTGTTTATCAAATTGTATGTTCACGCTTCTTTCACCAACGGGATCTCTGCTGAAACTTGGTAATATGCAAATAAATGTATGTAATCAATTAAAGGCAGGTAAACAACTGGTTTGTAGCCTTTTTCCCCAATAAGCATCTCATCAGATTTTCCTGGCTTAGGTTAATCTCTTCACACTTCCTCTTTTAAATCGCTAGTGCTGCTCAGTACGTGTCAGAAGACAGTTGGACAGGAACCTCACATTTCACAAGCTGGTGGCCTGGGCGATTGCGCTCCATACCAGTAAGTGTTCTGAAACTGAATTAGGAAGAAGCATTGTTGGTTTTAGTGACTCCTATGAGTGTAGCATTTTGCAGGAAGGGTTCAGAAAGTGAAGGGTCAGAAGGTGAAGGAAGGTGTCAGTGGAATCGTTTCTAGAAAATATTGGGGCTGGGAAGAAAGTAAGTGTTTTCTAAATAATAAGGACATTTATTTAAGTGCTGCAAGTCACCAGAGCTTGATTTAAACCTTTAAAAACATAGGAATCCTGACCCTCCATAGCTATTTCCATCACATTTAGAAATACAAAATGAAGGGGGGAGGGAGAGGGTAGGGACCCAGATACAAGCCCACTGGGCCGTACTCTCACACTTACAGTTCAGCGGGTTCAGTACTTTAGCACTAAACTGGTAAAACCAGTTCCCCTACCTTTGTCATGTCATATTCCCTGCACAGTAAGTGCACTTGTTGACTCTGAAAGTTCTTATTCTTACTTCCTTTCACTTCTGCCTAAGACAGACACCTGAAAGTCCCACTGAATATTATTAAGTGCTGGGGTCTAGTTAAAGCTGTTGCTGGCAGCTGTGGTGGGCAGCAGATGTGTTGGGGGGGTAGAGCAGAAACAGTTTAAGAACCAATGGCTGTAATCACATGTCTGTTTATTCTGTTTTCATAACTTCTCCCTGTTAAATTCCACATGATGGACCATCACATGATGTAAAAGCCACTTATGGAACTATTTTGAAAGATAGTGCAAGTTTAGTGCTCATTTCTGAGCCAGTGTGGTGTAGTGGTTAAGAGCAGTAGTCTTGTAATCTGGGGAACCAGGTTCGAGTCTCCGCTCCTCCACATGCAGCTGCTGGGTGACCTTGGGCTAGTCACACTTCTCTGAAGTCTCTCAGCCCCACTCACCTCACAGAGTGTTTGTTGTGGGGGAGGAAGGGAAAGGAGAATGTTAGCCGCTTTGAGACTCCTGAAGGGGAGTGAAAGGCGGGATATCAAATCCAAACTCTTCTTCTTCTTCTTCTTCTACTTTCTTCCAGGAAAAAAAATCTTCTTTGCAAATAGTATGGAAATGGGTGCTAAACTTGCTGGAAGTGGCTTTATGGTTGTGCAAAAACTTAAATATGATGTGGAAATGCACAGTTAGGGAAACATTGTGAAAACGGAATAAACAGCCATGTGAATGCAACCTAAGAATACCAAGGTTTGTCACTTGTACTTTTTCCAAATCTATGTTTCTGAGTGAGATGAGAGCAGAACTAAGGACTAAGTTAACACCAAATATTCTTATTCTGCCCAAATGATCTTTGGGCTGTCCCTCAATCCTTACAGGACAGGGTTTAACTAATTAATCTGTTGAAGGGCCACAGTCAGCATTGCCAGCAGTCAGGGATGGAGGAATTAAATTACAAACTCATGGAGCGCATCTACTTTGTGGACAAGATAAAAGGCTGCAGTAACTGATAAGAGGAGAAAATTCTTAAAAGAGAATGCTATGCCTTGTCAGAATTTTGAGGGTTTTTTATGCTTCCATTCATTTAAGTTTTGTATAAGTTTAATCAGATTTGCATGAATTCATTTCATCTCCTCCCATTTTACTTTAAAAAATTAATTTAAAATAGGAGTAATCTTTCCTTTTGAAAGGGGCATGTCATAACATCTGTCAGGAAAAATAGGTATTTGACGTTTACTGTCTTGTGGTTTATTTAGATCTGATTAAACTTCTGTTGATGTCACCTTGTGCTTGTTTCATATTGCTATAAATTTATGTTTTGTGATTGTCTGATGGCCAGATACAAACAAATGAATCTGAATTGTAGCCCACAACATCTTGAGAGCAGCACTTTGGCTACCCCTGTACTACATTCTTCTCACACCTTTTGGATATGTTTTTATGTTTTTATTTTTAAGCAATCCATACAATTGCACATTTATTTAATGTTGAACGGTTGGTGGATGCTCGCACTGAAGAGCAAAGAACCCTTAAGACTGCGCTGTCTGATTTGGGGGATATTCCTGGAGACTCTTACCTGAATTTTGCACGATCTAAATTTCCGGTAAGCAATCACATTTCTAGAGAAACAATTAATTGGTGGTGGTTGCAGAGAGATAACTTTATTTCCTTCTGCAACTACTTCTGTTCCATTATAATGCTGTTTGCATCAAAACAGACTTGATTGATGACCATCAGGGGAATGTGACCCTGTTGGTTCTCCTTGACCTCTTAGCAGCTTTTGATACTGATGACCATGATGTTCTTCTGGAATGACTCAAGGAATGGGAGTTGGGTGTGCTTTATTACACTGGTTCTGCAGGGTTGCTACCAGAAAGTAGTACTAGGAGACCATTGATCAGCACCATGGCTTGGGGACTGTGGGGTCCCACAAGGTTTCCTTCTGTCTCATCTGCCAATTACCATCTATAATATGAAATCATTGGGAGCTGTCATCCAGGCATTTTGAGCAATGTCATCAGTATTTTGGTGGCACACTGCTGTATCTTTCCTTTCCACTGGAATCATAGAATTGTAGAGTTGGAGGGGATCCAGAGGGTCTTCTAGTCCAACCCACTTGCAAGGCAGGAATCTCAATTAAAGCATCCTTGACAGATGGCCATCCAACCTCTGCTTTGAAACCTTCAAGAAAGGAGAGTCCACCACCTCTTGTTGGAGTCTGTTCCACTATCAAACATCTCTTACAGTCAGAAATTTCTTTCTGATGTTTAGTCGGAATCTCCTTTATTGTAACTTGAATCCATTGGGTTATAGTCTCAGGCACAGGAGAAAAGAAGCTTGCTCCATCTTCCATGTGACAAGCCCTTTTCATATTTGAAGATGGCTATCATATCTTCTCTCAGTCATCTCTTTACCAGGCTAAACATACCCAATTCCTTCAACCACTCCTCATAAGGCTTGGTTTCCAGACCTCAGGAGAGTCTGTGAAGATGCTGGACAAGTGTCTGGAAGCAGTGACATATGGGGGCAATAACCTGGAACTGAATCCTGATAAGATACAAGTGTTGTGGGCATATATGGGAATTAGATGTCTGTTCTGCACCTCCCTGAAGGAATAGGTTTGAAATCTGGGAGTAATCCTGGATTCTAACTTGTCACTTGTCAGTTTCAAGTGCCTTCAGTGGCTAGGGAGTGCTTATGCTAAGCTTAGGCTGGGTCTCTAGCTGTGGCTGTCGCCGGATAGCCTGGCCTCAGGTATCCATACTCTAGTGACCTCCTTGCTTGAACTATGGTAATGCACGCTACATGGGGCTGCCCTTGAAGACTTTATGGGGGCTACAGCTAGTCCAGAATGCAGCTCCTAGGTCAGTAAGTTGGGCAGCTCAATAGGAACATGTGTCACTGGTTCTGAAAACACCACACTAGTTGCCAGTGCACTGGGGCCAATTCAAGGTGTTAGCATATAAAGCCCTAAATAGCATGAGACCCAAGTAGCTAAGAGAGCGCCTCCACTGATATCAGCCATCTTGGGCCCTACAGTTAGAAGGTGGGGCCTTGTTGATGGTACTGCCTCCAAGGGCTCCCCACACGGCACTGACAAATGACAAGGACTTTTCAGTGGTGGCTCCCCATTTGTGGAATGCCCTCCCTGGTAAAGTGCATCTGTCACCAACATTATTAACTTTCAGGAGGAATTTGAAAACATTCCTGTTTGTCTAGGCATCCCTGAGATTACTGGATGAGAGAATGTTTTAAAGTGTACCCATTTTCAGATATCTTAACTGTAGCTTTTTAGAATACTTTTTATTTTAAACGATTGTGGATATGTTTGCTGCTCGGCACTCCTTTGGGAGGAACAGCAGGAAATATATGTAAGAAATAAGCGTAATCAATTGTTTTTCATGTAGAACTTTATTCCCTCAGCTGTCTTGAAGAAAGAGATGCTGCACAATTCAGTGGTGAAATATTTGCTTACGTTCCCATACTTTTCTGTTCACAGAGCCCTGTGGGTTGTCTCTATGTAGCATTCACAACCCTGGCCGGCCTCACTGGTGTTATCATTACACTGTGTCTAATCTTAATTATCACATCATCTACTAAAACCATTCGAAGGTCATACTTTGAAGTATTTTGGTTCACCCATCATCTGTTCATTATTTTTTTTGCTGGTCTCGTCATCCATGGAGTTGGGTAAGTATCTACCGGTATTTATTTTGATACTCCACTAAATAACTAGATGGAGATGGAGTCAGAGTACTTTTATTAGGACTAGCTAAAGATCACAGAACAATGAATTTGTTCTCTGGATTCAGTCAGAGAACTCTTCTTCCGGCTAAATGTTAACAACCAGACATAGGAGCCAACTCCTAGGGGCTAAGGTCCCTTCAGTCTCTCCTACAAAATATTTGAGGAGGGCACCCCCCCCAAGCTGATGGGCATTGCCATTCAAATAGGGTGGTGTGCTGTGTCTTTTGATTGATTATGCAGGTGGGGTTTACTTGGGCCCCCCAATATTTTATTCAAGTTGGCAGATAAGGAGGATGATCGGTGCACTTACTGAGCTGAAATGAAGCAAAAGCTTTCATTGACAACTGTCCAGTCCATCAGACATATACACATGGTTGCAGGAGATCAGAAGGAAATGAAATGCAGAAAGCACACATAGTGATCTTTATTCTGCTACTAACAGTGGCAATTCACAGGCACACAAAAAACAGTCATTGACATTCTGATACAAGTTAGACAATGCATGTAGAAAGATTATTTGTCTTGACTTAATCCACAAACGATAGAAGCCCTCTGAAGTTTCTTTGTTCAGGATGCAGTGTCCTGGGAGGTGGAAATGTTCCCACTGCTAGTTTTTTGATATTACCATTTCTGATTTCAGATTTGGGTCAATTTATTCTTTTGCGTAGAGAATGACCTGTTTGTCCTATGTAGAATGCAGAAAAGCATTATTGGCAGATAATGGCATATATGACATTGGGAGATGAGCAAGCGAATGAACCTCTTAACTTGTGGGTGACATTATTAAGTCCTGTAATAGTGTTGCCAGAGTAGACTTGGGGATATCATTACAGGGCATTATTATTATTATTATTATTATTATTATTATTATTATTATTATTATTATTATTTTCCCTCACCCTTCATCAAAGGGTTCCAGGATGGGTTACAGCAGTTCAAAAATTCAATATTATAAAGAAATCAAAACATATTTTGATCATAGGAACCTGAAAAACACCTGCCTCAGGTATCAAAGGCCAGGGTGGAAGGAGAATCTAATAATGTCATCCACAACCTCAGAGGTCCATTCATTTGCTCATCTTTCAGTGTTGATATATTCCATCGTCAACTACCAATGAACTTCTGCAGTCTATATTCTTCATCAATCAAAGAATGCATCCACACTGCAGATGATTTGAACTAGGATTTGTGTCTCAGAATTAACCTTCCTAAAATTAACATTACAAAAAGCAGAACATACATGCTATGCCTACAAAATAAAACTGAATATATTTTATCTTATGATATGAAAGTAATTACTTTTAATTTTGGTTATTATCCATTATCAACATTGCTCATGTTGATTTTTGCTGTTGTTCCCAGAAAAATTGTACGTAAACAGACTCCCGATAGTTTGAGTGTCCATGATCCAGATACCTGTGCCAAGAATTACACCCTCTGGGGGGAAATACCTTCATGTCCTAAACCACAGTTTTCTGGAAATCCTCCTATGGTATGATCTGTTGTTTGCTTGTTTGCTTGCTTGCTTGCTTGTTTTAAAAATCTGGGCACTGAGACCATTGAAGATCTTAATGGGAATGTTTAGCAGTTAGATTACCACCAGATAGGGCAAGAGTAATGTCAATAGCTCAGGGCCCAGCTAGGTCAAGAATTAGTAATTCTCACACATCCAGTAAATTTGTATGTATTTACTGATGAAAAGGAAAGATATAATAGATGTGCACTTTCAAGAGTAATTCTAAACATTAAGTGAAGAGTAAGAACTCTCTTGGTTGGCGGTTCGAATCCCCGCGAAGGGGGGAGCTCCCATTGCTCGGTCCCTGCTCCTGCCCACCTAGCAGTTCGAAAGCACGTCAAAGTGCAAGTAGATAAATAGGTACCGCTCCGGCAGGAAGGTAAACAGCGTTTTTGTGTGCTGCTCTGGTTCGCCAGAAGCGGCTTAGTCATGTTGGCCACATGACCTGGAAGCTGTACGCTGGCTCCCTCGACCAATAAAGCAAGATGAGCTGAGCGCCGCAACCCCATCGTCGGCCATGACTGGACCTAATGGTCAGGGGTCCCTTTACCTTTAAGAACTCTCTTAAAAGGAATAGATTTTAGAAATCAGCCCATTGTGAACAAAGTAACTTTCTAAAGAGACAAAGCACTTGCAGAAGCTCTTGTGAACATTGGCTGTGGTGCAATGAGCCCTCCGAGTTAATTGCTGAAACCAGTTCCTGCATGCATAATGCAACCTTATATTTATTTAACAGAATTTCATACATTCCTTCCTGTCCTTGCTTCCTTAATTCTTCCTGTTCTGTTGACAGACTTGGAAATGGGTAATAGGCCCCATGATTCTATACGTCTTTGAACGGTTGGTACGGTTTTGGCGATCCCAACAAAAAGTTGTTATCACAAAGGTAAGAGTGATATAAATCAGCTTGCATGTTTCACTTCACTTAAAGCGTTATTCATCCTGGAGTTAGCATAGAGTAACTCCAGGATGATAGGAATGTCACTTAAAGTTGATAGGAATGTCTCCTAAATTTCAGAATTTGTTATCTGCATTTATGCAGTCAATATCTGTAGAAAAAAGAACCATTGCTCTATTATAGTTTTCATTAAAATGTACATTAAATTTACATGAAAGTTACAGTCCTGGTGAGAGACTAGTCCCTCCAAGTGTCCCTATTTTCCAGCGACAGTCCTGTATTTACAGAACACATCCCAGTTTCTGACTTGATCCCGGAATGTCCAGTTTTTCCTTAGGACGTCCCTATTTTTATCAAAGAAATGTTCGAGGGTATGGGCCTATTGGCTAACAGGATTATGGCATCACAAATTAGTTTCCTTAGCTATTTCTTTAAAAGTTTGCACGTATCAAAAAACGCAGAAAGGAAACCCCAGCAGAATGGCTGCAGTTTGATCAGTAATCACTGGGAAATCTACACTGTGATGTCACAGTGCTGTCAGCTAATGGAGGGCATTTTCAGTCTCCACTGTTTCCAGGCAATCCTTAAAGTAAATTCCATTGAAAACTATAGTAGAGCAATTATTTTTGTTCCTCTACTTCCCAAGTATTTAAGTCAATGCAATGATAGAATAATTATATTAAAAAATTGATATATATATAGATATTGCCAAGTACCTGTATTGCCTGCAGTGCAGCATTTTATTGTTGATGCTGCTTTAACTGTTAATGCTTTTGGCTGCATTTTTATATTTCTTGTCAGCTGTCCTGAACTCCTATGGGAGAAAGGGGTAGGCATGAAAAATAAATAGTTGGGACCAAAGGCACTTCCAGACTTTTGCTATTTTGTGGGTGGGGTTTGTTTGCATACTGGCAAATGTGGGTTCTTTAACTAAAGAAGATTTGCACAACAACAAAAACCCCTGGCCTTTCTGCATTTAGAAATATGCTTGAGAGGATGCCATATAGCCAACCTGCAAATAAATCAGAATGAATTTCAAACATGCAGCTGACACCTGGACACAACCTGATACTAATATCTGAGAGAAGAAAAAATCCCCATTTATCCTCCGGAGAAACTGAGTCCCATCTTGGGGGGAAAGGGTCATAGGTCAGTGGGAGACCATCTGCTTTCCATGCAGGAGGTCCTGGGTTCATTGCCTGGCATTGCAAGGTAGGGCTGGGAAGCTCCGCTGTCTGAGACCCTGGAGAGCTACTACAGGTCAATGCACATCATACAGTCTGAGAGAGCCTGCTATGTTCCAGTGCTGAAAAGATGCCTCAAAATGTTACAAACCATCGATATAACTTACCGTATTTTTCGCTCTATAAGACGCACCCTAACTTAGCGTATTTGCACCAGACCACAAGAAGCATCTAGTTTTTGGAGGAGGAAAACAAGAAAAAAAAATATTCTGAATCTCAGAAGCCAGAACAGCAAGAGGGATTGCTGCGCAGTGAAAGCAGCAATCCCTCTTGCTGTTCTGGCTTCTGGGATAGCTGCGCAGCCTGCATTCGCTCCATAAGACGCACACACATTTCCCCTTACTTTTTAGGAGGGAAAAAGTGAGTCTTATAGAGCAAAAATTACAATATTTATAAATTATTTACTATATCTAAAGCTCTACAGTTAATCATATATGTAGCACATGACTCGGAAAGTGTTTGTCTTAAATTCTTCAGTCAGATAATTATTTTTAGAGAGTAAATGGGCTTAGGATTTTGCAGCCATTTTTCACAATTCCTTCGGCAAACCCATCCTGATGACCTAATGTAAGCTCAGACCATCCCATCCTTCTGGAGTTCTGAGAGCTTTACTTCCTGCATCCTAGGTTGTCACGCATCCTTTCCAAACCTATGAGCTCCAGATGAAGAAGAAGGGCTTCAAGATGGAAGTTGGGCAGTACATTTTTGTCCAATGTCCTGCAGTGTCCATGCTGGAGTGGCACCCTTTCACATTGACGTCTGCCCCCGAAGAGGATTACTTCAGCATCCACATACGGGTCGTTGGGGACTGGACAGAACGCTTGTTTCAAGTCTGTGGATGTGACAAGCAAGAATTCCAGGATGCTTGGAAACTGCCCAAGTATGTGCAGAATAGACATTCTATGAAAATGTTTGCAACCCTCTATGTGGATTGGCTCAAGCTGCTGATGTGCTGCAAGTAGTGGCATCGCCTTCACTATAGGGAATAGCCAGTGTGTGTGTGTTTGTGCTGGCCCATAAAGCTCCTAGGGACACAAAAGGTCCATAGGATGCAACACAACGGGGTGGAAGGGGATCTTGCACCGTTCCTACCAGCTGCCCACCATTGTCAGTATGGCATAATCTCCCTCAAGTGGCTCAGTTACACTGTACAAGGTCAGTTAGTCCTGGTGCTGAGGTTGAGGCCTCAGACTGACTCAGGGAGATGAGCACAACAATGCCCTTGTTCTTACACCAGATTTTATAACCTGCCAGCACAGAAACCAAGTAGAGAGAGCTAGCTATCAGTTGCTAGGCTTTGTGGTCTGTTAACCTTAGATCCGCACACCACAGTCACTTTTGGTCCTTGCCTGTTCATAAAAACCAGTTTTCTAAAAAGGCACTTTTACAAGATGGATTCACTCTGGCCTAAGTGTACATGCAACCTACTCCTGTGCATGCCTTGGGCTATTTTTGTAGCTGCTCTAACTCCCAGTCCATAGGCTACTCCCTGTCTCAGGGGCCAGGACTACCAAGTGGAACTAGTCCCTGAACAGTGCCACTGCAAGATTGGCTTGACTCTGACCTGTCCAACTATTGGATGATTAGCGTATGCATGGGCCAGTCCCAGTTGTTGTTGTTAACTGTGTTCTCACTGTTCTAGGATAGCGGTCGATGGCCCCTTTGGCACTGCCAGTGAAGATGTATTCAGTTATGAAACTGTGGTGTTGGTTGGAGCTGGCATTGGGGTCACCCCTTTTGCATCAGTCCTCAAGTCTGTGTGGTACAAATACTGCAATGATGCCTTAAACCTAAAGCTCAAAAAGGTTTGTTCCTGACATATACCAAAGCATGTGACACTTGTTTCCTAGTGCTGAAAAGTGCATGGAAACAGAGATTGGGAAGTATATAAAGACAAGTGTTGATTCAGATCTTTATGTGTGAAAATAGTACTGTGAAACACTATAAATTATTAGTTTTATGTCCGTATAAACAAATCTGGCCCCTTTCCCATCCTTAAGTCCATTTCTCCACACTTCTGCATCAGCTTGCTTCTTTTTTTCAGTCTCAAAAAATTATCAGCATTTTGGTGCACTTTTCTCCCAATATGCACATTTTTGTATGTAATTTTGTCCAATGTACACTTTTTTGCAAGCAACTTTCACTAAAATTATGCATTTTCTGTTTTTACTAATTCATACATATTTACAATACTTTCCCCAAATATACATATTTTTGGATACATTATTTGTCTGGAGGTATGGCATTGCAAAATTCAAAGACGAGTGAATTTCAAAGGACAGGTGCATTTCAGCTCATGTATGTTTTAGGTGAATTTGCATTAAAGTATGACGCTCAACCCTCTCCCTACTGTTAGTTCATGTAGATGCACTTTCACTTCTACATCCAAGCATGGAGAACTGACAGCAGGGATTCAGCAGCATCTCTACCCCAGTCCCACTCCACAGTGGGTCCTTCTTTATATGCACACAGTGACATTCTCTATCATTTTAAATCTAATCTCTGCAATTACAAGATCTATTGGAGCATGCAACCAAGGTGCTGTTTTGGGATGAGTATCAACATATTTATTTTTAAAATGTGTGCATATCACTTACATTCAAAAATAATCAGTGCACAAAATATTAAAACATGCCCCATACAAAAGACAGTAAATAAAATGTCATAATATCAATAAAGTAACAGAAATATGGCTAGCTACTTCCTACAGTGACCAATAATATATGTTGCTGGTATATAAATGCCTTGGGAGGCATTTATAAACAAGAGTATCTTAACAGGGGTAAAAAACCTAGGATCATAGTTACATATCTGTTATCAAATACTTCAGATCATAGAATGACAGCCCCAAATTCAACTTTAATAACTATTGCAGTTCCCATTTGTCTTTCCCATAAAGCAGTAGAATTACTTAGCTAAGGGTAATTCCAGAAAAACGTATGGTGGCAAAGACCATTCTTGGTTGAGCTAGTATTTAATTAATGCTTTATAGGACCTTACTATACTATGAAAGCTACGAGAGCAGCACAAAATATTTTGAAGAATGCCTACTACCCCTTGCTACTCATTGGAGTCAGGTCTGAGTTTTGCCCTCACCTTGCCTGAAGCTCATCCTTCATGCTGCAGAAGAAGGGACGTCTACTCATCATAGTTGCACTGTGCACATGGAATCAGTTAATTTTGAAGGGCTTCTTCTACTTCTTCCTAGACAATGAAAGGTGGTCATTATTGTAGCCTTACAATAATACTTTACTGTTGACCAATGTGATCATCAGAGGTAATCCAGAAAATTACATTTATGTCTTCGGGGTTTTGGAGCGGGGGAAAAGGAAGAGAATGAAATTGCCTAATTAAACACATAATCTAATATGCTAACCAGTTCCATCTTGCCCCTTCCAGATTTATTTTTACTGGCTCTGCAGGGACACTCATGCCTTTGAATGGTTTGCTGACCTCTTGCAATCAGTGGAGACTCAACTGCAGGAGAAGAATAATCCAGACTTTCTCAGCTACAACATTTATCTGACTGGTTGGGATGAATTTCAGGTAACTTGCTGCTGTAGTCCTTTCCAAGTAGTTAGATTCTTGGGAAGACAATGTAGTTACAGCAGTCCTTCTGCCCACACCCATCCCAAAGTAAAAACCCCATGGACACACTTCTGCAAACCTTATTCTCACAGTGATGTCAGATCTAACTCCACTTTTACTGGCTGCCACATGCTGGATTCTAGTTATGAGATGCCACCACAAATATTTGAAGG
Source organism: Podarcis vaucheri (assembly GCF_965113315.1). Taxonomy (NCBI): domain Eukaryota; kingdom Metazoa; phylum Chordata; class Lepidosauria; order Squamata; family Lacertidae; genus Podarcis; species Podarcis vaucheri. Next base: position 61,924,454 of record NC_138762.1, on the reverse strand, counting down.
GGGCATTTGCAATGGCGCACCAAAAGCAGAATCGTGTATGGAATGGTCATGTGGCCTGCTTGCCCATTTGACTGGGAACCAAAATTAACTGCCTTTTCCTAACATTCATTTGTGGCACCAGTGGGATTTCTTCCCCATCCCATTAGTAATTGCAGCATGGGGTGATTTTGTTGCAATCTCAGGTGTGTAATCACAGCTCTCTATATGCGGCTCCAATAAAAATAGGGGTGGGTACACTCAATATTAAATAAACAAAAAGAAAAAGAAAAAAGAAAGTCATATAATGAGCCAGGACACAGTTAACATGACATGCAGTTAGTTCCTGAAAAAGAGCTGCCTGGTGGTAATTGAAGGAATAAATGCATGGGCCAGATTCAAGTACCCCATTCCACTAGCAGGAAATAGTGCAAGGACTCCCAGTAGAGATTTGGGGTTTTCCAGCCTCTCCCCATTGCATGTGCTTCCACATCTCCCTGAAATCTGCTTTGGAGGGTTGCCTGATGGAACAATCTCCTTAGTGCTACATTGAATTCCACTCAAAGTGTATGGTTGGAAATGCAAAATATTGCAAGTCATAATAGGGCCCCCCTCACTCAGTTATTCCAATTTCATATTAGTTCATCTGCTAGAGCTGTGTTGCTCCACTGTTGAACTTCACTCTGCTATTTTAGGAGTATGGGGTGGTGGTGTCTGTCTCTGTTTCTGTCTCTATCTTTTATCAGTCTCTCTCTCTCTCTCTCTCTCTCTCTCTCTCTCTCTCACACACACACACACACACACACACACACACACATGCTATTACCCTCTGGACCCTACAACTATCTAATAAGGAGATTCTTTGCCTTCCTTTTTCCAGGCTGCTCATTTCATGGTGCATCATGATGAAGAGAAAGATGTGATCACAGGCTTGAAACAGAAAACCTTATATGGGAGACCAAATTGGGAGAATGAGTTCAAAACAATTGCAAGTCAGCATCCAAGGTAAATTTGTTCCATACTGCCTGCAGAATATGGCCTCACTTTTGCTGCTATACTTTATCTGATAATTTCTCTTGCTATCAGTTCCAGGGTTGGCGTTTTTCTGTGTGGACCTGAAGCCTTGGCTGACACCTTAAATAAGATGTGTATTAGCAATTCGGAAGCTGACCCACGAGGAATACATTTCATATTCAACAAAGAGAATTTTTGAACACACTCAAATGTTTGTTTGTTTCCAACGAAAAGCTACATCTTATCCTTTGTATTTGGGCACTATGTATCTTAATTTTGCTACATTGAGCTCTTGTCTATCTGGAATTTTTCCAAAAGTTCCACATCTGCTTGCCTTGGCTTTTGCATTCTGTATAATTTGACAGAAACCAAATATTGCATATTAGACTGCCATAGGTTATAATCCTATACACACTTATCTGAAAGTAAGCTCCAGTTAACTTAATGGGACTTTGTAATGAGTAGGCATTCATAGGACTGCATTGCAGGTTTTATATTTCTGTTCTCATTTATTTTATATAAATAAGATTGAATTGCAAAGAACTAGAACATTTTAAGTATTTGTCACGGTTATGTTTTAAACTTCATAAAGGTGCTCCTCAGGTCCTAGTTTCAAGAGACATTCCACTTTTGTTTTTATTATTTAACCATCACCCTTAATCATTAAAATGGAGGCATGATGTGGTGTCTAGTGTCAAACATATTGCTCAACTGAGACATTGCACATTTTTGAAAGTGGCAAGAGTTCCACTTGACTGAAGTTTATTTTTGGCAAGCCACATAAATAAACATTCCTGCAACTTCCTTCTGTCTCTTAGCCTTCTGATTCAATGTGAACAAATTTAAATGAAAATAAACATTACGTTTCACAGATTTCCTCTCATTTCTACATCATGGAGAAATTCTACAATGATACAAGTTTGTTATATAGTGTCATGCTTAATCCCATATTCTCTCAGGCACACCTTATTTGTTTGACCCTATCAGTGTGGCAGGCAATTTATGTGGCACAATCATCTCTTACTTTCAAGCATCTGCAACTGTTAATTATGTTCATGTTGCTCATGACTTATGGTTTTGTGGGTCCTGCATATGTCAAGCAGGATGCTTATTATTACTCAGTTCATCTTTTACTAGGTTCTGGAGCTCTCTCCCCAAGAGCCTTGTCCATTCCCACCTCCCTTTCAGCTTTTAGAGAGCAAGTGAAAAGTGTCTTGTTCTTCCACACCCCAAATTTGACACGTGGGCAAGGTCACCCACCAGTCAGTCACCTGACATCACAGTGACCATCACAATGACATCAAGTGACCTGTTCAGTTGATTGTCTGGTCTTGTGAAGCCCCTTTCAATGTGCTGCTTTGCAGAGTGCTTCATGAGGGTCTTAGCAAGATCTGACTACCAGCTACAAAGGTCACTTGATGTTATTGAACAGGGCTTTGTGGGCATCACTGATCAGTGGTGCTTGCAAATCCCCTTTTGGCTCTGCCAGATTATGATGATTTTTACATGCCACACACCTGATGTAGACAGAACATTAATATAAAAAATATATTGATGTATGTGGACAATGTTTTCCTTTAATCACCAAATTATCAAAATTACTCTCATATTGAAATGCTGCTCCTCAACGAGGCCAAACTTAGATTCACAAAATGTTTAAGGGTATACGTATCCCCCCAAAGCTCACAAACTCTGGGCAATCTCCCCAAAAAAGCTCAACAACTTTGGGCTATCCCCCCAAAAAAAGTTTTTTGTGGTCCCCCAAAATAGGGGTTGTCTTTTACATGGGGGCATCTTCTACATCTTATATATGGTACTTCCTTGTAAGTGTGCACAGGATTGCATTATAGAAGCATCAGAAAGTTGTTTCTTTGGTAATCAAAGCCTGAACTAGCATTTCATCATAAACAGCGAGGAACCACATCTCTTGTAGTCACATAGTGCAACATTCCCAAATGAGCAAGACCTTGTGAATGAGCATGTGACACATCAACAGGCAGGATCACACCCTGTTTTTTACTAGAATCTAAACCAAGCCTTATGAGGAACAGTTGAGAGAGCTGGGTATGCTTAGGCCGGGAAACAGCTGTCACATGGAACAAGCTTGTTTTCTGTTGTTTTGAAGGTTAGGACCGAAACCAATCAATTCCAATTAAAAGAAAGGAAATTCTGCCTAAACATTAGAAAGACCTTTCAGACGGTAAAGGCAGTTCAACAGTGGAACAGACTACTTTGGAAGGTGGTGGACTCTCCTTCATTGGAGATGTTGATACAGAGGTTGGATGGACATCTGCCAGGGATTCTTTAGTTGCTATTTCTGCATTACATGGGGTTTATAACCCTTTGGGGCCCTTCCAATTCTATGATCCTATGAAACCACAGAGAAAGGCAAGGGAAATGGAGGCAAAGATCAATGTAGGGGAGGACATATACAATTATTTCTGTGGATTCAGGACAGTCCAACAAAGCACTCCTTCACACAGAGCATAATTAGTTGGTGGAATTCAGGATCCAAGTATTGATAGTGGCAAATAGCTTGGATGTAGTGGTTGCTGGTCTGCTGGAGCAAATAAGCCTGTACGCTGCTTTCAACCAGCCCCCCAACCTAGCTGCTTGACTTCTTACTTGCAGTCAGTCTTATGAAAACTGTTGGGACCGGATGTAGATCCTTCTAATTACTGATCTATTTCTTCTTTCTGCTTGCAGAAATTAGCACTGAAACCAAAAGGGTGATGAAAGGTTGCCCGTTGTGTAATAATTTCCAAATGGCAAGCTGTCATTACATAAAATAACCACTTCCCCCAAGAAACAGCAGATGTTTCCTTGCTTTGTTGCATAGTCTCCATACTCTCTTGTTCATTTTACTTATTGTTACATACTTTTCTTTCATTGAAATCTTTTTTCACTCTGAGTCTTGGAGCATGGGGGAGGTCGGTGGAATGAGATGAAGCATTCTAACTCCAATGGCCCCTGAAAATCTCCAGTGCAACTTCTTGGGCTGGAAAAACTTCAGCCAGTCCACATTGTTAAAAGCTGTTGGGAAAGGGCTGGGGAGACCAGAGTTCAAGTCCCTAGTTAACCATGAAGCTCCCTTAGACTAGCCACTCTCAGTGCAACCCTTGCAGGTTGCCTATGAAGATAATGTAGCAGAGAAATAGCTTGGAGAAAGAGGGGAAATATAGCGTTGGCACTAAGGGTGAAGTAGAACTGTGGCGTTAGCAGCACTGAAGTGACCTCCCTGGAGCGCAAGTCTGGGCAGTGTGTGTGAAGGTCCTGGGCTGCCCACGGAAATATATATGTAATTAATAAGGTAAAGGTAAAGGGACCCCTGACCATTAGGTGCAGCCGTGGCCGACTCTGGGGAAGTGGCGCTCATCTCGCTTTATTGGCTGAGGGAGCCGGCGTACAGCTTCCGGGTCATGTGGCCAACATGACTAAGCCGCTTCTGGCGAACCAGAGCAGCACACAAAAACGCCGTTTACCACAGCTCCCGGGTCACGTGGCCAGCATTTTTTAAAACCCAGAAATACAATTGCGAATAAGACCATCTAGTCTCAGTAACAGCACCAGAAGTTTACTATAAAAAAGAGTAAAAGGTAGATTGTACCTTTGTCTTTATTTTCTGGCCAAACCCTTTACTAGTAGTTGTTTCAGACAACTGCATTCATCTATATTCTATAGTGTATCCACCCTCTGTAAAATGTTCTCTCTTCATTATTATCTTTTACTGCTTCAGGAAAAAGATGAAAATAGCTTGCACCCAGAAAAAGAGCAAATTTTGAATCCAGAGCTGTGAGAGAACTTCGCATAGTATTTTAGTTCTGTTGCTATAGATATGTACCGGTACATTCATTTAAAGAGTACAGAGATATCTGTGTTCACGCTATAACAATATGGAATATAAACATGGTATTTGCTTAAATATGCAACTTTATTAACGAAAAACAGCTAGACCTTTGGTGCTTTACATATTATAATGTTAAAGTAATTCAAAGCAAAACCATTGCAATGATAAAACAATTCTAAACATAAACTGCAACTGAAACCAGCTTGTTGCAGTTCTGACAAAAGGCAAAAATGCTTAATGCAACAGTATAACTTCAAGTTCTACTAGGTATATAAATAGCTGCAAAACAATGTAACTTTTTATGAAAAAATAGAATCCTATATACTAAACATATTTGCAAAGGTACTTAATATTTGCTTGAGTGGTTCTTCAAGTTATTAGGATTACCCACTTGACTGAAGTGGAGAATTTTCTAATTTAGGTAGATCTAGGAAGCAAGACGCGTACTGTTGATTCCCTGCATGTTTACTCAGAAGTAAGTTCCACTCTCTTCAATGCAATTTTCTCTCAAGTAAGCATAGGATTGCAGAATTATTTTAACTAATAACATAAATAGCAAGGATTTATGGTCTAACTCTATGAACACTACTAGGAAGTAAGGACTGTAGCCAGTTAATTATTCTGTAAGTCACATACCTACAGCCTAAGTGCACCTTAAGACACAGACAAGTCCCCACTTCAAATTATTCTATTTCCAAGTGCTACATATGAAACATTACTTTTATATAGATTGAAATGAGCAAGCACAACTCTCTTCAAGAATCTGAAGAGCCAAAGGCTGGTCCTGCCTGGGAGATATGCAATAAAATGGTATCATGAGAGCATTGCTAAACTTTTAATATCCTAATCTAAAGTATTTGCACATGTATTATCTGCACATTATTTTAATGCTTTTGGTTTGTGATTTTGTGCTGATGCACCAAATATTTGTTAATGCACCAATAACTGAACCAAATGTTGAAGAATGTTTTAATACAATTTCCCTACTTCGACGAATGTGCCTTAAGAATTGTGCCACAGTCTAAGCACAGCCTTACAGCATGAAAAATACATTCTTTTGCTGAACATTCATACCCTGTTTGAGAAAAGTAGGTACTTTGGCTTTATAAATTTTGTGCCTAAAACATGAAAATATTCTTTTATAATTTGTTGGGTTTTTCTGCTTCCTCCCCCCTCACTGCTTAATTTATTATGCATTATAAATCACAAACACTAATAGTCTAAGCAGCAGTGGATTTCAAACTTACAGCTTTCAGGGAACTTTTTTCACCTGCTCTGGGACCTATTCATGCTGGAATTATGTTCTGGGTTGCGCGCATGAGACTATGTGGTAGCTGTTGCACTGCATCAAATGAGTGTGTGCATTACAGCAAACAACACGCTCTCACAACTCTAGTTTTCAGGGGGCAAAGATCAGCCATTATACTGAAGCAGCACAGATGGGAGTGCAAGGATTCCTTGGAACACAGGTTTAAAACCACTATTCTAAGGCATCAACTCCCATAACTCAGAACCAATTATATATGTGTGTGTGTTACAAATAATATTCTCTTGCCTCTTACTGATTACATTTATCTTAAGCTGCTGTGTATGAAGTGCCAGTGGTAATGTGGGGAAAAACATGCATTTTCTTATTTTTACGTAACTTTTCCATCACTTCTTGCAAGTTGCAGGGTGGGGAGCAGAGAGAACCACATTCCTAGAATGCTCAAAACATTGTCCTTTTCCTTTTACAGCTGGTCTCTAGCAAGCTGCCAGCTGGCTAAGCCGAACGATTACACTTTACTATAATATATACTATAATATATATTGTGCAGAGACTTTTTTTAATAGCACATTTCCTGCTCTCTCTTTAGTGCATAAATATAGTTTTATTTAATCATTCTTACAATGTACTATAAGAAATTTGATAGTTTTGTTCTTAAAGGCTTTGGCATAACTTAGTGCGATTTGTCCAGTTTGCTACAGAATAATGGCTACGGCAAAGACATTGACGATGCAGTTCATAGTTCGGTTTTCCCATCGAACTGTGCAGGTACCTATTTAGATTTAAGAAGAGAAAGTGGTCAAGTTCTATATTCATTCTTAAGAGGACAGCCGAATAGCCCAAACTCATTTACAAAAGATAATCCCTAGAGGCTGTCAGACATTGCTTTTGGTGACAGATCTGGGCCACAACCCTAAACATGCTTACAAAGAAGTAGATCTCTGTGAACTCTGCAGAACATACTTCTGGATAATCATTTTCATGCTCTTCGTCCCAACGCTTGCACAATAATGCATCTTAGGAGTCAGAAACTCAGAAAAATCCTTCATAGATGGTCACTGGGGTTAAATAGAATTAAATCACACTACAGCATGGATTCAGTTTGTCAACAGGACTTTGATGGTGGGCATGTGATCTAGTCCAAGTTGCCATTCCTGTAGTTGATTAAGAACCCACAGCACTTTGAAAATCAAACCTTTTGCCAATGATAATGAAGAGGGCTGCTCTTATAAGGCCACAGGCAGCCCCCTGATTCTCTCCAGCTACTTCTGCAAAAACTAAAAGCCCTCGGGTGATCAACTCAGGCACAATGACGTGTTTTTCCTTTGTGCTGGTGGCTACTGCTACCCCAGGCATAAAGCTATGGCCAGCTCAGGGCACTAAAACCGTATGCTTCATTGCTAGGGTTCTTTTTACATTTTTTGCTAAGCTGCATTGAATGTGATTTTTCTTAGAAAGTAAGGACAGTGCCAGTGCTGGTGCACATTTCAGCATTTTCCTACCGGTACTCAGCATAGTAGAAAACGAATACAAGTCTCATAGTATATTTAATCAAGTAACTTACTGAGCACAAAACACAAAGAATATAAAGTTACAACAATATGAACGTTCTTTCTTCGTCACAGCTTCGAGTCATATTGGTCACTGAAGTACTGGCATATATGATTACTTGTTGGTTTTTTTAAACCTTGTTAAGCTTAGTTCTTCTCTTTCAATTGTATAACTATGAATTTGGAACAGTCATGCTGAGGAGTGAAGTCTGCCAGAGCTGTTCAGCGCTTTGAACGATGTCTGCCCTCATGAACTAGAACCACGTATCCAGGAGACTAGTCTCTTATCTTTCATGATGCCTTGCAGTAAAACGGATTTGATCCAGAGAGTGAATGAAGTTCAAATACTACTCAAACTTAGGCATCAATAACGATTCCGTGTCAGATTTAAACTCATCTAAAGAAACAGTCCTTGGCCTTCTGCCAAAGCATTTTTCCATGCAACCAAAAGCGATTGGTCAGCCCTTTTCATTTTGGCCTGGCCTTATCAGCAGGTTTATATCTCTTTCTCATTTGGGGACCTGGGTAAAGAGAGTGGGTAACATATAGTTTGGGTGAAATGATCCTAATTTCAGGAAGTGCCTATTATATACCTATTATATCCTGGGGGCTATATGTGGGCTGCCAATTCAAACCGCCTTTCAACTGCAGCATAATGTTTCACAACAATAAGTGAAAAGTCATTTTTTTCATGAAGTAGTTTGCTTCAATTCTGTAGGCAGGCACTTACCATCAGTTGTGGTATCCCAAAAACATGAGCTTGCTGTATGCAGACCAGCTCCACACTTCTGCATCACTGCACAGGTTACTGAAGACAGAACAAAATCCCATGTTTATCAATAAAGTAGATTAATCAATCAGACTTCACTAGTCTTTTATACAACTGAAAGGACTAAGTGGCGGTTAAAGTATGAATTAAAATCCCCTGCCTTTTCCCAAAAACAAATTCTGTTGAATTATAACATTTAGGTTGCCACAAAAGCGTGATCCTTTTTTTTTAAATTTCCTTTATTTAAGAAAGCAGTGAGACATAATCCTCCTCAAAATGGTGGACTGCTTCCTGAACAGCCCTGATATTCTAGGCTTATGAAGTCTGTTGAAAATGCCTGGCTAATTTTCTGATGCAGATAATCAACAGCAGATGACCAATAAATGCCACGGGAATCTGAAAATAGAGCCCTCGCCAACCCGCCACATCCCATATTATTATAGTAAAATGCATAATAAATTGGAGCAAAATTGCCTTCAATGCTCTCACGAAGGTAGGTGGGGTGCAGCACATAGAAACTTATCTGCCTCATTCTACTAACAAAAGTATATAGGATCGCGGATGCCACTTTGGTCTAAACCACTGAGCCTAGGGCTTGCCGATCAGAAGGTCGGAGGTTCGAATCCCCGCGATGGGGTGAGCTCCCATTGCTCAGTCCCAGCTCCTGCCAACCTAGCAGTTTGAAAGCACGTCAAAGTGCAAGTAGATAAATAGGTACTGCTCCGGCGGGAAGGTAAACAGCATTTCCGTGCGCTGCTCTGGTTTTGCCAGAAGCAGCTTAGTCATGCTGGACACATGACCCAGAAAAACTGTCTGCGGACAAACACCAGCTCCCTTGGCCAGTAAAGCGAGATGAGGGTCACAACCTCAGAGTCGTCTGTGAATGGAATTAACTGTCAGGGGTCCTTTACTAACAAAAGTAGGCCTGAAATCATTTTCTCCTCATTAATTGGAAAATTAATATTAACTGCATATATGCACAGAATCTTACCAATGTACTTGTACGTTTTCCCCAGCTTTACCAGTTGTGTTAAAGATTGTTCTACTATAGCTGCAGTCCATTGATTGACATTGTCGTGATTGTAATCTGCCTTGCCCAGAACACCTTCTATGCACTAAAAAGGAATAAAATGCTTTTTTAAAATCTGATTAAATACAAGTATTAAAAATAGATAGTAGTATGAACATATATACTTTTAAGCCAGCCCCACTTTGTTATGTAAAGGAACTCAAATGTCAGAAAGATATTCTCATTTGCCTCTTTTCCTAGGCTAGAGCTCCTAAATGAAGGCACATAAATCAGTAACTGAACTGTTTATACCATTCCTATCTCGGTGGTAAGAGTCATGTAACAAACATGCAGAATCCAGAAGAGCGTTTTAATAATCTGAATTTCTTTCCCAACAGGACTAAAATATTCTGCTGAGCTGGATATATTATTGTAAATGCTACAATTCTGAGTTGCTGCAGCATTGAAATTCAGAGAGGGTGGTCCTATTGCCTCAGTATAATGAGCAGCTTCTCTGCCGGGGCTAACCGTGGACCACAATCAAACAACAGTCAACATAACAACAGCTACAGAAATAAATCCAATTGACTTCAAGGACAGTTAAGCAGCTCACCTGCACAGGACTGCCATCTCAGCCACCATTACAAATTGTGTTCTACAGGGTTTTGGGTTTTTTAGCAGAATTCAACAGAACACATCCAGAACACTTAGCGCTACTTAACATTACAGTGGAGTGTTATAAAAGGCAGTATCCAAAATTGTATTTTCATGAATCAAAAGGGTTCCTTCCATTCATGGAATGATTCCAGTACAACAGAGGCTTCCCTCTAGCACAAGTAGGGGAAGTGATTTCCTCCTTATACCCCTTGCAATCCTATGCATCTCTATTCAGAAAAATGCCCCATTGAATTCAATTAGCTATATTCCCCATAGACGTCTATATGACTGCAGCTCAAGAGTGCAATTAAACACAGCAAGGGAGTATGCCCCACTAAATATAGTGGGACTCAGTTTTGAATAGGCAAGACAGGATGTCTGGTGCAAGTCTTTCAGGGATACCCATTATTCCTGGAAACAGAAAACTGCAAAAATTCATTTTGTCACCAAAACACATAAATACTGTACTGTATACTAAAACGTGCAACTTACATCTTTAATAATACTGTGCGCTTCTTCAGCATTGAAGGTCATCTGTAATAATATGAGATTTATTTAATTAAATTATTATTTTTATCACCCTTCATAAAATTTAATTCTAGAGCTGCTTACGCATTTTAGAATACAAAATATAAAACAATAAAATTGCAGCTGCCACACAGGTTTTGGAAGAAATAATGAACCAAGACAGAATTTATTTATTCAAAAAGTCCACAAAACTCTCCAAAACAAGGTCCTTATATTCATAATTTTCATTTATTCTGGTGATATCACCAGCTCATGAATTTGATGCACACGGCAGCTGCATAAATGCCAAGTTACGTAAGTGTGTTATTAAAAAATCACAATCACCAGCATCCCAAATGGATTTTACAATCACACTATTTCTGGCTGTGTCCTGAAATTATGCATCAGCATCTATGTCAAAGCTAATGTATCACCTTATCCTAGTGAGCAGTATCCTCTATTACACAAGACTGACACAGGATAAAACAAAACTACATCCTAAATCAGGGGTCAGCAACCTTTTTCAGCCGTGGGCTGGTTCACCGTCCCTCAGACCATGTGGTGGGCCAGACTATATTTTTTTGGGGGGAAATGAACAAATTCCTAGGCCCCACAAATAACCCAGAAATGCATTTTAAATAAAAGCACACATTCTACTCATGTAAAAACACGCTGATTGATAAGATGATTGGGCCAGATCCGGCCCCCAGGCCTTAGGTTGCCTACCCCTGTCCTAAATGCTTTGACATGACAGTCAGACCCTCCAAAGGTTGTAGTCAGCATAGTTCTACTTAGGGTAGACCCGCTGAAATTAAATAGGCTTAAACATGGGTCTGTTCTGATTATGTTTGGCAATGGATACAACCCCAACTTTCTTTAAAAAAAATACCAGGCTAAGCATGTCACAGAATCAAGGGATAACAACAAAGGGAAAGGTCTGCAGAAGAGGGGAAGTGGGAAAAGAGCAGAGGGATTGTGTGTCTGAATGCTGCCACATTAAAAAAGATTCCCTGGATGCACACATAAAAACTCATCAGACCAGGGAGAGCGCTACCCTTTCTCTTTTACACCATCCTTCTCCACCTGCATGAGGTTTTGTCTTCTCCTTTTTCACTTGTGTGCAGAGGGCGGCAGGCATTCAAACACGGGATTCTTGCCTGACGTGCTCCTCTTCCCACCCCCTCCTCCATCCTCCCTTGGCCTTAACCTTGGAATCCACTGCACTCCAAAGCAAAGGCGGGCTCTTTTCACTACCCTATTTTGTTACCATCATCACCACCGTCTGCCATTATTCTGCAGTGGCCTGAATTGGGAGCGGGGGCGCGCGCGCAACCCTCCCCGTCCACGTGAGGACCGGCGTCGCAATGACAGCATTCTGGGGCGGACCGAGCCTCCCTCGCCTACGATCCCACAAGCGGCGCTTGTGATTGGCTGGGTGGAGACGTACACTAAATACATTTAAAAAAAACAACAACCCTTGAGCCAGGTGACATTTTTATGCAGACCAGGCCCCCACCCACGTCGGAGCGAGACTGAAAAGCGCAAGCCGGCCTCTTACGAAGTCATGGTTGTTGTTGGGGTTTTTTTTGCGCCCCTCTCCCCCCCCTCCACGCACACGCTTTAAAGCGGGTGGCAGGAACGGGAGGCGCCTCCGCCCCCGCGTGTCTGGAGTCGGGGGGTCCCTAACCTAATTACTCAAGTAGAAGCGCGCGCCACGGCCAAGCGCGGCGCCGAGGAAAAACCAGGTCACTGCTGCCCGCCGGGGCGACAGGGCGCTTGGGCTGGGGCGAGGAGGGCGCCCCGCTCTCGCTGGCCGGGGGAGGAGGGGGAAGTCCGTACTACCTCGTCGTTATGGGGGTGAAACTCTTCCATGGCCCCAGGAGCTGCGGCGGCACGTCCCTATTCCCGGCAGTGGCGGAGGCGGCCCCGGTCCTCGCCCTGCGCTGCAGCTCCACCTTCCCTAAGCCGGAGGTGCGCAGAGAATGGCGCCACCCCCTCCTCCTCCGCCAGCTCCCTCTGCCGTCTGAAGGGAGCACTGGAGGCTCCCTCGAAGATGCCGCGGCCTCGCGCACACGCGCCTGTCGCTGGAGCGGCGCTGCCGGCGCAAACAAGCTTTTTTCCCCAGCGCCCGCACGACGTCGAAGCAGCAGCTCCCCGTTTCCCCCTCTTTACCATGGAAAATCCGATTATTTAAGGTGCCAGCCACCCGTTTGCGACACCCCCCCCCCCAATCTGGAAACAACACTTGATTCTTAGCAGGGTCGAGGCTCATTCTTGAAATCTGTCTTCGATACCAGGGCTGAGTGCTGGAGTATTTGTGAAGAAAAACGTCTCCTGCCACTTTCAGGCTCAACGCAGCTTTTCAGGGCATGCACGTGTACGTACATACACAGAACGACGATAAAACGTTTTGGGGCAAAGGGCATAGCCTTTAGGTGGACATCAGCCCCAACACTTTTTAGCAGGGGTGTCATGGTTGCCATATATTGCCTGTGATGTTGCTGTTAGCTGCTTTGAACCTGGTTTGCCATGGAAAAGTGGCAAAGAAAAAAAGAGATGAAGATGGAGATTTGGTCCATAACTGGTGGTACATGACACCAGTCAAGCTTGAAAAAATTTACCATTTGCCCGACAATAAATGTTGGAAATGTAATGAGACTGAAGGTACATTCTTTCACCTTTGGTGGACATGCCCAAGGATTAAGACATTCTGGGAGATGATTTATAACGAAATGAAAAAGGTATTCAAATATGCTTTCCTGAAGAAACCAGAGGCCTTTCTCCTGGGCATGGTCGGCCAATTGGTGTTAAAGAAGGATAGAACCTTTTTTATGTATGCAACAACAGCAGCAAGAATACTCATCGCGAAGTATTGGAAGACACAAGATTTACCCACCAGGGAAGAATGGCAGATGAAGTTGATGGACTGGCGGAAATGACTGGCAGAATCCGAGACCAGGGAGAAGAATCGGTGGAAGAAGACTGGAAAAAGTTTAAAGACTATTTACAGAAATACTGTAAAATTAATGAATGTTAGAAGAATGTTGGAATGAAGTTATATGGCTTTAGTAGAAATGTTATAAGGAATTAAGTATAAATAGATTAATAGAATATTAAAGGAAAAAATAAGGTTAGAATGTGTTAAGATAATTATAGGATAGAAAACAGAGGAAGATGGAAAGGAATTGCTGAAACAATTAACAGAAGTGGAATACAAAAAGGGAGGTGTGAGGAGGTTGTGGAAATAAGTGAATGAAAGATAAGATACTGAAATTGTTTGATGTTTTTTAAACTGTTTTTGTTTTGTTTTGTTAGTTTAATGTGTTAGTGTTATGTAGTGTCTCTGTATTGTATTGTATTGTTCTTTTTTGTAGTGTTTAAATTGTTAGAAAAGTAATAAATATTATTTTATTTTTTAAAAAAGGAAAAGTGACAAAGAAAAAAAAAGAGATGAAGATGGAGATTTGGTCCATAACTGAGGTCTGTCCCACTCATATGACCCTTTAAGGGGCAAAGGGGCAACTTTAAATGGAAATACACTTGCCTGACTTCCATTCCCTGCTCCTTTAGGCCCCAGGCTAAAGGGATGCAAGTGGCAGTGCACTTAATTCCAATTAGACTAATTCCTAGTCTCTGCTGCGATGTTTCTTGGGGGCGCCTCTGCTCCTGCCAGTTTGGAGGGCTTGCAGGAGGCAAGGGTTGTTCTATGACGTCCCAGTATTTTTCCTTGCAGCCCAATCATACTTCTGAACAGGGAAGAAGTAGGGTGTTTCCATTTAAAGATATGGGTTTTTGAATATATGATGGGAAGGAATTACTGCAGGCTTCCCTGCAAAAATATTCTTAGTGTTTTGTATTAACTCACCCAGGGCCAAAATTTCTCCCAAGATGCCCCAATTGTGAGAGTCAAAGATCATTTTTATTTCATTTATTACTTCCCACGAAACATCCCAAAGTGATTAAACATAAAACATAAAAAATAGGGGAAATGACAACAACAACAAATACAAAAAACAATTTCAAATCCAATACAGATACCGTAAAGATTGGAATAAGTCTGCATTGGCTTCCAGTGGGCAGAACCACCTTTAATCTTTCTTTCTTTGCTAAAGTGGCTTGAATCAACAAGAACTGAACCATGCACAAGGCCGGAATGCACAGGATTGAGTCATGTGTAAAGTCAATTAAAATGACTTCTTGTGTTGATAAGAAAATGGTTGTAAGAATCTCTCCTTGGTGACCAGATAGTGATTGCAAAGGACCAATGATCTTTCGTAAAAACCACAGCTAATTCTTTATCATTAATGTTCTGTTTACAGTGGTGGCAAAAATCAGCTCCAGAGGTGTAGTGGTAAAAATAGCCATGATATCTGACTTTGCCTACATATCTCTGTGCTTGGTGCTCCCCATCACACAGAGAAAGCAAAGCCCTTAATTGCAAATGCAACAAGACAACAAAAGACTTCCCAGCATCTAATAATTGTTCAACACAGATGCAATACAGAGGATGTATTGTGAATAGTATTCTGAAACAACAGTGTTCACACCAGAAAAACTCTTAAGGCAATTAAGCAGCCTAGCAACATCCTTCAACATCAAAAATTGTCAAAGGGGCTTGGCAAAACTTAATAGTGTTTTAAACAAAGCCGTATTTTCTTAGTTACCAATTTTCTGTTGGTGTAAGGAAAAAAAACAAGTATAAAATGAGAATTTCTAGATACCAAGATCCAAGTTTGGGGCAAATACTCTTTCATGAGAGAACCCCAGCAGATATTTTAAATCACAAAATATGCAGCATGGAAATAAAGCATAGAAAAATAGGCTGTTAGACTTAAAATATGTGTCCTTTAAAGTGAGTTCCAAAGTTTCCCTCTTCCCCTAGCACAGAAAAGACCATGTGTTTGGTAAGTAAAAAATCATTTACTTACAATTTATCCAAAGGTCAGATTCATGTGCTTTTCCATACAGCATTTAGGAAAAGTTTCAGAGACAGTAAAACCTGGCTTAGTTACCGTGGTGAAAGTTCCTAAATTATTGGTATAGGTCACTCAAGAATGGTTGACGAGAGGCATACGGTTGAGCTGGAGTTACCAACTCAAACCTATTTATATGCTGAGCTTCTCAGGTAGACTGGGAGAGAACAATAGGCCTGATTACCTAGTTCAGGATTCCTCAACCTCAGCCCTCCAGATGTTTTTGGCCTACAATTCCCATGATCCCTAGCTAGGAGGACCAGTGGTCAGGGATGATGGGAATTGTAGTCTCAAAACATCTGGAGGGCCGAGGTGAGGACCTAGTTCTTCCCAAGGTGAGGGGAAGTGGACACAGCTAAGCCTGGCAGGACAACTTACTCTATGGTATTAACTCCTTTATGCATTAATTAGACTTAAGCATGTTGGTTATATGAGATATCTCACATTTTCTCAGGTGTTCATTATCCCCTCTGTTGCGATCAGATATAGAGCCACTTGTTTGGGAGAAAAGAACACTTGGCAAATGTTCTTTGAAGAAACAGGGCAACAATCAACAACAATTGTATTTAGGGACACAACAGTTTCTAAGAACATAAGAGCCCTTCTACATCAGACCTAAGGCTCATCTAGTCCAACATCATGGTCAACCAGAGGCCCATGTTAATGGAAGCCCCCAAAGAGAACATGAACACTTTCCTCTAGGGTTCCCTGGCATTATTAAGAAGCATAGTCTCCAATAACTAGTAGCCACTGAGGGGCAATGCCTCTAGTGGGGAACATGTTGTGCCCCTTCTGGGGTAGTTCACCCAGCTTTGGTCCATACCCTGCACTCGGTTCTCACCTGTGGCTCCTACAAGCTGTCAGCATTTGACAGCAGCCACAACCTGGGAAATGGCTTTGACTGGCCAGCAAAACCAGGTGAGGGTAACCAATGGATCTCAAACCCTCAGTGAGTAGGGGAATTTTCCTGCATGCGAAGACAAGCTCTGCCAGATTGAGCAGATGAGGCCAATAGTGGGCCCAATGGTCAAGAAGCTTTCTGCAGATGTAGAGGGAAGTGAGGGGCAGATGGGGCTCATTAATCTGGGAGGGTGGTCCTTCAAGGAGAAGGAAAAGGCTGATCCTAAACTCCCACTACCTTGCAGGACATCTTTGGGATTGTTGTTTAGTCATTTAGTCGTGTCTGACTCTTCGTAACCCCATGGACCAGAGCACGCCAGGCACTCCTGTCTTCCACTGCCTCCCGCAGTTTGGTCAAACTCATGCTGATAGCTTCGAGAACACTGTCCAACCATCTCGTCCTCTGTCGTCCCCTTCTACTTGTGCCCACAATCTTTCCCAACATCAGGGTCTTTTCCAGGGAGTCTTCTCTTCTCATGAGGTGGCCAAAGTATTGGAGCCTCAGCTTCACAATCTGTCCTTCCAGTGAGCACTCAGGGCTGATTTCCTTAAGAATGGATAGGTTTGGTCTTCTTGCAGTCCATGGGACTCTCAAGAGTCTCCTCCAGCACCATAATACAAAAGCATCAATAAGAAAAGGCTAAGGAGTAAACCCTACACAAATCTGGAGCGGAGTTGCTAAGAAGGTTGGATAGCGACTTTTAGGGCTCCTTCTAGCAACTCCTGCAGTAAAGCTGGTGCCAAACCTATTGCTCTGCGTTCTCTTGCACCACATCAGCGAGGCTGGTGTGTGTGTGTGTCTTGTCGTCTGGTGGACAGCCCAGAAGCTCCATACAGACTGCTCAGGCTTGCATCCCGGGTGCTGCTAAGGCAGCAGTTTGACTTCACCCCCAGAGGCGCACTCCATTGACTCTGGAGACAGACGGATAACAACAACTGAGAGCCGCCTTTTCCAGGAATTCACCTAAATCCCTATTAACCATTATTTATTTCATTTACTAATTAAATTTCTACACCGCCTTTCCTCCGAGAATCGCAGGGCGGTTGACGATATAAAAGCACAAACTTGCAGTTTTGCCCGTCACTCTGCGTGTGCCAAACTTTGCCCTCCTCCTTTACAGCCAGCACTTAAGCCATCGAAACCACCACTTCCTCCCCGCCCTTGTCCTTTCCTACTGAGACTTCTTAGCCGAGCCTCCCCAAATCCTTGCGCGCCCCTCCGAGGTCTTGCAAGCGCGCCAGGGGCTCGCCCTTCTTTCGGAATGTCTTCTGCGCGCACACTGCCTACTGCCGCGGCGCTTCCCGAGCCGCGCCAGCAGAGGGCGCCTGAGGGGCGGCAGCCGGCGTCCGCGGGCAGCTGTGCGCCAGCCCGGGCAGGGGTCTCGCTTCTCTGCACCGAGCCTCGGCGGCAGCAGCAGCAGAAGAGAGACGCCCGCCGCGCTCGAGCCGGGAGGCGTCCCCAGGGCCCGGCTGCGCTCGCCGGGGGCGGGAGGCTGGCGGCGGGGATGCTCCTCCTCGTGCAGGAGCTCAGCACCAGCGGCGGCCGGGCGGGAAGCCGCAGCAGTCTGGCTTGAGACCCGCGCCCAGGCGGCGGCGAAGAGGGGAAGCGAGGACTTGACCCGGAGGGTAAGCTCGCCTCCTGAGCGTCGGTTTCCCGCCAAGGAGCTGCTACCGCGGCCGGTCAGTGTCAGGCTGGCCCCTTTAGCAGCCTCGACGGGGGGGGGGAGCGCCCGCGGGGGGGGCAGCTGCGCCACCCCCTTCGGTTGCTCCTCTCCCCGGGGTCGAGTGAGGGGGAGAGACCTGGCCTCCCCCCCCCCTCGCGCTTCCATGGTAGAGTCCGCGTGCTTCGAAGGCGAGCGGGGGAAAGGCTGGTTGCGCCAACCCCGCGCGGAGCGAAGAGGCGGGAGGAGCCGAGAAGAAGTCGGTGGACTTCGCTCCCCGGCTCCGAAAAGAAGCGGAGTTTTACTTCAGGCGTTTGTGGTTCGCGTTTTGAGACGGGACGGAGAGAGATGCTCTTAGGATTCTGGCAAGTGCTGGGATTTTGAGGGTGGTTTTATTTATTTGTTTAGAAACGAGCGAAGGACGGGTCCCGAAGAAAGGCGCTCGTGTTGTTTCCCAGAAATAATTTCGCCTCGGGTTAGTGTTCCCGGGAGTTCGTGCCGGGCTCACCTGCTCGAGACTTGCGCAGCTGCACGTCTGCTGCCAGGCTACCTGCGGGGCAATTTCGCTCCGGGTTGTGCTGGGTGGATGGAAGCGCCGGGGGAGAGAGAGCCCTGCAGGCAGAAAGTCCCAGGTGCAATCGATTCCTGTTCCCCCCCCCTCCAGGTGTGGCTGGGGAAGACTCCTGCCTGAAAGTCTGAAGAGCTGGTGCTAGTTTGAGTAGGATAATACTGAATAAGGCAGCTTTCCTATATTGGGGGGGGGGGGGTGTGGAGCAGGTGATCCTTCCCTTTTGTATAATTAAGCTGTTTTTTTTATTAAAAAAGCATTTATTATTATTAAAAATATTTTATATTAGCAATTACATTAAAGCAAAATGCAATGTAACATAGAGTATGCAGAGAAATAGGGTTGCATTTGTTAAATTGTCTACTGAAAATCCTAGACAAAACTCAAGAGACAAGTTATATACAGTACCAGTTTTCAGGTTCATGAAAAGGCTCTTTGTATATATGACCTTGAAGGAGTCTACAAATAAGGTTTGGGATGGTAACCAAGGGTTAGTTTCCACTAAGCCAGCTGCGATGTCCAGTCCACACCATGGCAGTGCAAGAACATCAGTTGAATTTACCAATGTAAGTATTGTCTGATGAAGAGGAGTCATATAACTCAGGATTTATGTAGGCTCTTTAAAAAAAAATATCTGAGATTAATTCTGCAAGTTTTAACAGGGTTTCCATATTTTTATGGCTGCCCTATCAACTCAGGATATTTAACACTGCTGTTTTGTGATACAGCCACAAAATGTGGGAGAAGTTCAAAATTTAGCCAGTAAGGTTTTTGGTTCAAGAAAATATATTACAAAAATTAAGAGAATGACAAGTTTTTCAAGGTGCCACAGGATAACCCCCAGAAAAAAATGGCTATTCTCCCTTAATTTGTATAATACAGTGGTACCTCAGGTTACAGACACTTCAGGTTACAGACTCCGCTAACCCAGAAATAGTACCTCGGGTTAAGAACTTTGCTTCGGGGTGCAAACAGCAGTGGGAGGCCCCATTAGCTAAAGTGGTGCTTCAGGTTAAGAACAGTTTCAGGTTAAGAACGGACCTCCAGAACAAATTAACTGTTTATAGGCCAGGAACCAAAACAGTATTTCAGGTGTGCCTAGGGTTCTTGGTATGTCTTGTACAATTTTAGCTTTCACTGTTACTCCCCACCCCCATATCATATCCAAATTTGTGGAACTCTCCTCTGGTTCAAAAGAGATTTGCTGCACAGCACCGGCGTGTGTGGAAGGGAGGGATAATGTCCAAACCTTTCTTGGCTCATGTACCTATTCATGTGGTGGTTGTTAGATCTATGATAGAACTATTTAGTTCAGCTGTTCCTGTGGCAGAGCCATTAGTAAAGCACCATGTAATTTCACTTGCAGATCAAGGCAGTGATTTGAACAGGGATTTGGGAGGAACAATTAGACTCGTTACACATTACTGCCTACTTGTCCACTGTCATGTGCTCCCACCGCTGGTCTATGAAGTTGAGTACACATTATTTTAGACACGATCCATCTGTATCCCTTAGCTTTCTGAGAAAGGCTCTTTTGATGTGCTTCCCCTCAAACCAGTGGAAGCTGTAGTTAAACTGATGTGTGTACATTTCAGGCTGACATTGACCCATGCACAAATAAACTGGAGTTCACTGTGGAGAAACAAATTGGACGTGGTATGAAGATACCCCTGTCTCCTCTATGGTGTGTACAGCAGTGTTTAAAAAGCAACTTGAAACCCGGCTGCAAACCATAGGGCAACCTTTGTTAGCTCACAAGCCCGTGTTCAGACAACACACCGACTTGTGATTTACCACAGTAGAGCAGTGGAATGACTGCAGGAGGAGCAAAGTGGCTGTGAGCTAACTGGGAACCTGCACATTCGCTAATTTGTGCTAAGTTATAGTTTGCCTTAGTATGACATGTGAACCTGTGTCAGCAGTAGAAATCAGGGTTTGCTCTCATAGCAATGGTTGGAAGGGCAACACCTTTTATTTCCCTATTGGGGTGAATAACAAGCACTTGTTTACATGGGAGAGATAAAGGACTGCACTTGGGATTACCATTCAGATGGCTGCTCAGCCTAACCTGTGCCTCTAATCTCAGTCATCAAGATTCAGACCTGCTACTTCATCTGCATAGCTTCTCTTGGTTCTGTTTCTTGAGGCGCTTCCAGACTGCCACTGTTCTGAAGTGGGGATTCAGTCACATACTGGCAAATTCAGGTTGCACAATTATAGTTGTTTGGGAGGTCCTGAGCAGCAAACTCATGCCACTCAGAGAGGACTTTTTATGATAAAGTAAGTGAGGTGAAAGTGCACTGGAAAGTGAGAGAAATAACACCTGTTTTGACATAACACCATCTAATCTCCCCACAAACAAATCAGAACAAGCTCTCTTTAAACTGCTGTTGTCTAACCTCCCTATCAAGTCAAGATGAATAAACAGGTTTTCTGGAAGCGCCCTTGGTCTCACTAAAATGTTATCTATGTGTAATATAGTTTTAGACAGAGAACATCTCGTCTCCTATTCGTTAGCATCTTAAACTAATTCCAGACAGATCATTCTTCTGATTAGTTTAAGAATGCTAACCCTTCATGCCTGGCTGCTTCCAGACTACTTTGGATTCAGTATATGTAGCCAAAATGTATCCATTTATAGTACCTGCATAATAAAGAGCATTCTTTACCCTTTCAGTACATTGCTGCAATATGGAATAAAAATGCAACTTTTGCAATAAATTGTACATCGGGAGTTGGCAAGTGTTTCCTGAAATTGCTTAAGCAAGTTTTTAAACTCATGGTTTTGGAAGAAGGCAGGAAGAAGGTAGATAACTGAAAAGTAGTTTATTTGCAAAGCATGTCTTAAAAAATATATCTGCAGCAATGCCCATTCCTGCTTGAAATGTCTTGAACAGAGGAGTCAGAGAACTGCAGTCCACAGAGTGATGTAAGCAAGAGAGTATGAGTCATGGTGTCTGAAAAGGAAGCCGATAAACCTCTTCATCGGTGGACACTGAACAAATTCAAAGCTTGTATAAGCAAGGTGGAGATCTGATTAAGTTTCACTTGATGACAACAGATCTGACTCTGGTCTTCAGCACGCAGTATATCTAGGATGACATTCACAAAGTTTACTAAGGAATTAAACTTGTAGTGCGAAAGAAAGGAGCTGCAACCTAAACTCATATTGGATTTTTCAGCAGTTATGGGGGGGGGATGCAGAACGTTACAAATATTTTTCTAGTAGAGTTCAAGAGTCAGATGCTATTAGAAAAAGGATGATAATCAAGTAAGGAATTCAGGAGTGTCCTGGCTGCTTTCTAGTCTAGATGGATTCTACATTCTGCTATGCATAAGGGTGAGTGTGGTTACTTGATATGCACTTGAAAACCCTCCCCTTAATTAGGTTGTCCACTCCTCTTCCTCCCTGCAGGTGTCCCAGGTGGTGATTGTGATCTTGATATACACCACTCACAATGTCATTGGACAGGTGTGGTGTCCATCCCACCACCCATTGTTAGGTAACACAAAATCAATCTGCTATGAGCTCTTGTTTTTGGAATGAAACCAGTTTCTGAGGAAGTGCTTTCAGCAATAGAAACATGCAATAGAAAACAATTAATTTCCGATGATTCTAGGCTAAAATGTTGCGTGTATGTAGCCCAAGGCTGCATGTACATCATACATTTAAAACATATTTCCCCCAAAGTGGCAGTGGAACTGTAGTTTACTACCACTTATAGAGCAACAATCCCTAGCAGCCTTAACAAACTACAGTTTCAAGGTTTCTTTTGAGGGAGGGACAAGGGCTTTAAATGTATGGTGTGTACACAGCCTCACAAGGGTGGAGAACAGAAAGGTAAATAGGGAAATGCTCACTTTCGGTTACATTCTCCTAATGCATATTGCTCCTCAGTAGTCTTTGCTTTCATGAGAATTCTGTGGAAAGAGCTGGGAGAGCTGCAGTTTAGGGAGTGATGTCAGCAGAGAGCGTGAGTCATCAGTTTTGATTTAGGAGGAAGGTTACATTCATCGGAACTTAAGAAGCTGCCTAATGGAGAGTCAGGCCACTGGTCCATAGAATAATAGATTTGCAGAGTTGGAAGGGACCGCAAGGCTCATCTAGTCCATCTCCCTGCAATGCAGGAATCGTTTTGCTCAACGTGGGGCTTGAACCCACAACCCTGAGATTGTACACTAGGCAGCAGTGGTTCTTCAGGATTTCAGAAAGTGGGTATTTTCAGCCCTACCTGGAGTTGCTGAGGATTGAACCTGGGACTTTCTGCATTCAAAGCATATGCTCTCCTATTGAGCTTCTTATTGTTGGTTTCCGGAGAAACTGAGAGCTGGTGCAAGCAAGGTGCCGTTATCACAGGTACTGAGTTTCACTTAACGATGGTAGGCTTGACCTGATTGTGGCTCTTCTAGTAGTTTTCTTTTTCACATTGCACATTACAGTTTGTAAAGTGAAAATGCAAAGAACAGGTGCAGCCAGGATCATCTGGACCTCTGGTAATGCTCTCTCTCTCTCTCTCTCTCTCTCTCTCTGTGTGTAAGGGAATGGATGTGCTTAACCTTCTAACCACCTGACATTTCTCTGCTTCAACTCATCTCAAGCTGCTGTGGAACTCTTGCACTCAGTAGTGTTCAACATACAGTTAATATCAGTTACTGAAATTGGTGCTAAGATGGTTTCTGTCCTTAGATTTACGATCTAAAAGGGCATGGCACATGAGAAAAATATGAATGGGAAGGAGGAGGGAAAAGCAAATCCATGTGCAGGTTCTTAAATTACAGTTGTTGTTGTTGTTATAATACTTTTATATAGTTCTGTCTATGCAGATTCTGGATGTCCTGGAGGGCATCAATTTCCCACTGATGCCACTAGCAGATCTGATTGCCTTGCCCTTGATAGAGAGCATTTCCTCTCCAGAAGCATTTTTTCACCCCACCCCAATCAGATCTGGCAGGAGAGCTGGCAACAATGTCCAAGCCAGAAGGACAGGGCTGCTCCTGCCACACAGTTCTTTCCTCAGACAGAATTTGTGACCAAGTCCAAAATTACAAGTGTGTAGAAGATCTGCAGTTTTTAACCAATATGGGATTGGCTTTTCAGGATCTGGGACATCATTCTCATGGATGAAATTTATGTGGGAAGTTCAAAGCTTCACAGATAGTATGTCCTCTGAAGTTTATTTCAAGCATTGGTTTCTGGTTCATAATTGGTTTCTGCTATTTATTTGGAATAGCATTCTGGTGTTGCTAAGAAACTAATTTACTCATAAATATTCATTTGTGACAAAGTATTCGGACAAATTACCAGACATTTGGTAATTTTTTTATTGGAAAATACCCATTTCCTAGGAGAATCCTGGGCATAGTCTCATGGTTAGTGATCATAGCGGGGCACAGTAACTTTATCTGTTAAATTGCCTTATCTGATAGTGGGCCTTTTCTGTACATGGATAGTTTTAACACTTCCAGTTCACTGAATGCCTCTAATATGGGAACTGACCAGAATGGTAACAAATGCAGCAATTATTATTTTTGGGAGGAGGCAGATTAGAATAGATTGACCATAGCATCTAGTCATGCCCTGAAGTACTATGCCAGAGGACTGTTTCAGCAAGCGTTTCATGGTCAGATTATTATACTGTGTGTGAAAAGCATAGAGGCTCTGTTAGAAAAGGGAGAGCTTATATAGGCCTGCTGGGTATGACATTTTACAGAATTGGGTTTTGTACATATATCTATTACTAGCCCATGTTCAAAAGGGAATAAACTACCAACAATAGCATGTTTGAGGACTCTGATTTTGATGGGTATTAGAAGACTTATTAAACTACAGATCAAATACCCAGAAACGTCAGCTGGAGGATCGTTCTATTTGAAAAGTTGTCCATCTGTCATCCAGATTTTTGTGCAGTTTTACCACTAGCACTTGCAGTGTGACAGAACTCTTCATTCTGACACAATTCAGTAAGCTGGAGACAAGCCTCATTATTATTCTTTAAGAATAATAAACTTACTGAGACCTGACAATTCGCCAGTGAGGAGCAGGGGTTCCGAAAAAGCATTACTGAGGGAAGAGAGCTTGACTTTGCTACAGCTCATTGGCTAGTCTGGAGAACATAGCCATGAGCCTGGGTTGGGCCAATGTGCTAAGTCAAAACCTGGCCTGGCTTGGCAAAGTATAGCAGCAAAAAGACTGGAGAGCCGCAAATTGGCATGTGAAGTCCAGGTTACAGTGGTGCCTCGCAAGACGAAATTAATTCGTTCCTCAAGTTTTGTCGTCTTGCGATTTTTTTCATCTTGCGAAGCACGGTGTCGGGAAAGTTTTGGAAAAGCTTCAAAAGTCACCAAAGTCTTTAAAAACCTCAAAAAAAGGCTACCACGCCGCATTCTATGAGTTGCTCCTCGAAGTCAAGTCGCAACTATATTAACGGTGTTAAGAAAAAGGAAACAAACTTGCAAGACGTTTCCGTCTTGCGAAGGAAGCCCATAGGGAAAATCGTCTTGCGAAGCAACTCAAAAAACCAAAAACCCTTTCGTCTTGCGAGTTTTTTGTCTTGCGAGGCATTGGTCTTGCGAGGTACCACTGTATTATCTCTTGAAAACTCCATACTGAAATTAGATGCAATATTATATTCTTGATCCTAAAACTACTGTTCCTTTCTAAGTAAAAAGAGATTCGGAAACTCTTCTTTATATTAGCAAATGGTCACAGGGTCTCTGGCTTATGATAAGCCCCAATCTTCTGAAAATTTGTGATAATTTCTTGGCAAGGTAGGGTAGGTTTGTTGCTCAGCCCTTTCCCACAGTGGGCAAGATGTTCTCTGCAGTCCCTGCAGGGACTTAGTTCTGGTGTCAAATGTTTACTTTGTTATATGAGATTATTTCCTAATTTGAACTCAAGATGCTTCTGTAAATATGACCTCTACGTGAGCCAAACAGGGCAGATCTGTTCAGCTTTGCCTCACTGGTCTTGCAAGTTCCTCTTGGGTGGCACAGAATTGGAATCTTGTAAAGCTGTTAGACAAGTATATATAACTAACTAACTAACTAACTAACTAACTAACAGCAGGGCTGACTCAATACATTTTGCTGCCTAACATGAAGGACAAGACAGCATTGCAACTGACTGAACTGGCATCGCATCTTACTAAATACTAGGTTCTTGCTGTTTTTAAACAGATCTTCCAACTGCACAAATTCCCATCAGATACTCCACACTAAAATAAAAAAGTGGACTGAGCACAAAGCCTTATTTGCTCCTTGCACCCTGTTTTAGTGGCCGCTTCTTATCTACTATACAGTGACAATTCATTTATAAATCTTCCTTAGTTCAGTAACAACAGGCACAAGAAGAAGAAGAAGAAGAGGAGGAGGAGGAGGAGGAGTTTGGCTTTGATATCCCGCTTTATCAGTACCCTAAGGAGTCTCAAAGCGGCTAACATTCTCCTTTCCCTTCCTCCCCCACAACAAACACTCTGTGAGGTGAGTGGGGCTGAGAGACTTCAGAGAAGTGTGACTGGCCCAAGGTCACCCAGCAGCTGCATGTGGAGGAGTGGAGATGCGAATCCAGTTCCCCAGATTACGAGTCTATCGCTCCTAACCACTACACCACACTGGCTCCACACCACACTACACCACACTGGCTCATTTGTTAATGAGACATAGCATTAACCACCTGAAGGTAAAGGTGAAGAAGAGGAGGTTCCAGCCATTTTATTTTAAGCATGAAAACAGAGAACATTCTACACACACACACACACACACACACACACAATTTCCCCCATCTCTATGTTTTGTGTTTACCTGCGCATGCACGCACGCACGCACACACACACACACACACACACACCCCTACACCCCTTCTTCAACACTGGTGACAGGATAGTGCCCTCTACCACACCTGAATTTAGGGGGTCTAGGACAGACAGCAGAGCATACATTGGCCTGTCATCTAGCAAGAACAGATACACCTTAGGAGGGTGAGGGAGGGAGAGCTGCAGCTCCTGCCCTCCAACACCTGTTGCCTGATGCAGTTTCTATACTTTGCCTAACAGTAGAGAATAACATTTTCCAGGCAATGTACAGTAATGGTGTATAGTAGGATGTGTTGATAAAGTTCTGTAGATTGGAATGAAACCAGATGGTATATGTAAATTGAATTATCCTTTCTACCACCATTTATTTAACATTTCTTTGTCATAGAAAATTAGTGCAACAAAATTATTTGCATCACAGTGTGGTTCACTGCTAAGGCCCTGCTTGCATCTTTTGAGTAGGTTATTTCAGAGCTATAACATGTCTGAAATTGCAAAGCATAGCCCAAATGTAGCCCTTGTACTTCCCCCTTTGAAGTTCAGGTTTTCTCATCTAAAGGAGTGCAGCTGATTTTTGTCATGTTACCTAAACCCGATTTCTGCCATTTGGTATTGAAAAGGAAGTTGAACAGATGTGTAGTTTAATTTCTTCTTATTAATAGCCTAATCTCAAAAATTGAAACAATTTATATAAAAAGCTTTTTCTAAAGGCCGTATTGAGCATGTAGACTGTGCTACTGAATAATTTAAATCTTATAAATACTGTGCAAGGACTTGATTCATTAACATTAGCCTGACATGCTTAAAGGCCAGTAATTCTAGAAAGATAACTTGTTGCTCTTCCTTGCCTGGTATTAATCACCCAGACATTAATAAGTGGACATGGGAACAGGCAGAAAGTGTGCATTCGTTTTCATCCCAAGATTTGTTTCTGGCATTTTAAGAGAGCTGCACTTCTTCTTTTTAATTCCTCAAAGAAAATGCTGTCAGCTTACCAAGAGCGGGTTGTTGAAAGGGAAGTTCCAGCTTCATAGAGCTGTAGGGAAGAGAAATGAAACTATTTAAATATTCCACAGAGGCCACAGAAGAGCCTTTGGAAACAATTGTTTTCACGGGGAATTGGAACAAGGGAAAATATATGTATGAGAATTGTGTAAAACTGGGATTCTTTTTCTCTAACCTTTTAAAATACTCTGTTCTGCAGGTGCCTATCAGATGCCATTAATGTTTTTGATAGCCACCTGTGGTGATAAGGATTAACATTTATGGATTGCCAGATTGAAATGTTTTAAATACTGTCATTTAGTATATTGATAGTAGATTTCTCGTTGACGATAATGACCTTTTCCCATTTCCTTTATTTCATTGCTCATCAAAAATAAGGTAAAGTGGCATGCATATATATGCATGCAGTGGTCTTTTCCATGTGAAGTAAAATATGTTTAAATTTAGAAAACAGTATTGCTTCCATAGCTGTTAAGAGAGGGAAGTCTCATTACAGATTGTTTAGTAGGGTGTCGACTGTTTTCATAATACTAAATTTATATTTTGAGATGTTCTGATTTGGTTCATTGAAGATTTTATGTTTTGTTTAAATTGCGTAGACATATTTTAAAATAAGAGTTTTGAAATGATAAATAGTTTTTTAAAACATACCGGTGATGGTTTTTGAGGTTGTTGTAAACTGGGCAGCGTACACTGTGGGAAAACAGAATATAAATAAAGTTGCTAACACAGTGATCCCAACTAAATCCATTGGAAGGAGACGGGATCACTCCTAAATCCACTTGTATTGATGGAGGCTAAAGATACACTAGCATAGCGATTCTACAATTCTGTAGCTTCATTGTTGCACCAGTGGGAACTACTGCTGGTAAAACCCTGTCAGTGCAAGGGAAGATCAGAAGCTAGTTGGAATTCTGTGTTCCTTGGTTAGTCCCTCCCTTTAATAGTAGTATATGAAAATGTGTAAGTTAAAACCCTTAAATTTAAGTTAACAGAGATTTTTAAATGAGTGTTTCCCTACCCCCCCCAATCCAACCAGCCACAGTAGAGGAAAGGAGTCTGCCTAACCTGCAGCTAATTGTGGAGTACATAAGCCTTTTTCAGAGAACATTGACTGCAAGTACATGGCATAGGACTACATAACTCTGTCTCAATGCTTATAGAGCTGGAAGCCCTCAAGTGGAGACGTTAGTGATGTGTCATTGGGCAAAAAGGAAACAATTTGCACTAATGGAAGATAACTAACAGCCAGAGGGGACAAAAAGAAATGAAGAGAAGATGTATAACACTTGCCTTCTCAGAACCCTAAGAGGTTCATTCTCTCATCAGGGGATGAGACACTATGCTTCAAAGCATGATGCCACCAATAACTTCATCCCTCTTGTTGAAGCTTTCTCAGAAAAGAGTGGGGGATATGGGAGGTTTCTTCAGCAACCAAGGACATACCGTAATATGTTTTCCACCTCCACCCTTTGCATGAGGAAAAGCTGTTTATGTTCACTGTGCTAACAACTGTTACTCAGTAGGTTGTGAAAATGTCTGCTGTACAGAGGACCCTAGGTTTGCCATCTGCAGTAAGTGGTTTAGTGCCAGCAAACCCAAGATTGTGGCAGAGCTTTGTTTTTAAATACACAGATCTGCCACTGTTGTGTTTACTACTTGCCCTCTGTGTGTTCAGAGTGTAGTGCAGTAAAGTCACAATTTTTGTTGGCTTCCAAACAAGATTCTTATGCTAAGACACTCATGTGAGATTGTGTGTGTGTGATCATTGCTTCTTTCTGTTTCTTTTATCCTCTTGGCTTAAAGATATCAAATAGCAAATGTAGCAGTAGAATTAGACAACTTGATGTCCTGTTGAGCAAATGAAAGGAGGTCAGCAAGACCTAACAACCTGCTGTAGTCTGCAGTCTGGAAAGAATCTTCTTCTAACCACTGTGGAATTTAACACTGTCAGAACGTTTTGTGTGTGTTGTTTTTTTTAAATGCTGTGAAGCATATTCAAGACTGGCTCTGTGAAAAGAGATTCTCTTAATACAAGGATGGGCCTTGCGTGTCAGGAGACGGTATTTCTCTCTTGTTCTGTAGCCTACATCTTGTCCTGGCACTGCCTACAATTAGACGCTGGTGGTTAACAATGGCCAGCAGCTGTATTTGTGGGCTCTGTTCTTTTGCCAAGGTTCTGTCAAGTTCTAGTAGGTGCAGGAAAGACCACAGTTCAATGGTGTAGCACCTGATTTTCATGCAGAAGGTCCTGGGTTCACTCTGTAGTGTTCCTGTCAGGTAGCAGGTGAAGGGGATGACATTTGCCTGAGATCGTGGAGAGGAGCTGTCAGTCAGAGTAATAATAAATAATAATAACTTTTATTATTTATACCCCGCCCATCTGGCTGGGTTTCCCCAGCCATTCTTGGCAACTCCCAATAGAGGACTAAAAACAGAATAAAACAGTAGGCACTACTGGGCCAGATTGACAAAATAGTTTGGCTTGGTATAAGGAAGCTCCCTGTGTTCCCTAGCATTGCTGAGAAATCGAACCCAGAGGATGGAACTGTGTAGATGGACAGGCATGATTCTCAGTGACTGGGGTGACCAAGGGCAGGGTTGCTCTTGTTAACATGGCCAATGACAGGGTTGCTGTGTTCATGGTGCAGTTGTTCTTGCGGATAGAGTTGATTGCAATAATGATGATGATAATGATAATGATAATAATAATAATAATAATAATAATAATAATAATAATAATAATAATAATTTATTTATACCCCACCCATATGTCGATCCTTTCTCTAAAACATACGTTGCCCCTTATAATAAGGGGGAGGAAAGGGTAAGATTTAATGAAATCTAAAACATCACTTGTTCTTATGGGAAAATATGAAGTTATTTGTGCATGTGAGTCTTTCACATGCTGGTGTTTTTTCCTCCCAAACACTTTTACTCGGACACAAGTCTGATTGATTTGAGACATACTTACCAAAAAGTGTCCTTAGGAAACAAAGTCATGTGTCCAAGTTCTTTCAGGTAGCAACTTTCACTGCTTGAGCACTACCTGCTTCCCTTCTACCAGGAAGAACTTGGTACTCTAGAGACGCTGTGATATGCAAACAGCCCTGTGTCCTGGGGTCTTCTGCCATTGTTTTGATTCAAGCTGTGTTTGACCTACAAACTGGTATAGTTCACTGCAGAGTTGCACCATCAAAGCAGGTTGCTAAACAATGCTAAATTAAATTGAAGACAAACCTTTTGCTGTCACGTACCATTTGGGGACATGCTTTGTATGGATTTGTAAAGAAATACAGAATGACATATGGATAATTCTGGCCAGATAAAACCTATTACTCAAAGCTAAATTGATCAGAACCATGTAA
Organism: Podarcis vaucheri; assembly: GCF_965113315.1. Taxonomy (NCBI): domain Eukaryota; kingdom Metazoa; phylum Chordata; class Lepidosauria; order Squamata; family Lacertidae; genus Podarcis; species Podarcis vaucheri. The sequence goes on along the minus strand of NC_138762.1, from coordinate 61,893,572 downwards.
CAAATGTTACTCATTTTCTGCTCCGAAACAAAAACACATCTGTGGTGTTAAATCACCTGTGGAGAAGGGGGAAAAAAGGCTTGGGCATAACTCACCTCAATGTTATTGTTTTGCCTGCAGCATTTGTACTGAACTAAAACCTGTATTTTTTGAGATAAACCATATACCTTGTGCTTCATCACTGTCATTGCATTTCCATTTTAACTACTACATTTCAATGGGAAATGATACGAATATTAAAAACTTAAAGCAGTGCAGAGGTTTGGGATAGCATTCTGTCAGTTTGTTAGATTGTGTCACACTCATCACAATTTAAGTTGCACATAATATTTTCTCCGCACACTGTAGGCGTGTTCAGGCATTGACCTCAACATGCAAGGTCAAAACTGTGGAGCAGGGTCAGGGCTGCATGTTCATGCCCTTCCATATTCCATCTGTTAATGTGGGGAAAGTCTGCTTACGATGCAGTGCATCTCTGTGTTGTTGTCAAATACTCCCTTTCAGAGAGCAGCTTAGGGACGAGATGAGAAATTTTGAAATCCAGAGAGGCAGGAGCAGAATATGAGCGAGTTAGAGGCTGGAAGCATCTTGGGATTGTAGGTGCTTCTCTGGAGACCTGAAGTGGGGCAGAGGATCTGCTGCCTGATAGGAGTTCACATGCTGCTTGCCTCCACCTGTGCTCCACTTGTAAATAAGCCAAATATTACGAAAGCATCATATGTGTCTAGTGTTCTCTCGTCCAAATGAAGCTAAACCAAGCTAATATTCCTCCTGAAACCTCTCACCACTTGGGAGAAGTGAGGAACACATAATACTGTATTTTTTATATAAAAACTAATGTTTATTAAATATTTCCTTGGTTTATAAAAGTACGTGCATTGTCTCTTTTTCAGGTTGTTAAGTCTTTTCTACAGATCAGTTACATTTGATATGAGACATTATTGTTATATACAGTGGTGCCCTGCAAGACGAATGCCTCGCAAGACGAAAAACCCGCTAGACGAAAGGGTTTTCCGTTTGAGCTGCTTTGCAAGACGATTTTCCCTATGGGCTTGCTTTGCAAGACGAAAACGTCTTGCGAGTGTTCCGATTTTTTTCAGCTTTCCCCCCTTTTTCTAAGCCGCTAAGCCGCTAATAGCCTTTTAGCCGCTAATCCACTAAGCCTTTAATAGCTGCTAAGCCTTTAATAGCCGCTAAACCGCTAATAGCGCTAATCCACTAAGCCGCTAATAGGGCTGCTTCGCAAGACGAAAAAACCGCTAGACGAAGAGACTCAAGGAACGGATTAATTTCGTCTTGCGAGGCACCACTGTACGGTATAAGATCAAGGAAGAAGAGAGAGGAGAGATGGGGTGGTGAAACTTACATTCTTTTATATAGTGTATATATTGGGTTTTGTGTCAGCGTCAACTGGATAGGTTCTCTTTCAATTCGCTTTTTAGATTTCCTTGGTAGTGAGAGGGTGTGGTTGGTTGTCTGTAGTTGGCTGCAGTGAGGTTTGTTTGCATTTGTGAGTGGGGGAGGGATAATTGGGTCATGTAAGTCATCTATTTTCCCATGTCAGTTTCGGTCTGTTGGTTAGCTTTTCTAGGAAGGCTGTTTCCCATGTTATTTGGTACCAGTGGCCCATGTTCACTCCTGACAGATCTCTGCAGTGTCTGGCTATGATGCTTTTGTCTGCTGAAAGTAGGTGGGTTATAAGCTCTTTATAATGTGAATGGACATTATTATCTTGGAAAATATTCAGTAGCGCCAGTTCTGGGGTGAATTCTAATACCTGTTAGCTATTTTGCATATCTCTTGTAGGACTGCTGTCCAGGAGGGTTGGATTTTGGGGGATTCCCACCAGATGTGAAGGTATGTGCCTGTGGAAGTGCAGCCTCTTCAACATTTTGGCTCCTGGGCTTATCAATGCCAGTTTCGTGGTGTTAGGTGCCATCTATAGGTAAGTTTCAGAGTGAGTTTCCTTCTTTCGGCTGAGATGGATTTAAAGGGAGGTTTAGACCACATTCCAGTCCATTGGGTGGGGTTAAATTTCATAGCCTATGTTGTGCTCCCATTGTTTTTGATAGCATCGTGGGGGTTTGTGGGATTTTGGAGCAGTATTTTGTATACTGTGATTACCATCTCTTTGCCGAGTCCCGTTGCTGTCAGGAGAAGGTTTTTGAAGGTAGCCAAGGGCTTAGTGGCTGCTGATTTTACTGCTGGATTGTTCAAGAAGGCGTGTAGTTGGTGGTGCATTAGCCAAGATATTTGGGTGTCCCCTAGTTTGTCTTGTATTTCTTGTGTCGGTATAGGTTTGTGTCAGTATGGGTAGAAGTCTTTAAATGATGTAGGCCTTTGGCTTGCCAGGTTTTTATCTGGAGGCTTTGTGCTGCATGTTGGAATAGTGGGTGATGAGCCAGGGGAATTAGTGAGGCTGAGGCTGGGGACAGTTTGCCTACTTTTTCCTTCCATGCTTTAGGCATGGACTGTGTGAACCTGTTTAGTATTGTGGGGATGTTATTTAGTTTGTTTTGGAGAAATGGGTACAGTTGAACCTCCTCCTCTTCTTATGGTTGTTCCAAGTCGTGACTGCGGCAAACTCGGAAGTAGCTGGCAGGTTTGCTGCCATTCGTGCATGCGCAGGAGCGGCGATCGCCATTCATGCATGTGCAGAAGCGGCAATTGCCGCCCGTGCCTGCGCACAACGGCGCCTCTCCCAGCAACCCATTTCGACCTCCAGACAGACCTCCGGAACGGATTATGGTCGCAAATAGAGGTTCCACTGTATGCTGTTTGGGGGAAGTTTTTGATTGTTCTCTCCAAGTGGACCCATTGTTTCGTCTCGTCATCTAGAATGTATGGGATTATATGGCACACTTGGTTAGCAATGTAATATGATTCTATTTTGGGGATTCCCCATCTTCCTTCTCAGGAGGGGAGGCACAGGTATTTGGGGCTTATTCTTGGCTTTTTGTGAGAGAAAATAAATGAGTATAGTTTTTTCTGCCATTTCTGGAACTGAGGATAATACTGTATTTCTAAAGCTAACTGGTATTTATCGGCTCAATTGGCTTTTTAAAAAATCTTCAGGCATTAAGTGTTTTAGCCTGAGTATTAGTATTTTAATACATATGTGCTACTGCTTCACACTTCTGTTTTATAAATTTGGTACAGCTTGGAAGCACAGGCTTTGATCTAACAGAATCCAAGACAGCATGCCAGGAAGCTGGCATAATTTTAAAAAAAATGAAAGAGTGGCTTCTAGCTTCTGTTTTTACTTGAGGAATGAATGTGCCAACAAGTGTCCTTTTGGTGCTGTGTATTAACTGCTGATATGTATCTTCCGGAGATGAAATAATAGGAATTCTAGCAAGATTGTGGTGTTTGTTTAATGATGGGCTTTGTTGTTACTTCAACTCTTTACCATGCCTTCATGTCTAACCATTAAAAAATGTTTTGCAGTATTTGATAATTAAACATTGTCTCCACCTGACAGCCTGAACATCAATATGTTCATACAAAAAGGTTACTTTTTATTTGTTGTGATCCAGCAGTGACATGAACTGTTTATTCCAATTAGTTACATTGAACATTGTTCAGTTGATCATGAGCTCATTTATTTGGAAGGAAGTCCTATTAGGTTCAAAAGTGTGCATAATACCACAGTCCCGCAACATGTTTTGATATATTTAAAAGCCATGCTGTTGGCCGTTTTAGTATAATGAAGGCTCCACTTGCAGAGCTAAGGAGTGTGTGTTTGGCATTCCAATAACTCTTAATGCTATTCATGCTGCAGCCACAATCCAGCTTGTTGCATATTCCTCTGTTTTGTTGACTACCAAGGCATGTTGCAGGCTGTACAGTGTCAAGAGAGGGTGCTCTGAAGCGATCCTATGGATGGTCCATTGTGTCGCCATTGCACAATGAGACTAGGAGCCGCAGGAGGATTGCCATTTCTAACCACTAGGAAATTTCCCAGAGCGCTGAGGAATCTATCAGATTTTTAAAATGTCCATTATATGCCCCACTTGTAAAAAAATACTATCTGGCATGAATGAAAATAGTCATATATGCATTACAAAACAGGAAACAATGCTAGTTTGAACTCCAGTTTTTGATGGTTTGTCCTAACATAGTAAAGTGCCTCTCTTGCCTCACAGGGTGCTATTAAATTAGGGGGTTCATTTTTTTGTTTGTTTCACTGTCTTTATGTATGTGCTTTTCCCCCCTCAGAAAAGTGATCTGTTGGTTTTTTAAAAATTAAAATAGAAGAGTGGCATTTAGCAAGTGTCGCTCTGCTTATAGACGACATCCATCAGTGGAATGGGGAGTGAGGCAGTTTTTGCCAATGCATCCTCTCCCTTTCAACTTCATTGAGCCTCCTCAAAATCAGTAGATTTTGCAGAGGAGATAAACACACACACACACACACACACACTCACAATTCCTCATTCTGTTGATGGATGCCTTCCATTAGTGGAACAACACCTGTGGCATTCTGTTGTAAATGCTTCATATAAACTGAAATACCCACTGTGCAGTAATAATGCAGTGGCATTCCTTCTGGTGATCTGATTAGTTCAGACCTTAGAGCTATAGCTCAGGAGCAGGGCATATGCTTTGCATGCAGAAGGTCCCAAGTTCAGTCTGTTGGTAGGACTGGGAAACACTCCTGTCTGCCTGTCACTGAAGGAAACAGTAAGCTAGATGGATGGAATTGCCTGACTTGGTATAGAGCAGCTTCCTAGACCCTAACCACTTTTTACATTTTCAAAGAAATCAGTTACATCTGTATGATTGGGCATTATAAATGGTAGTTAGTAATTCTCCCTGAATGACTGACATGACAGCTTTTCACTTTGTTGTTTGATGAAGATGGTTCTAAAAAGATGGAAGACTTTCATTCCTTCCTTTGAAAATTCATTAGGTTGGGGCTGCAGGTAGTTCCTTGTACTTTTGATAACCAGGCGCTGGTGGCAAATATTGCATCACGCTGCTGGGTGTGTGCTTTGTGCAAACAGATTGCCGGTGGAAGAACAGCTGGTTTTTCTAGTTTTGTAAAGAGTCCACTGCAGTAGTCCTCTGTAAGTTGACCAGAAGTACTTCAGCTGTTACGGTAAGACCTATGTATTTATACTGTAATGCCATTTGAAGATTTATTCTCATTTTAAATGCTCAGTAGCTCTTGTCATACTGTCCAGCAAAATAAGACTTAAGAAAAAGGTTTTGTAATAATGCTTCTTATAACTGTAGACTTCTTTAACTGAACAGGAAGTTTACTGCCTGTTTTGTTTTATTTCCTGATGTCTCATTGAATGATGCTGGGCTATTTTAAGGTTATAGTTTCTCTGATACCATCTTAAAGTATCGCATTGTTATAGCAAAGTTGGCTGATTAGAATGCATCACGGCACAATGAAAATACCAGATTATGCCTGCCTGGCATTAACCTGGAAGTAACTGCAAGGGTGGATGAGTTTTTATCAGTAGTATCTCTCAGAATGGTGAATGGCACTATTTAGTGAGAAGAAATTCCAATGAAAATCCTCATTATTACATATTTTTACATGGCTGTTTATTTATATATATATTTTAAAATTTTATATATGGATGTTTTATGATGGCCTATATTCGTAATACCTAATAAAGGTTTGGTGAAAAAAACATTAGAATACTTTCCGATTAAATGTTGTTCCCGATTTAATGATATAAATGTAGATCAGGAATGATCCTAATTTGTTGTACTTTCACAGCAAGGCTACTTTTGGAATTTTATTACTAATTTGAACAGAGCACAGTAAAATTACTTCTGTTTTACCAGTGACACTTAAACTGGTATGTTGGCCTTTCCTCTAGCAATAAACTGGAATCATAGTTTAGACAGAGACTTCAACAAGGGGGCAGTTTTTATAAATATGATTATGTAAGCAGTGCATACTGAGGCAGTTTATTAATGCTTTTGTTGACCAGTAGCCAGACTCTTCTTCCTTGCCTGTTCTACTCTTGGAGAATCCCTCCTTATATCTAAGGAAGCAAATACTAAAGATTATTCAGTGTATTAATAAACAGCACAGCATGGTCGTTTCACATATGGAAATATTTCTGTTCAATACACCATCAATTTAGTGTGCAAACTGACAAGCCAGGAATGGTTTATGCAATAATGAACCATTTATCATGGATCATGCTCACACATGACAAAAATGAGTACCACAAGTAATAATTGATCGTTTGCTTTACCTAGTCTACAAATCTGTTAAAGAATCACCCACTTAACACTTCACATGTACCCTAAAAATAGCACCCTTGCTCCAGGAGATCTGTTGTATATTGATTAAGAAGAAAAAGTGAATACAGATCTAAAAGAAGTATTTTCTGTTTGATAGTATTGATCTCCCTTGCCTTCTCTCTTGTATTTACCTCAGAATTAATGGTACCAACTGAGAAACAAGAAAGGAAAATGGGATGGAGAATTTATTTGTTACCTGCTCTTCACTCTTAAGGTCCCTGGGCAGGTTGCAACATTAAAACACAATATTAAAAACCGTTTAAAACAACTGAGCAAGATTATATTTTTAGTGAAAGAAAATTGTAAATACTGTTTTGAATCTTAGAAGTACATATTAGTAGTTGCCTGCCAAATGACAGATTAGTCATGATTTTCCGTTATGTGGCTAAATCTACTTTTAGTGCAAACTAACAACTAGTATGAATATATCCTCAGAAAATTATTTTGGCCATGTGGTGGAGCAATCAGATAACTGTTTTCCATTCTTCCAGTTGTTAGGCAAATTTAACTCACCACATAGTTTGGCTGATTTTGGGTTTGGGAACTGACTGTTAGACACAAGCAGTGTGGGCCGTCTCCAGTTTATTCAGTTGCAAGTACATTCAGTTGGTAAAATCAGGGCTTGTTCTTGCTGTTTCCATGGATGTACTTTAATATCAGTGGGACAGTCAGAGTCACAGATGTCTACAATGAATGTTGTGAATGTATCAGCACTTAGGTATTTGGTATTGTCTTGAAGACACCAAACCACTGTTTGATTTCAGCTGCTCATGCAACATACTGATTATGTCAAGTGTCTTATTTTCACTTTCGTTTCCAGGTACAAAGAATCGAAATAACCAGCTTTGGGGGGAAACGATTAACCTGAGGATAATTTATGAATGAAGACCCACAGCATGTTCAGAAGTTCCAGCAAAGTTGAAATGGACACTCAAGTCACTAAGCTGGACTTTGTAACTTTTGGTTGTTTGCAATGATGTGCCTTTAAACTTTATATCACAATCCATGCCCTTCATACTACATAAATTATAAAATAATACAATCGAAGCAACATGTCAAAAAACTTGGAGATTATCAATTTGTCATTTTTACTGGAACATGAGAGGGAAATGATACTGGGAGTGCTGAAGAGAGACGAGTATTTGAAAAAAATTGAAGATAAAAGAATCAGGTAATTTTGAAACTTTCTTCTGAGGTATTTAAACTTCTGAATACTGGAGTTCGATTTAGATATTTGTGCATATGTTGTTGTTGTTGTCCAGTTAACTCATGGTTACAGTGTAGTTCAGGGTTGGGAAGACATCAGACTTGTGGAATCTACTTTGTTTTTTACTACAACCCTGAGGTCCACCAACCACAGCCAGGTTCAAAATAGTGGCTCAGGTGAGCAGACTAAAGCTAAGAAGGAATTTTGGTTGAGCAATGGGATTTCTTCTCCCCTTGCATGCACTCAGTGCCCTTCTGAAATCTTTTCCAGAGGGTTGAGTCCCTAGAGCAGAATTAGGGTTAGCATGGGAAGGAGAACAGGAGAACATTCTGTTACACAAGCAGAAACCCCTGCCCTGACGGAATTTTCACACAGTGCTATGTGTACAACCCAGGGTACCTCTGAGGACATGCTCAGAATTTGTGATCAGAAGCAGAACTGTCCTCACAAGTTCTCTTTCACACTGAAATCCATTCTTGGTTTCTTCCTCAATAGTTCCTTTTCAGCAACCTGATTTAGAAAGGAAAGCTTTTTGTTGCTATTGTTAAGATAGCTAAACATCAGAAACCCTTGCTGATCTTAAAGCCGGTCAGTACAGGCAGTGACCATTTTGCACATGTCCAATTAATGCATGACTGTTGATGCACGGATCCTTTAGGACCTGGAAGAGGGCAGAACATGGATATGACGTGGCGTAATGGGGTGGGCTGGGCTTATGTACACTTCACCAATGTGTAGGGGGCCAGGAATGGAACCCCTGCACAAAATGATTGTCGTCTGTATTTACTTTCCGCATTTGTAAGTTAGTATATTGTGGTTTGTTATTGCTGTCTATAAAATATAACAGGTGGTATCATTCGTCTTGCAACACGCCCCCCCCAATAATAATAATAAAGAAACCATTTCCGATCTACTACAGTAGCATCTAGAGATCTTTCAGTAGATTCTCTAATTTTGTTCATAAATAGCATGCATCTGTTGTTGACCTATAGGTTAAATTGACTATAGGCTAAGATGATTGCCTTGCTCTGTAATGTTTTATGAGGCCATGTTGACTAATCTTTATCCTCCATTGGAAATGTTTAGCTTATTAACCGTCACACTGCAGTTTTATGTGCAGTTTCTGTAGTCTATGTAGCATGCTATCCATGTTAACATCCTCATTCTCTGACCCTTAACCTAAAATCTTTTTAAATTTAAGAATGGCTAGCATGAAACTGCCATTGTGTGATAAAAATTAAGAAGGCCTAAATGTAATTGCTGTCATGCCGGCAATATGGCAAGGTGGCCGCTGTTCAAACAGAGAATGTAGCACAATGGAATGTCATAGAACCATAGTTAGAAGGGATCCTGAGGATCATTTAGTCCAAGCTCCTGCAATGCAGGAATCTCAACTAAAGCATCCAGGACAGATTGCCATCCAACCTCTGCTTAAAAACCTCCAATGAAGGGGAGAGTCCACCACCTTCTGAGGAAGATCATTCCACTGTTGAACAGCTCCTACTGTCAGAAAGTTCTTCCTGATGCTTAGTCAAAATCTCCTTTCTTGTAACTTGAAGCCATTAGTTCGGGTCCTAGCCTCCAGAGAAGGCTGGACAGCCATGTGACAGCCATTTAGATATTTGAAGATGGCTATCATATCTCTTCTCAGTCTCCTCTATGCCAGGCTAAGCATATCCAGGTCCCTAAACCATTCCTCCTAAGGCTTGGTTTTCAGACACTTGATCACGTTGATTGCCCTCCTCTGCACGTGTAGCATGACAAGAATGTGACTTGGTGAGCCTTGAGCTTGGGTGTGCCCCCCAAGCTTAATGTGGTGCAGCTCTGAGAAGGAGTTTGGAAGCTTTCAGCTCCATTTTTGCTTGGCTTCAGCTTGTCATGTAGACTGAACTTCGGATATATGGTTAATGTTTCTTTGAAACAAGCCAACTTTTAACCAGTGATTTCAAGGTTCCAGTGACATGGCAGGTTGTGGTTAAGGAAGAACAGGAGCAAAAGCTTCTGAACCCCTCACAGCTATAGCAGAGGAGAAGGGAGGAAGGGAGCTAGAGGCTCACTGCAGCTCATTCACACCATGCTAAACCATGATGTAGCAGATGGGAATCCGATGTGCTCTTCAACTCCCACGAGTCTCAGCCAGCATAGCTAGTGGTCAAGGATGATGTTAGCTAGCAATATCAGGAGGGTGCCATGTTGGCTGTTAGCATGATGCATGAACACTGCCAATATCTTTATTATGACCAAGTGAAAATGGCAAAAAACAATGAGCTAGCTTTCAAGTTTCACAGTAAGCTTGAATTTAGTTTTATTGTCCACCCAGGTATATCTATCTACCTACACACACACACATCCCCAAATCAAACAAATTTCATGCGAAGAGTAGAAGGATAATAGGCAACAAATTAGATTGCACACAGAGAGAAATGTCCAGCTCAAAATCAAAATACAGGGAAGTGGGTGACTAACAATTTGCTCTTAGATAGACTTAGTCACTCCTAACCCCACCAACTTCAATCATTAACAGGATCAGCTGTAAGCAAGATGAAACAAGGGTTCAATAAACAGAGCAGAATGCACTTAGTGACTATTCACCGTTGAATGTCAATAGAACTACATGGCTAGAAAAAATAAAAGCAGGAAAGGTCCCTAAAGGCTAAGAATCCATGACCATTAAGAGTACAGTAGAACCCATCTATGCTTTTCCTGGAATTACTACTTAGTCATAACCCATTTCTTAGTTCCACTTCAGTGTAAATCTGTGCTTACCTGACCTTCTGAATATCCAAATGTTCCACATGGCTGAATCTGGACTGAAAATTCCAGCAGTGTTGCAGGTGTAGCTGGTGAACGCTATGTTAATTGAGCTCTCATTTCAACTCTCTAGTATTTAAATTTGCATTAGGACCCAGTGGGTTCTATTCGGGTGTCTAAAATGTCAGGTCTTCTCATGTGCTGCAGTCATCTGCTGATACTCTCCTCTGAGTGTACCTGCCGTTAGAGGTAAGATCAACTGTGACATGGGCATCATTGGTTGTTGTGCCAGGAAAATACTGATTTTGTCTCCCAGCCCTTAAAAAAAATAGAATTACATTTTTTGGGTCCTGCTGCTGCTTTTCATTTATTATTGAGATCTGGTGCACATGTGTTTCTTGTTCAAACTTCTGTTCTACCTCTGAGGATAAGGAAAATATGCTATAATGTGATATATACCTTGAGCATAAGATTTGTATGTTCAGGACACAGTTCTGCACTTCACATTCAAGCACCACCTCAATTTACTGCACTCATTTCCAAGTATACTAAGGAAAACATAATGCAGGGTCTCCTCTGAACATTGAGATCCCAGGTTTTCTTCAAACGGCAGGAGGAAAGATACAAGACCCATTGTAATGGTACTTCAGAACATTGTGCTTTTCAAGTATTCTTAGACTTTTATGCATTTAATTCCTTTTAATTTATTTTAGTCTTAAAAATTAGTCAGTTCTGGTTTTGGGCAAAAGATGTTTTTATACAGCACATAACTGCTTATTCTACTGACGCACAGTGTTCCTTTTCCGTAGTGTTTGACACAGCTAGATAGTGGCTGTTTAGAAAATGTGCTCATGGTAGATTGAGATAGGATGACTCATTCTCCTCCTCCATCTCTTGTACTCTTGGAACACTTAATTCCTCCAATTTTGAAATCAGAGCACATTGTCACAGTTGTTCAGTGATTCACTCTTGAATACACCGCAAGGAAATATGGAAGGAAGTTTATATAAAACGCAGCTGTCTGAGCTTGCTTTATCATAAATGAAGGAAATTGTGAAGCGGGGCATTTTATTTGTTTGTCTACATTTGTGTCCTCACCTTTCTCTAAGGGCCTTTCATTTGCGTTCCTGGGGCTCCTGCATAATTTTCCCCCAGTTTTTTTTTTTTGGGTGGTGGTATGGAAGTTTTTCTAGGAACACAGAAATGGAAAGCAGAAAGGGGAAAAGTTGGCATGCAGCTTATTTTTTTTGGCAGTTTTTGCCACCCAGGAAGGTTTTCTGTCATAACTCTTTGCAGGCAGGCAGTTCCCAAATTGTTAACCTTTTGTCATTAAAACCTGCCTGATTTCCAGCCTTTATTTCTTAAGTTTGTATCCAAAGTGCCATTTGCAAAGCTACATGCTGTGGGACATATTAAGTCTTACTTGTGATCACATGAAGTCTCCCTGCCCATGGCACCCATCAAACCTCTCCTAAAATTCAGAGGACCTTCAAGAAATAAGAAGTTGTTCATGAGCAGTCTGTGAAGGTTATGACCATTCCCCTGTTAGTTTCCAGCACATGGTCTCAAAGGTATCTGGATTCTGGACATCCATGACAGATGGCCGTCCAACCTCTGCTTAAAAACCTCCAATAAAGGAGAGTCCACAGCCTTCTGAGGGAGTCCGTTCTACTGTCAAACAGCTCCTACCATTAGAAGGTTCTTCTTGATGTTTAGTCAAAATCTCATTTTTTTCATAATGCCAGTCTGCCAGATTTGGTAGAATCAAAATAACGGCAAAGGATTGATCCAGACAGAAACTTGTATAAATGAGTGTGGAGAACATCAGAATAAGAATTATTCTATTATTATCCTAGCAGAGTTGCACTCTTATCCTTCTGAAGCAAGTGTCATGAATTTTTATAGCAGATAATCATTTTGATCATTTGGGGCTATCCAATCTCTAGAAGAGAAAAATGCATGTAATACAGTATTTCTCATTTCAAGTGTTTTGTGAGTCAGAAATTACTTTGCTCTTTGATCTACTGTGGCTTTGCAAGCTTTGAATAATGGTGTTGAGGAAAGTTGGCAAAGCTAAAGCCATATAATAATAATAATAAGCAGGCTCATACTAAACATGCATTAATGCGACATGCATTGAGACATTGAGCAAAACTGAACAGAGCTCTCTCTTTCACTTTAGGGCAATCAATTTATGGCACATTTTCCAGCCATGTTGTATATACATGATGTATTTGCATCATGCTTAGCATGTGTTGGTGGGACCACTGCTATGCTGCCAGAGAACAAATTGCCTTTGACTGAGCTTCCCATCAGTCATGTCCTGCCTTCACATGTGGGCTTAACCCCCTTACAAGAGGAGCATGATGTTCAGAAAGGCTTTATTGTTATCTGTGCAACATGTTCTGGCAAATAATGAGCAACATAAATATAAATGTAAAGTAAGCATAAAATTTGGTGAAGTCCTAGATCACAGGATAATATAGTGCATATTTAAATGTCCTTCATATTCAGCAGTGGATGCTTCCCTTAGCTCCAGTGGATTGTGATGATTGCTGAAGAAAGGGATGCAGTAGAACATTCATTATTTTATGAAATAAAACTGTCTTTTGAGGACTGGAATTGCAGTCTCTACACTGCAAGGACTGGGACCATTGTTGTTGTTTAGTCGTTTAGTCGTGTCTGACTCTTCGTGGGCCCATGGACCAGAGCACACCAGACACTCCTGTCTTCCACTGCCTCCCACAGTTTGGTCAAACTCATGCTGGTAGCTTCGAGAACACTGTCCAACCATCTCATCCTCTGTCGTCTCCTTCTCCTTGTGCCCTCCATCTTTCCCAACATCAGGTTCTTTTCCAGGGTGTCTTCTCTTCTCATGAGGTGGCCCAAAGTATTGGAGTCTCAGCTTCAGGATCTGTCCTTCCAGTGAGCACTCAGGGCTGATTTCCTTAAGAATGGATAGGTTTGATCTTCTTGCAGTCCATAGGACTCTCAAGAGTCTCCCCCAGCACCATAATTCGGAAGCATCAATTCTTCGGCGATCAGCCTTCTTTATGGTCCAGCTCTCACTTCCATACATCACTACTGGGCTGGAATTGCAGTCTCTACACTGCAAGGACTGGGACCATAGTAGCATAAATTGTGCCCTACAGTTATATGCTGAGCAGCTCTGTAAGGGCTGACTGTTCATTTCATTTTCTTAAGTACACACACAAAAATTTTCATTAATAATCTGTTGCTTTAGTACTGAAGAGCTTAATGTATTGCATTTAATTTCAGAAATATGACAAAAGGCTTGGATTAAAATGGGGCCAGCGTGTTCTTAATGAGCACTGATATTTCATCACCTAGAGCTTTTGTTTTACACCCTGACTTAATTTAATAGTTCATAACATGCCCTTTCTCCTCTAGTGCCAGATATATTGTTATCATTTTGGGATTATCTTTAGCCTTTGTCCTTTTTTTTTTTTTTCCTTTTCCTTTTCACCAGATTGTTAAAGTGTGTGTGTGGTTAAGTCTGCAGCCAGAGACAAGGGAGAAACAGAACTCGGACTGCAGCACAAGGGATGGAAGGTTAAATCTTCCCCTCCTCCATATTGTGGTCTCATCAAATCACTTTCAGAGCTTTTATTCCCCACAGGCTAGAAGTAGCAGATAGTTAACTACAGAACTCTCTCCCACAGGAGGCCAAGTTGGCCACCAACTTGGAAGTTGTGGAGAATGTCAAAATTTTTGAGTGATGCTATGAAATTACGTCACCATAGGTCCTAAGAGCCATCTTCGTACCTCATGATGTCCGGACACTTTTATTCTAAAGTATCTCCTACTATGGTTCATTAACTGTGTTGTGTTCTGATCCATGTATATGATGTACTTTTCATGCCAATAAAGGAGATTGAGAGATTGATTGAACTGTCATCTTTATCTCACAAAAATCCTGTGACCATTTCATCTTAGGAACAGAGGCCAAGAGATAAGAAACTGCCCAAGGTTAGGCACTGAATCTTGCAGACACTGATAAAAGTGAATTAATATCCCAGCCTGGTATCCATACTAGAGAGTAAGGTTAATATTTTCTCCCAATGTATCATTGCACCCAAAGGATGGAGAAGGTAGGACATTTATCTCTGCATAACTGAGTGTGAAAGCTGCTTGTTTCAGAGTCATTTTATGTATGTTCTATGGATAATTTGATTCTGCTTCAGCCAGAAATTGTTTTAGTAGATTTGATATTTTTAAAAGTAGATTAAGAGCATTAGGCAGAGTGAGGCTTCTGCCTCAGGTGACTTATGTTGGAGGGCCAGGGAGTGGTGGCAAGGCTGTGCTGCAGTAATGAACCCTCCAAGTTAGCCTGGATGCTGTTCACATTGCTAGTGCTGAAGTAAGATTCAACTGCCAGTCTGTTCTACTTACATACGTAGAATGGAGGGTGCCATTTTGTATTTCAGCTCAAGCCACACAATGTTTTGGTCTAGTCCTCAGCAAAGTACATACAGTACATACATACATACATACATACATACATACATCATGCTCAAGGCAGCTTACAACATGAAAAAATTACATAATTGCAAACGTAATGAAAGTAGTCATAAACAATAAATAAAACATCAAAAAGTATACAACAAAATTAAACAATTTCCACATAAATCATAAGATCTAAAATAAAGATACAAAAATATAAAATCAATAACAGCAATAAGTCCTCCGTCAACAAAACTCCTAAACCAGAGCTTTCCAAACTTTGTGTTGTGACATGTTACTGTGTCGGCTGCAGTGTGTCGATGTGTCATGCAAATGTTCCCCGCACTCCTCCCAGGACTGGAAAGGGATTAGTTTAATCTCTGGTTTGCTAGTAAAACTAAATTACTATGTTGCGAAATGATGCATATCTAAAAATTGTATCACCAACATGAAAAGTTTGGAAAGCAGTGCCCTAAATAATTCCAAAGTTGTAATCAAAAAATATTTTGATGGCTCTGTCACACATACAAGCCACTAGAATTTAGGTTTTTATAAAGCAGTGAATACTTCAAGCCACTTTTCTTAACTTAAGTTTGTTGTGTTTCTTTCCAGAAAACTGAAGAATGAGTTACTGGAAGCCAAAAAGAAAGGTGGACGGCGTTACCAGGAAGATGATGGCAGGGTCTGCATTCGGTGTCGAAAGAATTTGGGCCTAATCTTTGATAGAGGGGATCTCTGCCAAGCATGTGGACTCAGAGTTTGCAACAAATGCCGTATTGTGGGAATTGGTGGCAACTGGAAATGCACAGTGTGCGATAAGATTGCGTAAGTTTTGTTCTTGGACACACTTGGATGTCAACTCACATTTTCTGATCTCCAGTTACGATGCCTTTGACAAGTAGTATGAACATCCAGGTGATGGAGGGGCTGGGCTGATAAAGGCATGTTTGATCCCAATTTGAGCTAGAGAGACGCTTAAAGCATCTCCTGCTGAATGAGGCTTGTCTCCTGCTAGTATCTTCACTTGAACCCACCCTCTCCAGGTTGTTTCAGATGTTTCTGGATTTTAATTCCCATTGTCATTGACCATGTTGACTGGGGCTGATGGGAGTTCCCCACCCCTGCACTAAAGTGTAGTGTGTATGTTTGTTTTGTGCATTGGACTTATTCTGCCACTCTGCTAGGGGGAACGTCATACTTACATATAGCTTCCACAGCTCAAATGTTATAAAAATTAATTTCAAAACTTAATTGCAGCAAGGTCTTGAAGTGTTTCTCCATGTCTTGATCCAAGTCTCTATCAGCAATACCAATGCTGAGACCTTTTCAACAGGAAGTGAATTTAAGGCAACAGTTACATCCCTTGATTTTCTCCAGAGCTAGTGCCATTAAAGCTAGTACCAATAGTACCTATTCTGCCCTGGGATATTCCGTCTTCTAGGACATCTAACAGACAAGTAAACACATAAAATGTATGTATTTATCTATTTCATGTGGTACTCTTGTTTCTCATACATGTTAAGGTGATGTGCCTCATAAGTAATAAATTAAAGATATAGACAGTAAAAATAGACCGTAAAAGCATTAAAGTAACCATGGTTGTTTGCATTCCTAAAAACAACCAACAATTTTAAAGGCCTGGTAAAAGTGTTTATTTATTCAAATATTCATAGACAGCAATTTATATTTTATTTCATCGAAAGGTATTCAGCTAGTACCAACAAGGAGTAAGAGTTTGTGCCATGGCAGCCTCCCTAGACAAGGAGTTATAGCCAAGAGGGGCCCCTTCCTGTTTGCCACTTTCTTCACCTCTGAGGGTTGGGGTACCTGGAGAAGGGCCTCCAGCAATGAGGTTAAGGGCCCACTGCCTGATAGATAGATAGCTCGCATAACACAATAAAAACAGCGTTCATAAAGATAAAATATGCAATTATGTATATGTAGATTATCTTAGCCACACCTACAATTACCCATAGGTACATGTAACATAACTTGCTAACTAGCACTCTGGGCCCCTGTGCAAGATTTCTACTTTTGTAAGCTAGCAGCTCAGGATAGTGCTGATGTGTCTCACAGATGCTTTAATTAGTGACATCCTTTCACTAGTTAGTGATATTTGCTGTCTGCTGTGCTATCCAATGATGTCATCATGCATACTTAATAAAAGGAGGTGTTTTATTTATTTATTGCTTTTTATTACATTTAAATCCCACCTTCCTTCCAGGGAACTCAAGGTGTTGTACATGGCCCTCCCCATACTCATTTTATCCTCACAACAACTCATGGGGTAGGTTAGACTGAGAGATTGCAATTGCTCCAAGGGGAAGCAGTGAGTCTTTGTCTCCCGGGTCCTTATTATTGCTTTAAAGGTTAGCTTGTGCTTCCTTAATAGTTTGCATGTGGAAGTGCCTTTTTGTGCCTAATAACACCATGGAAAGATGAAGAGAGGATTGTTGGTAAATATTGGCTTGAGGAAACTAGCATTTTTAAGGACATTGTGGCCCTGCTGTAGGCCATGTTAGCAATCAGGGACGTAGCTCTTGTAGAAGAGCATAATGGCTGCCCAGGACCATGGAAAAAGATCAAAGCAAATTCAGCACAAATTACATGAGTGTGATGAACAAATTGAGCTGCTTGTTAGGCAGCTCTTGAGAATAAAGAGCTCCCTGAATTTCAGAGCATGCAGCAGTAGAATTATATCACAAAGCACTTTACTAAGCAATGTAGGCTGGGAATTAAATGCAAAATAATGGGTTTGGGGTGGGGAGAATCCCAAGCATCTTTTAACAGAAGAGGGAAAGATGAAAGAGAAAATACTGAGTTTTTCTTAAGGAACAGGTCTCCATTGTACTTTGCATGCATGAAAAATTTAAAATAAGCACTTGTCCTTCTAGAATGCTTTCCCACTTCCAGCACATAATTTCATTTTAGCTGGTGAAGGGCAAAGCGCAGGGTTTTGTTTTTAAGTTAACTGAGTTGCATGGCGATTGTGAAATGTAGCATAAAGACTTAAACACAGCTGCAATTAAACCGCTTATGTCGGAGTTGTATAGGTATACGCTCTTAAAACTCTATTCATGAAGTGTCCTGCATTCAGTAACAGTAGTTTTCAAATGTAAGTTTCTAGCTTTAGAGGAACATTTTCTGTATTGCTCCTATCAGAATCTCAGCACTTTGCCAAAGATCTGCAGCATATTCTAGGGACCAAATTGGACCTTTACTGCTCCTCTGTATGACCTGAGTGGGTTCTAAAGTATATGTCACACTCTCCTCGGCAATGCACTGCAGGGGGAACATGGGAAGTGACCTCACACTGAATCAAACCATGGATCCATCTAGCTCAGTGTTGTCTACACTGACAGACAGTGGCTCTCCAGGATTTCAGACAGATTGGGATTAAACTTGAGGCTTTCTGCATGTAAAGCAGTTTCTCAAGCTATGGCCTTTCCCCAATTTATAAGCCAATCATATCTCAGGTATAGGTATCTGTCATCACTGTTCTTATCATTGAGAAAGTTGTAAGTTCCTCAGCACTCAGGAGTGATGAACACACATCTAGTTAGGATGCCATATGAATGGTGCTGGTAGATCGGTGAATTCTAAATCCAGATTTAACACAATTACATAGAAATTAGATCCATTTACAAAGCCTCCAGTTAAAAAGCCTTGGGTATCCTTCAGCCTCCCCACCCCCAAATGCACAGTATTTTTTCCAGTTCATTTGAGGGAGAGACTGTAGGGAGGTAACCTTGCAAAGGTCTATCTTTGAGAGCCCTTTGGCACTCAGTATAAACCTTCTGTGTGTGCATGATTGGGCAGCTCCAGTATTAAAACACACAGAGGTCTGCTGCCATTTAGTTTGGCACAAAGCAATTGTAAGTGGATAGGGCAGGTGACCGCTAAGTGTTTCATATCTAATACATTCACATTATTACTGAAGTTAGAATACCTCAACATTTGCATTTATTCTACAGTTTTAGCAAGTTGAGTAAATTTTCTAGACCAACAGAAGACAGTGAGTGGAAGAGTCAGCCTGAGTTGCCATCATTATAAAGGAGCAGCCTAAAATGTGGGTGGAGGTTTGTGTGCTTGCAAACAAATTAAAATTTGGGTTCTATTCTAGTCAAATGCCTCTCTCTATTTGGTAGAGAGTGCTAATTATACCAGACAGTTGCCACATTCAATAAGACTGCAAGACATAAATAAGGTTTTAGGCAGTAGATTGGAATGGAGCAATGATGATTCAGAATGCAGCTATATAGATTGTGTAATTCTAGTTTTCACAGCTCAAACATTTCTCTTTCTCTGCAGTGTTAAGTTGTTATGATTTTCATGGACATCCTGGATTCTGCAAGTTATTAATCAAAGAATAATATAGGTAGCACAGTTGAGCACCACATGAGAGCAAAGGTTTCAGCCTCTTGGTCAATCCATGAAAGCAAAGAGGTTTCTTTTGATATCATAAGCAGAGGGAAGGAGTGATGACACCTTTGCAAAAGGTCCCCTTTTCCCTCTGGTTGAGTACCATTATTAGATCTCATAGAAGTTTCGGGAAATGAGATGAAGTGCTCATTTATTCGTCCTATATAAGACTCTCTAGTAAGGGCACCGAGTGGGGAGGGGGTCCCTTTTCAAAGGATAAAGAGACTTTATTTTTGCTCCCCGGGGCAGCACTGGGGAATGGAACTATCTTTGTTCAGTAGTGTCTACAGCTGGTGAATGAATTGCAGCTTGGGCCCTTACTAAAAGTAATGGACCTGAGCATACCTTGAAACTGCAAACCTCTTCTAGTTTCTTGTGTATGTTGAACCCATTCTGAGTGGGATTGTGCTCTCATAGAGGAAAAACAAAAGAAAAGCAGGTTTTCAGTTGAAGAGGTGCCTTGAAAAGCTGTGTAGGAGTTGTGAAATGAGGACTGCTTTTTAAAAGGTTTGTGTTTCTGTGCCTTACATAGTTTAGAATAAGGCACTGACTGTACCCTGAAGCAAAAACTCCATCCTGACAACATTTGCCAAGGTGTCATGGAAGCTGCCTAATAGAACAGTTTGCTTGCCATTTGCTTGTGCAGAACGGGAAGCAGTTATACCTGAAAATGACTCGTATCCAGAATGAAACCTGAGCACACCTGATCTCCTGGCTGCTAGTCTGTTATGGTTGGACTACAAAGGCTGCTACATTCCCGGGACAATCAACATCCTGGAGATTAATAGTTTTGATAAGATCGTTTGTTAGCAACTTTACTCAGGTGTCTAAACATTGGTTATCAAAGGGAATTGAAGTTTCGGAACACTGCTCTGTGGTTCAACTGAAAAGGTTTCTTTGCAGAATAAAAGTAAGCAGAAGGAAATGGAAACGTTCAAAGGGTAGTAAGAACAGTTTTCAGAATACCGTAGCTTCTTGTATTCTACCTGTGTCTACCTTGATATCAAAGGGCTTGTTTTTATTCTCTGTTAGCTTAACCTTCCCTAGGCAGGGCAATACCCTTGACTTTTGAACCTATTTATGTATATCTTTTGTTTTAAATTAATGCAGTACCTGTGACTAATATCATTCAATCCTGGAACTGAGCAACAATGCTCCCTGCCAGACAGAATTGGTGTTAGAGATTGTATCATTGGGCAACACCTGAGGCCCCCACACATGTAGGGACTCCACTTCCAGCCCTGCCACTGCGACTTGTCCTTGCTGATAAATCATGTTCACCTGTCCTCTCTGAGCATGCAAACAATGACTAGAGTCAGAAGATTGCAGCATCCTCCAAATTGCCTTGCCCATGCCTTCTGGGAGGTTGTGTGGATTGGGCCTAGAGGAAGAAGACAAGCACAGTGGTGGCTGTGGCAAGGTCTAATGTCATATTTGTATAAATCTTCATAGAGGTTTAATTCTGTCCTCAACAAAATTTGAAAAGGTGGTGGGAACTGAATTGGGACTTAGAAACTGAAGAAGAGGCATGGAACAGACTATGAACAAAAATGCCATACAAATCCTTATTGGCAACAGCCAGAGAATGAGCCTTTAAAATTTTGCTTGGCTGGAACTTAACGCCTAGATGCCTAGCCTATATAAAACTGAACTGTTCTCTTAGGTTTGCG
Organism: Podarcis vaucheri; assembly: GCF_965113315.1. NCBI lineage: Eukaryota > Metazoa > Chordata > Lepidosauria > Squamata > Lacertidae > Podarcis > Podarcis vaucheri. The sequence continues at coordinate 61,872,785 of NC_138762.1, read as the reverse complement.
CTTTGTTAACTTGGCTCTTTTTGTGCTTTTCCTCCTTCTTTTTTAGTTCATCATTTATCTATAAGGGATCACATGTTGTGGAAATGTGTATACATTATTAAAAAGAGATTAAATATGAGCTCTAATTCTGGTTCCTCTGCCTGTTTTCTAGCCAATAGAATTCTAAGGGCTAAACATAAATGCTCGGCTAAATATACTTTGAGATGTTACCCTTGTCTGACCTTATCATGCAGGCCCAGCTCCTTATTTAATTTTCTGCTAATGTTTTCTAAAGCAATGTATATTTCTTGAGTGGATGGAGTTAATCGGAGTACTTGTTTACATTGATTGGATCAGATTGTGCCATTTTCCTTTCTCTTCTCGTTCAGGCAGCTTAGGATAGTTACAGGTGAATGGTTTTTTGAAGAGAGAGCAAAGCGCTTCAAACAATCCACTCTCCTTGGAAGTGACGTCGTTAGAAGGTCTATCCAACGCAAAGCCCCAGGTAAAAATAACAGGAGGGAAATGTGTTTGTTCTTCCTATGTACAGCTAAAGCCTTGTTGTTCCCCTAATTGATGGTTATAGTCTTAGTGCTGCATAATGAGCTGGTGCTTGCTGACGCCTTTTTAGTATTGAAACTTTTTTTAATACAATGGAAACCCCTTGGTCCCTTATCCAAGAGACTACTCTGGCCCACACCTACTTTGTTTTAGCAGCACTAGAACATAAAAGACTCCCACACTACTCAGTCAAAAATATTTATATGCCACAATCCTGTCCTACTGAAACCAGTGAGTTGTGTGCATCTGGGCTCAGGATTGCTGCCATGGCTTACAGCAAAGTATAGACCCTCTCATCATATGCCACACTTGCAGGGGTTTTTGCTGTTCATGCCTGTGCACATGGGTTCCATGTGCAAGCGCAGGATTTCCTCTTGTAGCAGAGAATATTGCCTCCAGCTCATTATAGTATTCAGACTCAGAGTTCTCAAGAGCTTTCCTTTATACACTGAACTATGTATAATACTGTAAGGAGGATTATCATGCCATTGGACAGCTTTCACCTGCCTGTTATTTCCCAGCTTTTTTGAACTACAACTAGACAGTTGGAGGGCACTAGGTTGGTGAAAGCTGGCATAGAGATGTAATGCAGCTAATTCTGCATGCATACATTATGAATGATGCAAGATGGGATTGTCATAATGCATGCTGGTGGCCCTGCTAGGTGTGTAATACACTCTAGTCTGAACAGTTGCAATTCTCGCAGTTCTGTTCTATAGAAAACACAGTTGTTGCAAGGTGTGTGTGTGTTCAGCTTTGTAATGAGTGTAATGCTTTTTATTTTTTGAATGTCTAAAATCTTGGTAATATGTCTACTAGGGTATATTGAATTCCCCTAGTAGGAGTTATTTATTTAACAAACTGTATATACTGCTTCATTCTAAGAAAACCTTTAAGGCATACTTACTACCTATCAGAGGGACGCGGGTGGCGCTGTGGGTTAAACCACAGAGACTAGGACTTGCTGATCAGAAGGTCGGCAGTTCGAATCCCTGCGATGGGGTGAGCTCCCGTTGCTCGGTCCCTGCTCCTGCCAACCTAGCAGTTCGAAAGCACGTCAAAGTGCAAGTAGATAAATAGGTACCTTCTGGCGGGAAGGTAAACGGCATTTCCGTGCGCTGCTCTGGTTCGCCAGAAGTAGCTTAGTCATGCTGGCCACATGACCTGGAAGCTGTACGCCGGCTCCCTCAGCCAATAAAGTGAGATGAGCGCCGCAACCCCAGAGTTGGTCACGACTGGACCTAATGGTCAGGGGTCCCTTTCCCTTACTACCTATCAGAGATGTGGTAGCATCTACATTAGCAGGAGGTTGAACTGGACGACCTCTGAAGTACCTTCTAACCTTATGATTCTGTGACCAGTTTCTTCTTCTTCTTTTAAGTTCTCTTGTTCTCTGGTTCTCTTGTTCATATCAATTTTTTTTTATAAAAAAAATCTGCTATTCCTGTTTGTGTTTTCCTTCTTGCTGTGTGATTTCTACCACCCCTCTTGTTATTTGCTCATGTTAGTTGCATTGGGCACTTTGTTTGAAACAAAGTGGTGAAATAAAAAAAGATTAGAAGATAGGGAAGTAGTCAGTGAGTGAGAACAAAACTCTGGATTTATGGGCCATTGGCCTTATCCATATGCTCTTACGTTCTTCAGTTGTGGATGCTTCTGTACTTGGAGACCATGTTCAAATGAATGGTGTGTTGGTGTTGCACTTCAGACAGCTGGTTTAAAATTCTTGTCAAATCACTGAGAAACTTGCTTTTGATCCCCTTTATTATTTTTAAAGTACATTTTTTTCTTTTTAAGATCCTTCCTCTGAAGCTACAGGAGGAAAACTCAAAGATCAGTCTCCAGAGAGTTCAGAGGAGACTTCAAAGCAAGATGTGCTTGCTTCCTTTTCAAGTGGGGCAAAGTCAGTCTTCAGTGGGCACAGAAATATTGGGTAAGGCAACAGTTCATAATCTGAATGCTGAAGTGGATTTCTGTTTAGATTCACTCCAGAGCATTCCATCATTTGGATCCAATGATTGAGACCTTTTTCTTCCAGCAAGGATTTTTTGTTTGCTTCATTTATATTTGAAACATTTAAAGGATGTGTGGTTCCTAACTGGATTCTCCTTTGATAAGAGATTTTGAAGCAGCCTATGGAGGGGCTCCCTTTTGTGTGGTGTTTCTGGCTTCCTCAGATAACTTTCTTGGCGTTCAGACAAAATCTTTATTCCATCTTCCTGACTAGAACCACAAGGTGGTATTTGCTATGCATCGTAAAAGGGGCTTCCCCCTCTTCCTCAAAATAACAGAACTTGGGATTAGTCCGTGAAACTAATTGACAGGAAATTGATAACCACCCAATGGAAGTACTTCTTCACACAGTGTGTGATAAATTTGAGGGGTACACTGCCATGAGCTACAGTGGTGGCCTCTAGCTTAAAGGAAATTAGAGAGATTCAAGATGGCTGTATGCCAGATCCTTGTTCAGAGGTAGCATAACTCTGAATGCTGGTTGCTAGGGAACTGTGTCCTGCTTCTTGGCTTCCCGGGGGCATTTGGTCGGTCACTGTGGGAGACAGGATGCTGAACTAGATAGGCCCTTAGCCTGATGCAGCAGGGTTCTTCTTATGTCCTTAAAATATTGAAGATCCAGTCATGTCCTAATGACAACACTGTATCCACTTGCCTTCTTTTCTGCTACTGCTAAGAAATGTGTGCAACAGCAAATGGGGCACTGGCACAAGAAACAGACGGTGCAAATTTAGGTTGTGTGTGAGTGTCTCGTTGCACCATGTAGTGTTTATTGCAAAATAAAAATAAAAATGGAAAGGCCTTAATATTTAACAGGTCTGATATATATAAATATTTTTATGAGTGAATGGGAACCCTTACAGTCCCTTCTCAAAGCCAAAACATAATGCAAGACACAGGATAATAACTGCTGTTTCCTTCTTAGTTTTGTACAGTTGAAGCACACAAATTCCCGAGGTTCTGCTTTTGGGGATAAATGCCAAACCCAGTAGAGTGTAAATATTAAATGATGCTTTACTTTTGAAAAATTGCAATACTTCAGAAAAATTACTTGTCTTTCATGTTATCTCTATTATAGCAGAAAATTGCACAGTGCTACAGTTTTACAGTTAATTCTTTCATTAACGTTCACCTTTGTCACAATATCTAAACTTGTTTTTGAATCTTGACATGAAACAAAATGCAACAAGCTTACATGAAAATATACCATGGTGTACAGTTCTCATGAGCATCTTAAACAGAAAAAAATGAAAACTTATGTATAATTGTTATATGGGTCCTGTATTTTGATTGATGTCTCCCTGGTTGCCTTGACCTTTCTATTGAACAGAGCTTTATTCAAGGCTAAAGGAGAAATCGCAGTTGTGAAGGCAGAAGATGGAAGAAGCATCAGCTCAGATGTTGATGTCCAGAGTATAAATAGTGCTGATAGGTAAGAGAAATGGTATGACCTTTGTACGGTTGAACTTAATTTCTCCACTGGCTTCAGAAACTGATACAGATATTGAAATTACTGTAGTCCTTCCTTCCTTCTTCTTTTTGCTGAAACCACTCTGACTTAAGGTTCTCTGATGCTCATTTTCTACACGCACACATTTCTCTTGCAAGTTGTAAAGCAAGGTGTAGTCTTTTGTCTGGTCTTTTGTTTGCTGGTGGTTAGAGGGGGAGGTGGTACTGAGCCCTGGTAGTCAGTAAGCTGCACTCATCATCCCCATCCAGCTCAGCTAGCAGCCAAGGATGATGGGAGTTGTAGTAGAACAACATCTGGGGACCCAAGTTTGAAGAACATGGCACTAAAGAATACAAGCTGTCATTGTAAATGATCCTGTTTGCCATCTCACTACTTCCCTAATAAGTCTTTATGGGGTAGGTGGTGGGTTGATGGTTGTTCACAGCAGTAAATTAGAATGATAGAATGGCATAATAATTAGAATGATAGAATGGCATAATCAGCCAAGCAAAAATGTAATGTGGGTGTCATTTCTAGTATATGAATGGAATTACCAAAAAAAAAAAGCAGAAAGGTTGCTTAGACAGTGAAGTGATGTGTTTTTAAGTTAAAATGTCAGTTGCATTTAAAAGCAAAGTTATTCTATTATACAGCCTTTTATTCAATTTCCTGGCAAATGAGGATGGATTCCTTGATGAATACCAAATTTAAAATTCCCATTGCTGAATTTTGAAAAGATACTGTCTTTCTCAAACCTTAGTATTATTGAATGGAAGGATAGTAGTGTTCTGAGATGTGCGTGTTTTGAAATGTCACAAAAATCAAATTGGCGAAGCATTGGAATGCAGTTCAGGTCAGGAATCAACAGCTTGAGACAAATAAGGCAAATTGGAGCATTGCTGCTCTTGAGCAGACAGGGCAGACAGATGGAGGTATTTAGAGCAGCTGAACAGTGTGGTGAAATCTCAAATGTCTGTGGAATGGCAAGTGTCCCTGGAGCATTGAACAATGTCAGAACCATCATGCCACACCATGTGGCCAACATGCCAGACTGCTGCACCATGGGCATGTTCCATTGAAGGCCTGTTTATCAGCTATAACTAATTCCAAGTGTCCAAAAGAGTAGAACTGCATGTTGCAGATAGATTGTGTGTGACGAAAATGCAATAGCTGCTTTCCCCCTAGGAAGAGCAATTATGGAGCAGGCCTTTGGAGCAGAGAAGCTATGAAGGAGGAAGGACAAGGGTGCTTAACACTTCTTCGGTGGGCCTCTTCTCCACTCCAGATCCACATGCACAGAGCTAATTGTCAGTTGTAAAAACAGCTGATGGGGGCAAAAGTTCAAGTGCCTCTTTCGCCTGGGGTCTTCTGTTCCAAACAGAAGGGAACAGGTAACAGGAGGCCACTTACTTTCCCCTACTTGTGACATACGCAATACCAGGGATCAGCAAACTTTTTCAGCAGGGGGCCGGTCCACTGTCCCACTGACCTTGTGGGGTGCTGGACTATATTCCTATGCTCCACAAATAACCCAGAGATGCATTTTAAATAAAAGCACACATTCTACTCGTGTAAAAACACGCTGATTCCCGGACCGTCCGCAGGCCAGATTTAGAAGGCGATTGGGCCAGATCCGGCCCCCGGGCCTTAGTTTGCCTACCCATGCACAATACATTTCTTTCTATGGGTGAGAGCAACCAGTCTCACCCTGAGATTTTTCAGCAAAAATGGGAATAAAATGCTGGTGGGGGAAAAACAGAAGAGAAACAGCAGAGAAACAGAAACATCTTCCTCCAGGAAGGCAGAGCATATATGAGTTCCAATATTTAACTAAATAATTGGAATGTCATTGTGTGACTCTGTTAAACACAAAGATGCTCTGAGCCAATTTTGTGAAGCCTGAAACTACTATCTCCTTTATAAACTAAAGATTAGGTGCTTAATTGGCCCTGGAGTGTTTCTTCTCTTGGAAAAAAAATACTGACTAGAAGCCAAAGAACGACGGTTTAAGAAAGGTGATGAATGACGAATTCAGTTTATGGGGGTGGCACAGGTAACATTACATGGCTGGGTAGCAATTTCAGTGGGTTTGTTCTTTATAATGTCTGAAAGGCCTAACTGGATCTGCTAAGAGGCATGTGGGATGAAGCTCAAGAGATGGTAAACTGAAATTACCTTGTGCAAACTCAGTTCCTGAATGCTACTTACATTATTGCCATTGAGTGCACTTCTGATTTCAGAGTTGAGTTCTTTGTGGAAGATCTGAAGCTCACCCTTTATGCTATGAAATAGTGTGTCTTTCTGATGCAGTATTAGCTGTCCTAAGAGGATAGATTTTTGGCACTGTTTCCTTAGGGTGAGCACCTATTCTCTCAATATGGAGGAACTGCCTGCTGGGCTGAAAGGAGCAGTTTGTGCCGCAAACCGAAGCAATTCTTCTACTCCAGTCCATCCAAGGTCACCAGCACTGAGCACACGCAGCATGACTGTAGATTATGGCAGAGTAAGTTGACTAATTCCCAAATTGTTCTCTTTAGACTTTACTGCCTCCAAAGAGGTTTAAAATAGAGACAGTTGAAACATGAATCGAGTTTTCATTCAGGCAAAACTCAAATCTATGCTCCTTTTAAATGTTTTCTGGTCAGGGCTCTTTTTGTATACAGCAATTCCCTGCCCATAGAAAACCAGATATTTGGGAGAAGGAATCTAAACTAGCTTTCTCCCTGACATGCTAAGTTTCTGTGTGCCGGTGTCTTATAAACGGAGGAGCATTCAAGCATGTGACCTCTCCATCGTGGTCAGAACTGATGAGAACAGGTCTCTAATCTTAATAAGGAGTAAACATGGAGTTATCCCGTGTTGTTTTCACAACCACCTTGCTTGATTGTTGAGAGACTTGTGACCTGCCTAAGGCCACCCAGTAAGTTGTATGGATGAGCAAGGATTTGAACTTGGGTCTCCCTGGTTAAAATTTAACCACCTGCCTCCTACACTTCGTTGATTTAACCATTATGTTGGCTTCTATCAAACTCAGTGGCAAAACCCACATTGACTTTAATAGGACAGGATAATAACCCAAATCTCTTAAATTTTACATTAGACTTGGGGATCAGACTACTACCGACTTCATTTGGGCAGCAGGTATTCATTCATTCACCTTTGCTGGCTGGAGTCCCCTGGGAGGATGATGTGCCAATTTAAGTTCAGGCAATACAGAATAACACATTGAAAATAAGGCAAGCAATTACGTAGCACTTTCTGCCATGCCCCCACTTTAGTAATGTCTGAAGCCTCTCTTTTCTTAGTTGTTTTTTAAGACCAGTGTGAATTAGGACATTAGTCCATTCACAGCAAAAGAAAACAAAGGTGAGAAAAAGTGTCCTGCCTAAGGCTATCCAGAACCAAATGCAGTACAATGAGGATAGTTCAGTGACTTTTGAAACAGAGTACTGATCCAATCATGCAGGTAGCATTCAGGTTTTGTTTTGTTTTTTTAAAAAAATACATAAATCAGGGAGAGACTTGGTGGCTTTTGTCCCATAGCTTACCTCCCTGCAGACCCTCTTCCCCAATTTTCTCTCAGCCAGGTCACTTATCTTATTCAAATTCTAGTGGGAAGAAAATTGCCTGTTGTGAGGGTTCAGATCCTTTTACTCACACATTCCTGCCTTGAAAATTGGATCCTGTGCCCCCCATTTCAATGTGACTGGGCAGTGCTATGACGCATTTGACCCACTGGAATTTTTTGGGAAAATCACTTGAGTTCACTGAATGAATCTGTATTTGTGGGGAGGTTTTGACAACAACAGACACTAAATCTAAAGATTAAACTTTTGGTCATTTACTAACCATGAATGGTCAAAACTAATTTGGTTCAGCTTTTCAGGATGGGAACACTGGCTGTTGTGAAGACATCAGTTTGCATAAACATTATGTTTGTAGCAGACATAATAAAAGCTTAGGAGAAACTGGGCACATTTGCAAAAAATATTTTGCAGATGGCATTTTTTCTCTTGGCTGCTCAAATCCTGCAGACTCTCCATAGAGGCTGATATTTAACTCTGCTTACATTACATATAGCAAAATGGTAAATATGGCAGTTGCTGACAGAATGTCTTGTTTTTGCTTTAATGTGTTCACTTTTATATTTAATATATTTTGCCACTTTTATAGTTTGCAATATGTTCTGTTTCTGGGGCACATAGATTTATTTGTATTTATTAGCTCACTCAGATAAATCAGATTATTTCATCAGGATTCTTAGTATGGTTAGGCAGTGTCATGCCCTAACTGTACTTCACAGATACAGAGCAAACAAACAGATGGAAAGTAGGAGAAGTTTGCATTTTTAGCATATAGTTTAGCATAAAGTTTTTGGCACTGCCAACAAACAGAACTGTTGTAGTGGGTTAAAGAACTTGCCTTTTTCATAAAGAGGTTTTTTTTTGTTTTTGTTTTTAAATAGCATTGTATATGGAATATCTCTGTTTCTTCTCTTTGGGAAGGATCCTGGATTAGAAAAAGGCACTGCTATGCCTGCAAGTGAAAGTATACCAGCAGATCTAGCAAAAAAGCATCGCAGGAAAGCATCTGGAACACCCTCTATAGCTGTTTCTAGGACATCTTTGTCATCTGGTAAGCTTTTTCTTTTTTTAATGCATTCTTCATTGCTACCGTTTTCTCTTCCTGTTTTTCCTTCCATTTATTCTCATTTGGAATAAGCCCCACCCACCCCTACACACTTTTGCTTTAAACCTAAGAGGCAACCATTTCCAGGTTAGACTATTTTATCCATCTAGCCCACTATTGTCTCTTCTGACTGGCAGAGGCACTTCAGGCAGAGGTCACCTGCTGCCTGTTCCTTTTAACTGGAGATCCCAAGGACTGAATCTGCAGGCAAAAGATGTACAATGGTACTTCCATTGTTTTATTTCTCATTAGCACCTGCAAATTGTAATCCTTGCCAGGATTCCACTGCTTCCATTTGGAGAATGATCGATCCATCTGCCTCTGCATTTTACTTTTGAAGCCTTATTTACCTAGGGATCCATTAGCCACGCCATCCCCGGAACTCGGAGGGAACAAAAGTACCAGGAAAGCAAAATCTTCTTTGGAGAAAAGGGTTTATTGAAAATCTGTGCACAGAGACAAGGTCTGTACTCAGAGACAACCAGCTGGATAGTTCCTGAAAATATTCTGGCTGTACCGCAAGACACTTCAGCAGACTTTCTTATACTTGTCAGAACACTCTTCCCCCTCCCACACCTTCCCCAGACTTATTGCTTGCTAAACACATTTTATTGCTTGCTAAGCATTCCTGTCTTTTTGCTAACCAAGCACTCCCTCCCCTCTCCTTCATACACGTGTCTTTTCTCATTCTTGCATTAGTAAGCATAAGACAGAAAAAGGGGCCTCTTTAGCAACAGGTCTGGTCGGTTATTGCTTACAGTAGCAGCTTCTGCTAGCCAGCAAGGCAGGAAATGAACTTTTGTCCTGCCAGCCAAATTTAGCACTTCAGTCACTGGCGGCGTGCTAACTGTCTGGCCAAAATTTGCAAAAGTTGCAGAAGCACAGGATTAGCACAGGAATTTACTGCAGATAGTATTTGAGAACAACCTTTCTTAGGTACAGAATACAAAGCACAGAAAATATTGAGAGAAACTTTTCCCATCTTCCTTTACTCCCTCCTCTTCTTTTGAACAATCTATTACTTAGATTCGTTCTGGGGTAGGGGTCTATATTCTCTCATTACAGCAATCACGCGAGGTCCCACCATATTCTGCAAGCATTGCATCAAGCAGGGAATACAAAAGCAAAGAAGCAATAGAAGCATTATTGGGCCCACCAGCATGGTAAATATTCTCCCCATCCATCCACCTGGGAAGATGCTATCCAACCAAGACATATCCCAGCCCTCCCAAATTTGTACAGGGACATGTGCCACCTTTTCAATGCTAGCCGCCAGATCACGGATAGCCTCGCCATGGTCTGAAACGTTGAAGCAACATGCTCCATTTCAGCCATTTGTAACCACCTATTGTAGGGGTTATGGGCACCCCACTTAGTCATCAAACGGGAAATGTCGGCAAGGGAGGTCGGGGGACTTTTTCCTGCCTGTGCCAATACACATGTGGGCTCTCCAACTAGAAAGAAAAGGAGAATCATCAAAGGTATAGATGGATTACGTTTCTTCCCACAAATACGATACCGTTCATGCCAACAGAAATACGAGAGCATCCATATGACAAGGGCGGTACATATCACTCCTACCCACCAAACCCAATATCTCCATGGTTCCTCCCACCAATATTCAGGGGGTCATTTCTAGTTTTCTTTTACAGCTGAAGGGCCCACTGATACTCGTATTCAATTATTTCCTGGACCTCAGGGGTAACTTTCCACTTCTCTGCTGAGGCACCTACTATGCGGAGCAATTTCCCTACAATCCCTTGTGGGTGGACTGGGCTCTCGTGTTGTCTCTTCAAGATATTATACCCAAAAGGGGCTTCTCCCTCGTCATATATCAGCATGCACCCACAGGAATATGTCCACCCCTGCAATGGCCTGACACTTGGGGTGACTATATCAAGGGGTTCCGGGCCCAATACCAAAAGTCCTGGTGGTGCCTCTAAATTGGCTGGAGAACAAGTGTCTACGTTGGGGACGCTGCCCGCGGGCGCCCCTCCCATCCAATTATTCAGCCGTGCGTAGAGATACCAGCCTCCGGAGTGATATCAGCAAGGCGGTCGTCACTGGAGGGGATCTTCAGGATGCTGAGACACAGTCCAATCTGAAGCAGCTTTCTTCACTTGAATGTGGTGGACCCAAGGTGTGACGCCAGCGACCTTCACAGCTGCGGGTGTGGAGAGCAGATGGGCCCTTCCAGCACAGTTGCAGTGGTGCCTGGGACCAGTCTTATCCACACCTCGTCACCTGGCTCAAACTGGTCACGCAAGGAGTTCGGGCCTGGGTCCACCTGTTGAGAGAGAGAATCTCGAGAGAGTGACTGTACATAGTTACTCAATTGCACATCTTGGCTAGCATATGGAGTTAACATTCTAACATATGGGACTGGTCTCCCAAACAGAACTTCAAAAGGTGACAAGTGGGTCCGTTTGGACGGAAGACTACGGACCCTGAGTAATGCCAAGGGCAACATGGTCACCCAATTAGACCCGGTTTCCTGTGTCAGCTTGGACAGCTGATTCTTTAGAGTCCTGTTCATTCTTTCCACCTTTCCAGAACTCTGGGGTCTATAAGCAGTATGCAGCTTCCAATTGATCTGGAGCGCTTTAGCCAGTCCCTGTAGGACTACATGAACGAATGCTGGTCCATTATCAGATCCTATGGACCTTGGCAATCCATAGCGAGGGATGATTTCCTTAAGCAGGCACCTGGTTACTTCAATTGCCTTTTCAGTCTTTGTTGGCCATGCTTCGACCCATCCGGTGTAGGTGCACACTGTCACCAGCAGGTAGCGATATAGTCCACAACGGGGTAATTCAGTGAAGTCCACAACAAGATCTTCCATAGGTGCAGTTCCACTGTGCTGAACTCCCAGGGGAGCCAGTGGTCCGGTTCTGGGATTATTCTTTTGACATAGCAGACATTTCCTGGAAACCTGGGCTGCCAGTTGATAAAGGTGGGTTATATAGAAGCACTTTGCCAGCTGCTTGGTGGTAGCATCTGGTCCCATGTGGGTTGACTCATGGTATCTCTGAGTTATCTGCCGAGACAGGGACTCTGGAATCCATATCCTGTCATCAGGGGTGAGGTACCATCCTTCTTTGGTCAATGTCAGCTCCTGGGCATCTGCAGTGTCCCTTTCCTGTTGTGTGTAAGCCGGCTTGTCAGCGGTGCTTAAAATTTCTTCTGGGATCAGTGCTCCAATGATCGGAGCTGGGGCCAGTTCCCGGGCTGCTTCCTTGGCCACCTTGTCTGCCAGTCGATTTCCTCTGGCCACTTCCCCTGGTCCAGTTGTGTGTCCATAACAATGGATAACCGCTACTGCTTCGGGCTCCCATACAGCACCCAGAAGGTTCAATAAGGCTTGTGGGTGGGCCACCTGGCTTCCTCTGGAGGTAAGCAAACCTCTTTCTTTCCATAAGGCTCCATGGGCATGTAAAGTCAGGAATGCATACTTAGAATCTGTATAAATGTTTATCTTCTGCCCCTTTGCCAGGTTCAGGGCCCTGGTAAGCGCAGTTAGTTCTGCCAGCTGGGCCGATGTTCCAGGTGGGAGTGACTTTGCTTCGACTACCTGGTCGTCCAGGGCTACCACTGCATAGCCTGCCTTCCGCTGCCCAGCCTCGTTTGCCTCGTCTTTGAGATCAGGCCTGCTGGAATATACTTCGTCCATTACTTCAATGCAATCGTGCATCTGCTCCTCACCTTCTCCTACCGGCAACAGGGTAGCTGGGTTGAGGGCAGTGGTGACTTGGAACTTCAAACGTGGGTGCAACAATAACATCTGACACTTTCTCATCTTTGCTTGGGAGAGAAAATAGGTACCCTTCATGTCAAGCAGTGCTGGGACTGCGTGTGGAGTCACACAAACAGTGTCTTGACCAAAAGTAAATTTGTCTGCTTTGTTCAGTAGGGTGGCTACTGCCACAACTGCTCTCATACAGGGGGGGGGGCAATCTCTGCTCTGTTGGGGTTAGCTTCTCTGACAAGTATGCGACAGGTTGCTGCCAATTTTTCAGTTTCTGGCATAAGACTCCCTTGGCTACCCCTTGGTCTTCATCTATGAACAGGGTAAAAGGCTTCTCGGGGTTTGGATGCCAAGCGCTGAGGCTTGTTATAATGCCACTTTGAAATCCTGAAAAGCCTGTTGCTGTTCCCTGCCCCATATAAAAAGATCCTTCTCTATTCCCCTAGTTGACTCATGCAGGGGCCAAGCAATGCTTCTGTAGTTAAAGCAGAAGCAAAGCAGGAAACAGCTTGCTTGTGGTTTTTCAGTTAACAGCAGTTTCTGGCTAGGCAGGAAACGACCTCTTGACCTGTCTGATTTAGACTTTGCAAGTTACTGCAGTTTTGAGCTGTTTAACCACCATAGCAGAGTGCAGGAATTTACTATGTGTAGATAATATAAATTATACATCATTATAAGTGGGATTTTAGGTTTTAAAAATCCCTTCAAACAGTTTTATGATCTTTGCTGGATTCTCCTCAAAAGAGGGGTTCTGATTTCTCCAATTACAAACATCTGCACTTGAAAAGGGTATATGCTGGACCTTGTAGGTCTGTGGTGCCTTCGCTTGTCCAGCTGGGACAGGGGCTGGTGGATCATAAAACCCTCCGAAGGGGCATTACTCCGGCTGCCTGATCCTTCCTGGTTTTCTCATACTGTCTGTGAGACATACTTTCTTCGCCGCCTGTCCCCACTTCCTCTTTTCAGGGGTGTAGCATTTCTGTTGCCTCAACTAACAAGGGACTCACATCCAACTTCTCCCTCAAATGGCTTTACAAACTCCTTTAGTCTCTTTTTCTGTTTTTCTGTCCACATTTTCTTTCCTTGATTCATATCATCTAGTATCTTCCTAAACTCTTCGTCATCTTCCTCTTCTTCCGTCTCACTATCCTCCTTAGCAGGTCCTCCTCCCCCTACACCAGTACCTCCCTGTGCTTCTTGATTTTGGCCTGGGGGGGTGTTGGAGGGGCTGTTGCTGGAGTGTAAGGTGGTGGCTTAATCACTCCCCTCTCCTCATCTTCTGGGTCTTCTAACACCAGAGGCTTCACTGTACAAATCCTGTTCTGTGTGTTGCTGTCACAGCAAAACTTTAGCCATGGTAGATTCTTTTCTACATTGGTCTTCCATGTAGAGATATAGGGGACCTGGTCTGGGTAGACATTTAATATATTTTGCCACAGGGGGTTGATTCGCCACAGGGGGGGTTGATTAATTGCAAATCAAAGCCACGCAGTTCCCTGGGTCGGCAAGTCCACCTCACATAAAGTTCTGAGTCTCTGTTCTTTTCAATTTGAATCCCCAAATCATCACTCTTCGTGGCCGCTTTCCAGTTATTTAAAAAGCATTCAGATACTCTGCTCCTAACAGGGTTTCAAAATTCTCTCACACTCCACATGCTACATATTGTCAGAAAATGCACAACCTTACAATCGCTCGGCCAAGGGGACACTAAGCCTTGGCCCACACTTGACAATTCAGTCACTAGAGTATCTGACATGCAACATACAACATACAAAACACATCAATATAACACACTAAACACACCAAAATAACTCCAGCATGCAATACACCAAAATAATTCTGACATGCAACATGCCAAAAAAAAAAAACACACACACACAATTCCCTCTGCCCCATTCCCTTTCCCAAACCTTACTGGCGCCCCATTCCCTTTCCCAAACCTTACCAATTCCTTTCCTGGTGGCACTCTTACTGCCGGGCACTGTATTGCCACTACCCAGGTGAGGCTGATCAGGCCTCTGGCCCTTTCCCTCGGGCCCCTAGCCCTTTCCTTCGGGCTTACCTTTTTCCGCTGCGGACCTGTCCCCTCGGCGCCGTCCTGTCCTCTTGTTCTCCCTCAACTAGATGTCTCCACTCCAGAACAGTGTGGCTGGCTCCCCCCACGAAACAGGTGGGGTGCGCAGGGAGCCTGCAAACGCTGCTGAGCTGTTCACCTTGGTTGAGCCTGGCCCTCCGGTCCATATTGGGGAGGGGGCTTATCCCGGACGAGCCCCCAGAGAGATGAAGCCTTATTTACCTAGGGATCCATTAGCCACGCCATCCCCGGAACTCGGAGGGAACAAAAGTACCAGGAAAGCAAAATCTTCTTTGGAGAAAAGGGTTTATTGAAAATCTGTGCACAGAGACAAGGTCTGTACTCAGAGACAACCAGCTGGATAGTTCCTGAAAATATTCTGGCTGTACCGCAAGACACTTCAGCAGACTTTCTTATACTTGTCAGAACACTCTTCCCCCTCCCACACCTTCCCCAGACTTATTGCTTGCTAAACACATTTTATTGCTTGCTAAGCATTCCTGTCTTTTTGCTAACCAAGCACTCCCTCCCCTCTCCTTCATACACGTGTCTTTTCTCATTCTTGCATTAGTAAGCATAAGACAGAAAAAGGGGCCTCTTTAGCAACAGGTCTGGTCGGTTATTGCTTACAGTAGCAGCTTCTGCTAGCCAGCAAGGCAGGAAATGAACTTTTGTCCTGCCAGCCAAATTTAGCACTTCAGTCACTGGCGGCGTGCTAACTGTCTGGCCAAAATTTGCAAAAGTTGCAGAAGCACAGGATTAGCACAGGAATTTACTGCAGATAGTATTTGAGAACAACCTTTCTTAGGTACAGAATACAAAGCACAGAAAATATTGAGAGAAACTTTTCCCATCTTCCTTTACTTTATACTTTTATTTATGCCTCTTATAGTTCACCATATTTCTTCTTTGGTTTATGGCTGTTTTTAAATATATATTTTTAAAAAATGGCTAAGTTGCCAGAATTCTGCGTACTCAGTTGTGTGCAGCTTGATTTTTCTCTCTCCTTTGCTTGGCTTCTGCAGAAGACAGGAGAAATGAAGCTTCTGTAATGTACCAGAGGGATTCTTGTCCTAGCCCACTGCTCTGGTTCTTACCTTTTACTCTCTCTCTTTTGCTTTGGAATAGAGTGAGGAGAGGAAATTGACATTTGTGGGGAGCTGCAGAGAAGTTTGTATACCATGAACGGGGGGGGGGGGGGGAATCAAGGGTGGTATTGGAATAGAATTTACTGTATAATTTTCAAAGAATCTGCTTTTTCCTCCCCCTTCTGTTTTTCAGATCGCAGCAGATCAGAGAGAGATCTCAGTGTATCCTTCTCAGAAGGCAATGAGGATACTTTAAGCTTAAGAAGTAAATCTGTACCCGAAGCGTTGGACCAGGAGCTGGTGAGTTAAAATTATGCCACAGTTTAGAACTATGCCATTTTATGTTTTGTTCTTTAGTCATGTCCGAGTGTTCGTGACCCCATGGACCTGAGCACGTCAGGCATTTTATGTTACAAGGGCTTAAAAAAAAGGTTTCAACTGAATCTGATGGTTCACTTGTATCACACTCCATGCTGTGACTAAATGTATAGCAGCAGAAATAAGAATATAAGAGCTCTGCTAGATCAGGCCAAAGCCTACCTAATGTAGCCCCCTGTTCTCACAGTAGCCATCCCAGGTGCTCATGGGAAGCCCATAAGCAGGTCATGAGCACAACAGCACTTTTGTGTTCATGATCCTCAACAACTGGTATTCAGAGGCATAGGTAATACTCTAATCACGACTGGTGTAAGCAACCTTGGAAAGGTAGGATAGAAGTCGGGGGTGTGCACTAACCACAAGATTCAGTTTGGACCCCAATTCAGCATTTTGGATAACAGCTGCATACCTGAAGTGTGGTTATAGTAGTCATTAGAAGTAATAAACTTGTTGAACAGGAAAGCCTAAGTTACAGGAAGGGCAGGAATATTAATTGAAGGTAGATTGACATGATATATAGAGAATTTGGACTGATATGGCATCCAGAATCAGGAAGTGTGAAGCTAATGAGAGCAGTAATTGCCTAATGGCATTCTGTGACATGTAATTACCCAGAATAAATGCATGCTAGTGGAACTTTTTAAACAATTTGCAAAACATAGTTTAAATCTGCCACCCACTACAGGAATCTTACCTCAAATAGGCTAGAAATTCTGTAACTTTCTCATGAACAAGTTTCAGCTGTCCCTGTGGCTCAACTGTTCTCTGCAAGGGACAGGGTGAAAGGGATAAGAGAGAAGACAAATGCTACTCTTGCAGTGATATCCATTCGATTGAGAATCAGCAAGAGATGAGTTCTAGAGACATTGTACGTGATGAACAGCACATTTCAGAGCCAGGTGGACATGCTTATACTTTTTTTCTTTGTCCATTAGAGTTACCTGGATGAGACAGAGGAAGATATTGATGACATTGTGGCCTCTGGCTACTCAAAGAGACATACCAATATGATCAGTGGATTATCAACAGTAAGTTCTCCATTACTATTTATATGTATTTTCCTTGTACAATTTCTTCCTGCAGTGTAGTGTTGATGGCCTAGTTCATGTGTCACTTTAAACCATAGCTTAAAACCAACTATGGTTTAATATGAACAAATAGAATGCGAGTGCATGCTGCTCAAAAGTTTCCACAGTGCTCTTCCTCTGTTCCTGCACCACGGCCAAAACTAACCAGAATCTGGCTTGTTGTGTTGTCTGAACCTAGTCTCCATCAAACAAACTATGAGCAAGAACAAACTTGGGTTTGTGTGGCAGAAAACAAACCATGAGCCCAGCTTTGGATAACCCAACAAGCCAGATTTTTTACTTGTTTGATCTGCAGCACAGAAGGAGCAGAGGAAGAGCTGTAGGAACTTTAGAGCAGCACATACCACCGTGTTTACCCATTCACATTAAATCATGGTTTGTTTAAAACTATGGTTTACTGTGACATATATACTTGGTTGATATACGTTATATACTATTCATTCTTCTCTATTCAGTACATTTGTTTTACTCTCCTTTCCTTTATTCCTCTGCCGACCATTCTTTGGAGTGTGTGTGGGAACCACAACTCAACACTATGTCCGAATCAATAATGATTTGTGGCCTAAATCCAAAATCTGCTCAGCTTTCTCTGTTGTGTCAAATCCAAATGTCCCTGAATGGTGATTGGACTAGAATTTGAGGGGGAAACAGCTCACTGGAGAGGCGTTTAAACTATTGTTTAGATTGTGCATTGAAAGCATGAATGATTTAAGGCTCCAACATGTAAAATGAATCTTGGAATTCTATCAATGGACAGAACCAGGGCAGCTAGCCCAGCTGGAGAGAGAAGAATGCAGTTATTTAAAGATGACTTATTATATCTCTGTTGATGTATGTAGGGATGTAGCCAGTAGCTGTTGCCAGGGAAGCCAATTACAAAGATAAATGTGTTTTAGATAATAGATATATACTTGTTGAATTACTATAGTTTCACATATATTTTTGTAGAAAGAGATTCAGTTCTGTATATAATATATTCGTCCTGAAGAAGAAAAAGCCACTATTGCAAAAAGTGGTGATGTTTATTTCTGCAAGCCTTGTGACAATATATAATCAAGATAAAACAAAAGTGGGTTTCTAGATTGATTTGCATAATAAGGCCAAGGGTGTGTGTGTATCACAATTCCATGGAAGAACAGAATTTGGTGGTGAATTCAGCTTCCTTAGAATTTCTGCTATTGTGTTATTGTTTTGAAAACAACATGGATAAGTTTAAAAATTGGTGGGCGTTCTTTGATGAAGAGCCAGGCAGGTGACTGAATATTATTTCTTGCAGGAGGGAGGACACTTCAATATCTTTGCCCATCCTGATTAACAAAATTGGAATATGCTATGTATAAGCGAAATTACAAAAATCTATATAATTTCCATAATTTATATGTGTTGCAGAGTTCTTTTGTTTTTCTTTGCACATAATTTAATTTCCTGAGCTCAGATTGCTAATACATTTTAATACAAAGTGTAACATGTTTGGCACACCTTTCAACTAAAAATGGAAAACAATACAATTCCAGTGATGTAAATGGCCTGGGAGACATCCAGAATATCTGGAAAAATAAAACTGCTGAATAAACTGTTTATATTGACATAGCAGGTATAAGACAAATTGGAGATGTGGATTACGGGGTAAGAGAGTTCTTATTGCATCTAGTCACAGTTCTATGTCATGTGGGGCCTGCATATCAACTGTGGATGAGGGTCACAGAAGGTAGACAGACCTCAGTGGAAACCTATTGGCAGAAGGTGTGGAATGGCATTCCTGATGGGGATATCAAGTTTTTCTATATCCACAGAGGTCGAGAGTGCGCTAGAGCTTTATTACCTGTAAATATATGGCATTCTTAGTGCATTTGGTTTTATTTCCATAGTGTTATGCTCCACTAATTTGAGTTTCTGGTTATTAAATGCCTCTGCTAATGACTTTATACAATTTGGTATGCCGTGGCACAGAAAGACAAGACAGACACAGTAGGAGTTCTTGAGTAATGGGGCTATACACACACGGCAGAGGGAGTTGGGAAAAACATCAACACCCCACTGTCTCACTTTGAGTTAAAGAATAGAGAAGCGCAAGAACTAAGGGTGCCTACTGAAAGCAACTTTTTTAAAAAGGGAGTTTTTAGTTAACATTACAGTAGGATGGGTGCTGTTTATTCAAAGCTGGGGTGTGCTGATGCTGTATGCTGCTCAGTGTGTTGTTGTTGTTATACATTTTATGTTATTATTAGTTGTAAAAATATTGACAACTGTATCATTCTGGTATATTTGGAGAGAGAAAGATTCCCATAATCTATTGAGATTCAGCCTGTGTTCCTCAGTGCTTTAGACTACTTTTGGATTCTTAGCTGCACCTGGTACTCCAGGTTGTGGCAGTGACAAAGAACACTTTGCAGCAACTTTCATTGAGTGAGGAGGTTTGAAAACCGTGTGCACGTCAGATGAGATCACTTCATATGTCTAACCTCAAGGCTGGGCAATGGTATCATACACGGGCCCATTTTGACATTTTTTCTTCATCTGGCTCACAGTAAAGGCCAAACAAAATGTGATGTAAGGGACCTATGATCAGGAGTTGCTTTTTTCTTTTTCTTTAGTAATTTTTTTTAGGGGAGGGGTTGGATCTGATGAAGACCATGGTGCTCAGAGAGGGAGGTGTTAACCCTTTCCCCAGCACTGTTTTTCTGATTTAAAATCCCCTCCCACAAGCAGAAGCTTTTTACCCAGGCAAACGTACAAGCACTAGTATTTTCCCAATAGGAAAAATAACAGCAGTTGCCTGTGGTTAAGGGGAATGTTGTGAAGGAAAATATTTAACCCCTTCCCCTGGTGCTGCAGGTAGGGCTCTATCCAGTTGCAGGGTGTGGCGAATAGTATTTTTCATTTCAATCATGGAAGATCCTGGTTAATTGACCTCCAGTACATCTCCAGTTTAGCGTATGCCACCCTTTAAGCCAGTGCTCCAGTTTCTGCCTGTTGTCTGAATGAAGCCCAGAAGATAAATAGTTTTGACATCCTGAGACATCCTTGAGCCCAATGTGGATTTCTTAGTGTCGTAACGGATGACTGTTGCCAGTCATCTACAGCTGTAATATGACCAGCAATCTGCGGCTAGTTCTTTGCGATGGTGAAGCCAAGCCCCATGGGTATTTTGCTAATCATGCCACTCTTACAAGAAAAGATTCTGGGTATCAGGCAAGCTGTATTTAGGATTAAAATGTCAAAAGTGTTGACTTAAATAGAAGGCTGACCATGCCACTTGATCCTTTATTTATTGTTTAAATCCAGCAAATAACATGGGTTTGATCTAGACTTGCCTTTTGCGTATGGTGGTGCTCAACTCATCCGGGGAATGCTTTTGACCTGGGCTGTGTACACGCACATTATTTTCCCCAAAGAATCCTGGGAATCATATTCTATTAGGGGTGCTAAAAAATGTAGATCTGTCCACATGTCCCAGCATTCTTTGTAGGGAAATAATGTACACAGCCCCAGTGGAGGGATCCCATTGGCTGTGTTTGCTGATTCCCAACTCAGCCTCCATTCTCCAGCACCACCTCCCACACTGTTCTAGAAGATGTCCCCCACCTTTCCAATGGTGTGGGCTGTGACACTGGGGGGGGGGGGGGCTGCGGTGAGAGGAAAGAATAAGCAAAAGTTGCTTCCCACCCCTAGGTTTAACAGCAGCAATGTTAACTGCACTTAAGGTAACTTCTACCTTTTTAAGCAGCTTTAAAAAAAGACTAAAATATGTTGATTGCTGTTCATTTGTAAATAGGTTGCCATAGACATCTCCCGTATGATAAGTAAGCCCTTTTATCCAAGTGTTTGTCTTGTGCTGCAAGAGAGAAATAAAATTACATTTTCTGAACATAGTTTAAGAGTAGTTCCTATTAGCAGCTTGAAGCACAGAGAGGTCATCACCCCCTGCTGTGTTTCAAGCTGTTTTTGCACAGTGCTGTTCACATCAGAGAGAGAACAGGGATCTCTTCCTCTGACATGTGTGATGTTTTTGGTTTCTCCCCTCCTGCAGCTTTCTCCCTCACCCCAAACTCCTATTCCTGAGTCTGCTGTGCTCTTCTGTGTGACGGTTGTCAGGGTATGTTCTCATTACTGCTTACTTTGCACCCAGTTTTCTTGTAAGATGGAAGCTTTTTTTAAAAAAAAAGCTCCTTGAACAGCCAGTATTTGTCAAGGAGCTACAGGATCAATACGTCATGTGAATGTGGCCTCAAAAACTGGTAGTGGGAGTGCACTGGATGCAGAGTAAGAGGTAATGAGAGTATACCCTAAGGTTTATTGTTACGGGAGAAAAATAACTTGCTCACTTAAGTACCAGCAGTTTTCTTTCTGTACATAGCGCTTCATTACATATTTGTGGTATATTGGAATAGGACTTCTCTGTCTTCATTTTCTAAAGCTGATCCCTGCATTTCTGAATTCTTCTGGCAGCTACTGAACACTTTGCTCTTCACCCTTTCTACATTTCCCTCTCTTACTTACTTCCTTCCTTCCTTCCTTCCTTTCTTTCCTCTCCCTCTCCCTTTCCCTGCCTCCTTTCCTCCTTTTTCTTTCTCTTAAAGAATTCTCCTTCAAGTTCTGACAGGAAATGGACCTATTTAAATGTTCCAGAAGCAGATGGTGACACTGTAAGTTCCCTCATTTTTCTGAGAAACTCAAAAGTCTCCTTTTTGTTTTGTGCTGCTCTTTCCATTTTCATAGACAGTTAGCTTAAATAACTAAAAATATTTTTGATAATTGATACTAATTGCCTCATTAATTCAAAGAAACAAATCCCCTTACCCTCACATATGATGTGTGTGGTTGCATAACATCATAACATTAAAAAGAAAATTGATATTTGTTTTCTATATTCAGTGGATTTAAAGACAGGGGCAGGGGGGCATACTGGGGGAGGAGGACGGAAATAATAATAGACTTTGGGGGAAAAACACCTTTAAAATGGGGAATCTTTCAATAGGTTTCAACTGCTGCTCATAACTAGAGTGAGCACTCAGTCTTTCATATTGCATTAATATAACTACCAACCTAGCAGTTCGAAAGCATACTGGTCCAAGTAGATAAATAGGTATCACTGTGGCGGGAAGATAAATAGTGTTTCCATGTGCTCTGGTTTCCGTCACGGTGTTCCGTTGTGCCAGAAGAGGTTTAGTCATGCTGGTCACATGACAAACGCCGGCTCCCTTGGCCTGAAAGCGAGTTGAGTGCGCAACCCCAGAGTCGCCTTTGACTGGACTTAACCGTCCAGGAGTACTTTACCTTTTACCTTTCATATTGCATTAATATATGAGTGGAAAGAAGTTGGCTATTGTCCCCAGTTATGCTCAAATATAATACAAACATAAACTCAGTTCTTGAAGACCTGGAACTGAGTACTCCATGAATGCCAATTCATATGCTTGCTGGTTTTTCCTTATTGAGTGGTCTTAAGACTTGCAGCAAAACAGGTGAGGTAACAGCTGAATCAGCACTTTTCAGTGAGCGCTGGCACTTCCAAGTAATTTGCACCAACACAGAAGGATCCCATGCACCAGGTCAGGTGTATTTGCATGGAATAAAAATCTGAACTGGCCCTGAGGCCACTGGTTTTATTCACTTTTGAACTTCTTGTGTAGTAAAGTGAGGACTAAGGAGCTGTCCACTCACCCATGAGCTCACAGGGTGACCTTGGGCCACAACCTCAGCCTAATCTACCTCACCTCATGGTTGTGAGGATAAAAGGGAGCAGTTATAAGAACTGTGTAAGTGACTTTGAGGTTCTTGAAGGAAAGACAGGCTATATATGTATCAAATAACACTTCAGTAGCTGTTTTCCCAACAATCTCAGCTATATTGGAAAGAAAAAAACATTTCCTATATTGAAATGCATTATGAACGTAGAGCACAATGAAGTTTATCATGTAAGTCACTCTGTAGTAAAATTTGATTATTCTAGTTCTTCTTAGTCAGATCTTCCATGAATATAGGAGAGAAGCAATTTTTGCAGGATGAGTACCGTTCAAGATACGGCTTTTAAAGATGTGACTCAGCCTGATGGACTATTTCTCTCTCACCTCTTTTTTCAGACCAGCATCAATAGTATGACAAGTGTGTATAGTGAAACAGGGGACTATGGCAACGTGAAGATCAGTGGTGAAATTTGTCTCCAAATTAACTACAGCTATAAAACAGGAGCCCTCAACATCTTGGTAAAAAAATGCAGAAACTTGGCCATAGCAGATGAAAAGAAGCAGAAAACAGATCCGTAAGCAAAGAAGAACCTTTTACATAGTCTTGTGATTCAGTCATATTTACTTGTGAGACAGCATGTAAGAAAACATAATACCCAGTTGCTTAGGATGGCCACCTGGCAAGGAGGGCATCCAGTAGTCTTGCACAGGTTCTTAGTGTTTTGCAGAAGGTGAGAAAAGCAGAAGTCTCACTTTTATCTTATCCAAACCTCAGTGCATCTGATATACTGATACTGGGAGACTGATGTAAGAGGTGGGGGGGTGAGCGGCAAACTGGAGAAGATAAGAAGCAGTAGTCTTTCCTAGTCTAACATTCTCAAATCTGCAGTCAAAATGAGACAAGGCTCTGGCTGAGTTCATATGAACTGGGAAGCCATAATTTCCCACTACCTGAATGAACAGGGGGTGAATGTTGTACATGCACTCCTGCCCTCCCTCACATCCATGAGGAGTTTAGAAATATGTGCTTCTGCTTTTCAGCTAGCAGTTGTCTACAATAATCAACTTTCGGGAGCTGTGATTCGTTTAAATTATGGTTGGCCAGGATATGAAGAAAGGATGAAGTTGTTTGCAATTTTCATGGCATTTAAGATCAGTTGGGAGTTTAGGGCATAGTACTAACCAGTGTTTTTTTCCGGGGGGACACAGGGGTACGCATACCCCTAAACATTTTGTGAATCTGATGGTGGCTTCATTTCCTTTCCTGGTGATTTTCTTCAGTCAAAATGAGAGTACCCCTAAACATATTTTTTTTTTAGAAAAAAAGCACTGGTACTAACTGAGTGGGGTGGGATATAACTGTATCTGAGCTGTGTACTGTTCAGACTGCAAGTGGGGACTCTTGAGGCTGCTTGTTATTCCACATATCCATCCGTATGTAAAATTGGCATGTCAGGGAGCAGAGTAGTCTAGAACACTTCTTGAGATGCTCATTTTATGCATGGAGGATTTATTTTGTTTTCAGTAGGGAGGAATATTCAGTCATGTGAGCCATCACTTTCAGTCAGAAGTACTGCTGCTTGAACACAGACTTACTATCTCAGTGAGAGCTAGGCCTAAATTGTTATGCATGACTGGGTGAATAAACATACAGACCTTTCTCATGCATCACAAGCAACTTGGCTTGTGGTTTGGAATTATAGTCATGCCGTAAGAGTTTCTTGTCAGTGTGTGTAGCATTATAGCATTTACTGGATTCTGTTAATGATTTACTTCCCAATCTACAGCTATGTCAAAGCATACTTATTGCCGGACAAGTCTCGTCAAAGCAAACGGAAGACAAAAATTAAAAGCAATAGCACTAACCCTGAGTTCAATGAAACACTGAAGGTGAGAACTGAGAGCCACTGAAAATCTCCATGTTCCCTTTATGATCATGTGATGAATTGGATACTTTGAGTAGCAATGAAAATTGTTTTTGTTTTGAGTTAAAACAGTTCCCTTAGGGGTTTTGTGAGAAGAGTAGTGGAACTTTTAGAAAGTGAATTTCTCTTATTATTTATGTATTTATTTATAAAATTATTTATATACCACCTTATAATAATAATATGATACTGTCATATTTCTACATATCTGACAGTGCACTGTCAAATACAGTATAGACAAGTTTCTCGATTCTTTCCCTGCAAGATTTGCAATGGGTGTTTTGGATTAGTGCTAAGTAAAAAACCTAGCATGGAAGTTAAGAGCAGAAGTTCAATTTCCTAACATATTTCTTTGTGACACTTTCATGAATAAGTATATTTCTCTTCCTGGTTTATTATTTTTTTGCTAGATCATGCCTGCTCTTGGTTGCTTTCTAATCATATAACTCCCTAGAGTCTCCTGGTGTCCTCTGATACCTTCAGACTTTTGTTTAAAGGGGGCGGGGAATCTGGCTTCATGATCTGAAGAAACCATGAAAATGCGAAGCCAGTGCAGAAGTTAAAGTAACTAGATTTCTAGAGAGTTCAGTAGTATCTGTCAGTTCTCCTTCCTTTTTTAAATAGTGGACAAAGGGGAAAGGTTAATTGTTTCCAGCATCTACATTCATTGCTATATAGGGGGGGGGGAGTTGAAAGGGGTATTTTAAGAAGCTCCATCAGTGGTGGTTACTGTTTGATAATGAAATAATACGAGAAATAATACAAAGTGGCAGCAGCAAGAAAGAAAAGGCTTGTGAGAGAACAATTGCATTTTATAGATCTCTTCCTATTAAGAACCTCCTCTGATTGATTTGGTCTGCCCTAGCAGAGGGGCTTTTTTCACTTCGCTGAA
Organism: Podarcis vaucheri; assembly: GCF_965113315.1. Taxonomy (NCBI): domain Eukaryota; kingdom Metazoa; phylum Chordata; class Lepidosauria; order Squamata; family Lacertidae; genus Podarcis; species Podarcis vaucheri. Next base: position 61,847,216 of record NC_138762.1, on the reverse strand, counting down.
ATAAACTGCTGGCACCTTCCTGAATTTAAAACTCCTAAGGCTTCTGTTACAGTCCTGTAATCTTCTTTTGGCCTCTTGTCCCTCTTTAGTATGTCATCAGCCATACACAGCTTGAGACTCGGACCTTGCAGCTTTCTGTCTGGCATTATGACAGATTTGGGCATAACAGCTTTCTAGGAGAAGTGGAGATACCCTTGGACTCCTGGAACTTTGAACATCAAGCTGATGAATGGTTCATGCTTCAGCCCAAGGTGAGGAATGCCAATTGGCTTAAACTGAAGATGGTTTCTAGGTTTCACGTAGGTGAGTTTGCAGCAACAAAAGGTGCTTTATGAATCACAGTTCAGGCTTACCTCCTCAGTGGAAGCCAATTTTTTGCAAACAGCAGGCCATGGAAATGAAGGACCTGAAATATCTGCAATATAAGCTCATTCTCTTTATCTACTACTTTGTAAGAAGATAAGAATAGTATTGTTGGGTGAGATTAAAGGACCCTCTACAGTGGCCAACCAGATGTGCTCAAAAAGCCCACAAGCAGGAAATAAGTGCCATAGCACTCTGACCCTAGAGGTGGAATGTAGCCTTCATGGCTAAGTGATTGATAGACATGGAAGATAAGGCTAACTCTTGAGATTAGCTAAATTGGAGGCCACCATTGCACTCTGTACCAGTAGAGGGTATAGTTTAATTATGTGCTGTGTAAAGAAGTACTCCATTTTTGTCTGTCCTGAATCTTCAATCATTCAACTTCACTGAATGACCTCAGGCCCTGTTATTATGAAAGATTGTGGGGAAGTCTACCCCCTCCTCAACTTTCTCTGCAGCGTGCAGTTTTACACACTTTTCATGCATGGAACTAGCCACAATCAGAGACAACTTAGATGAACTTTAGGCCCATCTAGTAAGGTTTCAGTTGTTGCAAGGAGCTATGTGAACCATGCTATCACTGCAAGATTGAGCACAGAAGATCTCATGAGCTACCTTTTCTACAGCTCTTCCAGAACAATTTGTCCTTCTCTCAGCAGCTTAATGGGTCCCTGGTTATTTAGATCTGACCAGCTCTGTATTAGGTTCAGGAAGTATTACTTTCCTCCATTTGCATGTACTTTCTTCTGCTTACCACACACATGTAACACAAACAGGGAAGGAAGATTCCAATTACTTCTGTTTTGCTTCACCTTTTCAGATGGAAGTTGTAGCTGATACAGGTCTTCAGTACAAAGGAGAGTTGATAGTTGTCTTACGGTACATCCCCCCTGAAAGGAATTTAACACTTCCCCTAGGAGAAATTCAAGGTAAATATAGATGGGAGCATCCAGCATTCTCTGGATGATTTGAAATTTGTCATCTTGTGCAGACATAAAACTGCTAGGATGTAGAATATGGAATTACCTACTGTTCAATTACTTACCAATCTCTGAAGGAATTTCTAGCTACACGTTTTTAATTTTCTGAAGTACTCAGCCCCAACAATAAACCTTTGGGAGCAAGTAGGATGTGTCAGCTTTCCTAAACGAGTGTAACTGATTGTTAGCTGTCAATTCCTCAGCCTTTTGTTACAATTTGATTTTTGGCTCTTCTTGGCTAAGGAGGCTTAGTATTTTCATTGTACAGTACACAGAATACTACAGACACATGCTAAACATATCTGTAGGAGACAGGTATCACCTTCTCTATAAAGGGGCAAAATATGCATTTCTTCTTTTTTTTACATGATCTGCTTCTATATTCATGCAGTCAAGAGGTGCAACCCACATTATTATATCCTGGTTTTGCTCCAGTTCACCACCACCCCATAAATGTTTGTGGCCTATTAATTGAAGAATAATCTGTCATGCAGTTTGGTCAGGGCAGAGATCTAGTGCTCTTGATTATCTTTGTCCATCCCTTTATTATCAATCCTTTAAATGTGAGATATCACACTTGTAGACACGTTTACCTTGTCAATGACATCTGCTAATTTACTTTAATAGAAGCTAAATATGGCTACTTGGTTTATTTGATAAACTGCATCATATTTATCTAGGCATGTTTGGGTCCGTAGGTCTTTTTATTCAGATTTAAGACCTAATGCAGGAGATGGAAGGACGAACAAAGATATGTCTTGATGTATGTAATGCTGAGAGATGAGTTATTGAGTTAAGTAAGACTTTTAGATGAGAAATATGAATGCATGGTGTGCAAGTTATTTTCTGCTTAGGCAGGCTAATATGGTTGTTTGGGTGAGCCATAGGGATAAGTGTGAAGTTTCTAATCTGGGATGGCAGTGGGTTATCTAAAATACTGAAGTGTTTATACACACATTCTTTAAGCTGGGTAAAGAGGTTTTACGCCATTGGTTTATTTTTAATATAGGAAAGAAGAACTCTAAGAAGGAAAAGAAGGCAAATCCACAACTGCCGCCAGGAGGCATATTAGAAGTTGTCATCAAGGAAGCCAAGAACTTAACAGCTGTGAAGTCAGGAGGCACTTCTGACACGTTTGTGAAAGGGTATTCCCCCCCCCTCCTTAGCATGTCTGTGGATGTTGGATGTTTCTGCATAGAATCTGACATTTTTATTCAACAATATACTTTTAATTTCTCTGTGTGTGGAATAAACACAAGTCCTTGACGTCCTTGCTCCTTGACGTCCTTCCTGCTGCTTTTCAATACTTTATGTAGAGAAATCACTGAGTGGTCACATCATACATTGGGGAAACACCATTGTGACTAACACTCTGAATAATCTGGGGTGGGGCTGATGTCATACTTCCATTTGCAGTGGATGACATGGGGTACAAAATGGATATTTGGAGGAACCCACTGCTTACATCATATGAGAACTCTGCATTTGCTCTTACCCTTGCTTCCTGTTCAGTTACCAATTACTGATGCTGATGTCCCACTGTTTTATCCCCTGGTGTTGCACTGACTTCTTTCCAAACCTCTACTAATGAGCATGGTTTTTTAATGTTGCATATTTTTGATAAAAGCTCAGCAATTTAACAATTTCCTTTTTGTTGTCACTTGGGCTAGATACCCTGGGTAGAATTTAACTTTTATTCTGAGTAGACCCATTGAAGCTAATGGATCTAACTTGAATCATATTCATTGGTTTCATTGCATCTACAGTGGTACCTTGGTTTACAACCATAATCTGTTCTGGAGGTCCAGTTGTAAACCAAAACAGGTTGTAACCCAAGGCATGCTTTCGCCAATGGGGCCTCCCCCCAAAAAAATCCCAAAAAAAGCAAAACACACTTCTGGGTTTGATGTGGTTGTAATCCAAAATGGTTGTAATCCAAAGCGATTGCAAACCAAGGTACCACTGTACTCTGAGTAGAACTTAGTTGACTACTACCCAAAGGTAAGTCCTGACTTACCTTTCCCTACACAAGGGAAAGAGGATGGGGGTGGAGGAGGAAAAAAGAATGCTCAGGAACCAGCTCCTAAACCTACACTCATTAAAACTTGGTCATTTAAATTACAGTGGAACCTCGTGTTACGTACTGCCCTCCTTGTGAACGTTTCGGGTTACGAGCTCCGCTAACCCGGAAGTAGATGCTCCTGGTTGCAAACTTTGCCCCAGGATACAAGCAGAAGTTGCGCACTGGCAACGCGGCAGTGAGAGGCGCCATTAGCAAAAGTGTGCCTCATGTTATGATCGGGTTCGACCTCCAGAACAAATTAAGTTTGTAACTGGAGGTACCACTGTAGTGATTCTCTCTTGTCATTTAGATTGCTTGTATCATGAAAACCAAACCCGTAACGTCTTAACTGCTGTCTAACTCTTTTCTCTCCCTTAGGTACCTGCTTCCTGACAACAACAAGGCATCTAAGCACAAAACCCAAGTAATAAAAAAGACCGTGAATCCCCACTGGAACCATACTTTCACTTTTAGTGGCTTGAATCCTAGAGATATACAGAACGTCTGCGTAGAACTCACTGTCTGGGACAAAGAGTCCCTTGCCAGTAATATCTTCCTGGGAGGCGTTCGCCTGAGTCGTGGAGGAGGTAAGAGTAGTGATTTGATTAGACAGGCGACGTCTCTTGCCTCCTTTTGGTGGGTGGGGAACTATTTGGACAGACGTCAAAAGGGCACGGAGGAATCAACAGGTTTTTGTTGTTTTCATTTCTAGTGCGTGTCAGCTTCCCCCTCCCCAAGAACTCTGCCTGGCCTTCTCTTCCAACCTTTAAGTGGACTTAAAGACTTTATCCCACCAGGCTTACTGATTCTATTACAGGCCCCAAGTATAATTTAATATGATACTATTTTTTTAAATGCTGCAGTGCTTTGGGGCGTGAAGGTGAAGCACACATTTCATTCGTTGTTTAAAGCTCATTTGTTGTTTTTACCATTAATTTGAAAAGTGGGAATTCAAGACATGGAGCACTTCATCCTTAAAATGCACCTGCTCTATTTTCATATCCATTAAATTCATTTTAAAAGTAACTAGTTTTGGGTTTTGGGGGTTTTTTTTTACCTTTCTCTTCCTTTAGACTTAATCTAATTACATTCTTTAATAGATATGGGTTTTGTTTTTCCCCTACATGAAAAGGAAACACAGATTTCAGAGGCTATAGAACAGAATACATTGGGCATATTTTTTTTTTTTAAAAAAAAAATCAGTATATTTCTCCGATGGTGGCAAATGCGCTGACCTTTGCCATGTTTTGCAATTTCCAGGTTTCAGTAACGGCAAAGAAGTTGACTGGATGGATTCTCAAGGGGAGGAGCAACTTCTCTGGCAAAGAATGATTGATTGTCCTGGGGATTCTGTGGAAGGTGTATTAATGCTGAGATCTAGCATGGGAAAGCGAAGACTCTGAGAGGGGCTATGCGTAGGCACAGAAATAACTCCAGGTATTTCGCTTGTACAATTAATTACAGGGTGGTAATGATGAAAGCCAACCTGCCATGGAACAGCTCCTGGTGTAATTTGCACATGTAAAATAGGGAAAACAAGGACTTTTGGTCAACTTGGACTTTCAACTCTCTTGAAACGGATTATAAATGCATTCAGCACTTTCCTGCGATTCTTATCATTGTGTTTCCTACTGTGACTGAGTGGATGGATTAAGTTCTTTTAAAATTTTCTACAAAACCCTAGTTCAAGCAGCTCCTGTGGATTGTTATTATTTCAAGACATGGTTGCGTTTTCACAGGAGAAATGTGATTAGTAAATAGGCCCAAAAGTGCTTTGTGATACTGTTTAGGCCAGCCAATTCAGTCCAAGCCCATTTCAAGTAAGTGTAATGGTTGGAAGATGCAAAGGGGATGGGTGTCAGATTGCAGACAAGCTGCAACAATAATTAGTTCCAGCTACCTTCCCTTCCAAGTTCTGCATGTTCATATTCTTGAATGGTTCCCAGAAGTGGCTTTGGTAATAAGCAGTTAAGGAATCCCTACTTCCTCACTCAGAAGCAGAATGGCTATTTGGGGGTGGGGGTGGTTTAGAGACCAGGAGAATTTGCTGACATAAACATTTCAAGAGTCTCCACAAATCTCAGCGGTTGTGCCCCCCCCCTTTAGACATTTGTTTGGCATGTTCCAACCAGGACACTCATTAACAATTGGACAGAGGAAGCAGTTGCCATTAAGGGTCGCATCCAGTGCTGCTATTCTGCTAGCGCAGCAGGCCTCCACTTACGCAACGTAACTTTGCCTCCCCCTACAGTATAAAAATCTGCTCCAGGGAGTTGGAGGATTCTGCAGAGTAGATTTTGAGGGGGTGTGGGGAGAGGAGAGGAAGTCTCATTGTGCTGGCAAAACTGGATACCACCCTACCTTTCTATGTATAACCAAGTTAATTCTTCCCATGACTTTGACACCTTCAGAGAATAATAATTAATGAACATTCCTAAGTTAGTTGAAAGCTATCAAGCAGATAATCAAATCTGTGCCCTAAAACAGGGTTGTTAGTGCCTACTAAACTTTTTAAAAATAGCCTCTACCAAGTAACTGCACTGCACTAAGATTTAAGCTGTTTGCTGCTAATATATTTAACTTAAACCTCCTTCCTTGTTGTAAGGAATTGAATGATCAATTATTCCCCTTTACCCCAAACCCCCTTTAAGCACTTGAAAACTGTAATATTAATATCCATCACCACCCTCATCCCTTTCCTTAAGTTGTGCATACCTACTTCTTTCAGCTTTTTGTTTTTGTATTGTATTTGTTTTCTATCTAAGTCAGGGGTGGCTAGGCTAACCTGAGATCCTCCAGTCAGGTGTAACCCAACTCATGCCATTCCTGACTACTGGCCGTGCTGGCTGGGGATAATGGGAATTGAAGTCCAAACATCTGGAAGGTCATACATTAGCCACACCTGATACAGGCCTTAAAGTACATTAGTCAGAGTAGGATGTGAAGCAGATTTGAAGTATAGCCTTGACTGTATCTTTCTTCTTCTTTCATAAAGCTCTGGTTCAGTCCAAAGATGAGGCACTTGTGGTGCATTAATCCTGCTGTGAACCGTTCAACACCCAACTCCTCAGTCACTGGAACTCAAATGGCACAGTCACGGCTCCTGCTGAGTAGCTTCAGGCAGTACATTGCGCTGAAGAATTCAAAGGGAGCAATGCTGTGCCTTTTCCATTTTAATTTGGCTGAAAGAGAATAGGAGCATTCAATTTGAAGAACTGCATTGGAAGTGCACTTTGACTTGTAGTCTACTTTGGTTTGCTTTCTTTTGAAGATACTGTGAATGCTGTGCCACTAAAGTAAATATCAGAGCAGTGAGCAATAGGATCTTCACACTGTCGGGAGGCCCCAACTGCTGGATTAGTTATTGGTGGTGCAGAAGCAACCAAGGTAGTTGTGAACCATACTTCTGGCAGGGAGGATGGCTCTCAAATGGTGTCTATGGCAGGACAACCATTTCAAATAAACATGGGCTCTTGGGTGAGGGCCATATGTCTCTGTGGCTCTTGCCAGATGCACTGCCCAAGTCATTATTTATATCACTAAAGCGAAAGCTGAGCCCTGAAGTCCAAGTACTGTCATCTGAGAGTTAGGATGTCATTCACTTTGGTGGAATTTATGAACATAGGAAGCGCTCTTAAGAGTGAGACCACTGGTCCATCTAGCTCTCTGCTGATAACTTTACCCAGCAGCAGTTCTCCAGGGTCTTAGAAGGACAAACTTTCCCACAGTAAAACAATAATAATTATGTTTAGAAATGTGAGAGACCTTTTGCATATACTCAAATACTGAGTTACGGGGACACACACACGGTAAATTTCTGTTTACCAAGACTTTTAGTTACACATTCTTAACAAAATCAAGGTCCCACTTATTTGTTGTTGTTTTTAAAAAACCAACACTGGCTTTTGCACCAAAAGAAGTACTGTACTCCAACTAGATGTGCGTAGACTTCAAGCACACTTTCAGCATGAGATCTGGCTGTAGTTTCTTAGCAGCGTTACAGTAAGCCCACTTGATCCTTAACCAGTCCAGTGACTTCAGCAAGGCACTGCATCTGCTCTCACTGCTCTTTAAGGTGGTCACCACCAAGGTGGTAAGTACCCAAGAACAACTATAGAAATAGAAATCAGGTCTATTTTTGACACTGTTATATTATAGTTGCTATCTTTTAATGCATAATTGCTGCATCAAGCTTTGAAAATAATGTTTTGAAAATACTTTGTTTTAAAACACCAGCAAAATTAACAGCATGAAAAATAAAATAGAAATGCATACTGGTATTGGTAACAATACTGTTCTAGCGCAGGTATCTTTGAACTTTTTCAGAGCCAGGACCTACTTTTAACCCAAACATACATTTCAGGACCCATTTCTAAATATTTTACGATATATTGGCATGGTGGTAGTGCTCTACTTTTAAATTAAAGGGTGTGGGTCTTTTAGTGAAAGCCCCCCCCCCAATTCTTTATGGATTTCTTAAATTCACATAGTGAATAAGGCTCTCTCTCATTTAAATGAACGGACTGTACAAATGTTCCTGGGAAGTGATTACTTATAATATGCAGGTCTCCCATGGCTCATTATGATATTTTTTTTGCATTTCAGTAACTAAAGTTAAAAAAAAATCCTTTGGCTTTGTGGCATGGTATACATACACAGAGGAAGATTTTATATATATATATATTAAAAATGGCTGAAACGCAGCATGTGAATCAGACCTCATTTAAGACGTCTTAGTGGGTAAACAGATGAGGCAGAGCAGTGATTCAGAAGAAGCACAACAGGTCCATTTCTGTGTTCAAAAATCGCTTTTCCCATTTGAAAACTGCAGTCATTGCCCTAAAATGGTATTGATACTAGGTGAAACTGGATACTGTAAATACCAACAGCAACCCAAAAGGCTAGGTTTGTGGCTGGTGCATGAATGACAAAATGAAGTGTGGCGATCTGTTTTCTATTTAACCATTTTGTATCCCACAGGGTAGAGATGAATTCAGTAGACCAGGTATGGTGGCAGCTTTCAAACTTTTCCTTTCTCTTCATATTGCCACGCAACCAGATCATAGAATCTCATAACAGTATTGTTACCATTTCTTTCTCTCTCTTTTTGCATTTAACTACACCAGTTTTGTAATTTCCCAGTTTATAGATAGATATTAACTGCATTTTAAAGACCCAAAGTCAGAAAGTACAAAAAAAGTCCAGACTTCCACTTTTCAAATATGAGAACCTCCCCAAATCCACAAATTTCATCTGTCTTAACACCACCCCAAAAAAGGTCTCTTTAGTTGAGACACACAGTTTGTTTACTAAACACAGGCCTCACACTCTGCCGTGTTTCACATGTGCCTACTGGGTTTTCTGGCAATGGTGTGGATACTTGCATATAAAAATAGTAGATCCTCTAAAAAAATCAGGATCGGGGGTAGCTAATCTGTGGTCTTCCTGATGCTGCTGGACACCAGCTCCTCCCCATCTCTATCACCCATTCTGGCTGCAGCTCATAGGAGTCCAACAGACTCTGAAGTGCCGAATGGTGGTCACCCCTTGCTCTAAGTGAAGATGTTTCTTCTGTAACTTTACCAGGCGATGCCGTTCAGTCTGCACCAAAAGTCCATGGGGATACTGCCTTCTGACTGGCACAAGTAATGTGCTCTCTAGCACACCATGGAATAACCACCTCATACCACCAGGCTCCAACTTTTAAGAAGACAATGGGGTGGATTCATTCCCCTGCTTGAATCTTAAGAGGTTGACTAGCACAACTCAACTGTGGCAATAAATTATGCTAACTGCTTGCTTTAACTACTGTCCTGCAGAATTTTATCCTGCTAGTCTTCAGATGGCTTTGGCAGCGTGTTAAAAACATCCATGTAAGTTAGATTATTATTATTTTATCAGCAGCAAAAATGCTTTGTTGTGTGCAATGTCTTTCTAATGTATTTTTTCCTGTTGTCTCATTTGGAACAATTATGCTGAGCATGAACAAATTACAAAGGGAACTGTATTATGTTAAACCGTACCAAAAGTAAGCCAGAACTCCCTCCGCCCCTATGCAGGCTTGCTTTAGTGTACATTCCTATGTATTTATAGAGACTTATGGATTTTTTTTTTTGGGGGGGGGAGACTGGCTTCATTTGCAGTTAGTGTAAAAGGTCTTATTTTTGTGTGCAATTAAAATATTTCACCATGTTAAAATTTCAATCTGTGCGCAAGCTGAATTTTTAAACAGGGACTCCTCTAGTTCAAGCCTGTGGATCCTGTAGCCCTCTTGGTGGCAGGACCCCCAGGCCTCCCCAAGGCTTTGATCATTAGCCATGTTGGCTGTGGATGACAGGAGCTAGTCCAGCAACAGCTGGAGGGCCAGAGGTTCCCCACCTCAATTCTAGGTCACTGTTTCCCAGTGTAGGCAGGTGAAATTGTTGCCTTTGCTGACCTCCTTGGCAACAGGTTTTCTCTCCTCTATAATAAGTCATTCTAGCCCTCAGCTATAGTAAAATTGCAAAATGCTGCAAAATAGAACAGAGATGGGTACTTGTTATTGCACGGGTCCTCATGGGATAAGAAAATAATCTTTGCTGATGAGCTGCATTTGTTTTCATAAAATATATTAGATTCAACCCAAGGGGATATTGTTTAAGACTCCCTGTGGGTGATTTTCTGCTCACAGGATGCTAAGGGTGTGAAATAGAACTGGTGCAAATTGTGTCCCTCCTGCCATTGGCTCAAAGGCCAATGAACAGAAGGGTTTTTTCCCATTTGTGGAAGAACATGTCTGGAGCCAACCCTACTTATTGATGATTATTCTTTAAATTTAAGAATATAATTATCCTTGCGGGAGAAAAGTCTAGTGAGAGTAGCAAAGTTTAAGGGAATTCACCCTCCCCTGTTAAATACTATGAAATGACTCTAACGTTGATTACTTAGTAGCCTAGCTTTAGAATATTAAGTTGGTTTTTCATGCCAACCTTCTGCAAGCTGGTGGTCTCCAGGTGGTTGTTAAGATGGGTGATGTTAGGTTTTCAACATTGCAATGTATCACCAGACCGAACATCACACTCTGGCGAAACACTGCAACGTTGAAACAAGCTGCACTGGCCCCAGCCAGTGAGGCGTGGGCTGAAACTGCTTCAGCTCTCACCATGGGAGCTGAGGCAGTTCCACCCCAGGGGCAAACGGGCTCCTGCCCCCGGCTGACGTCTTTGTTGAAGAGCAGGCAGCCCCACACCCTTGAATGGACATGTTTAAAGGAGCCCCCACCCTGCCTCCAACTTGCACCAGCTGTGGGCAGGGCTCCCTCCGCCTTTGCCGGCGTCAGGGGCAGACAAGCGATCTCTTTCTCCTGGGAGAGAGACAGAGGAAGCCCTACTTCTGGAAATTGACAGGCTCCATCTGCAGGGCTCCCTCAAGTGCAACGGACCCTGCCTCCAGCTGGCACAAGCCAGAGGCCAAGTGGGGCTCCGTTGAGGAGCAGGAGCTGCATGCACCTGAACGGATAAGTTTAAAGGCGCCACCTGCCTGTGCGGGCAGCTGAGGGAGAAACAAGCTACATCAGCCCTGGCCAATGTAGCTTGTTCCTCTCTCAGTGGTATGAGGACCAGAGGCGGTGGTATATTTTGCGTGAAACCACCACAGCTCCAGAGTCCCTCTGCCGCAGCTTGTCTCTCCTTCATGTGCTGGGTGCTGGTGGCAGAGGGACTCAGCAGAGGCAGTTCCACCCACAATATACCACTGGGTGAAGCAGCCACCACTTCTAGTCCTGGGTGATGTATCACTACATTGCCAAGGCCTACTCCCATCATCCCAGAGCATTTGTCATGCATGGCTGATGGGAGCTGTAGTCCCCAAACATTTGCAAGACAAAAAGTTGTGGGAACAACATTTAAAAATGGTTAACGACATTACTACTTTGGTAAATTAGAAAACAAACTAAGCCTCAGGCTGTAATTCCTGCTTTATGCCCTGCCCCAGAATAAAGGAGTATAGCCAGAAAAGAGAAGCTGCAGGTACTAATTATAAACTTTGCCAAAATTATAAACTTGATAATCAAGACATAATTCTCTGTTTATTTCTTTGCCTCCATTCCTTGGGAGTATCTTAAATATAATGCCTTAGCACTATCTGTAGTTACTCCATACCCAAATGCTTAAGATTAAAACCATAAACTGCAAAACAACATCTTTATTAAAGATCTGTAAAAAGAAAAGGAAACATTTACACAGGGAGCAACGTTCAAAGGCATTCCTGGAAACCTAACCAAGGTAATTTGATATTTTCATTCTCTTCTATAGATTTTCTTAGAAATCTCTGGAAATAGTGAAGAGGCATTATGTAAAATGCTAAATAAAGGAAGCTCCACAACACACACACACACAAAGCTAAACACAAACATACATTCATTTTTTTTTAAAAAAAGAATCTGTACATCAGTGACTTCCATAATACCATGCTTTGTGTAGTAGCACCGGAGGGGCAGGGAGGGCAGCAACATACCGCCAGGCGAATGGCTGTAATCCAGACTCAGGGACAGGACTGGCCAGCTTCTGCTTGCAGTTTCATTTCTTCTTTTCTCAAAGGAAAAGTATCAATGAGAGCAAAGAGCTCAGCAGGAGTCGCTGGGAAAGGATATCGTTCTTTGTCCACACCATGTTTATCAACCACCACCATATTGAAGTTATAGTGGGGAATGCGGAGCAACAACCTGACAATATGAAGAGAGAAGCAGTTGGTTTGCTTTCAAAATAAGCAGCAACATTACATGTATGGTCACAGAGGCATAGCAAAAGCCGTTGCCCTGAGCATCACTTGCTCCTCACACTGCCCATGCTGTTTTGAAAGTCCGAGCCCACATTCGAGCTTCGCAAAGCAGCGTGGGTCTAGCGGGGCGTTAACAAACAGGTGCCCTTCTAATCAGTCCAATCCTAACTGATTGGAAGGACATATACCTGCTCTGTTGTGTTCCCTGAAGCCTGGGCACCATGAAGACACGCTCCACAGCTGTATGGCCATAACTATCCATTGCAATGAAGTATGAGAAAGAACAATCCCTTTTTTCAGATATTTTTTAAAGTCAAAGATTATGCATAACTGGACTCTCAGCCACAGCTAGCCAGTCAATATACAATTTAGACCATGAAATAAAAAGACAATTGTCCAATCTTGGAATGAAAGCTGCTACAGTCAATCTTGTACAAGTTATTGTGTTACATCTATGAAAGTTGCTCAAGATTTTGTCCACTGGTGTGTTTTTTTCCAGAAGGACCATGCTGCCCACTGTGTTGGGCAGCCTGCCCATCCCTACTTCCTCTTTACAGCCTTGACAGTAAGCAGCACCAGCACTGATGCAGTGCTGAAAACTCCCATCATTTCCCTACTCTTCCAAATGACTGGTACAGGCTTAGTGGGACCACTACATTCCTATGAGCAGAAAAGACCCTAACTCTGAAACACAGTGCAAACTGACCTTGTGCAACACATCTGTGCTGAGGAAAAGTAGAACAACAACTGGTTCCCCTTGCAATAGGTGGAAATAGGGTTTGGACTCAACAATAGCATGATCCTGCCAATTATGTCCTGGTTTATCAATATGAGCTATGACGCTCAATTGTCCCTTACTGTGCAATGGAGAGGTAGCTAACTTGGGGCGCTCCTGATGTTGGGTCCAACTCCCATTGTAGTTAATGGTTAAATGGCTGGAGTTAAGACTCCAGCAACATCGGAGGGCCAGAGGTTTGCCACCCTGATATAGTGGCAATTTGAACATCCCATTTGTACAGCTCTAAGCATAGGAAAAGTGCATCTTCTGTAGACTCCAGACCTGTAATAAGTAGAGCAGCATTTCCACCTCCAGCTGCCATGGAAGAAGTATGTACGGTAATGTACTGTTTATCATATAACTTTTGAGTCTACAAAGGCAGGCTTTTATGTGGGCTGGAGCAGGCTCCCTCAACCTTGGGCCTCCAGATGTTTTGAGACTACAATTCCCATCATCCCTGACCACTGCTCCTGCTAGCTAAGGATCAGGGGAGTTGTAGGCCAAAAACATCTGGAGGCCCAAGGTTGAGGAAGCCTGGGCTGGAGGACACAGTAATTGGTATAAGGCAGAGCTCTGCTTCAGAAAAATGGATTGCAAGATTAAACATCAGAACAGGCATATTCTTTCTATACACTGCTTGGTGACTATAAAATTTGCACCACGTCTCCTTGAGAAATAATTCTCCAACTCATGCAGAATTCAACTCATGCAGAATTTCTGTTCAGGGATGCTGTTTGCTCAAGGGAATCTCACATTCAGTTTTATTTTAAACAAATATTGTGCTTCCCTAAAAATGCAATCAAGACATTAAAGGGCAATATTGGGGTGGGGGAACAATTCTGAATTATTATCAACAAAGAGAGTTTTTAATTTACCTGAGTTGCAAAGCCAGCGCAGGAGGCATCAGTCTCAAGCCTATTCTTCCCAGCTGTGCTGGATAGACTCCAACCAACTCAATCACGGTCACGTGCCGGAGATCTAAACCACACAGCGCTGGCTAAAGTAATCAAGATAAGAATTGGAGATAAACATCAAGTGGATTAATCATAATTGGAGTTTCTACAATGTGTGATTATTATTATGGTCCTGTAATGTTAGGGACTCTCGAGACATAAAAGTTAATGCACTGTTAAAGACACGGTTCATCTACACTATTTTGGGAGCTAAAGTGGAGCTGTGCCTCACCTGCAGCATTCCCAATTGCAATCTATAGAAGTAATTGGCTGCAGTCGGAGTGGATATAATCAGCAGCCTCCGTTTCTCATAAAACTGGTCCAGGAGGGCTGCTGCGGTCCTCACACCAACATTAATATTCATGGCTGAAATTACAAGCAAGAAGACAATGATGATCATCATAACAGACCTGTTTTCAACCTTAAGCAGCTGGAGATAATGGCAACTGATTTGGTCATGGAAGTCAAAAGGGGACAGAGCAGATTGAAAGAATCAAGAATGTTCTCAACTCAACACCAAGGTTTTAAATGGTAGCTCAATTCTTAACAGCAACAGAAAACTCAAAAGCAAGATGTGCAGCCTGAGACTATGCATTTTAAACATAAGCAAATCCCTCTGGTTTCAACTGAATTCACTCCCATATAAAGCCCTGAAGGGTTATAGCCTTAGATCTCTTTCTGGATTATCAGAAATTTGCATAAATTCAGGAAATGCACAGTTGTTGTTCATTTCTGGTAGAGGATCTGGACACATTCTGCTGCATATACTTGTGTTGCAGAGATGTTATTTTTTCCAGCATTCAAACTAGCATGTAAACATGTCATGGTGATTATTGAAAATGGGCTTGTGGTGGCATGTACATTACAAGCACTCACGTTGAATAATTAACCCGCCACCTATTTATGTCATTAGTTCATGAGGCAAAGTTTGACATGGGCAGGCAAACTGTGAACTTCCATGTTGTAGGACTCCAGTTTCTATCAGACCTAACCAGGAAATCAGGGATGATGGGAATTATGATCCAACAGAAGCTAGAAGGCCACACGTTGCTATCTCTGCTTTAACAGATTGGTTAAAAGTACTCGTCTTCCCTACACAAATAAGGCAAGCATTCAATCAAGAGAAGTCTTGACCTGACACCTCACAGGCTCACAGAGTGAGTGGGGTCCTTGAAGCGTGTTTCATGCACAATCACCCACCAATGCCTGTGATTACTGGGACACATCTGGGCAGTCCTAATTTTAGAGATTGGACGCAATGCTACCTCTGCATGCAACATTAAGTAATGCCAAATATTATGACATTATACTGGCATATTGGTGCATCGCATTCTAAACTTATGAGAATACCTTTACTGAGTTAGACCATTGGCTCATCAAAGGTTTCTCTACTCTTACTGGTACCACCTCTCCAGAATCTGAGGCAAGATTTTTCCTGTCCTTTAAGATATTTTAGCTAGCCATGCTGAGGGTTAAAACCTGGGGCCTGGTTTTGGCTCCTCTCTGGTACACACAGCTCTTAGGAAGTCTGCTAGCCATTAATGATACAGATGTTCATAATACTTAAGTGCTCTGCATGCATATCTTGCCAAGCATCTTGGATCTAGCAGCCAGAATACTGGAAAAGAATCACACTTAAATCTTTTCACTCACAACCTGCAACAAATTACTGCTTCTTCCAGATGCTAAGTGGTATCTACTTTGCAAAATCTGCACATGTTTTGAGTTGGCAGGAGAATGTGGGCGGATGTTTAGTAATCAATTCCTATCAAGAAAGAGAAAGAGATCAATAGAATGAGAACAGGAGAGAGATGCAAAGAAATCTCAAGCCAGAGAAAGGAAATCTGTATATAATGGATGTAGCACAGACAGCTCTTTAATGTGTGTGTTAAGTAAAGCTGCTTCTTTTACACATCCAGGCAGAGCTCCCCAGCACCCTTGCCCGCTAATGCTACATTGCAAGCTGTTTCTAAACATGAATATGAGTTTTTAAAACAGCTTGTAATGGGGAATATAAAACTGGTGATTAGGAAATAGCATAAAAGCCTCACTGAATTTATGCAACTTCCCACAAGCTTCTGTGGGTCAGGGTGACTGAACACCTCCGGAAAAAGTGAGAACTGTCTTGGCATTAACACAATAAAATACCGCATTTAGCCTTAGCCACAGATTTGTATATCATGTCATCTTCAATAGACAGGTAAGCTTTATAACATGGAGATCATTATTCATTAGCAACATCTCACTTGCTTAACCCTGCATAAACAGCTTGCTAGTCAAAACCCAGTGAACAATTGCAAGTGTTGAAGCATGTGGAACAATTACAATGTTTGTGCTAAGCAAGTCTTCCCACAATACACACAATCCTGCCACCCCACGTGCTGCTCTTTTACTGGAATGATTCATTACGTACGTGTACAGGTTGGCTCCGTTCCTGACCAGCCTAAATTGTACTGACAAACTCGTGCTGGACTTCCCTGCAATTCGTATCCACCGATGCAGGAAAATTCACAGGTTGCGCCATAATTATCCCCGTCACCAGAACATTTTATGTAGCCATTTTCTGGAGCATTCAGTTTCCCACAACGTCTGACTGTAAACACAAAATGAGGAGCACTCAGTGATTCATTTTCTCTCCTAATACATCACTACTATGAAATGAAAATGCAATTGCATGGGTTTTGGTTTTTTTAGCCTTCAAGAGACATCAGCATCTTTTGATTTTATAATCAGTTTGACATATAGATTCATTAACACACACAGGTGTGTCATTCACATATATTAACTGATACATAGTATAGCCAGATATTCCTTATATTGTTAACAGCCCTGAGCTTATGCTACATCAGCATGGCAGAGTTTAGACCTAGCACAGTCTATTGCTAATGCACGGAATAATGCTAATTGCTGCAATATGCAGGCACCATAGCTTCTAATACAACCTCTATATTACCAATTTCCTCTTGCTCATCCAGTGGCACAAGACTTCCCCCAAGAGCCATTTAGTGGCACAACAGCTAGAACTGTGGGCCCGG
Organism: Podarcis vaucheri; assembly: GCF_965113315.1. Classification (NCBI taxonomy): domain Eukaryota; kingdom Metazoa; phylum Chordata; class Lepidosauria; order Squamata; family Lacertidae; genus Podarcis; species Podarcis vaucheri. The sequence continues at coordinate 61,830,285 of NC_138762.1, read as the reverse complement.
CTCTCTGCCTGTTTTTCCAAAGTATACATAGCAAGGAGGCTGCTCTGTTCCACTGCCCAAGCAGGGGCTGTTGCAAAACCAGACTCTGCAGAAGGCATTGCTATGTGCCAAACAGCACCAGTACTTTTGTGGTGCTAATTTTCTTATTGGTTGGTTCTGTGATTTTAATGTTATGATTTTAACAACAGTATTGCGATTTATTTATTTTTGCAAAATGCCCTATTTGGTGAAGGGTGATGGCAGCAGCAGCAGCAGTAACAAAGTGTGAACAATTCCAGTTGTGCATCAGTCACTAAGCTTGAACATCTAACTCTCAGACAGGCTATTCCGTATGTATAAGCCATTTCTTAAGCAATGCTTCCTCCAACACTAAAACCAAGGGCATTCCACTAATTATTTGTAGCCGCTCTTATCAACGACATACCCTGGTAAAACTCAAACTGGTGAAGATGGAACCATTCACAAGGGCTCTTTTTGGCACCTCTCGCCTAGCTATCTTCCAAAACTGTGGAACATAGTTTTAATTACAGTGGTACCTCGGGTTACAGACACTTCAGGTTACAGACTCCGCTAACCCAGAAATAGTACCTTGGGTTAAGAACTTTGCTTCAGGATGAGAACAGAAATCGTGCTCCGGCGGCATGGCAGCAGTAGGAGGCCCCATTAGCTAAAGTGGTACTTCAGTTAAGAACAGACCTCCAGAACGAATTAAGTTCTTAACCCGAGGTACCACTGTAAGATATTTCCATTATGCCCTTCACGAAAATGGTCACAGAGTGATTTACACCTAATTAAGGCAACACAAAATATAACACATAATAAAGATTAAAACAATCAAAACTCAGAAATTATTTCACCTATCAGCCTCCAAAATCCTCTCCCCCCAAAAGGAAGCAGTTTTCACCTGGCATCTAAAAATAAATAAATACAAAGTGGTGGCAAGTTTGCAGATCCCTAGCTTAGGAAAACTGAATAGAGGCATATGATTTTACATATATTCCCACATCAGGAAGTATAATGGACTGATGCCACAACCTCCTGGCATTGTCTACATCTTGTACCCACCTGGTTAACGAAGATCACATACACTGAATACCATCAGAGAAACTGCAAAAGCAGCAGCAGCCGCCATGCTGCAGGTAAGATATAAATAAATAGGACCTAACTTGATGTGTCTGTGCTTCCTCCAATCCCAACAGCAAATGTTCTTACCTTTAACTTTAACATAAAATCTGCACGTTCCCTTATTCCCGGCTCTGTCAAACACAGTGTAGTGGATCTTGTGATCTCCCTCTGAAAAATGTGATCCTGGTGGTAGTCCTTTCAAAATAACGCTAAAAAGAAAGAAAATGTTGCAAACAATAATTATTATTGTTGCAGAGACAGGACCTTTTTAGGGAATACAATTTAGAAAATTAATGTTCAGTTTGCAGCTCTGATTATAGCAGGGCAATATATCCTTTCCCAAAATTCCCCACTGGCAGCAAATATAACAGAATGCTACATATATAACCAAGAACAAACACTGTCCCTGTGGAGGGTTATCTGTAGATTTACTGCTTAAAGCACAACCCCTGAATCAGAAATCACCTGTGCAGCCGGATTTGCTCTGCCTGTACCAAGCAGACCAGGAACACTTGAAATACAAGTTCTGTGGGCACATACAGACTTCCAGGGGTGACTGTGTATTAAATCCAACCCATGTCTTTATATACATTAGTTAGTTCACACATTTTCACTCACTCTGTCAAAATGCCATCTGCAGTGTCCCTTCCCTCTGGGGTTTCCCAGAACACTCTGGCTGTCAGTTTATTGGGCTCTGCTGTTTTCTCCTTTACACTTGGGCACTGGATTCTAGGCGACTCCATATCTAAAAATAAACACACGGGTATAGGTATACAGTCATACCTGGGGTTACAGACGCTTCAGGTTGCATTTTTTTGGGTTGCAGACCGCCGAAACCTGGAAGTACAGGAATGGGTTACGGCAGTTGCACATGCGCTGAAGTGCTAAATCGCTCTTTGCGCATGCACAGACACGCCGCTGTGGGTTGCAAACGTGCATCCCACACGGATCATGTTCGCAGCCCGAGCATCCACTGTAATAGCACAGCCGCACTTGGTTGAAGCTATATCCTGCAGGCAATGCAAACAGTGCAGAAATAATCTTCAACAAGTTAATCATCAAACTGCTACCAGGACACTTAAAATTGACTCTGGCACAACATTAATAACATCAAATGGAGATTATTGGAAAAAAGAAGATATATTCTTAAGATTAAAAGCAAGCAGCTCGGGAAAGCACTGAAATGGTTTCATACCACCACCCCTTGTTATTTTCTTCCATTTTTATGCACCTGAAAATTCCTCTAATCTCCAGAACTTTCCGATGTTTTTTTTAAAAAACCACTTCATATAAAAAATAACTTTTCAGTGTATTGATGCATTCTAATGATTGAATATCTAATTTATTCTGGAGAGCAGTTCTGAATGCAAAAGGTCTACTTGCATGTTTAGAGGCAACTTCACCTAGACACCTCTAAAAATATTTTGTATGAATTTTGCCACCTAAATGCAATGTAAGGCTATTGACAGTGTTCTTTATCAAGGGCTGGGTCCTACTATATGAGCCCAACGACACTGGCTTCCCGATGCATTATGTTTTGAGCAGGGCTTTTTTCCAGGGAACTCACCAGAACTCAGTTCTGGCACCTCTCAGGTGGGTGCCACTGCCATTATAACAAAACAAGGGAGGCGTTCATGGCAAGGTCCAGCACCTCTGTTTCTAGAAAAATAGTGTTTTTGAGCATGATACATGCCGGGGGGAGAGGCAGGAGAAGAAATATAATGCATGAAGCAGTATTAAAGAGTCAGTACACTTGATTGCTCTCCCACCGAAGGGCAGCTGCTCCCTGTTCATTGCAAAGGAGTCTTCTGGTACACTTCCTATTAGCAGAAGGTGGTGGTTCATTGTACAACTGCAGCCCTTCTCAATGAAGTCTGAGAAAGGATATGCAAAATGACAAGTAGCTGCTGGTGCAAAATTGTCCGTGCAATCTGCTTGCTATGCACATGAGAACAAGCAGTTCTGCAGGTAAAGCAGTTGTGTGTGAAAGGACCCAAATTCTCGGTGCTTAAGCCATTACCTAAATATGTGCATACTCAAAATTAAATGAAAGAAGGAATGGAAACATTCCTGAGAATTGCAGTGTTTCTGATATGCAGTGGTACCTCGGGTTAAGTACTTAATTCGTTCCGGAGGTCTGTTCTTAACCTGAGACTGTTCTTAACCTGAAGCACTTTAGCTAATGGGGCCTCCTGCTGCCGCTGTGCCGCCGGAGCACGATTTCTGTTCTCATCCTGAAGCAAAGTTCTTAACCCGAGGTAATATTTCTGGGTTAGCGGAGTCTGTAACCTGAAGCGTATGTAACCTGAGGTACCACTGTATGTTTATGAGTCTCCTATAGCAAAGGACCATAGTTTCCCTGTATTACTATTAATTTCAGCTACTTAAGACACCAGACTTCGGTTACTATAGGAACTGCATCTCCAAGCACTCATGGATCAGTGAACTCTTCTTGCTGGGCCACCGTGTTTTAAGCCATTTTAACTGCTTAGAGATAATCACTAGACAAGCGCGCGCACACGCCCCTATCTTCCCATTAATTTGTAGTGGAGAGGGCAGAACTGTGAGAAGTCATGACTAATTGGAACTTCCTCAACTGGGATTTCTTATCTGCAGCAATGTAACAAAACAAAAAAAAACCCCACAAATTTAATTTGAGCCACATAAGGAGAAACTATTAAACAAAACCAATGAAAGACAGTGAGACATCATTTCAGCAAAGTCATCCTAGAAAGCCCCCAATGCTGTTTCACAAACATTTTCACAAAGGTCAGAAGAGCATCAGCGGGAGATAACAGACATTGAAGTGTCCCTGATTTAAAAAAATAAGATAAAATGGCTCATATCTGGTAGTGTCGTCTTTACTTTCAGAGTGCAAATGTGTGCACTGCAGTTCTGCCAGGCTGGTAGGTTTGTGAGAAAATAATCTACTATCAAACCCACTGTCAAGCCATTTAAAGAGAATTTGTTTACTTTTATCCCACCCCCCCAAGGAGCTCAGGGATAGCAACCCATGGTTCTCATGCACCTTTGTTTACCCTTGCAACAACCTTATGAAGTAGACTGGATTAAAGAATAGTAGATGGTTAAAAGTAACCCAGTGGAGTGAGCTTCATGGCTGAGTGGGAATTTGAACCCAGGTCTCCCCAGCCCTAACAATGCACTACCCCCCTCTCATTATAGACACACTCTGTAACCCAGGGCTGGGGAACCTGTGCACTTCAGATGCTGCTGGACTACAACTCCCATCATCCCTGACCACGGGTGAGCTCTGAATCTTGTTTTAGCTGCAGCAATGTAACTGCAAAGCAGCAGTTGTGCTGCAAAGGTAGGCAATCTCTGCATATCCTCCCAGGCCACACTTACCAACACAAGAAGCTGGCCGTCCACTCCAAAGTTTGTTATCCATACATTGTACTATTCGGTCTCCTTTTAATTGGTATCCTGGCGAACAATAATACTCACACCTGGAGTTATAATATGCACCATCTAAACACTTGAATCCTCCGTTACCTGGCATTGAAAGGGTTGGGCAACGTTTTTCTACAGAGGGGGTAAAAAAACCAACCAAAATCAAATGAGAATATTTTTTTAAACAAACTTTGCACTATATGCAAAGATATACCTATTCACCGAAAAGCAGTACAGCAAATGCATGTCAGTGTTGATTAACTGATAAAATATGAGGGCTTTGAAAGCAATGCACTACTAGTGGAGTCACTTTCCAATACTTCATCCTGCATCTCTCATGTGTTCATCATGGTTAATGTATATGTAACAAGAAACAATCTTCCAGTCAAAAGCTGATGGCATGTCAGTGGAGGCCTTAAATCTGCATGATCCAAAGCACAGCTGTTGCTCCCAGGAAAGGTCAATCCTGGAACTGGTGGGCTTATTCCCCCCCCCCCCCATTAGGGCCAATGAGAGAGAGAAAAGAACCACTGGAATAATCCCCTGGCAAACACACCTTCTGCCTCTGCCAAAGTAATGGATGCAGCGGGTACTTTACTACTCTTTGAAATGGCTGAATTGCCTTTAAAACATGAGCACACACAGAGGCAAGGTCAAGTAAGTCCTGCTTCTTCCTCCCCCACCGGGTCTGCTGTGAAAATGCTCAGGGAAGACGGAATTGCCAAAACTCAAGTGGACAGCCTTATGTTGGACAGTGATTAGCAAGGTGTGCCTTGTTTGCTGCTATCTTACACTTGGAGAAAATTGTGCTTTGGATTAAGCTGGGAATGGTGAGGTTGAAGGCAACAAAGTGTATTTCCATATCGTAAAACCGGGTCTTATTTAGCCGTCCTGGCAAGGATATTGTTACAAAAACAGTATTTAAAATATTCTGCTTTAAGACACTAGATGGTGAGGCTGTTAGGAGCTCAAATATTAGCATTTATACAACCCTATAGTGGGTGGGGCTGGTGAGAGTGGGAGTCCTACAACATCTGGAAGGCCCCCCCACTGGCGGAGGAAGAGGAGTGCGGGGGGAGCTCCCTGTTCCCGGCAGCACAGTCCCCAGGGTGCCATCATGGCTGCCCCCCCTGCGCTGGACGCCCCGCCCCCGGGACACACGCCAGTTCTCCGCTCCCCAGTGCTGGAGCATGAAGCTCCACCACTGGGACCCCACAGGTTCCCTAACACTGGGGTAGGAGATTGTCCTTGTTAACCTCCTTGCGGATGTTTTCTGTATGTGCAACTTAAAAAAAAAAGCATTGATAGAGTGCATAGAGAAACAGAGTTAATATTTTTGCTGTGTAAAAAACTCTTGCCTCTCTAGTAGATCTAGGCTGATTAGCCAGAAACAACTGAACTGAGAGCCAAAGTAATGATCCACTCACGTTTGCACAAAACTTTGCCAGACCAGCGTTTGTTTGACTGACACATAAGCTCCTGGGGACCGTGCAACTCATAGCCCTTCTGACATCGAATGTCGCATTTCGTTCCCAAGACGTTTTTATAATACCCTCCGCGAGGGCTTCTGCAGCTGGCATAGCCGTATTTCACCTTGATAGGAGAGCACCATGGTGTATCTGGTAAAAGACATACGTGCATTTATAAGAGGAAAAAGAAAATGCACAATAATACAGGACTGTATCTAAGGCTGCAATTCCACTTGCACAACTGACATCTGTTCGTGCAATGGAACTTTCCTCTCCTCTCCCCACAACCTTCAAAATCTGTTGGGGAGGGTTGGGGAACCCTTCAGAGCAGATTTTTTTTGGGGGGGGGTGAAGGGGAGAGGAAATTCCCTTGCTTGAATGGAGTTCTGCATACACATTGTTGGATAAAACCCACACGTTTAAAAGTAGTGTTGGACTAGAGTTTACTGGGAAGAAAAAGAGAACATAAAATTACACACAGAGAGGTAGACTGCAAGCTGATTATAGACTCCCTCCAAAGTAACAGCACCAAAGGCATTTGCTTTCTATGTGTGGCATATGAATTATATTTTCTGTTCAAATCTTGAGCCACTAAAAATCAGAGGAATGACTAGCACGGGTGCAGTGGGAGGATGAGCACTGACCCCTTAGTTTTCTGCTTGCGGATTAAGCCTGCCACCATGTGGACAGTTAGAATTATTAGATATTTTGTTAATTTTTTCTCCTCAAAAGGAAAACAAACTATATTCCGTTTGGTTATAAGATCATATATTTACTTAAAATGATTTTTTAATATAATGCTGGATTTTAAGTTCTGTGTCCAAGAGTTAGAAGTAATGATTATCCTAAACAGTGGAATCTTGCTTAATAAGCCAAGTCTTGTTTGATGTGTGGTGAATCGATATTGCATTGCCCTTGAGGCAGTGGGGCCCTGCCTATGGCATATGCATCAGGAAGGGAGATCAAGGCTGGGGGCAGCGCTGGAGAGAGGGGGCTGGTCTACAATGTAATACTGGGTGTGCGACAAAAGCTTACACATAGCATCCAAACTGATGAATTAATGTGCTTCACAACGCACATACAGCCAAGGCAATTCAGTTTAAACACTACTCCAGGCAAAGGAATCTCATGAGCCTTTTTCTTCAAGGCTCAATGTCACCTTTAAAAATGAGTCACAGTAAAAGGCACACATGCAAGAGAGAGATGGGTGATGGGGGAAGTATGTGCTAGGGATGGGGGCAGGAGATGAGGGAGATTATCCCGTGGTCTGCTGATTGGGCAGCTGCAAGGTGGTAGAAGGGCAGCAGGGTAGTGGTGCTGAATTCTATGTATTGAAACCCACCAGCCAAAATAGGGGCTGCAGGCCTCTAGTTTTGGGTTAGTGGAATTTGCTCTGTAAAATTTCTGCACTTGCAGAGGAATGATAGAATACTTACCACATTGTTTATACCAATGGTAGGATACTATAGACACAAGCATGGATGTACCAGATTAAGGGACATTAGCAGCCTATTCAATAAAGAATATATATTCCTGACATATATAGACACAAGCACAGAGACTCCTTTTTTCAAAACTTCTGAAATGTATTGGATATGCTCTTGTATCGAGGTTCTACTGCATATTGAAACAGAAATGACATATTCAACTGACTGGAGGCAAGGAGTAAAGCACTACAGGAATACATAATGCAGGCATATGAAATTCTTACTAACTTTGGAGTTATGCCAAGATAGAATTATCAAAGTCACTGCAGAATGTAGAAGGCAGAAGGAACCTTTTAGATACCTCGGTCCCAACATCATATGTGGGGGTTTTAAAAAACCTAGTACTTCGAAACTGAGTTCAGAAACAGTTTGAGCCAGTGTAATCTACGAAGCTCTGGTATAATACAGGGACAGCACTTAATTCCAGTCTGCAGCCTGGCAGCTGAATACTGGAATTAAATCTCTCAGCCACCTGCAAAGGCAGCTCTATGATCATTGGGCCACAGCAAGATGCCTCCCACTCCTACTATGGTGCAACTGGTAGTTTTGAACTACATGATGACAGACACCATTGCTCTGGTGCCACTGCCATGGTGCCTCCACCCACAATGGAGCCCACCCACAACACAGCAAGGATTGGGGATTACCACACTAGACTACCCACCTTGCAAATAAGATTCTTTCTCCTTACTCTAGTTGTGGAGATGTCATGCAACAATATGCTTGCCTCCTAATCCACTGTGTTGCTAAGTTGTGAGCTCAGCTCACAGGATATGTGGTGGGTTTTGTTTATGAAGCTAGTGGCAATTACTAGGATGGTTTTTTGTTATGAACAGAGTTATAGGCACCTTCTACATGAAGGTTCCAATTGCCATTCTTTCAAAATATTAAGCTCTAAGGTCTACTTTTTATGATACCAGCTTCTGTTCTTTTGGATTTCACATTCTGCCCTGAGCATTCCTATAGCTTTATTACACCATCAGATTTTGAGTCTGCATTGCACAGAATGGGTAACCCTATTAGCCAAAGTTCAGACAGCAAAACGCAGATGCAATCCAATAGATTTAAGGAAAAATAAGGTTAGGTGTGCTGAGACAGATACTGGTGTGGACTGAATAATCCTGTTTATGCTGAAGTACACAAAGGTACACGGGTGGCGCTGTGGGTTAAACCACAGAGCCCAGGACTTGCCGATCAGAAGGTTGGCGGTTCGAATCCCCATGATGGGGTGAGCTCCCATTGCTGGGTCCCTGCTCCTGCCAACCTAGCAGTTCGAAAGCATGTCAAAGTGCAAGTAGATAAATAGGTACCACTCTGGCAGGAACGTAAACAGCAATTCCGTGCGCTGCTGATTCGACAGAAGCGGTTTAGTCATCTGCTTACATGACCCGGAAGCTGTATGCCGGCTCCCTCGGCCAATAAAGCAAGATGAGCGCCGCAACCCCAGAGTCGTCTGCGACTGGACCTAATGGTCAGGGGTCCCTTTACCTTTACCTGTTACACAAAAGTAAACACACAGAAAACTCACTAGCTCTCTAATTACTTCCCTTCAAGCACTCAGCCATAAGAAAGTTGCTTCATTCCAAATAATATCTAAGTATGCCATTGTATATAAAAAAGCTATTGCTCTATCCAAAAATATGGATTAGGGCAGAATTGTAGGTAGGGCTTTTGCAAGCCTGTTAAATGAAAACAACAACCCATTTCACTTTCAGTTGTCACCAGCAATTGATTTGTTTAGAAAGGCTGCAAACACTATCCTCTTAATAAAGGTTTTGAGTTTACCTGTGAATTCTTAGGATTGCCTGGTTCATAATTAGCATCCTTTTTTTTAGGGGGTGGGGAGGAACTGATACTATTGAAAAGCTATGGAAAAAACTCAGTAAAGTATCATCAATCAGGTAGAGATCACAGACAACTTTTAATTTTGATGCTATGGTGCATGAAAGAAGAAAGCAGCTTATTTTTAATTAACATGAACTATCTGCTTGATCTCCAAAAACTGATGTCAGATAATTAAAAACTTTTCCTTGGAAATAAAAGGAGAATCCATGAGTAGTGCTTCTACCATCCTCTGCTGTTCAACAGCAACAAGTACAGAAAATTCAAACACACATGAAGTTTGGCAATTCCAAGGCTGTGACTATGTCAGCACATCTCCATGGCAGCTTAACATTCCTACCTCTCTCCATATATCCAACTTGGAAGCCATGTGGTTTATATCGCGTTTACAGTAACTGTGGGTCCCCCCCACACACACACACCTCCATTTCTTTCCTCTGGAAGAAGGGTTGCCAGATTTTTGCATCTACATGTCAGACTCATCTTATGCATTGCTCTACAAAATCAGAACCAGGGACTTGAGAATATATCTGTAAGACTGCTAAATAAGCAGGCATGAGTAAGATGGGAGAGTAAGATTATTTGAAAGGAAGGAACATCATACATGACTTGTGCACAATCATTATTTGGGGGGTGCAAAATATTCAAACCAGTTTGAATATTTTGTATAAGGGTATTAATGATGTAAATACACATATTTTCATGGATTCGAAACAAACAAAACCACAGCAGCGTAGCACTGGAGTTCAAATCATGATAGGGCATTCACAGCTATTCACAGAATAAATAAACCGTGCAAAAAAATCTGGCTGGCACAGACATACCCTAAGGCTTCATGCTCCAAGCAGAAAAAGGATAAAAAAGCTTTCTTGGCAATGGGTGATCCTCATTAGTATATAAGCAAAGCATTCACCTTTATATCTATTGTGTGCATACACGTCTTCATCATCTTCTAGCGGTGAGTATCCCGATCCTACAACAAAAAAGAAAAACAACTGCAGCAAGCAAGGAAACAACATCCTTGAAAAGCGTAAGGAAAGCTCTTGCAGAGATGAGCAAAGGCAGAATTAGGATGTAACAAACATCCTAGAGCAAGTTAAACTGGGTAAGCTTTCATGTTTATTAGACTTGCAGCAAAATCAGTTTATAGTGAAATGGATAAAGATATACACTTTAAAACCGAATGGAGTCTAATTGTTACCCAATATATATTGTGTCAAGGAAGGCTACAATTCATCTTGTAAGGAACTTCCATCACAAATTAAGATCTTACACAAGTCTCAAGAGATATTTCACTATAAGATGGTTCAAAAGATACAAGTGGATGCATCAGCCATCCTAGCAAACAGCTGTAGAAGCAGAATACAGATGTAACTACCATTCCAGATACATATGTGACTGAGCTTAATCACAGCTACTCAGCACAGCCAATGCAGCTAAAATGCAATTACATCCATTTTACCTTAATGCTATTCTGGCCAGTCAAAATAGCATTTTATTTAACTACTGAATATAAAGACTGTAAAAAAAAAAAAAAAGGCTTACCTGGGTGGACCTGGAGCATCACGACGTTCTACCAGCAATGTTATATTTGTGTTAATTGAATTAAAATAAACTTTCAACACAAGAGTACAGAGGCATATGTTCACTTTTATTCGGCAACTGCGGGCAATCCTTTTAGGATTCGTCCCTGTATGTCCAAGCAGAGTGATGCACTGGGGTAAAAATAAAATGAAATCCTCCCATATGCACCAGGAGACCCTTGATGTAACTGGGTCACTCCATGCAACTCATGGAACAGATGACTGGCACAATCACCTTCAACAGAGCCAGGCACCTGTTTGACAGGAGTGGATGGGCTAATAACACCAACTCATCCCTTTGGCAAGTCAGCTTGTGGAGATTATTGTATGCAGCAGTGTGTTTAGAACCAGCTACTTTACACAGAGGAATCCATCCACCAAAAATATATAAGCTAATCCTAGAGAAAATCTGAGGTACTGCACAGATACTTTATTAATCACAAGCAGAATATGCAATACAGTGGTGCCTCGCAAGACTAAATTAACTCGTTCCACAAGTTTTTTCTTCTTGCGAGTTTTTCGTCTTGCGATGCACAGTTTCCCATAGGAATGCACTGAAAATCAATTAATGCGTTCCTATGGAAACCGCCTTCAGACCAGGTCCGGGGACAGTCTGTCCCCCGACCTCTTCTGAAGGCTAGGGGGGGGGACAAGGGCTTTTCTTCCCACCCCCAGCATTTTAAAAAAAACCCGGGACAGCGGAGGACTTCTCCGCTGTCCGGGGCGATCTTAAAATGCTGGCGGGCGGCATTTTAAAATCGCCCCGGGACAGCGGAGGACTTCTCCGCTGTCCGGGGCGATGTAAAAGCTCCCGGGAAGGCAGGCAGGGGGGAGCAAAGACTTTCACCCTCCGCCCGCCTTCAGAAGAGGTCCTGGACGTCTTCTGAAGGTGGGCGGGAGGGTGAAAGTCTCCCCCCCCGCCTGCGTTCAAAAGCCGTCCGGGACAGCAGAGAAAGGCGCTGCCTTTCTCCGCTCTCCCGGGAAGGCAGGCAGGGGGGGGCAAAGACTTTCGCCCCCCGCCCGCCTTCAGAAGAGGTCCAGGACCTCTTCTGAAGGCGGGCGGGGGGCGAAAGTCCTTGCTCCCCCCGCCTGCCTTCAAAAGCCCTCCGCGATAGCGGGAAGCGCTTCCCTGCTATCCCGGAGTGCTTTTAAAATGCTGGCGGTGGGGAGCAAAGCCTTTCGGCCCCCGCCAGCCTTCCTGGACCTCTTCTGAAGGCCGGAGGGGGGGGGAAAGGCTTTGCTCCCCACCACCAGCATTTAAAAGAGGTCCCCGGAGATTTCCCTATGGGCTTTCGTCTTGCGAAGCAAGCCCATAGGGAAATTCGTCTTGCGAAGCGCCTCCAAAACAGAAAACCCTTTCGTTTTGCGGGTTTTCCGTCTTGCGAGGCATTCGTCTTGCGGGGTACCACTGTACACATTAAGGTACAATAATCCTATCTAAGAAAATGCTGAATGGGGTATGAATAAAATAAAAGAGATGACCATATAGCGCCTCAAAGATTTATAAGTCTCGTTAAACGTTTGTCTCCTCTTTTATTTTGCATTTTAATAGAATAGATATAGCGGGTCCCCTGAAGAGTGAAATTCAAACAAGCTGGGATTATTATAACTCGGTCTGTGATTGGCTGTGCAGCCCTTCTTTTTATCATCCACACATCATTCACTAAAGCACTGTGGTTATGTGGGTTTTTTAACATCTATGGCCCTAGGACATACTACTAGTAGTAATAATAATAATAATAATTACTACTACTACTACTACTATCATCAAAAGTGATTATGAAAAGGTTCACAGACTGGTACAAGCACGCAAAGAGGGGAACTATCACTCACCACCAGTGAAAGCACAGGCTCACGGTACTCAAGTAACCACATTTTGAAGAGCACTCATAACCACAATTGACACCTCTGTGTCAATTGAAGGGATGAGGAATCACGTTTTCAAAGTAATAGCCACAATGTAGTTTGAATGACGCAAAATAGCATTTATGTTACAAGCAAATTGTAGCTTAAGGAAGGATTCTGTTATCATATGCAACAAATGTGTTAACAACTGTATAACTGTGCAGAAAATTCTGACACTTCAGAATACAATATTCCTTTTTTTTTTTAAAGAGGTCATAACCTGCATCATTGTGCCAAAGACAGACTATTATAGTAGGCATGATCTTCCTCATGGACAGAATCAATTTCCTTTACCACCCCCACCCCCACTTTTGCTAGTACAGTTTTCCCAGTATTCTACTCTTGTTACTTTCTTTAAAACTGCTGATGTCGGCAGACATGTTGGCATGTCAACAGCTCCATGGTAGAAAACACTAAACTTAGTAGAATTTTAAAGCACTGCTGAGCTATGTAAGATTTAAATAGCAGTCTCTAACGGCTTTGATGATGTTACTAAAGGAATGCTTTTCATGCTTTGTTGTGCACTATTTGGCAGAATTCTGGGGTTCTGGTCTCAATGTTCAGCTCAAGAAAAGTGTCACCAAAATGTATTCTTTCAAACAATTTTTCAGAGAATTAGACTGAGTGCTCCTCAAAGATGCATCATGTAAAAGCAGCAGACTGGTGGGCAATATTTGAAGAGTTAGCTCTTTCCATGGTTATTTCCAGAAAATGCCAAGAACATTTAAAACCCCTTATTAATTTTTAATGGAACTTTTTGCTAACTTCCATGGAGCACTAAGGCTGCAATTCTATACTTGCTTACCAGAAAGTAAACTCCACTGAACTCAAAGTGGGCTTACTTTTGAGTAGCCGTGCACAGGATTAAGCCAGAGATTAATTTGCGGCCCTTTCAGATGTTGTTAAGACTACAACTCCCATTATCCCTGAACAGGAGTCTAACAACATCTGGAGGGCAACAAGATTTCCACCCCTAAACTGTCAGCCCCTAAGCCATGCATGCACCATAAATTTCACCATGCTCCAGTCCATGCAGGTGCAGTTATTAAAAGCACAGAAGAGAGTTAGTTCCATGTGAGGAAAATTCTTGGGGGCTGCAAATAATTTAGTTTGCTCTGTCAGGGTGTTTTTCAGAAAGATCCCACTGTTTTTGAAATTACATGCTTCAACTTGTTTTCAAGAGAAATCCTACAGAAGCAATACACCTCTCAAGCTGACAAAATTAAGCTGCAATTGTAGTGCAGAACAGAATAACAGGCAATTAATTACCTCAAAATAGTTTGGGGTGGGAGGAATGAGTGATCAATCAATATCCCGGGAGGATATCATTTTCAGTTACAGGAAACCACCATTCTTATCAGGTTTCATGGGAAATGTTGATTACAAATAGATAATGGGATATATCCAGTGTCAGTCATTCAGAGCAGACCCACTGAAATCAATGGACTTAAGTTGGATTCATTCAGCCCATCATTGTGTCCAGGCCACTGCAAGTTAATAAAATTGCATCATTGGGATAAGGGTCTACAAATCTGCTTGATCTCAATCACCAGGGGTACATATGTACAAAATCTTGGCATTTAGCATGTACGAATATGAGAAGCTGTTACTCTAGGAACAGGAATAATGGAGGCAAGCTCCATTTTAGCCACAAAAGTTGTAGATGGAACTTCACTGTTCAGAAACATGCACACGCCAATAATATGATGCTAGCGCTATGCAACACAGAGTGCCTGCTACTATTGTGCATGCTCACTATGGGGCAATTATACATAGACCTTGGGCCAAGGCAATTTGTTCATTCTTAGGGAGCTCCAGAGAACTAAACTCTAGCTTATTCCTGCCCCTGTGCAGATTGTACTGATCACCTGCAGAATATATTCCTCCTCTGTGACTAGGAAAAGAGTCCCTAGGAAGTCATCAGCTTTGCCAATTCCTAGATAGCCATGAGTCCCACTGAAGAAGCACAAGACTCTAATGTTTTGAGCACTACCTGCCATGCATAACACTGCACAATGAACTTTGTGAAGAACTGTGAAGCAAAGCTACAAAACTTTGGAAAGAGCCTTCCTTATTTTATGTTTCGGTGTTGTAAAAATATAGCAGTTTGTGGGGCTAGAAGGAATACGACCCAGCTACAGGTGTGCTACCGCCAACAAAAGGGTGAAATTAAGCCAATAGTATTTATTATGGCTCTCAAAGAAATCTCCCAAATCGTATGCTAGACTTTGCCATTATTTCCCCTCAGAAATTATTCCAAATCTATTTTTAACAATCTGGCACACAGTAGCCTGAAAATCTGCTTTTGAGAATGCAAATGGAAAATGTGCATTGTTCAGAATTAGCCATTTATTCAATGAAACATTTGGAACAGCCATCCATTTATGCAGCATTTGAAGTCAGGCTATTTCAAAATACATCTTTAGAAGATTAGGAACAGAAGAAACAATTAGTATTAGATGTACAAAACATTCCATGTCCCCTTCACTGATATTTCTGCTTCACCAAAGAGCGGCAATTCACATTCAGCTGTTTTCATGGATATCTGCTTTTCATTATTTTTCACCATCCCCCATTCAAAGCCTTGATGTACTATAATGCATCATGCAACAATACATTGCTGGTTTTTTATATACTTTCAAATGAAAAAATGGGTATTAAAAATGTACCTGCTTTGAGGCAATTTGTAACGGTACTTCTGAAGAGATGTCACATGGAAGATGGAGCAAGCTTGTTTTCTCCTGTGCCCGAGACTAGAACCCAATGGATTCAAGTTACAATAAAGGAGATTCTGACTAAACACCAGGAAGAACTTTATGATAATAAGAGCTGTTCAATAGTGGAATGGAAGCCCTTGATATCCTTCCATGGAGGTTTTTAAGCAGAGGTTGTCTGGCCATCTGTCATGGAAGCTTTATAGTTGAGATTTTTGCTTTGCAGGGGGTTGAACTAAATGACTCTCAGGGTCCCTTTGAACTCTATTATTCTATTATTAGAACACTTATGTTTAGCTTGGGAGCAACAAACAAGCAGTTCAGAACATAACAAGCCAGTGCTTGTAGTTTGCTGCCCTTATAGCACAGCGTGGCCAGGAGAGCAGAAGGAGCAAAGCAGGGAGGAAGCAAAACATGATCACAAAGGAGCAGCAGTGGCCCAAGCAAGGGGAGGTCAAAAGTTAATGGGATGCAAAGACGCATTTGCCCCTTTAGCCATCTAAGTTATCTCAGCTAGGTCCTGGAGATACTGTCTGAGTAATCACTGAGTGCTGCCTCCTGGCTAGTGAAAGAGCTGGTGCCTTCTGATGTAGCCATTGGCTCCTTTGCCACAAAGGGGCTTCCAACTGTGGGGATATCTTCTCAGGGCTCTCTTGACCTGTGAGGACTCTGTAGACCAGCCATGAGACTCTGGTGGCAGAGGTGTCTCTTCAGAGGACGATTTGGTTCCCAGACCCACATGAGGTGCACTATCTTTATTTTAGAGGTGCAGCTGCCATAGACCTATGCCTCTGAGATCTGGTCTGGGGCCGTGACATTCATTTGTTAAGCATTATGGTTTAACATGGCATGTAAACACAGCCATTACATACAGCAAGCAAGATGGCAAAAGTTATCTGATAATAATTCCTTTTTATTTTGTTTACGAAGCTTTTATGCTTCTTTTCCATTTTTCTAAAAGAATTCCAAAGTCCTGAGTACGGTGCCAAATGCTTCAACTGAAACACAACCAACAAGAAAATACTACATTTTGGACACCACCCAGTTCTGTACTGAGCACAAAAGCCTGCATATGTGGAAAATGTGGGTAGTAATCTAACTGCATATATTATGCAGTGGAACACAAGAGGCTTGGAGAAAGCAAATGCTGCCAAATGTCTCAAGTCAGGAAGGCTACAAGGAGGAGATCTTCAAGAACTCAGTCAAGGGCTTTGGGAAAGGCGCAGAGGAGAAAGAAAAAGCCCAATAAGATGCAAGAGAGGTGGCAAAAGTATATATGGCGGAAGCTGTAGTGGAAATAACTTCTAGCTATAAGCATTTTAAACCATTAACCTAGTACTACCTAACCTGGTACTCTAACCTAACCTTTTATTGAGGATGAAAGAGGAGAGCGGAAAATATGGTCTGAAACTCAACATCAAAAAAACGAAGATTATGGCCACTGGTCCCATCACCTCCTGGCAAATAGAAGGGGAAGAAATGGTGGCAGTGAGAGATTTTACTTTCTTGGGCTCCATGATCACTGCAGATGGTGACAGCAGCCACAAAATTAAAAGACGCCTGCTTCTTGGGAGAAAAGCAATGACAAACCTAGACAGCATCTTGAAAAGTAGAGACATCACCTTGCCAACAAAGGTCCGTATAGTAAAAGCTATGGTTTTCCCAGTAGTGATGTATGGAAGTGAAAGCTGGACCATAAAGAAGGCTGATCGCCGAAGAATTGATGCTTTTGAATTATGGTGCCGGAGGAGACTCTTGAGAGTCCCATGGACTGCAAGAAGATCAAACCTATCCATTCTTAAGGAAATCAGCCCTGATTGCTCACTGGAAAGACAGATCGTGAAGCTGAGGCTCCAATACTTTGGCCACCTCATGAGAAGAGAAGACTCCCTGGAAAAGACCCTGATGTTGGGAAAGATGGAGGGCACAAGGAGAAGGGGACGACAGAGGTCGAGATGGTTGGATAGTGTTCTCGAAGCTACCAGCATGAGTTTGACCAAACTGCAGGAGGCAGTGGAAGACAGAAGTGCCTGGCGTGCTCTGGTCCATGGGGTCACGAAGAGTCGGACACGACCAAACACGACCCAACCTGGTGCTACCTAAGAATAAGCTGATAGCTTGGCCCAAGGTCTATATATAATTGCTCAGCAGTGGGCATGCATAACAGCACAATTATTTAACTTTATTATAATTGTCAGTCTGTCCTTTTTTGTATTTCCCCTCTCATCTTATTCTGTGTATTTCCCCCTTTATACCCATCTACATAGATACCTGCTATTTAGAAGACCGCTTCATACCATCTGATGGATTCTAGTCCATAGCTCATACCATAATAAAACGGTTAGCTTTAAAGTGGCACAAGACTTAGGAATATAAAAACAGCCTGCAGGATCGGGCCAAAGGACTCATCATACTGTTCTCACAGTGGCTAGCAAGATGCCTGTGGGAAACTAGGGGGCAGAACATGAGCACAAGAAGAATCACCCCTCCTGTGGTTTGTAGCAATTGTTATTTGGAAGTACTACTGCCTCCAACTGTAGAGGCAGAGCACAGCCAACATGGCTTGTAGCCATTGATTGCCCTCTCCTCCATGAATTTGTCTCATCTTCTTTTGAAGCCATCCTAGTTGGTGGCCATCACTGCCTCCTGGGGTAATGAGTTCCATAGTTTGACTAAGCTGTGCGAACATTTTCTTGTTTGCATCATAGCTTAGGTGAGCCTTAAACAGAGGATGTCCTTGCTCCCCTCAGTCTTAACCACCACACTACTTCAGATATCTGTGAAGGAAAAGTGTAAAGCACTCCTAAAATACATTTTGAAAAGTCAACTCTCTCTCTCTCTCTGCAACATAATTTGGAGCTCAGAGCCTAGTGTCTCATTTCCAAAGAAGTCTTATATTTTGAACCTAGTTCTGACACAGAAGACAATTTCTCATCAGAATTGGAAAGTCAGTGGCAAAAAGATGGACAAATTGCATCTCAGAACTGCCAGCCTGAACCACAGTTCCCAGGAGGGTAAACCTTTGTGGTAAGTGAGAGAAGAGACAGACTGACTAACAGTAACTCATGCTCTGCCATACCACACTGGCCAAAGTTTTGCCAGGCTTTTCAGTAAATCCCTCAGTACAACTGATGAAGTGTGGAAAAATACATAAAACAGTATACAGAACTGCAATGTTGTTCTGAAGTTGTGTGTTTCAGTGGTTCTCTCTAGTAATTAACCCCCAAAATGAGCCCGAGAGAGGAGTTAAATAAGCATTGTTCTTCCTCCCTAACGTACTTTCCTATAAAGAAGACATGCCTTCTTCCTAAACTAGAATGCAGTTATGCATTCTGGTTGAATAAAATAATTTCATCATTCCTTAAAAACAAAAAAACCTCAAACTTCTAAATGATGGCCAACAAATTCACATAAACCATTTCTATTGCAAAGCAAGCTTTGAATACTAAATTTCATACTAAATTTCATAGTGAATCTTTGTAAACCATTCCACTTATAAGGTATTGGTCTTAGTAACCAAGCTGTTAAGGTGGGAAAAGGTGTGTTCACACATGAGAAACATGAAATCCCAGAGTTGGTCATGGTTATCAAAACAGAATATAAGGTCACCATAAATTTGACCTAATTTGGCAGCAGTGTCATTTTCTAAGCAGCTATTTGGGCAACTGGAAGGTTTTGAATATGGTGATATTTAACAGGCCTAACAGTGCTATATACATGTTTACTCAGAAGCAAATCTCACTCAGTTCAATTGAGATTGCTCACAGGTAAATGGGTAAGGAGCTTTCATCCCCAAAACGCATGGACCGTCACTATGAGTCATTATTTATTTAAACTACATAAACGGACTACTGAAAGTACCAACATTTAAAGTTTTAGAAATTTTCTAGTAAACAAAAACAACAAAAGATCACCCAAAGAGCAACAAATGTATTACTAATGTTTGCTTAAGTAGCAACAAGTATCCTTGTAGAGTATTTGAGGATAATTTGCAGGTTAATATGGGACCAGTAGAATTTATAGGAATTGGGCTCAGATAAGTATTTTCTGACATAGGACCACTTCCAACTTTAAAAAGGCATATCCAACAAAAACCCAAGCTCACTGATGGTACAAAAGATTGAGCACACAGTAATTTGAGAATTCCAGTTATGTGAACCATGTGTGTGATTTTCACTATAAAAGGAACAAAAAAACTTCAAAACTCAGCAAGATCAAAACAGAGCTAGCTGACTGGCAATGGCAGTTACACATGTGCTGTTCAACACATGTTGGAGTTCTGCAAACTTGGTCCTTTGCCATTTGAAGTGAACTTCAGCTGATGCAATTCAAATCGAGGAACTGAAGCAAATTTAGCATCACATTCCGCCTCATGGCATAAATTGTACAGCAATCTCACCATCAACAGCACTAATCTTACATGACACAAGAAAGGGAACTCCTTTTTCCCACCATATGCTCTTTGGGGCCTGGAGCTATTTCTGTAGTGATCCCCAACAAGCTTTTTCCACTTTAGCTTAAGAAAGACATGCAGCAACAACAGTTGCATTGGCAATGTGCATCGAGTTAACAGAGTGCCTATTCAAAACTTCCCCTAAGTTCAATAAGCGTGTATAGGATAAGTTACTTCTAAATGAGCAATGATACACTAAAAAGTCAAGCCCCTACCCCTCTAGAAAACAAAGCCTTCAGATGAGGCATGGGATAGGGGAAAGAGTTGAAGGCTCAGCAGAAGACAACCTCAGATTTAGGTTAGTGGATTCACACACACACACACGCACAGAAGTCCAACTCCCACAAATCACAAGCTAGTTGACACTATGCAGGAGCTATACCAATTCTCAGAATCAGTGGTTTTCTTGATTGACCAAATTAGCTCAATAATCGCACAAAACACTGTGTATGCTTCACTGTTTCTCAGAGATACGACTAGTCACATCTGTTTGTTCAAGACAATTAGCAATTAATCCCAAGTGAGTAGATGAATGATAGCACAGCAATATGGAAAGAATGCCTGAGCTGCTTTTTGGAGAACAGAAAAGGGGTGCACTTTTAATATATGGAACAGGGCAGCTGCAATATTGCCAAGGTGAACTGCCCTTGGCCAGAAAAGGCAATTGTTTCTATTCCATTTGCTGCTCCCAATATTTTGAAGTTTGGGGAAGGTAGTTTTAACACCAGAATAGCAGCTTTTTAGACTGTAAAAAGTGGACCTTAACGATACTAGGGAACAGCCAACGGCAACAGAGTTCTAGTGTTTCTTCTGGATTTTTGTCAATAACCTTATCCAGAAAGCCAAACTCTGAAGACAGCAACTTCATGTAGCAAAAGAGTATCCAGTACAGTGATCTGTCAGTTTAAGTAAATACAATTTAGTCAGACAGAACTTTATTGCATGTTAGGTTAACAATCATTGTATCAAATACGATTGTGTTTAGATCTCTGGAAGGGCTGGAACATAAATTTAAATAAATAAATAGGTTCAGTTATGAAACAGTGCAAATCTGTCTTCCAGCATTTTTGCATTGGCAATGTTAGCTGAATTGCACCATCAAAAATAAATTCAAACCTTGCTTACAAACACAATTAATTCACTAACTTTATGACCCCCAGTGGACAACTGTTACTTATGCAAAGTATGCTTGCAGTCCCAAATGATGCAATGCTCATCCATTAAGCATGCTCAACAGCTTTTTAAAGGTGGGAGGGAGGTTGCATGCACTTAATAACTTCAAAATTGCACAATCTCACACACATTTGGCATTGGGTTGCTTTTTAAAGCATTTGGAATTGTTGGATTTGGAAGTAAAGTAAGTATCAGTAAAATGACAGTGGTCCCTGGAGAATGGATTCACATTGTCACTCTTTTCCCACCACAAGAAGATTTTGTTCTAATCACCCAATGCGTGCTCAAGCGCCCCCACACAAGGCAATTTAGCAGACACTAAACCACAGAGCCTAGGACTTGCTGATCAGAAGGTTGGCAGTTCGAATCCCTGCAATGGGGTGAGCTCTCGTTGCTCGGTCCCAGCTCCTGCCCACCTAGCAGTTCGAAAGCATATCAAGTGCAAGTAGATAAATAGGTACCGCTCTGGTGGGAAGGAAAACAGCATTTCTGTGTGCTGCTCTGGTTTTGCCAGAAGTGGCTTAGTTATGCTGGCCACATGACCCGGAAGCTGTCTGAGGACAAATGCCAGCTCTTTGACTTGTAGAGTGAGATGAACGCCGCAACCCCAGAGTCATCTGCAACTGGACCTAATGGTCAGGGGTACCTTTACCTTTATGCATAAAAACAGTAATTGACAAAATTCCACAAATGAACTTAAGGCAAAACCTAAGTGGTGGCAGGAAAAATTAGCAACTTTTTGGCAAATGACAAATAATGCTCTTATTCATTTAAAATCATCCTCAGAAGCAGATACTTTAAATCAGTCTCAGAATTAAAAAAAAACCCCAAACCCATGGGCTTTACCTTGAACAAATATCCTTTCTGTCTTGAAAACGGAAAGGGGAAGCGTGCAGATTTCCATGCAAATAAATTAGAGTAAATGTGTTTGCCAAATGGGAAGGCACATCAAACTGCTCAAAGAAGTCATTAAGAGGTTTGGAGGGAAGTGTCACCAGTATGCGAATGACACTATGCTTTATTTATCCTGTTTCAACAAAACCAGATGAGGTGGTAAAAGTCACAGAATAAGTATGGGGAACCTGGTCATTACCTCAGCCAGCACGGCCAGTGAACAGAGATGAGAACTGGAGCCCAACAACATCTGGAGGGCCACAGGTTCCCCCTGTCATAAATTGCTGCCTGGGATTAGCAATCATCAATTGATGAGGGTGAGCAAACCAAAGTTCAATCTAGATGAGATAGCGCTATCAAGTTCAGTCTGATTAGTTTGCAAGTTTGTGGTTCCCTTTACGGTTAAATGGACTTGCACTTCCTCTGAATTATAAGATGAGCAGGTTGAACGTACTCCTCAACCTGGTTTTTCCTCCTGGAACCAAAGGCAACAGTGCTTTTCACTCCCTCAGTTTGATATGCCAGCTGAGGCCAGTGCTACAGAATGGTGAGTTATCCACGGAAATTGCCACCCTATGGAAGGTGCTCTGTTTGATGCTGCCCTTGAAGACTGTTTGCAAACTTCAGTTAGCTTAGTTCAGAACTCATAAGTCCACTTGTTACCAAGAATAAGCAAATGGAAACACACAGCACTGGTATCTAAATAACTTTATTAGCTTTCAGCTTGTTGGAGCAATTCAAGGTGCTGGTTCTAGCCTTGAAAGCCATAAACTAACCTGGGCCAGACTACCTCAAGAAGCATCTTCTCCCATGGAAGCTTCCCTACATCATAGGGAGCATTACTCCAAATCCCATCCTTATCTAACTTTTGATTGATGAAAAGAAGGAACACAATATGGTCTTTTGTGACCATGCTGCTGCACTCTCCTTCCCAGCTATGCTCTTATAAAGACTTTTTTATTGCAGCAAGCAATTGGATGATAAAACATGACTGCATCTTAAGTGCTGTGTGTAGGTGTTTTAGGCTATTGTATTATTGTGTATATATGATGCCGTTTTATTCGCCACTGCTTTACATTTTTCATAAGCTATAAACTGCACTGATATGGAGATTATATCGTAAAATAAATAAAACAAATGCATTTTTCCCAGTGGCTAATGAACATACAATAAAAATGCCTGTCTAGAAAGACAACATAATTCAAAGTGGGATGTAAAACTATTATTTTGCATTCATGTGTAAAACACATAATACTATGCTCCTGGAAATTAGAAGACCCTGTGTCATCTTGCCAGCACTGTATTGCCATTAAAAACAGCCAATTCCCAACAGCGTCCAACACTAGTGAAAAATGCTAGGGTCCTCCTCATACAGTACATACGCATCCTCTGCTCTTATAAACTATTCCAGAAAGAGAGATGACAGCAAACTAACTTGTTCATGAGATTCAGATTAAGGAGCTATGAAATAGCAACTCTGTACCAGATTTATTCAGCACAGTCCTATGTCAACAACCAACATACATTTAAACACAAGCAGAAGCCCCCTTGGGCAGGCAAGTAGAAAGCCAAATATAGTACATTGGGTACCCACAACCCATCATGATCAAAGGACCTAATACAGTGGTGCCTCGCAAGACGAAATTAATTCGTTCCGCAAGTTTTTTCTTCTTGCGAGTTTTTCGTCTTGCGAAGCACGGTTTCCCATAGGAATGCATTGAAAATCAATTAATGCGTTCCTATGGAAACCGCTTGCCAGGCTGGCGGTGCGGAGAAGGGCTTTTCTCCCCACCGCAAGCCTTCAGGACAGGTACGGGAACAGAGGGGAAGGGGCGCAGCGCTTCTCCTCTGTTCCCGGGGCTTGCGGTGGGAGGAGGGTTTTTCCTCCCCACCGCCAACATTCAGAACAGCATTCTGAATGTTGGCGGTGGGAAGGAAAACCCTCCTCCCACCGCAAGTCTTCAGGACAGCCTTCTGAAGGCTGGCGATGGGGCGGAAAAACCTCTTCCTGCCGCCAGCCTTCGAAGCAGCCTTCCAAAGGCTGGCGGTGGGGCAGAGAGCCCTCCTCCCGCCGCCAGGCTTCGGAGCATCCTTCCGAAGGCTGGCGGCGGGAGGAGGTCTTTCCGCCCCCCCCTCCAGGCTTTGGAGCAGGCTTCCGAAGGCTGGCGGCGGGAGGAGGGCTTTCCGCCCCACCGCCAGCCTTCGGAGCAGCCTTCCAAAGGCTGGCGGCGGGAGGAGGTCTCTCTGCCCCACCGCCAGCCTTCAGAGGAGGTCCGAGGACAGTGGGGAAGACGCGCTGCGCTTCCCCGCTGTCCCGGAGATTTCCCCATGGGCTTTCGTCTTGCGAAGCAAGCCCATAGGGAAATTCGTTTTGCGAAGCGCCTCCAAAACGGAAAACCCTTTCGTCTAGCGGGTTTTCCGTCTTGCGAGGCGTTCGTCTTGCGGGGTACCACTGTATACTCTAATTAGCACTTTTAACAAGAAAGGCATTTTATAGTTTTATCTTGCTCCTTCTTGCATCAATGCTTATGGTTTTCTTTGTTTTGCTTTTAAAAAATATATAGTTTAGTTTTGCCCTGTGAGGTAAATCAGTAGAATTCCCATTTTACAGAACTGAGGCCGAAGACTTTCCCTGGGCCACACAGGGAGGCTGTCACTTGACAGGGATTTGAACATAGCCTATAATCCAGTTAACTAAACCAGAAAAGAACATCTAGCCCAAAGGACCCTGCCTTTAGCACGCAGGATCAGCAGGCTGAAACTATCCTGACTAAAGGCTAATGATCAGGTTTTATTCACAGAGCCACAGAAAACAGCTATATTTTGGCCCTCGAACCATGGTGAGCTTGTTGCATGCATCCACTGCCACACACAGTATTCAGTTTTTGGTATGACCTGGCTAATATCATAGAATCACAGTTGCAAGGGACCCCGAGGCTCAATGTATCCCAACCCCGAGCACTGCAGGAATATGCAGCTGTCCCTTACCAGGATTGAACCTGTAACCTTGGTGTTATCAGCACCACACTATAACCAAGTGTACATGACATCAGACAATCTTTTAAATATATATACTGTACTGCAGATGATCCATGTGAGCAGGAAGTCTAAACTGGGTCTTCAGGTCCATCGGTGAGTATGCCGTGCCAGTGTGATAACACTTCTCAGGCAGGCACAGCAACTTGACTTTGATGTGATGCCACCTGTAAGGGGCTCTGGTACGGTTTCCATGCCAGGCATCACATTTAAACTGTGTGCCAATACTTTGTATGTAGTGGTGGATACAAGGCTAACTGAAGCGTCTGCCAGTCATTCATTATTCCTATACACGTATGTATCACATAACTCACGTGCATTCACGTGCAGAATAAGACTGCAGCCAACTCTTAATTACACACAGGTGTTAGGTGCATTTACAAGTTATCAGGTTTGGGTGGAACACTTGCGTGGACGAGACCGCCGTTGCCCGAAAGATTAGCACCGGCTGGGGAGTCAACCCGCGCAGACTTTTAAAGTCTCTCCCCCCCCCCCGCCGCCTTCAACAACTGACGCCCCAAGACTACTAGGAGCTTTGTTTCTGAAAGGAAATTCTCATGCAAAAGAATTGCAAACCCACACGACGAGCGCACTATATTCTTATTTCGGGGCGTCCCCCACAAGGGTCGGCCGCCGCTTTCCCACCTTGGGCGTAACTTTCGGCCAGGTGGCTGCAGCCGAAGACTAAGCGGCGGCGGCGGCGTCTCTTTCCTCGAAGGCGCCTTGCGCGGACTCGGAGGCGCCGCCTTCCCCGCGCGGTCCCGAATGCATCCCCGCCGCCGCCCCCCTCCTCGGTTTCCGCCCCCTCTCCTGAGCCCCCTACCTTGGTACGCGAGGCTGAAGCGCGCGCCCACCGCCAGCAGGAGAGCAGCCAAGCAGACGGAGGGGCTCCGCATGTTGCCTTCGCTCTGGCGCCCCTTCGGCTCCCACTGCAAGGCTGCCGGCCGACGCGAGAGCCGGGAGCAAGCGGGCGGCGAGCAGGCAGAGGGGCTCCCCTTGCAAGCTCCTCCCTCCGCAGCCTCTTCCCGCTGAAACTCTTCCCCACAGCCTCCCTCCTCCTCCTCCTCCTCCTCCTCTCCCCACCCGCCTCGCGCAGGACGCCGAGCCCAGCTGCAAAGCAGCGCCGAGGGAGGCTGAGGTGGCCCCAAAGGGGCGCCTTCCTAGCAGCAGCGCTCGTGCAACGCTCCCGAATCAACTCTCTCTCTCGGCGCTGGGATTCCGCCAGTTTAAAAAAAAAAAAACAAATTTCCTCCACTGCGGTTTCAAAATGTATTTTCCCTCCACGGGCCGTTTGCAGAATCAATTCATTTAATGGTGCGGGAGAAGCAGGAGCCTGGAAAGGGTCAAGCACACCACCAACCCGCCCAGCCGCCCCCTGCTTTGCTCAAGGCGACGCTCGTCAGCCCTGCTTGTAATCCAGACCACGATGGTCTCGCGCGCCAGACAAAAAGGATGCCTGCGGGCTCCCCTCCTGCCTCTGAAAGGCTTGAGGCCTTCCCAGACATGCCCGCCGCCGAGGAGCTTTTGGTGTGTGGCGAGACTTCCTCCAGCGTTACCCCTAGGCCGACACAAGTAGAGCGGTATCCTGCCGCCACTCACGGGGAGCGGAGCCTTTAGCAACTCTTACTACTCGGATGCAGGGACGGAGAACACTGCCTAGGTTTTAGGCCAGTTTGGTCTTCTCAACAAGGACATAGAGGTTGCCTCAGTTCCAGTCAGTGTGGAGTAAGAGAGGCAAAGTGACCTCCGCGTGGGCTTCCCAGACATATCTGGTCAGCCACTGTAGGAGCAAAATGCTGGGCTTTTGGGAAAGAAACTGCAGAGAAGTACATGCATGGACAATTGCATCAACGGTGACACCTATCTTCCTTAAAATCATTCCTCAAAACTCATTTTTTTCAGCATGCCTTGTCTACTAGATCCTAATTCCCAGTTAACCGAGCTTTAAGGTAAAGGTAAAGGTACCCCTGCCCGAATGGGCCAGTCTTGACAGACTCTGGGGTTTGTGCGCCCATCTCACATCTATAGGCCGGGGGCCAGCGCTGTCCGGAGACACTTCCGGGTCACGTGGCCAGCGTGACAAAGCTGCATCTGGCGAGCCAGCGCAGCACACGGAACGCTGTTTACCTTCCCGCTGGTAAGCGGTACCTATTTATCTACTTGCACCCGGGGGTGCTTTCGCAACTGCTAGGTTGGCAGGCGCTGGGACCGAGCAGCGGGAGCGCACCCCGCCGCGGGGATTCGAACCGCCGACCTTTCGATCGGCAAGCCCTAGGCGCTGAGGCTTTGACCCACAGCGCCACCCGCGTCCCTCTTAACCGAGCTTTAAGTACATGTAATGGAATCTGCAGACCTTCATCTCTCCCTCTCTCAATTTCCCCAGTTTGCTTTTAGATTGTAAGCTTCTTGAGAGAAGAGTGTTCTCTAAATTGCCTATTTCTTATTTATTGGAAACACTTGGTTTTAAAACGACACTTTTCTCCCTCTGTATGAGGCACTAAAGACTGCTCACAAACCATAAACAATGATAAAACAGATATAAAACTAAAGTATGAATAAAAATAACACCAAGTTGGCAGATATTACAATGCATATTCAGATCACCAGGAGAAAAAGGAGAGCCAAGAATTTGACATTCAAACCTCCTGCAGATTCAGCAAACATCCAACTAGAACAAACAAAAAAATCAGCTTGACACTGATTTCCATTGGGTAAGAGACCAAAGAAATCTTCCAGGACAGGGCACCACAGTGCTTTTACGGGATTAACACAAAACAGGGCATCTCCTGATAACAGGCAGTAGTTCTTCAAGTATCCTTGGTCCTAAACGATTTACAGTTTTTAACATCTTCATCTCAAAGAATAAGTAACTTAACAAGTATTTTTCTGGCTATCTTCCTGAATCAACTGCAATGTGAATTTATACTTGTAGATTCAAATGATAAATTTGTTTATAAAAAAAACCCAATAAAATATCTCAACCCAACCTTTGAAGTACAAAAATATATTTTTTTTATTAAAACACAGAGTTAAGGCCACGACATTTCAGTAAGACTGTGATACTCATCTTTGTTGCAGTAACTAAAAATATTAATACAAATAAATACTAGGAAGTTGGTCCAAAATCAATGCAAATCAGTTGAAACATGCTAATTTTACAAAAAAAAATCCATCAATATGATCATTATATATCTGCCATTATCATTTTCAAGTATAAATTGCAGTATCTGCTTGCAAGCTGCCAGTTATGACACCACATTTATGCAAGCTTTATAAATTTAAGCATCAAAGTATTACACAGGTAGAGGATGTCTTTTTGGCCTGATGTGGTGCCTCCTTTTGATTTTCTTCAGCATGGTTCTGATTTTCGTCTTTAGTCTTCTCTTTAGGTAAGTCTCCTTGATTGCCAGTTTCCTGCTCACTGTGAGGAAGATTTTCAAGTTTGTTTTCATCACAGCTGTGTGCATTCTTCTGCTTCCGTTTAAAAAAAGAAAACTAAAACACACATAGAAAAACAAAACCCACATACAATTATTAACTATTTTGAAAACTATTGAGTATGTTTGACAATTCTTTTAAGGCAGAAAAAGGAGTCTGCATGCACAACTTTTTACTTATCTGGACATAATATGAAACAAAATGTTTATATCTAGAGAGATGATTGCAAGTTTGACTCAAATATCTGCATCTTCAACAATGTTTTTTCAGAATTTAAGTTCCACTGAGTTAAGCAGGGCTTACTTCCCAGTAAGTCTTGCAGAAAGCATAATACAGTACTGCAATCTTAAACCAGTTAACTGTGCTAGGACTATTGCCAATAGAAGCAGGATGAAGAAGAAACATTCCTAATGAATTATTGTAACACAAACAACAAAGCATTATGCAACTATGATAATTGATAACAGATGTTTGTTTACAACATCCAAGTAGACTGCAAAAGATTATGCTCAAAAATAAATGGGGATATGTCAACAGAAACATTTGCAGCTTTCAGACCGAACAACTAATTCAGTATGTAGTACTCTTGGTTGCAAATTTATCTTATCTAAATAACTGTGCCCATTGTTTTCCAAGAAAGAAACAGTGATTAATTCCCATCCTGACAACACATACTTGGAAGAAACTTGGATTTGCGCATCTAAAGTTTCATACAAGGGCAAAGCATCTTGACAATTCACAGATCATGCAACCAAGCTACACAATACTTTAAACTTCTTAAGGTATGCAAATATGGTGCAGACTTTCCCATAAGTACTAATTTTGACTACAGGATGATGAATACATCTTTTCGATGTTCCTTCATTAACCTCCCTTGTCTCACATAACAAATTAGCACATCTGAGACTATGCTCAAACCTTTGTTCTTGACATGATTTTTCAATGTGCCATCTTTTTTTTTAAAAAAGAAAGCACATTCAAAAACCCTCCACCTGCAGTCTGAAGTTACATACCGTATTTTTCGCCCCATAGGGCGCACCGGCCCATAGGGCACACCTAGTTTTTTTTTGGGGGGGGGAATAAAGAATTTTTTTTATTTCCCCCCCATGATAACCTTGAGAAAAAGTACTTTGGTATTTCTTGGGAAGATGCTGATTTGTTTCCATTAAAACCCTATTTTAATATCTGCACCCCAAAAGCATCTATCCAGAGCCATTACTGATCCCCATCTTCACTATTTGCTCACCAAGCATCCTGCAGATTGCACACCCTACTGCACTGTGTACAATGATTAGTAAAAGTATACATTGAGGTTGCAAACCTATATTCATTTACTTGGGAATAAGGCCCAATGAAAGGGACGTGGGTGACACTGTGGTCTAAACCACAAAGCCTAGGGCTTGCCGATCAGAAGGTCAGTGATTTGAATCCCTGCGACGGGGTGAGCTCCTGTTGTTTGGTCCTAGCTCCTGCCCACCTAGCAGTTTGAAAGCACGTCAAAGTGCAAGTAGATAAATAGGTACTGCTCCGGCAGGAAGGTAAATGGTGTTTCCGTGCGCGGCTCTGGTTCACCAGAAGCGGCTTAGTCATGCTGGCCACATGACTCGGAAGCTGTCTGCAGACAAACGCCAGCTCCCTTGGCCTATAGAGCGAGATGAGCATGCAACCCCAGAGTCGTCTGGGACTGGACCTAACTATCAGGGGTACCTTTAAGGCCCAATGAATAGGAAGGAAAGTTCTAAACATGGTTTCAGGTGCATGTCAGGTTTAATAATAACACTTTTCCTTCTGTTGGGGGTGAGGTTATCCAGGATGACATATAAAAAAAATCTTTTTTTACCCTTTTAGCCTTCTGCGGTAGTTTTGTCTTGTCCTCGTCACCGTCTGCGATTGCTCCTGAAGAATTGTTTGTGACGCAAGCCACTGCAGTTTCACACTCTGAAAATAACCCAACAAATTAGCTGCCATTTTCAAAGTCCCACTTCTGACTAATTCAGCCAACACATGCTTAAAGTCATGAGCCATTCATCTTAAACATGGAGGCATTTAATGGGATATTCAGTAAAGCTAAAACTAGACAGCCAAACCTCAAGAATTTTAGTTTTATTTGACTCATATCTATTCTTAGTTGTTGTTCCCATTGGGATCCAGACACTTATAACAGAAGAATGAGTATAATGTTGGTGGGCATGTAAATTGTTTCGTCTAAAAATCTTACAGGCAACAGAAGGCAGGGTATTCTCCATCAAAGCAAGAAAACAACAAACATGACCCATCCCATAAGGTTCCCTAAGACATCTGAGCTGCATTGGAACAGAGGAATGTTCTGTGCTACTAAGAGTATCTCCACATAGCAGAATAATCCTCTCTCTCTCTTTTGATGCACAACCATAGCATAGTGGCAGAACACACACTTCATTATTCACCCAGGCCTTCGGATCTTCCATTACTGTGTTCTTGGGGGCTGAGTTTGTTGTAATGGCTGCTCCATGGCCTGCTTTGATGTATTGTGGTTTAATTAGTTTAAGTGTATTGTTTTGTTTTAGTGTGCTATAAAACCACCCTGTGGTTTTAGACAAAGGGCAGTCTATAAATAGAATAAATACACAACAGATCCCAGGTTCATTCCACGGCATCTCCAGAAAGAGCTGGGGAAATCCTGTTGGAAACCCCAGATAGCCACTGCCAATCAATGTAGACAACAGTGAGTGTGACAGATGAATGGTCTAATTCAATATATTGCAGCTCATCCCAGTTCCATATCATAGATCTTATAACCAAAAATAAAACATGCCAAAACTGGTGTGAGAGGGGAGAGTAAACCGGGAGTGGGTGGACATGACACTCAGCTGCAGTTTATTAAGCTGTAGTTTATTGAGGTGGGATTGTTAGGTCTGAAGCTATTTACTTCCTTTATGTATATCACAGGGTGGGCCTGACTTATTCGTGACAAGGTAGACAATTGCGAAGACTGTGAACATGGACAGAAAACAGACATTCAGATCACAAGAGACTGAGGAGGTTTTGCCCCCCAAGACAATTTTAGCCCTGATTGTAGTAGATTATTTTTTCCCATACGAAACATAGAATTGTAGAATTGGAAGGAACCTTGAGGGTCAACTAGTCCAACCCCCAGCAGTGCAGGAATCTCAACTAAAGCATATGTGAATGGTGGCCATAAAACCTTTACTTAAAAACCTCAAAGGAAGGGGAGTCCACAGCCTCTTGTGGGAGTCTGTCCACTGGAGAACAGCTCTTACTGTCAGAAAGGTCTTCCTGATGTTTAGTCACAATCTGCTTTATTGTAGAAGGGGAGTTTATTGGCTTGTGGGGTTTTTTGTTCTTGTTTTTATTATGTATTTTCTGTTCTTATATTGTATTTCTATGTTGTGAACCGCCCTGAGATCTACAAATGAAGAGTGGTATAAAAAACAAACAAACAAACAAATGAGAAAACAAGCTTGCTCCATCTTCCATGTGACAGCCCTTTAGATAACTGAAGATGGCTATCATACCTCCTATCAGTCTCCTCTTTACCACGCTAAACATACCAGACTCCCTCACTCCAGATACTTGAACATTTTGATCACTCTGCTCTGCATACATTCCAGCTTGTCAATAGGCTTCTTAAATTGCGGCACCCAGAACTGGACACAGTACTCCAGGTGTGGTCTGACCAAGGCAGAATAGAGTGGTACTATGACTACCCTGGATCTGGACACTATATTTCGGTAGATGCAGCCTAGAATAGCATTAATTTTTTTTGCTGCTGCTTATGGTCTACCAAAACCCCTGGATCCTTTTTTGCTTGTACCATACTACTGGCAAGCCAGATGTCCCCCATCTTATATTGGTGCAGCTGGTTCTTCCTGACTAAGTGTAGAACCATACATTTATTCTTATTTAAATTCATTTTGTTAGTTTGGGCCCACTTCTCCAATCTGTTAAGGTCATCTTGAATCTTCTGCGGCATTGGCCAAGCCTCCCAGTCTTGTGTCATCTGCAAATTTGGTAAGCATCCCCTCAATACCTTCAGGCAAGTCATTTATACAGTCCTTGAACAACAATGGGACCAGGATAGAACCCTGTAGTACCTCACTAGTCACTTTTTTCCAGGCTGATGAGTAGTGGGCTCAATTTTGTGGAATTTCCTTCCACTTATGACCAGATCTCTTCTTGAACTTCCAGGGACTACAGAAGACTTTTTTTATTATAACAAGCATTTAATTGACATCTAGTTTTATAGGTTTAACCAATTGTTTATCTTTCCCATATTTTATTTCTTGTGTACCACTTCAGAGACAATTGTAGTTAAGTTGGCTCTGCAAACTGACACTTAAAGGACCTCTAAAAAACAAGCCCTATTGTTATGCAGCTCAGATCTTAAAGTTTCAGCCTGTATGGAAACTATAGGTAAAGGTAAAGGTACCCCTGCCCGTACAGGCCAGTCTTGCCAGACTCTAGGGTTGTGCGCTCATCTCACTCTATAGGCCGGGAGCCAGCGCTGTCTGCAGACACTTCCAGGTCACATGGCCAGCGTGACAAGCTGCATCTGGCGAGCCACTGCAGCACACGGAATGCCGTTTACCTTCCCGCTGGTAAGCGGTCCCTATTTATCTACTTGCACTCGGGGGTGCTTTCGAACTGCTAGGTTGGCAGGCGCTGGGACTGAACGACGGGAGCGCACCCCGCCGCGAGGATTCGAACCGCCGACCATGCGATCGGCAAGTCCGTTTACCTTCCCGCTGGTAAGCGGTCCCTATTTATCTACTTGCACCCGGGGGTGCTTTCGAACTGCTAGGTTGGCAGGTGCTGGGACCGAACGACGGGAGCGCACCCCGCCGCGAGGATCCGAACCGCCGACCATGAGATCGGCAAGTCCGTTTACCTTCCCGCTGGTAAGCGGTCCCTATTTATCTACTTGCACCCGGGGGTGCTTTCGAACTGCTAGGTTGGCAGGCGCTGGGACCGAACGACAGGAGCGCACCCTGCTGCGGGGATTCGAACCGCCGACCATGCGATCGGCAAGTCCTAGGCGCTGAGGTTTTCCAATTTTAGTATATGTGCTGCCGAAGCGAGCAACTAGGCGCTGAGGTTTTACCCACAGCGCCACCCGCATCCCCATGGGAACTATAAAACTCAGCAATTCATGCAGGACTTTATTTGGTGTTTGGTGCTTATTTGGTATCCAACCAGGGACAAATGCACTAAAAAAATATTTGACAAGAAGTTCCTGAAAGTTAGCTGGAATGAAAACTCAAGGATTCTCTTATTTCTCCCCACCCTCAGGAATTATAGGTTTATTTGAATCTTTGTTTTTACTTGCACGATGAAAAGCAAATAGCAACACATTTTTTTCATACTTAGAAATAGGTAAAACAATTGCAAGGAAGCTTCTAGTATCCTGCTTTTTTCCATTTGAAAAATTACAACAATGCAGGCTGAAACAAGAGCTAAGACAGCTTGCTGTGTTTGCTGAAAGTTTCCTGAAAAAGGCTTAGAACTCTATGCAGTTAATACAAATTGGCATTAACAATGTTTTGTCTCTCCTTTTAAAACTGGCAGGGTTCAGTTCTTTTTCTAGCTGAGACAAACCACAATGACAGCGTGGCAAGGACAAAGGGGCACATAACTCTTCTGAAGTAAACTGTAAAATTAAGACTATATTAGTGACCACCTAGGAAAAAAACAAATCTGACAATTCCACCCAGCAAGGGCTATCCTTAATTAATGCATGATATCAATTTATCATTTGGGCAGGTACGTGAAAGGAAGACAAGCTAAAGCAAATGGCTCATTAAAACCAAGGATCTTATTTACTGACCCACGGAACTGTCAGTCAACACAGAGAGAATTACATCAATTAATACAAAGCAGGGAAGACACATATATAAAATAGTCTGGAAGCAATCAGCACCACTTCCTCCTAGCAACTGTCTATGCAGTGAATTCTAGAAAGGATAAAATATTGCACCAGATGAATGAAAGAAGGTGTTCTTGTGTAAGAATCTATTGTACGCTAGTTTCTACACTCACAAACACACACACCCCTCTCTACCCTCCAAGCATGAGGCATTAGGAGAGTTCAAGGGCACACTCTAGCCAGGCAAATACACTTGAAGTACAAAGCAGGGTGAGTGAGGGTTCCCACAATGGTTTAACCCCGGTGACTGTTCTTGCATGTTAATCTGCCAACCTGTATCATGTCTACATTAGAATCAGGAGGACAGATAGTATCTTCAGTGGCCAGGATTCTTAAGTTCTTGTGCCCCAAAATGTGTTGGAAATACTTGGTGTCAATTACGACACGATGCTGGTAGTTAAATTAGTGTGCTAACTTGTAACTAAAACTGGGTTGTATTTAGTGAGCAATCCCATGGATTGATTTATATACAAAGAACTTAATGCTGCTGAACAAAAAGTACCTTTTTAGATTCTATTTAGATGCCTGGATTATTATTTTTTAAAAAAACTAAACTAAACTAGATTATGACAAAGATTTTCAGAAGGCAAACACAACTGATAATTTATCTAACTGCTTACTCTATCACAATGGACACACAGTGCAACCCTATGCATGTTTATTCAGAAGCCAATCCCACAGAGTCCAATGGAACTTAATTCTTATTAAGTGAGCTTAAGACTGCAACCACTTTCTAAGAACTATAGAACTATAGCAGACAATTAGTCTGCATATAAGCCCTTGACAGAAAAGATGCAAACAATTACTGATGCTTGAAGAGCTATGACTTCCTTAGGAAACAAAGCACAGCTCTTATTTGAAGTCAACATTATGCAATGTTTCTATAAGCAAACAG
This sequence comes from Podarcis vaucheri, assembly GCF_965113315.1. Classification (NCBI taxonomy): domain Eukaryota; kingdom Metazoa; phylum Chordata; class Lepidosauria; order Squamata; family Lacertidae; genus Podarcis; species Podarcis vaucheri. The sequence goes on along the minus strand of NC_138762.1, from coordinate 61,794,937 downwards.
GTAAAAGTTAAATGCTGAAAGTTGATTGACACATTTGTTCCTACCTTGCTTAGTTGGGTCTTCTTCTGTACATGCCTCTACTTTCTAAAAATACAAATATATAATATTGTTTTAAAAAGAGGTTAAAAAAGAAATACTTAATTGAGAGTACTTAAAAAAAGGATAAGCCTCAAAGGAATACACCCGCTCTGGGGTTAAGAATGACGAAGGGGAAGATGACAATCTCCTAAGTCAATACATTATTTAAAAGAAAATCAAACTATCTCCCTCATTTTCAAATAACAACCATCATTTAGTTGAAAGAAGGGAGGGAGGGAGGGAGGGAGGGAGGAGAAAGAAAGAAAGAAAGAAAGAAAGAAAGAAAGAAAGAAAGAAAGAAAGAAAGAAAGAAAGAAGGGTTCATTGCAACAGCAAAAACGTGTCTGAAAAAGTACCAATATTGCAGAATATGATGATTTTTTAAAAAAAACAGCTGAAATGAATGCAAACACAGTTTCCTTGCCTTACCTACAAAGTCCTCTCTATAGCAGGCCCTGCATGGGTCCCAATTTGGTCTGTGAGCCTGTTTTCCCATACCATGCTCCTCCACCCCACACCTGATGTCATGTGAAGGAACAATTGACAGCTTTAAAGTGCCTTTCCTTTTTTAATGAGGCTTGCTGTTAGTGCCAATCAGCTGATAGGTGGTGACAGCAAGCCCTGGTGGGACTGGCTGTGCTATGGAGTGATCCAGTGGTATCGGGACTTGCTGCAAGATTCCTCTGCAACACTGGCTTGAATTCAGTATGGCAATGCAAAAGATGGTCCTCTGCAGGCAAAGACTGAGCTGTGCCCACAAAGGAAAAAATTACACCACTGAGACACCAGGTGATTGAAGGATGGGAGGTTCCATCAAAATGGTTGGTAGGTGGTGAGGGAGGGCACTATCAGGCCTGCCCACTGACTTCGATCCCCACCTGTGCTTTATAGTCTTGCCCCAGCTTATTTCTCTCCTATTATATTTCCAATACAACCCTCCTTGTGAGCTTTACTCCTCCAGTTCCCTCATCTTCCATTGTCCAAAGGTCTCCTGGCTCTCTCAGAAGACTTTGCCTTTCTCTTTTGCTGTCCTGTATGCCTGCCATGAACACTGATTTAATGCCATCTCTCTGCCTTCCTTCAAATCCCTCCTCAAAACTTCCAAGGTTCCTACGCCCTATTGTACTTTAGTCTGTAACCCAGCCTAAGCCCACTTAACTGAAACATGCTATGTCCCTGCCTCCCATTCTTCCTTGTTTCGCCATGTTAAATTTTAGACTGCAAGCACTTCAAACACAGAAAAATGCACAGAATCCACAATAGAGCTCTTCAGTTTGTTTCTTTGTTGTTTAAGTCAGCTGCTTACCTTGAATACACATTAGAACCAATCTGTGGCTTAATTGTGACAAGACTAACAGTACAGTGGATAATGGGATCTTGAGAAAGGTACAAAACTGAAAGTGAACAAAACTGTTTCACCTTTATAGTTTCTGTAGCCATCTGATTTGTTTCCTCAATCTCACATGATTTACTGCTGTGGCCCTCATTTTCAGGTGATAGATCATCATTATGTTCCACTGCAACTGGTTCCTGCCCCTTTTTCTTGTCCATTTCTTCTTCTTCTTCTTCTTCTTCTTCTTCTTCTTCTTCTTCTTCTTCTTCGTCGTCGTCGTCGTCGTTATCATTAGTCTCTTCCTCGTCGGATGATTTTTGAACCTGTAAAATAAGTGAATACATTTTATGGCTCTGAACACATGTAGGAGATACACACTGCAAAACAATTTTCTGGTTAATATTATATAATAATAAAGCAATCCAAAGCTGCATATACACTATACCTTCAAAGCACACTGAAGGCATATATCCACCCCCTGCCGAAAAAAGTATCCTGGGATTATTAGGAGTGCTGGGAGGAGTAAATTGCTGTTCCCGTTATTCTTTAGGCCAGGGAGATTATGTTTTGAATGTGATTTAAAAGTATGATGTTTATGCAAGTCCAACTCCCCAGTCCATCATGTGGGAGGGAGTTTGAATGAGGTGGAGATGTCCCTCTGCTCAGGCCTGCCTGGTTCTGCCAATGAGGGCCTGCTCAAATGACAGCACCAGAAGAAGCTCCCAGCCACAAACCCTGAAACGGGGCACCTGCAGGTGGAGGAGGGCAGAGCTGGGCCACCACAGAATCTACTGTATCCTAAGTCATCCCTGCTGTTGTCACCTGATGTCAATGATCCTAATCTAGGTTGCCTTCACTGCACCAGCTAGGAGCTGGTACTGTATAGGTATTTTCCTCCCTGCCCTGACTGGTGTGAGCTGCAGTGCTGAGAATGCAACAGAAGCTATGATGCTCCATTAAGCCCCACTGCTGCTGACCAGAAGGTTTCGACTGCAATCTAAGTAGATAACAGAAGATGAACCATGATATCCCCAGTAAGTTTAACCCTGAACGTGAATAAATGATTTACCATTGTCGTTTCTGTAGCTGTCTGGTTCTTTTTCTCACTCTCAAATGATTTGCTGTTCTGTTGCTCATTTTCAGGTGCTTGGTCATTTTCAGGTGCTTGGTCATTATCGTGTTTCGCTGTATCTTGTTCTTCAACCTCTTCCTCTATTTCCTCAACCTCCTCCTCCTCTTCTTCCTCCTCTTCCTCTTTTTCTTCTTCTTCATTGTCATGATTCTCACCACCATCACTCTCTTCCTCATCAGATGATTTTTGATCCTATAGTGTCATTGAAGACAGGTATTTTTTTAAGCTTAGGTTTGGCAGAATAAAGGCTTGATAACCGCATATAAACGATATATGAAAACTTGCAAAGAAAGCACTCAACAGGTTTTGCATTAATAATCTATTTTGTAGGTGTAACAAGTTGAATGAAACGAAGTCCAAAGCAGAGGCAACATCACAATGTCCATGAATTTCAGTGGAAATAAATGTTCCTATGATATTAAAAATAGAGACTATAACATTTTCATATGCATTCTTCCTCACACTATAATACAGATGCTACAGCACGTTTCGAAAATCTCATGTATGTTAACCATCAGGGAGATGGAAATGGATCACCAGTCCCACATTTATCAATTAGGTGGGATTCTCCTGTTAAAGGCTTTTCATTTTGTTTGTTTTTTGCTTTATATTTTTGCATATAAGAACTGTGTAACCCTTAATGAAATAAGGACATTCATTCTTTGTGACACTTGTTTGTATGCTTGGTGTTATCATGCTGAAATTTAATTAAACGTAAAATACACATCTCATCTAAAATGTGTGTTGATATTTAAATCTAGAATTGTATTTGATAAAACTGAGGTTTTTGCTAAGCTAATTTACTATTCTGTATATTAATAAAGTAGTACTATATGAACAAGCTAATGAGATGGCTCAGTTTGCATGTGCAGAGTTAATTTTTATCCAAGCAATTGTATGTTGCCATGGTAATTATTTTCAAGAAACATGGGCAATGCTTTTATGTTGGGTATTTTAGATAACTACCTCTAATTGCAATTTTTGAACTCTCCAGTATTTAGCTAATACACTAAATTTGATATGAATATTTTTCATTGTCAATCATAGTTACCTACGGAATAGACACAGTTTGTTCGAGATACCTGATGTATAAAGAAAACCTGTTCCAAAGGGATGCTGTGATTGTCAATCAGGAGTCAGAAGTCAATGTATTTTAAAATACAGTCACACCCAACGCTAAGCAACCATATCATGTTTTATACAAGATAGGGAAAGGATGTGGAAAAAATGCACAAAACAGGAAATACATACAGAGATTTCTAGCACACACAGTACACTGGGCATGTCCACACTAGAGCATTTCCATTCACATTTAATATGTGTAGTCAACATGACAATGACATCGAATCCCACTCTAGAAGCCTCTCCTCTATAAATTTGGGGTTAGTGGGGATAATCTGATAGAGTGGGGAAATGAGGCTCCACTTGGGGACACAGATTATTTGTTTAGATGTTCTTTTGGGGGTGGATCCATTATCATTTTCTGCTATTAGCCTTTCCATGCCCACTACTTCCTCAATGCTTTCATTACTTTTCCAGCTGTGCTTATATCTATTTTCCGTGCACTCCCTAAGGAATTATTATTTTGTTATCCCTCATATCTGCACAAAACCAGAAAACTGCAAAAGCAAATTTAGAACTGATTATGTGCTTTTGCACACTTATCAAGCAGGGATTTTAAAAGAAAACACAACAAGGTGTGCTTGCAACTATCTGTGTGCATGCCTTATCCGCACTCAATTGGTGCAACAGAACCAACAAATTTGAAGGCATAGACAAATACAAAAGGGAATGCCTATTGGTATGAATGGAAATTTGCTCCCCATATACAAGTTCAAGTATGTGTGGGGCTGGACTACTCCAGTCTAATTGAATGTGGAAAAAGTAGATTAACAATTAAATAAAGCTCAAATGTGAACAAGCCTTTAGTCTAGAGATGCTAAATTACCTCCTGGTGTGCCAGTTCCTGGAAAGCAGAGATCTCCTCTTTATGTCCACCTCATACACCTGAAGTTGCTAAAAAAAACAACCCAGCACTTCTTCCAAACATTTCCCTCCCCCATTTCCACTGTTTTATGGGATCTCTATGTCTTCTCCACGGACCCTCCCCCCTGAAATATTACTAAACTAGTTTGCTCAGGTGCCATTTAGCCAGGAGAAAGCAAAGCCAGCTCCCCCCCCCCTTTGTCATGCTGCATGGGAGTAGTAGCAAAGTTGTGACAAAGGAAGGATATGGGATTGGTTACAACTGGGGTCAAGTGCAACACGGTTAAGGCAAAGATGGCTTTAAAAATGCAGTCTACTTTATTTACCAACCCCAAGTGTCCCTCACATTGAGGAAGTCCTGAATTTGGCAAAGTTCTGCCTCCCTTTTATGTTCTGAGAGATTAAAGGGCATAAACAAGCAGTGGCAGGAGGCAGCCAGAAATTTACGGGATGTATGGCAACCCGTTCCCCCCCCCTTTCAGTTTTCTGCCCCGCCCCCATTTTTTCAGGGTTTGTTTTTTGCTTTTAATTTTTCTGAAGAAGGCTGCGCCCTGGCGGCAGTGGAAGTGACAAGAGGTCACTTCCCTTGGCCGGGGGGGGGGGGCAGGGAGAGGGAGGAGGCGGGAGGGAGCGGTGAAGCAGCCACAGCAAGCATGGCCGTTTTTCGTTTTTTTCCGGGGAGGGGATCACGTTTTATTTGTTGTTGTTTTTCTTGTCGGAGCTGGGCAGAGTGGCCATCCAGATGTGCTAGAGAGTGATCGCCCTGTGGTGTCACAGTCCTGCAATGGGAAAGCTGGTGGGTCTCCTCCCCCAGGGGTGGCGGTTATTCATAAAACCCTGCTAAGTGTGCCTCGTCTGCAGTTTGGGGCAGAAAAAACACCTGCATTTTCTGTCTTCTTCCTTGAAATCCACGGCTGACAGGGAGGGGCCAGAGATGCTTCTGCTGCTGCCAAAGGCAGCTGGTGCCTTTGAGGGTCCCCCTCCTGCAACAGAATGAGCGCAGCCAGACGGAGCTCAAGAATTTCGATGGTTTTGTTTATTGGTTAAATTTATATCCTACCTTTTCACCAAATGGTGTTCAAGGCAATTAGGAGCAAGTGAATTAGATGCTCTACATCTGTTCATTATGTAAACGATCATGCAGATGAAATTCCTGCATTGGAGGGGGTTGGACTAGATGACCCTTGGGGTCCCTTCCAACTCTACAATTCTATGATTCTATGAAAGACATATTTGCCAAAGAATTACAATCTGCTGTGTTTAAAAACAAACCAGAAGATCCATTTACTTTAACTGTCTGAATTTTGGAAGGCGAGGCAGAGGAATGCTGCCTAGAATCCATAGCAGTTTAACATTCCTGATGAAAATAGAAAGTAGCTCAAGTTTTCAATCCAGGAAGATTTATACTTAAGATTTATACTCAGTGGTAAGTAAGACCAGAAAGCAAACTAGACATGTTTGTTCCCTAAAGGGCCTGCTATAAATATAAATGCAGCTGTTAAAAGGAATTAGGGACACATTTTGTCCCAGTTGCTATTCTTTGAGAAAAGTAAGATTTTGCCTATTTATCCTGTTTAAAATCATGGAATAGGATCTCTGACCCTTTTATGCAATTCAGATTAAGATCACAGTCTCTCTGTATTTTGCCAGAGTAACCACTTAAACCAGATTCAGCAGATATGTGTCAAGGAATTCAGTATGTTCATCCTTCAACAGAAGTTTTATCTCCTTATTCTTGCCCCTTATTCTTTAAAGATCCAAAGGTGCACATGTGAACCATTCAACTAAAGTTATGCTTTTACTTTTGAATTGCTCCATATTGTTTTACTGTATGTAAGCCACCTTGGAAACATTTGTGTTAAGAGGCACTGTAGACTTGTGATAAATAAGAGATTAAAAACCATCTACATGACCCCATGTGTTTTCTGAAAGTTGTATTTTCAGAAGTTGTCTCTATAGAAACCCAAGCTGCTTTTTCAGCTCGTGATGTTTAATTTAATTTATCCCAAAAAGAAATTATCAGAATCATAGCACTGGAAGGGACTCTGAGGGTCATCTAGTGCAACCCCCTTCAATGCAGGAACCCCTTCCACAGATGTTTGTGCATGAGTCACCAACCTTCTGGTTAACAGCCAGACACACTGACCAGTTGCATCATAGGCAATCCCTGTTTCCCCTACATGCACACTCACATGCTTGATCACAGTGGTCCTACTGCTAAGTCCCAATTTTGGAATATGAAACATGTCTATAGGAACTGACTTCTTTTCTACAGTAAAAACAGAATGAAAGCCAAGAGAGCTTGATATTGATCTTGCAACTATCTATTTTCAGATTGTTTACAAGCTCGTGCAGTTTGTTTATGAGCTTCTGTACATTTTACCTTCTCTTTCCATTTCTAATATACAAGGGAAGAAGAATTAATTATACTTTAGCATCTTCCAATACAGCATCTTTTCCGGATAAAACCATGTTGTTTTCACCACCCCCCTACAACGACTGAAACATTGAAGAGGGAAGTTACAATCACTTTAATTCTGAATATGAGGCCAATCAACGTCAGTTAGCCAGATATATTACGATACTGAACTCCACTGTGCTTACTTATACAAACACTTAAGACTTAAATAAACAAATCACAGCCTATTCTTCAGAATACCAGTAACACATTTGGTTCTCCTCCACAGTCAGGATGTTGCCAAGTGGAATGGAAAATGTCTACTTTTTCCTTCAGGCTTGTTTACTAAACATTTTAATTAATAATACACTTTACCTTCCATTCTTTTCATGTTGCTCTATTTTGACCCTTTGCCAATGAATTCAGAAATAAGAATTCAATCAAAAGAGACAAAGAGTCTTTGAGAGAGAAAAGAAGGTTTCTGGAGCCTGATACTGAGTTAGAAAAATATGGTTGGAGATGACAACAACTCAGCCTTTTGCTCAATATCTCTCTTTGTAGACTACGGAGTCCTGGATCAACAAAATCAGTACTAGCATTAACTTTCATTTAGCTGTAAAAGTGTCAAAATGAGGGCTAAGGGCCAGTTCATATGTCCCCCTTTTTAAACATGGGGCAAGTCAATCCCTCTTGACTTTTTCAGCAGATTTTACAGGATAGAACCAGTCTGGAAACCTCCAAGTAATTCAGTAATATAACCCACATTTCAAAGGTGTTTCAAGCCAAAGTACTGTGAGCGGCACAATGGGTCAGTGCATCTTGCTCTCAACCAGAAGGCTGGTGGTTGAAGCCCACCCAGGGATGGCTGTGGGCAGGATTCCTGCACTGCAGGAGGTTAGACTAGATGATCCTTGGCATCCCTTCCAACTCCACAATTCTATGATTATGTGAGTTGCACAGAGGCTGCAGCCTTTGTAAACACTGCAGAGGTTTGTGATGATGTCACCAAATCATTATGCACTATTAGTACAGTCGTACCTTGGTTCTCGAATGCCCCGGAACTCGTTCATTTCAGCTTCCAAAAGATCAAAAACCAGAAGTGAGTGTTCCAGTTTTCTAACATTCTTTTGGAAGCCAAACGTCCGATGGGGCTTCCGCGGCTTCTGATTGGCTGAAGGAGCTTCCTGCAGCCAATCAGAAGCCAAACTTTGGAAGTCAAATGTTTTGGAAGTTGAACAGACTTCCGGAACAGATTCCGTTCGACTTCCGAGGTACATGGGATTATGACTATGGAAGGACAAAGTGGTTGAGAACAGAATCATAGGCACTAGTTTACTACTGCAAGGACATGATTAAATTTTGACACAGATTTTATTTGTGTATTTATCCAATCCAGTTAAACAAAATGAGGACCAAAACCTTTTTTTTTGGGGGGGGGGGGGATAAAGATGTACAAATAAAGTTGTACAAAATAAACCTCAGGAAAATGTCTACTAATGTATCTAACGCTGAAACTGAATGGACTTAATTCTAAATCTCCTCCTCCTAACTAAACACAAACGATCCAGGTCTTAGTCCTGCCTCCTCTCTGTAATAACCACAGTATGCAAGTACTGTATTTTTCTGTGTATTTTTACCGTATTTTTCTGTGTATTAGACAAGGCTTTTTTGACTCAAAAATTGTGTCAAAAAACTAGGGTCGTCCAATACATGGATAGTGGCATGGGGGGGAGAAGAAGCGCACCTGCCAGCCAGCTGGTTGGCGGGAGCGCCACTTCCCCCGATGCCGCAGTGAGTGGGATATGATCTAGGGAGTATTTCCTGCCCACAGCTGTGGGGGGGGGGGAGCTGTGCGCCTCCAGCCAGGTGGCTGGTGGGAGCGCAACTTCCCCCGATGCCACTATGAGCAGGAAACAGCTGCCTGAAGCTGCGTGGGGGGAGAAGCTCAACAACTTTCGACCATCTCCCCTCATTTTCTTAAAATGTAGTCCTAAAAAATGGGGGGGGTCCTATAAATGGGGGTGTCCTATAGACGGAAAAATATAGTAAGTGTTGATTCACACAAGTCAATGTCATCTCTCGTTAGATGTGTGGTACTAGTTATTTGAGATAGGATGATGGTTGTTACAGAGCGCATGGTGTTTTACTGTGGTTTTATAAATTGCTGGAAGCCTGCTAGAGTGGCTGGGGCAACCCAGTCAGGTGGGCAGCATATAAATAATAAATTATTATCAAATTATTATTCAGATGAAATCCTGAGCTGCAAGGAGACCCAGTATGGATGTTGAAGCTGCCCACGACAGCAGCAAGGTTTGGGGGTCCCCAATCCTTCCTCCCATTTTTCATATATGCAACTAAGTATACATCCAAATAAATTGTCCCAAATAAATATGATTGCATAGCAACAATAAATCAGAATAAACATTAACATGTTTTTTTTAAGAAGTGCATCATAATTTTAATATTTTTATTGGAACACTTATTACAAGGCACAGTAAACATATTAAAACAACAGAAGCACTTAATATGCTTTGAACAAATGAAAAAGGAAGCCACATTCTTGGACGCATAATTGGGCAACATAAATTATATGTCTGCTGTTGGACAGAGACTGGAAACAAAACAAGCGTTTTTTATCATTAGATGACAAACCAAATTCTTAGGGCAGGGGTAGGGAGTCTGCAGACCTCCAGAAGGTGGTGAACCCCAACTCCCATCAGTCCCTGCCAGAATGGCCAACAGTCAGGGATGATGGGAACTAGGATCCAACAACACCGGCAGGGTCACCGGTTCCCCATCACTCTCTTATGACATGGCTGCATTGCTGGCTGCAAGAGCAAAACTATTGTCTTTGCTGGATCAGACCAAAGGTCTGTATCATTCAGTGTGCATGGCGCATGCAAGATATGACTTCTCACGCCACCGTTCCTCGTCCCTAAATAGTCACTCCCTTTGGTGGACCCTCCAGAGCAATCTCTAATAAAAGTGCAATGCAGTAAGCACCTGTAGTTGAGAGAGAAAATTCAGAGAGCCTTTTGAGCATGCCTAAAGAGCTCTTTGGATCCCGGTCTCTGTCCAACAGCAGAGAGCCCGATGCCTGCAGGAAACCTGTAACCTGTATTACTGAAGAATACAGTGGGAGCCACTCCCACTTATTGGCCCCTAGCTTATCTGGCCCTTGAGGGGGTTGTCACCAATACCCTGTTTCATTCACCTTCCCCTTTCCACTACTTCTTGCAGAAGATTTATGAAGTACAGCCAGAGAACTCTACTGTCCTAGGCATGCCACTGTTCTTTCGGTATTACCCCCCTAATAGGACTGCCAAGCTGAGATAGCCAGCCAGCGTGTCTTGAAACAATACGTCCAAAGGAGGAACGCATGGAGTATTTACTCTCAGTACAAGAAAACCTTTAGTCTACACACCATACACAGCTTTTGTGACCATGCAATGTTCAAAAAACTCAACAGTGAAATAGCATTAATCTGAAACAGCGGAGATCTCATAATTTGAACATGGTACCTGGTTCTCACTGGCAGATTTGTCACTGCACAAGACTGCTTTTAGTGTGTTTTATAAAGTTGAAATTTGAGGAATTTATATAAAATGGCAAGTAAAATTGTTTAGTAAAAAAAATCATTAAGAAATAAATATAAATTTTGGCATAGTACTGTATTACAATTCCCTATACAAAATTTCCATGTAAAATCGAGCTTCAGGGCTACTTTAGTGTCAAATAATGTGGCAGCACATTGTTCCAAAATTGTGAATTTTGTAGTCCATTCACAACATGTTTTGATGTCACCCTTTGTTTTGAGCTTTT